>NW_027507764.1:460434659-461034659 GCF_037356315.1 Lithobates pipiens
AGTCTGCACTAAGATACAAGCCAGTTTTGACACCCCCTGCAACAAAATAAACATTTTTGGTGTGATACTCCCAAAGGGAGGAGGAGGAGGAGGAGGAGGAGGAGGAGGAGGAGGAGGAGGAGGAGAAGAAGAACGGAAGGCGGCGGCGGAGGCGACAGAAGACCGGGCCACCGCCTGTAAAAGAGCTATAAGAAGGCGCGGTGGCCCGGCAGAAGAACCGAAGAGGGGGACAAGACCCCCGAAGTCGGGAGAAGAGGCCGGCGGCGAGGAAGAAAGCCGGACTCCTCCGCTAGCAAAAGAGCTACAAGAAGATAGCGGAGGAGTCCGCCGAGAAGACCCCCGAAGATGGAAGACCCCCGGAGCTGTGCAATAAAGTATTTTATCTTGTGTGTTGTGTTTTTTTTTTGTACTTGTTTTTTTACAGGTGAATGGGTAGGGGTACATTGTACCCCATACTCATTCACATAGGGTGGGGGGCCAGTATCCGGGGGCCCCCTTATTAAAGGGGGCCCCCGGATTCCGATAAGCCCCCCGCCCGCAGACCCCGACAACCAACGGCCAGGGTTGTCGGGAAGAGGCCCTTGTCCTCATCAACATGGGGACAAGGTGCTTTGGGGTGGGGGCCTGGTACGGCTCGGGAGGGGGGGCGCTCGCTCGCCCCCCTTTCCTGGCCGGCTGGGTAGCGTGCTCGGACAAGGGTCTGCTGTGGACTTGGGGGGACCCCCACGCCGATTTTTTTCGGCGTTGGGGTTCCCCTTTAAGTCCATACCAGGCGGTGGGGCCAGCGACGTCTCCTTCGCAGGCCCCGCCTACCTGGAGACTCGCTCGAAATGAGCGGACTTTCCTCCGCGTGTGTGGGCGAGTCCGTTCATTTCAAAAGTAGGGCGGATAGTACGGCGGACTTAGTACGCCGTATTAGTCTGCTCAAAAAGTGCCGTGTGTGGACAAGTAGCCCGTTCGGAAAGTCCGACGGACAGTCTGGCGGAAAGTACGCCAGACTAAGTACGTCATACAGTTCGACCGTGTGTACGTGGCATAAGGGACTTATTTCAACTCTTTACATTCATCTTATTACTAAACCCAACTCAGACCCACTATCATATGTGACTAAGTGGCAGATGGACCTTGGGTGTTTGTTGGAAGCAGCTGATTGGGATAAGATTTGGATCACAACTAAGTCATCCTCACAAAATATAACTGCCTTAGAGACAAATTACAAAGTACTCACACAGTGGTTTTTGGTCCCTGTCAGAATTGTGAAATATGCTCCAAATTATTCTCCATCTTATTTTTGTGGCTGTGGTAATCTAGGATCACATCTCCAAACTTGGTGGGATTGCCCGGTAGCAAAAAAAATCTGGAAAGTTGTATTTATTAAGATTTTAACACTGTTTGAAAGCCCTATCAATTCTCATCCTACAATAGCACTTTTAACCCCTTCCCACCCGACCTATAGCAGAATGACAGCCAGGCGGTGGTTCGGTTATCCTGACTGGGAGTCATATGACGCCCTGCAAAATAACAGCTGCCATGTTCCCGTGGGGGCATGCATCGCAGCGATCTGTGGCGCAGTGTGTCAGTCTGACACACTGCTACACCGATCTCAGTAAAGAGCCTCTGGCGGAGGCTCTTTACCATGTGATTAGCCATGTCCAATCACAGTTGATCACCATGTAAACAGGAAGAGCCGGTGATCGGCTTTCCTTCACTCGCGTCTGAAAGACGCGAGTAGAGGAAAGCCGATCGGTGGCTCTCCTGACAGGGGGTCTGCGCTGATTGTTTATCAGCGCAGCCCCCCTTGGATGCCCACACTAGACCACCAGGGAAGCCGCCAGGACCAGGGAAAGGGGCAACATGTGGATGGCCAGGTGTTCCCCCATGGCCATCCACATGTTAAACTCAATGCCCAACATATGCCAATCAGTGCCCACAAATGGGTGCTGACTGGCACCTCTATCACACAATAAAAATGTGTGATGCCCAACAATGCCACCCATCAGTGCCACCCATCAGTGTCCATCAGTGCCAGTTATCAGTGCCCATCCGTGCCCATTAATGCCCACCTATCAGTGCCCATCCGTGCCACCTAACAGTGCCACCCATAAGTACCCATCAGTGCCGCCTACGAGTGCCCATCAGTGCCGCCTATGAGTGCCCATCAGTGCTGCATACTAGTGCCACCTATCAGTGGCCATCAGTGCAAATTTGGCTGTTAGTGAATGTAACGAATATGACTAATCCAAAATTAAGAATTATCTGAAATAATGAATGCCGCATCTAAATGAATGGAATGTAACAAATTAATAATAATAAATAATAATAATAAAAAACGTACGTTCCATTAGTTTAGAAGCGGCATTTGTTATTTCGGATAATTCCTAACTTCAGATAAATTCGTATTCATTACGTTCACTAACAGCCAAATTTGAAAGGAAATTTCAATACCGATAAATTAATAGTTCGTTATTATTAATATTATTTTGGATTTTCGTGTTTTCAGATTTTTTTATTTTCAGATTTTGGTTCTTTAGAATTTTCAGATTCTCATTCTAATTTTCAGATTTTCAAGATTCAGAATTTTCGACTTTCCAAATTTTTTAATTTAGAATTTCTGAATTTTCGAATTTAGAATTTCCAAACTTTCGAAATTCCAAATGTTTGAATTTTCAAATTTTAGGATTTTCGAATTTCAATTCTAATGAATGACCTGAAAAACAAAAAAAAAACAAACAAAAAAAAAGAAGAATGAAACAAAAACAAACTAATTTCTAATACACATGTCTAATGTGTAATGCTTGCATGTTATCCTCAGGTCTCCAGGTGAATTTAACCTGTAATTTATAGTAGAAAGAAATGTCTACACACAGATTTCTAAAGGGACCACATATATATATATATCTTGTCCCCTAGGCATATCTGCTGCAGCACTGCATGGCACCTTTTTGCCTGAGCCATTGTATAGCAATTTCCGAAAAGGGGACGGTATCCACCAGCTGGAAAGGAAGGATTGGTAAAATCAGCAACTTGGTCAAGCTGAAATCTAGCAGTTGGGACAGTGAAACGTGTCTGCTCAGTGCTACATGTGGTGGGGTTGGCAGAATTAGAGCAAGTTTGCAGCCAATGCTTGCCTCTGCTCTGCATGGCCCCCTGCAGACCCTCTTCTCTGCTGGCGGAGCCATGGACTAGACTTCTGACACCCCTTGATATACCATCATTCCTATTGCTGGAGCCTGCTGAGAGGGAATCTTGTAGAGTGGGGGTAGAGGTGGAAGGGGAGATGCTGGAGTAGCATTCTGGTGCTGTTCCCAAATGGCTTCCTGATGAGAGGTCAGATGTCTCCTCATACACATGATACCTAAATGGCTAATAGTATTGCCACGCTTGATACACTGGAGACCGAGACTTCGAATAACAACAGTGCAGTCTGCCATAATCATGTGAAAAGGGCCCACACAAGGTATCTCTGGGGGTTGACCAGGGAACAACAGTGCTATGCACTGGTGAAGCTTAGCCATATGGTGAAATAGGGCAGATTCTCCCTCCACTTCTCTGCGAGCTGTCCCTGGATGACATCCTGCCATGCTGGGTGTGTGCCTTTCCCTCACTTTCCTCATCTGCTCTATTGGCCTCTCAGGTATGGTCAGAGACCTCACCATCAACCCTTTCCTCTTAATCACTGGTGCAAACTTGGCTAATTGCACTGCCTGGTGTCCCCTTCCTCTGGGCTGCTGTGACTATCCTCTTCAATCTCAGAGCCCATGAAATGCTATGCATTGTCTTGCAGCAAGTGACTTATGCTGTGCTCAAATAATTCAGCAGTATAGCCCCGCCCACTGTTGGTGGAGCAATAGCAGGTGTAGCTGTGGATAAGGAGGCAGCATAGGGTGGTTTGGCAGCTGCTATGCACTGCTAGGTTGTCTACAACTGAGTGACAAAAGAGAAGGAGATGAAGACCTGATTAGCCACTTCACTACCTCCTTCATATGCTCTTGATGTATAGCATAGTGCTTAAAAAAATGCCAAAAAAATGCCCTGCTTGCAAATGATGCACCATTTTCATGACCACAGCTTTGGCCTGTACACATAGAGGCTGCTCTTCTCTTCAAAGCTGCATGGAAACTTCTTCCTCATCTTGTATTCCTGCCAGACATGATGCTAATAGCGTGGCACTCTTTGACTAGTTTAATTGACAGCTATTGGAAGAACTGTATGGAGAGGAGTGGTGCTTGTGTGCACTTAAAACTGTGGTGCTTTGATGGAGCATATCCTTAGGATACAAGGAGGATTGTATAAACTATGAACTGGTATTTCAGCAGCTGAGGAGGGGGCGGCCCCTGACAGACAGGAGCCGACAGGCAGGAAGGAAAGGGAGGAGAAGGGGATGGGAGAGCTGTGGATGACGGAGGCACTTAAACTGACCACGGTGTCAGCGCTCAGCAGCCATGATACACTGTGGTTAGCTTACAGGGGGGAGGGTATAGCCAGGCAGGATCAGACAGGTTTTTTAGGTGTTACAGGGGGCCAAATTACATAGCACATGCACTGTGCTGTATAACATTCTTTAAGTGAACCGGATCCAATGTTTTTTTTTTTTTTTAGGTTAGCAGACGCTTTAAGAATACACATGCCTCTTGTTATTTAGAAAATATTTAGTTATCCAGAGTTTTAGTTGTACTTGCATGAGTAATTGTATGAATGATCAAACTAAGAGCAACTGTAATTTGTAGTTTGCTAAACAGGTGCAAAATTGAAATCAATATTATAAAAACAGGTCCAAGATGTCAAAGAACATGTCTATACTGCAGAGTAATACGAGATGGATGAAAGATGCACAGAGACCGACTCTTCACAGAAAAGTATCTGTGACTCAGTCAGTGAAATATGTGGATTCACAGTAAAGTCTCTATAAAAATATATAACGGAGAGGTAAACAAAGAATCACTACTTAAGTAAAACAGAACAGAATATTTGCTCTGGTAATACAGCTGGGGCCTGAGGACGAAGTGCAAACCCACTGGAACTGCATTACTCGAATAGCAAATGGAGAATTGTACCCAAGCTGTATGCTATTAGACTTAGGCCCAACTGTCTGCATGCCGATTCTCACAGTGGAGGACCTCTCATCTGGCTGCAGATCCCTTGCCCAGCTACTGTTACATCATTAGGTGTGGCCTCTCTGAGCTACTGAGGGATGGAAGCAGAATAAGTCATCCTCCTTGGCTGTGTCCAACAACCCAGGGAGTGATGGAATAAGGAGTGAAAGGGGCCTACATCTGAGGATAGTGAGTAAATCAGCACTCTACTATATAGGTTTATGATATCTCCATCAAAGCTGCTAGCTACTATGGTGACATTACAAGGACAAGCAAGGAAGTCTGTGTTTTGCTGGATTCTCCATGAAATGAAATACATGTCCTTCATAATGGTCGATGCTGATGGATGGATCCCTGTATAGACTAGCATTTATTGCCTTTAATAGGATTAACAAGAAATTTTCAAGAACCTAATTTTCTTGTAAAAATATGTTGTTTGGATCTATAATTTTACAGCACTCTAACTATGCTCAATACTGACCACAGTAATATAGTATGGGTATTTTAACTTCAATAGCTTGGAGAAAGGCATGCTAAATGAAATGAACTATATTCTCAGTTACTTGCATATACTAAATGTCAAGAGAAATTTATTTTACACAAAGAAGCTCTACAGATATACTCACTGACTGCTTGCTGCAGCAAGGAGTGTCACTTCCCAACAACAGGCCTCCAAATGACATAAAAAATGCCATTACATTATGTGAATCATTGAGCAAGTCCAAACTCTTCCATATGAATGCAGTGTCACAGGAAAATGTTCCTCTGGGAGGTTTTTCTGAGCACCAGAAAATGTTCTCATGTTCTCGACACATGTGAAACAGTATAAATTATCCAATTGCAAAATCTGTCTTTCATCAAACGAAGGATGAAAATACTGCTACACAAAGACAGTACAGTAAAGAAAGTATGGGCGTTTGCTGTAACAATACCAAAAGACAAATATGAGCAACAATTCTTTACATCCAATCATTTCAGCTTTAGGGACTACAGATACTAAAAAAAGCTTAAATCTGATTGGCTGTTATGGGGTACTGTACATTATTGTGCTCTCCATCTTTGAATGGCATTAATAAATATGGTATTGGTAACCCAGAACCACAAACAACAGGTATGTTATTGTCTTAATGTAAAAAAAAACTGCTAAAACACTAAAATTACACCTACATAATTTGATGTGTGGGAGTTGACCTGCTCAAGCACAAGGAGAGTGTGCAAGTTCCATTCCATTAGTGTCCTTGCTGGGATTTGAACCAATGACCCCAGTGCTGCTAAGAAAACCAGCAAGCAGTTGTACTGCCCTTTCTCTGTGTCTATATTTGTAGTTAAAAAAAAAAAGTATTAAAACCTAATATTTTAAACTGAGCATGCAAACTTGAGTAAGCACAGGTCAGTGAAAACTGTCAAAAAAATTAGTAGATCAAATTTTATAAGCAGCCGAAATTAGATGCAAATATCAAGTTGAACTTGTTTTCATTCTGTTGGTAAATAAGGCCGATTATTATTATTAATATTATTATTATTCAGGATTCATATAGTGCCAACATTTTGCACAGAGCTTTACAAACTATTTATCACATCAAATAACCAATAGGGAGGTACAGGAGGTGGGAGGAGTCTTGGCCAAGCACACTTATCACAGGAAAAGTCAGGGTTTGCATACAGTTCAGCTGCCTATATATTTTATGGGTCTACTGACCATTTTACTAAGTGTCAATTAAGCAGGTTTATGACAAGCTCACTGTAAATCAATCAATCTACCATTTTGTGCCTTCTGCGACCAGAGGTAATTTAACCCAAGATGCCCAGAACAAATTTACCAGCATCATTAAATTGGTTCTAAAGACTGAAGTTTATTTACATTAATGGCCACCCCCCTATTTTATTTACCTGAATTCAAACTCTATCCAGCACAGTACATGAGAGCAGCGGCTCTTTGCACTCTCTCCCTCCTTATAGGCTCAGAGACAGCAGTGGGAACCATTTGCTACTGCTGCCAAACACAGCCAGTGAGGAGGGTGCAAGGGGCGGGGTCAAGCCATGCTCTGTGTGTCAATGGATTTGTAGCTTCAATTGTGCTTCAACAAAAAACATTTAAACAGAACTCCAAATTTGGGTGTCTAAAATGGTAAGAACAACAAATCATTTGACGATAAGAAATTCACATATGTGTATTTCATTTATGTATTTACCTTTTTGTCTGGAGTTTAGTTTCCAAAAATCCCATAAGAAATAGATTGTCTGCTAATTGTAGCAATACATTGGCAACAATAAGTTGTCTAGAGGAATTTTCAGACTTTGGGTCCTTTCACACGGGGCGGATCAGTGCTGATCCGCCCCGTGGATATCCGTTTGCTCAGCGGGGATCGCTCCGTCGATCCCCGCTGAGCAGGGAGACGACAGGTCCGTCTCTGCACACTGCGCAGGGACAGACCTGTCACAGCGCCGCTCTCCCCTATGGGAGATCGGATGTCACCCGATCCGATCCGCAGACGGATGGAAAAATAGGTTTTTCCTCCGTCACACTTTTTCGGATCGGAGCGGGTCGGATGTCAGCGGACATGTCACTGCTGACATCCGATGCTCCATAGAGCTCTATGGAGCATCCGTTCAGGTCCCCCTGAAAAACTGACAGGCGGGCCTGAACGGATCGTCAGTGTGAAAGGGGCCTAAAGCTAATTCAAAACCAAAAAGGTCTTGTTGTGGAGGTTCAATTAGATGGGATGAGCTTTTTATTGTTGCAGGTTATGGTTCTCTCAAGAAGCAAGTTGGTTTTTTTTAAGCAGAGCAGACAGATTTAAACATATATATAATAAGAGAAGATCATCTTATCTATCTCTATGTGCACAGTTCTGAAAAATAAATTGTGCAGCCACTGTTATGGCCCGTACACACCATCTGAAAATCATACGAAAAATACTGCTTTCGAGGTGATCAAATGATAATTGGATCATTAGTACAGAGCTTTCGAGAGCCGATCACCACAGTTCATCTGATATTATCCAGTGGGATATGCATGAAAATTTTTCTCGTATGATAATGTATGATTTTGATTTAATCAGTACAACTGTCATCCGAATACACAATACAAATACACTACAACACATGACATCACTTCCGATTCTTTATTCTGTCATACGAGAATTTTTCGTAACTTTAGTAAACTCTCCAGTTTTGATATGCGACCAGCATGCACAAAAAAAATAGACTATTTATCGTCCAATTTTCGGATCGTGTGTACAGGCCATTAGGACTGTTACTATGGGGTTGATTTACTAAAACTGGATAGTGTAAAACCGGGTGCAGCTAAGCATAGAAATGAACAAGCTTCCAGGTTTTATTGTCAAAGCTTAATTGAACAAGCTGGGGTCAGAAGCTCATTGGATACCATGTACAGCTGCACACTACAGTTTTAGTAAATCAATCCCTGTGTGTGCTTTCTTAACCCCTTGCCGACCAGCTGCCGTAATTATACTGCGGCAGGTCGGCACGATCCTCCAAGCCATCGTAGCTATATGTCGGCTCAAGGGATCGGGATAGCAATGACCACCGGCCACGAGCATTCGCGGGCATGAGAGGCACACACATCCCTGTTCTGTGAGGCATGACAGATTGCGAGTTCCTATTAGCTAGGAACCACGATCCGTCACTTCCTCTAGGTCAGTCCACTCCCCCTACAGTTAGAAACACACGAGGGAACACAGTTAACCCCTGGATCGCCCCCTAGTGTTAACCCCTTCCCTGCCAGTGACATTTACAGAAATCAGTGCCTTTTTATAGCACTGATCTCTGTATAAATGCCAATGGTCCCAAAAATGTGTCAAAAGTGTAAGTGTCTGATGTGTCCGCCATAATGTCGCAGTCCTGATAAAAATCACACATCGCCGCCATTACTAGTAGAAAAAAAATAATAATAAAATTGCTATACATCTATCCCCTATCTTGTAGATGCTATAACTTTTACGCAAACCTATCAATATATGCTTATTGCAATTTTTTAACCAAAAATATGTAGAAGAATACATCTCGGCCTAGACTTAGAAAAAAATAGCTTTTTTTAAAAAAAAATGGGGATATTTATTATAGCAAAAAGTACAAAATATTGAGTTTTTTTTTCAAAATTGTTGCAATTTTTTTGTTTATAGCACAAAAAATTAAAACCACAGAGGTGATCAAATACCACCAAAAGAAAGCTCTATTTGTGGCAAAAAAAGCACGTCAATTTTGTTTTGAGTTGTCAGTTAAAACAATGCAGTGCCGAATTGCAAAAAATGGCCCAGTCATTCAGCAGCCAAATCTTCCTGGGGCTGAAGTGGTTAAGGTTCATACACACTATAAGAAAATCGGGCGAACATTTTCATCCAAAGAATTTTAAGATGATTTTCATATAGTGTGTACACAACTTTCGACAGCTGATTCCAAATTTTCGTACAAAAATTCCCGAAGGAACAAACTCCAAAATGTTTCTTGTACGGAAGTGGAACAAACAATTTTCGATCAATGTGTACCGTTTTCGTATGATTTTCGTACAGGAAAAATCAGAAAAGAAAGACTGCGAATGATTGGAAACAATAAACAACAAAAAAAAAACATGTGTCGTACGAGAATTTTCTTACGAAATCATCGGTTCCGATTTGCTGTGAAACAAGGAAAATCGGATGTTCGTTTGTCCGATTTTCTTATAGTGTGTACCATACATTAGGGCTATGGCCAGATGCAGTCATAATCCCACAAGTTCTATACTGATAGAAATATAGTATCAAATTGCAACAGCAATTATTTTTGTAGTAGGAGCAATAGTATTCCATCTACTGTATAATTAAAACTTCATTTATGGGAAAACTAAGTCTTTAACAAATTTGTTTAATGTTGTTAAGAAAATTTGCTTGAACATTTCTTTCAATAAAATATATATTTATGTATACTAAACTATCCCTTTAGGGAAATCTGCAAAATGATAACCTTAGAGAAGAACATCATCTCAATAGATAAGTAAAAGGGGCAGAACTGTGACAAACACTCTGATACAACTTTTACCACAACAAAGAACTTCTGCATAATAGAGCAACAATCCAATCCTTCTTATTGCCGTTCATTGCCTTCCACTATCATAAACTGCAACCTTCTGTTTGCAGGGGAAACTAAATAGAAAGGGCATGGTTTCAAGAAGAAATGAATGCAAATGTTAATGTGCAAAGAGTTTGTGAAACCAAGAAAATAGATTGAAAACACTGAATGTTAAAGTCTTCTTTTTTTTTTTGCATGTGAACCCTTTTCTTTAGTTTGGAAACATAAGGCCCGTACACTTCATTTAAGTGCAACAATGACTGTGAAGTCTGGTGAATCTGTCTTGTGTCTATCTGGGGTGGAACTGCAATTGAGCGGAATCAACACATGAACAGAGCTTGCGTTCTGATCTCCAGCTCATTAAAATAACGTTAAAAAAGGGTAAAATCCCAATTGTACCAGAATAGTGCTTGACTTTTTTCAGTGGGACAAATGTGATTAATAAACCATACATTCATTAGCTTCAGAGGTCTTCTAAGTGAATTGTGAGTTCCTCCCACTGGCCTTTGTGACTGGAGGGGGGACTACAATGAAACTCACATTTAATACTGAAAAACAGGACTTATAAGTGAGTTCCAGCTGTTATATATATACAGGTGCATCTCAAAAAAATTGAACATCATCAAAAAGTTAACTTATTTCAGTAATTCAATTCAAAAAGTGAAGCTCATATATTATATATAAATGTGTTACACACTGAGTGATATATTTCTTTCTTTAAATTTTGATGATTAGGGCTTACAGTTAGTGAAAACCCCAAATTCAGTATCTCAGAAATTTTGAATAGTACAGGACCAATAAAAAAAACTGATTTTTAATACAGAAATGTTGGCTTACTGAAAAGTATGTCCATGTATAGTATAGTATGCACTTAATACTTGGTCAAGGCTCATTTTGCATGAATTACTGCATCAATGCGGCTTGGCATGGAGGCAATCAGCCTGTGGCACTGCTGACCCACTAATGCAGAGGACCTGAAGTCCACTATCAAAGCAACCTGGGCTTTCATAACACCTCAGCAGTGCCATAGGCTGATTGCCTCCATACCACACCGCATTGATGCAGTAATTAATGCAAAAGGAGCCCCAATCAAGTATTGGTATAGCGCATACAATACTGTACATGGACATATATATATTCCGTATTTTTCGGACTATAAGACACACTTTTTTCCCCCAGAAATATAGGGGGAAATGTGCCTGCGTCTTATGGTGTGAATATACGATTGGCACCGCCCCCCGCGGCGCTCCGGAGCGCTCCGCAGGCTCGGCCTTAGGAAAGGCCTTGGCTTTGGCCTAGCTCCGGAGCGGCAGCCATCTTGGTGCACCCGTCGTTTGCAATGTGATTGCGATCACTTGTAAACAAACCGGCGTCATGATGACGCTGGTTCCTCTCTCCCCTCTGTGTACAGATCTGTACAGTGGAAGGGAGAGATCGAATGGCAGCAGCGCTGTGGGCAGCATCTGCCATACCCTGCCAATACTGTGCAATACCCTACCCATACTCTGCAATACCATGCCAATACTCTGCAATACCCTGCAATACCCTGCCAATACCCTGCCATACCCTGCCAATATTCTGCCATACCCTGCCAATATTCTGCCATACCCTGCCAATACTCTGCCATACCCTGCCAATATTCTGCCATACCCTGCCAATACTCTGCAATACCCTGTCAATACCCTGCCAATACTTTCTATGGTAATGGTCACTCTGCATTTCATGGGCACTGGAATATATTTTAGTACACCATTTGGTTCAGAATATTTTTGTTTTTTGTTTTCAACCTCTTAAACCTGGGTGCGTCTTATGGTCAGGTGCGACTTATGGAGTGAAAAATACGGTATATATATATATAAATATATATATATATATATATATATATCACCTTTGAATTGAATTAAATTTAAATAAACTAACTTTTTTGATGATATTCAAATTTTTTGAGATGCACCTGTATATATACAGGTATATGTTAAAGTGTATTTCTTTATGTAATGTGACCAGTATTTGCTCTAATTTTTCACACACACGTGTGTTTGTATGTGTGTCTCTAAATATCCTTCATTTGGTGGGACTATCCCTCTTTTGGAACTATATTCTTCTGTTCCTCTTTACTCCCCAGTTGTGCCTCTGTTGAAACCATATTCTTCTGTCTCTCTTTCCTCCTCTGTTGTCCCTCTTTTGGAACCATATTATGTTCTTCTGTCTCCCTTTCCTACACAGCTTGTTATATGTTTTGCCCTTATGCGACATTTCTGGGCTTTGGCCTTATCTCAATATGTGCATTGTAATATTACTGTACAAGTTTTCTTTTTTTATATGATTCTACTTGTTTTTGACCTTCCTAATAAAAAATGTTTGTAAACAAAATATTTTATTTAGTGACAATACTATTTATCACTTTCTCCACTGATACTCACCATCAGGCGGCATCCCCCTTGCGATTTTGTTAGGAGTGATTTGCATACAATTTTACTTTTTTCATAGGGCCAGCCAATTCACTTGACTGTGCTTCCCTATGTGCATTTGTCGCCCGGAAAGAATACCCTGCTCCTTTTCAGGCGACAAGCTTCATGCAATTTTTAAAGGTGTGATTTGCTGCAATTGACAATTGGATCAGAATCACATCGTGTTTGGGGTGCCATTAAGCAGGGACGGACTGACCATTTGGGCTCTCGGGCACTTCCCGAGGGCCCCATGCTACTAAGGGGCCCCATCAGGGTTGCCAGCCTCAATAAAATCAGGGACAGTATGTAACAATCTGTGTTTTTTTTAAATAATCCCAAGATTATAGCTGCCCCGCCTCTCCAGTACCTTTTCAGTGTTTGTATGTGTATTTTGTGTGTATATACTGTGTGTGTATATTGTGTGTCTGTGTGTATACTGTATGTGTGTGTTTGTATACTGTGTGGCCCCCATAAGCTATTGCCTGGGGACCCCATAATCTTCTATTGCCTGGGGGCCCCATAATCTTCTCCTATTGCCCGGGGGCCCCATAATCTCCTATTGCCCAGGGCCCCATAAGTTGTCAGTCCGCCCCTGCCATTAAGTGATAACGGCATCTAAACATGCATTATGCAGTGATCACCACACAATTTGAAATTATGGGCAGAATCTCTTTTTCTGTGTAAATAGAGTCCGAGGACTGTGCTGCCCTACCACTCTTTTGCTCTATTATAACTGTCAAAACATTTATATTGCTTATGGGTGTCGAGGAGCATGTGATCTTCTATGAGGATATAGTGCCCTGACCTAAGTGGCCTATTATCTGGCCAGAACATTGACACATGACCAGGAGTTGAAAGGCGTTAACCCGGTGTAAGCTCCAACACCATCTGACACAAAGCTTACACAGGGTTAGGACAGGTTTTGAAAAAAAGAACAAAGGGGTAGGCTTGTACAGGGAAGTTAATTGTCAATGGGTGAGGGGGGTTTGCCAAACCTTTATTTATCTATACTGCTTGAACCAAATAGAAGGGCGTAGATCCCTAAAAACTTGTCCTGAAAATTGAACTGTTGAGCAAGTAAAAAAAATCATGGCCAGTACTCATTTGTGTTGTTAAAAGTATTATGGCTACAACCAACTTAAGCATGTAGTAAAATAGAACAATTAAATATGATTTCTAGTTTATTGTTATGAGTTACTATTGCAATTATGTTTCGCCTTGTGCAGATGACCCTATCTTATTAAGGCTAAAATACTATTGTAGCTGTTATGATGACTTTATGATGCATAGCAATCTTTTCAATAGCATGGATCATGACATCTATCATTTAGGCTGCTTTCACACTGGGGCGGGAGCAGCGTCGGCGGTAAAGCGCCGCTATTTTTAGCGGCGCTTTACCGTCGTTTTAGCGGCGGTGTGCGGGCGCTAGCGGGGTGGTTTTAACCCCCGCTAGCGGCCGAAAAGGGGTTAAACCCGCCCGCAAAGCGCCGCTGCAGCGGCGCTTTGCTGGCGGTATTGCCGCGGTGTCCCATTGATTTCAATGGGTGGGAGCGGTTTAGGAGCGGTGAATACACCGCTCCTTCACCGCTGCAAAGATGCGGCTAGCAGGACTTTTTTCACCGTCCTGCCAGCGCATCGCTCCAGTGTGAAAGCCCTCTGGCTTTCACACTGGAGTTAAAGGGGCCGGTTTTTTTCAGGCGTTACACAGGCGCTATTTTTAGCGCTGTAACGCCTGAATACCGCCCCAGTGTGAAAGCAGCCTTAGTGATAGATAAAATAGCAGGAAGGATGTTTGTAAGGAAAGTAGACAAAGTTATTTATTTTTTTGTAATAAAGGTTTTAATCTATCCATACTATAAATACTTTGTAGTTTTACCCAATTGTTTTCAGGTTATAACTGAGAAAAATATGTTGCAACAGAGAATAAGCTACAGAGGACCCTGATATTAGTTTTGCCACCTGGTTTGACAACTGATTCCAGTGCAGCTTTTGACTAATAACTAAGACTAACCCAGCATAAAATCCCAATTCTTGGCAAAATCTGTTTGATAAAAAGTTTTGCTCTATTTTTCTTGATTTAGAGAGTGTGTTTTTTGGAAGGTGAAATTAGGATCATTTAGTTTAATTCATTTTATGTCAAGCTTTGTATGTGTGCATTTGTTATATTTGTACTTTATACATTTTATTATTTTACGTTTTATTTTTACTTTTTTTCACTCTGTGTTTTCTCCTTATGAGACTATTGGGGCCAATTCTGACATAAGAAAAGATCTAGGGAAGTTGAAAGGAGCTTCCATAACTCTCAAGAGCGATGTACAGACTTAAAAGTGTATGTTTGGACCAAAACAATGCAGTACAATTCCACCATGCATGCACGTTTTTACATGCTTTAGTCTCGCAAGTACAGAAATGGACCCGATGATACTTTCAGAAATTCAGTAAGTTCCTGTTAGGTAATGACTCTGCCACTGGTAAATTGATACTCTTAGAACAGGGGCGCCCAAACTTCTGAAGCACAAGGGCCACTTAAGTGACTCGGTAACCAGTCGCGGGCCACAATGAGTGGAGCAGGCAGATGGCAGGTGTGTGTCCGCTCTGCATAGACACAGCCCTCTAAACTTTTTTTTTTTTTTTTTTTAGACTATCGAATTGGAGGTAGGACACAAGTCGGTTTACATCTGTCACTCCTTAGAGGTGAATGGAGGGTCCAATTTGGTCAGACTGACCGTGTGAAAGGGGCCCTATGCTGCTTTCACACTGATACACTGCGGTTTTCCCGCACCGCGGGTGCAACACAGTGTACCTTTTGGCTTTCCTGCATTTTGCAATAGACTTCTATTATATTCTGCATGTTTGGTGCACTTTGAGAAAGCTCACCAAACTCACAGGTAATAACAGAAGTCTATGGCTCAGTGCAGGTAACCCCGCAGAACAGATATGCCTATATATACACTGTGATTTTAGTAATAAACTGAGTTTTAATAACAGTATTCTATTCCATCTCAGAGCAGAAGGTCGTGGGCCACATCAGAGTGCTCCACGGGCCACATGTGGCCCCCGTGCCACTGGTTGGGCACCCCTGTCTTAGAAGCATTGTCAGCTCTACCTAAATTCTCCTCTGTGGACTACACAACCTTGCCTATCCCTGGCCCTCTGTGTTCCTCCCCACATGCATTCAGTTATATTTTCCAAGCAAAAAATGTTGCTGCCTTGACTTCTATGTACCTGAAAAGTGAATAGGGACTAACCTAGGACACCCTGCTGATCCCTCCTCCCTTCAGCTACCACTGAAAGAAATTTACAAGCCAGCTGATGACATCACAGGAAGTAATATAAACTGTTTCTCCCAACAGAACAAAGCAAAAGAAAAGAAATAATGCTGGAACATGCTTTCAGACATGGGAAAAATATAGAGGGGTACATTTTGGTCATGCTTATACAAATCCTTTCATTTTATCTTCCTCATTGAATCCATTTCAACACAATTTTGAAGACATGAATACTCTCAATTTTACTTTTCTCTGGCCATAAACATATATCATTTATAATTCATGAATGAAATATCTTCACCAGGAAAAAGGCACAATTAATCTGTTTCCACCAGTGGACCATAAAACAGTGGTTGGGACCTTGCTATGATCTTGATGGAGCCATCTTATCGCATGTCCTCTCATTCTATTTATCATACTTCAAACATCAGATTTCTAGTGATGAAACTTTTATTTTAATGATGCTTTAAATGGTGCTGGACATAACCAATCATCCACTTTGATTTGTGTCTGAAATGATTTAAACATGTTCATGTTTGCTTATAGCCAAGCAGAAATGGGTCTTAATGAAAGCGTAGCCAGGCTACATCGCATAATATAATTACTCGATAATACAAATACTTATTAAATATAAACACATATGCTTATTTCGATTTGTTAGAGAGATTTGTTAATTGCTTAATGAAAGATATCTTCCAGAAACTAATTTGATCATTAGGATGGACAGATTACATTTCCTATGTGAAGATATTAGTATGCATATAGTGAAGTGACAAGGACACCAGAAAATACACTAATGGAGTAAGTGGCACATGCTCACTCACAAAGCTTTAAACTATAATGACAACTAATTGTTCTAAAAATACCAATTCCAGTGAGCTTCATTACTAATAAAATGTCCCATATTGAAATGCCAGAATAAACAATCCATATTTATAAACTAATGTGTCTGCAGTATGAGTTCTTATAAGGTCGCCAGGTTTTGTTTATTCTATCTCACATGGTAAATATAGGTGATAAAGCTCTGCTTATAGTACTTCAATTGCCCACCACTATTGGGGAACATGGGTTGAACTAAAGGGACTATCGATCTCAAATTAAAAACAAGCTCATGTCATTCAGCATACGTGAATCTTGTACCAAATTTAAAGAACATCTTTAAAAAAAAAAAACATAACAATAAAGTTCAAACTGACCACTTTGCCTGTTCTATTCATTTACTTTTCATGTGCCTGTAGGTCCTGCTAAACCATGGCAGATATTCTCCTCCAAAACTTTCTCCATAGAGAGGATAAAGGAAAGTGATATCTAGAATATGATCGCGCAACTCAAACGTACAAGCTTGTACCATTATCAAACTTTTGCTTTGAAAGCTTTTACAGTGACCAAATCATGCATGATTCAGTTACTAGAATGTCTGTAGATAGCTTAAAGTGATACTAAAATAATTTTGTCCAATGTCCGATCGGACCGTGTTGTCAGATAATTCGACTGTGTGTGGGCTTCATCAGACTTTTTCCGTCGGAATGTCAAACCAACAAAGTTTGAGAGCTGGATATAAAAATTTTCCGACAACATGATCCGATCGGACTTTGTCCGGTCGTTTGTAGAGAATTACGATCAGACAATGTACCACGCATGCTCAGATCAAATTCCTAGACTAAAGCTATTGGCTACTAGCCTGAACGTAGTCCCGTCATAACTAAACAACGTCATCACCTTACGAACGATCGGATTTTCCGTCAACTTTGTCAGACCGTGTGTATGCAACACCAGTTTAGGGCAAAATCCGTTGGACAAAATCGAACGGATTTTGTTGTTGGAATGTCCGACCGTGTGTACAAGGGTTAAGATTAAATTGCCACTATTTACTTATTTACCCACAGTACTGTAAACTTTGAATTTTTGGTGTTGAATCTTATAGTTCTGCATGTAGTACACTAATCATTTCAGGTCACTCATTGTAACACCTCCTCCATTCAGAAAAAAAACCTTGTTTTTTTAACTAAATGCAAGACTTTCTGATAGCAAAATCTCTCCTCCTCCAATCACGGAAAGCCTTCCAATAAGTGAAATAATACAAGGCGTTCAACTTTGCTAGTACAACAATTCATACCATCCCATTCATGACTACCAAGGCTATGATTACCAAAGGAGGGCTCGGAAAAAGTATGATGCAGTTATCACAAATAATCCTAATCATTCATCATTTCCTTTAACAAATTAGCACAACACAATTCATAGTTGCCTTTCTTTTGAGCTCTCTGCATTTATTTGCATAACATCCTAAAGCTGCAAAGGAAGTCAACGATGAAAGATTTCTTTTTCCCAGGTGCAGTGATCTCAAGTCTGAAGAGGGAGCAGATAACTACATATTGCTCAGCAGCAGTCACTGCTCTGATTAGAGTCTGGGGAATATCGCTACTCAGTTCGACCTACCTAAAATATATTATCTCTACTGTCCCATGGGCTAGGGATGGGCCAAACACCCCCCCCCCCCCCCCCGGTTCGGTTCAAACCAGAACACTGCAAACATGCAAAATGTTCTAGCGAACATGCAAACCCTATTAAAGCGGGAGTCCACCGGGACTCCGCGTTTTTTTTTTTTTTTTAAAAGCCAGCAGCTACAAATACTGCAGCTGCTGACTTTTAAATAGTGACACTTACCTGTCCAGCGCGCCCGCGATGTCGGCACCCGAAGCCGATCGCTCGCTCATGCCGCCGCCATCTTGGGTATGGAAATCAGGAAATGGAGCCTTTCGGCTTCATTTCCCGGTTCCCTACTGCGCATGCGCGAGCCGCGCGGCGCAATCCGGACGGTCCCCGCTGCCTCTGGGAGCTGTGTGTTTCCCAGCAGGCAGCGGGGCACTTGCTGAAGGGGGCGGGCGCTTGCGGAAAGGGGCGTAACGTACGCCCCTTTCCGCAGAGAGCTAGCCCGGAAGTGGGTGCAGTTACCTGGATTATCCAGGTAACTGCACCCCCCTCCCCCCTGAAAGGTGCCGATTGTGGCGCCGGAGGGGGGGGGGATTCCGATGAGCGGAGGTCCATTTTAGGGTGGACCTCCGCTTTAAAGTCTATGGAACACAAACATGAAAAATCTAAATTGCTCATTTTAAAGGGTTATATGCCTTAAAAAGTGTATGGGGATCCGTATTGCATTGATACTGCCCTAAGGGACATGTATTAATGCAAAAAAAAAGTTTTAAAAACAACCGTTTTTTCAGGAGCAGTGATTTTAACCATTTAAGGACCGCACCTCTTTCTGAGATTTGTTGTTTACAAGTTAAAAACTGTTTTTTTTTAACTAGAAAATTACTTAGAACACCCAAACATTAAACATTTTTTTTAACAACCTAGAGAAAATGGCGGTTGTTGCAATACTTTCTGTCACACCATATTTGAGCAGCGGTCTTACAAGCTCACTTTTTTGGGAAAAAATACACTTTTTTGAATTAAAAAATAAGACAACAGTAAAGTTAGCCCAATTTTTTTATATTGTGAAAGATCATCTTATGTTGAGTAAATTGATACCTAACATATCACGCTTCAAAAGTGCGCCCGTTCGTGGAATGGCAACAAACTTTTACCCTTAAAAATCTCCATATGTGATGTTAAAAAAATTCTGCAGGTTGCATGTTTTGAGTTACAGAGGGGGTCTAGGGCTAGAATTTTTGTTCTCACTCTACCGACCACAGTGATACCTCACATGTGTGGTTCATACACCATATGCCGCGGCTACACACGTATGCATCTTCCCCTCACTCGTCACCATACTGAGCAAGCAAGAGGACATGATCGCCTCCGCTGCTGCCGATGGCTCAGGTAAGCGGCGGAGGGCACCGGATCGCGGCCGGAGAGGGGTTGGGCCCCTCTCCTGCCACTGATAAAAGTGATCTTGCAAATCCACTGCAGAGACCACTTTTATCTAGTAGCGGCCTGGAAAAGGAGGAAACCGGGGTTATGGCAGCTAACTGCTGCCATAACAATGATGTCCTCCTTCAAACAGCCACCATAAACCTACGGCGGGCGGTCCGTTAGTGGTTAATAATGCTTAAAGTGAAACAATAAAAATTAAAAATTCCTTTAAATATTTTGCATGGGGGGGTCCCCTTAGCCTACCTGAAAAGTGGTGCACCTGTGTGATGTATAGAACAGGGCCACAGAAAAATTATATTTCTAAAGGAAAAAATTTAATTTAAACTTGCTCGTGGCTGTAATGTATTGCCAGCTCCCGGCTATATAGATAAAAAATGAAGGAATAAAATGGCGTGCGGTCCCACCCCCAGTCCATACCAGGCCCTTCGGGTCTGGTATGAATGCTAAGGGGAACTTCATGCCAAAATTGAAATAAATATTAGCGTGGGGGTCCCCCCAAAATCCATACAGGACCCTTATCCAAGCGTATATATATATATATATATATATATATATATATATATATATATATATATATATATACACACACACACACATACACTAAATTGCCTGCACACCACTAACTAACCTGCCTAATCTAGCTTAAGTTCTCTTAATCTCCACGTTATCACACTATATTCGGCCACAGTGTAAGCAGCCTAATATTATTATTATTATTATTCAGGATTTATATAGCGCCAACAGTTTGCGCAGCGCTTTACAATATGAGGGCAGACAGTACACTTACAATACAAATCAATACAGGAGGGATCAGAGGGCCCTGCTCGTTAGAGCTTACAATCTAGAAGGGAGGGTCAAGTTGAAACAAAAGGTAATAACTGTGGAGGATGAGCTGATGGAGAAAATGAAAATACAGTTAGGTGTGGGTGGGGTAGGCTTCTCTGAAGAGAAGTGTTTTCAGGGATCGTCTAAAAGCTAATAAAGTAGGAGATAAGCGGACAGATTGGGGTAGGGCATTCCATAGGATTGGGGAGGCTTTGGAAAAGTCCTGGAGGCGAGTATGGGAGGAGGTGATGAGGGAGCTAGAGAGCAGGAGGTCTTGAGAGGAACGAAGAGGACGAGTAGGTTGGTATTTAGAGACTAAGCTAGTGATGTAGCTGGGGGCAGAGTTGTGGATGGCTTTGTATGTAATTGTTAGTATTTTGAATTTAATTCTTTGGCTGAGCGGAAGCCAGTGGAGGGATTGACAGAGAGGAGTAGCAGACACCGAGCGATTGGTAAGGTGGATGAGTCTGGCAGCGGCATTCATAATGGATTGAAGAGGTGATAGACTATGTAGAGGTAAGCCAATGAGAAGGGAGTTGCAGTAGTCGAGGCGGGAGATGACCAGCGAGTGAATTAAGAGCTTTGTTGTCTGATTGGTTAGAAAGGGGCGTATTTTGGAGATGTTGCGGAGGTTGAGGCGGCAGGATTTGGACAGCGATTGGATGTGTTGCTTGAAGGAGAGTTCAGAGTCCAGGACTACACCTAGAACCTTGGCATGTGGGGATGGGCTTATGGTTGTGCCATCAATTTTGACAGTGAGATCAGGGGAAGGGGCATATGGGGGAGGAAAAATTATAAGTTCGGTTTTGGATAGATTGATTTTGAGGAAGTGGTGTGACATCCAGACTGATATATCCGATAGTAAATTAGTGATACGTGAGGAGACAGAGGGAGTGAGCTGAGGGGTAGAGAAATAGATCTGGGTGTCGTCAGCATAGAGGTGGTATTGGAAGCCGTGGGAGGCTATCAGTTGACCCAGGGAGGAGGTATAGATTGAAAATAGGAGTGGTCCAAGAACAGAACCTTGGGGGACCCCAACAGAGAAAGGAAGAGGAGAGGAGGAAGTAGAGTTGTAAGAAACGCTAAAGGTGCGGTTGGATAAGTAGGAAGAGAACCATCGTAAAGTACGGTCACGGAGACCAAAGGTGTGGAGTTTTTTGAGAAGGAGGGGGAGGTCAACCGTATCAAAGGCAGCAGAGAGGTCCAGGAGGAGGAGTACAGAATAATGTCGTTTGGGGCGTATATGTAGTGTGGGGCATCGACTTGGCCAATCATGGCTCTCAAAGCAGATCGCGCTGTGATTGGCCAAAGCATGCAGGTCAAATGCATGCTTTGACCAATCAGCATCAGTCAATGCATTGTGATCTCGCAGTGTATTATGGGGGGGCTCCGTAGCACTCGAATTTGCCGCAAACGCCCCATATATTTGGTTCGTCTGTGAACAAACGAGCACCCAATGTTCGAGCCGAACTTACGTTAGATTTGAACATCGGGACCATATCAGGCATCAGAGGAAAGTCAGAACTTGCATACTGGAGAACTCTAGGTTTTGGCGCTCCAGGGGTAAACTGAAACACTAAGATCTGCTTGCACAAACAATCTTGCCACTTTATAACAGATGGAGAGCATATATACTGTATATGATTTAAAGAGATATTAAACCCTTAGACAAACATTGCCTTTTCTGTTAGGCTTTGCACAATTAGTAGCAAAAACATTTTCTATTGTGCCCTAAAGTCTTACTTTTGGTAGTATCTAGGTTTTACTCAATCTGTTATGTTCAGCACTTCCCTGAACGTCCAGTCAAGGAGCGTGCACTGTTGCCTCATGCAACCTGTATTCCTGTCCCATGAAGGCATGCACTATCTAGGCATATTCCACAGAACACAGTCCCTGTCATTCAACACTATTGTAGGAGCTGGAGAGTGGCTTGGGATGTTGGGCTTCTATACAGTTTCTCCATATACCTAGCTAGGACCATGCACTTCTGAGTGGCTCCAGGCAGACCTTGCATGCTGGAGAGTCACCCTTAAGAAGGAAATTGAGATCACTGAATTTCTGGTGGCTAATTTAATTAAAAGACGAGTTGGATCAAAAAAGGGTACAGCAAACAAGGAACCTTATGAGCTATACTACTACATTATTTTAGCCCACTTTAAAATATCAGAGTTCAGAAGGCACTATGCTGTGTTTGAGTTTGGGCAACCATAGCATTATCCTGGCTGACACAAGAAGCTGCTTTTCATTGAAGGAAACCACTCTCGGTTCATACTGTACCCGTCCACCTTTGACAACTGAGTAGGAGGAATAGACATGAAAGTCCTAATGTTTTAACTTTCTATATGTTATGTTATAAGGATAAGTTATAGTCAATATAAAATAATAAGCAATGAGGCTGGTTTAAGCATAGTGGGGTCACAATCAACCACTTGATGCGTGAAGATGATTTTCTAATATACTGGAAAAACTCATGTTTCTAAACTGTGGACATCCCCTTTTCCACATAAAATGAGTGTGGTAATTTTATTGGGCATAAACTACATTGTACGAGCCAAATCAGCAATAGTATGTGGAGGGAACACAGGTAAAGGCTAAATAATCTGATATACAGTACCAGTAGGTCATCAAACCCCAAAAAGTTTAATACACAACAAAAACAGATAGATAGGGTGTTCAAGGATGACCCACCAGTATGTGATACAAGTAACAAATCATTCACGGGACATATAGCTAAACACCAACTATCATATTTAAAGTCAACACTTTTCAAAGTCACCACCACTTCTTCAGGACCTCATCTCAGATATGTCGTAAAAATCAAAATTGTAATAAAAACAAAACATGGATAGAGAAAGCTAGTCATATTCTCCCAGGCAATGGGGAGGCAAATGAGGGACAATTGATGGAGAGACTGTCAGAATGAATGTGAGTGTAGAAGAATTGTAAAATCCCAATAAAATGGAATTGTCTAAATGGGAAAGGGGGGGCCAAGCAGTATATATATGTTTGTGGTAAACCAATGGTCGGGAGTATCCAACACTGTACATACGAGGGCAAGATCCCTCACTCTATTAGAATCACATGACTTAGGATCATATAGAGTACCATATTAGTATTAGCAACAGTCACAGTCACAGTCATGGTTATCCATCTCATTACCACCATCACTAACACTTTGTGATTTTTTTTTGTTAAATGCCTAAATCAATTACTTAAGTCTGTATTATTAAAGAAAATCTGTGTCAAAATAAACTGAAAGGCTTCCCTTGCTTTAATGGCTTCTCAAATGAGCCAAGAATCTATATAACCAGGGTGCTACGATATGCAAATACTTACTTTGAGAACCAAAGTCAATGGCTGAGCACCCTCCTGTACCTAACCATTGGCCTACAAAACTGAACTCAGGGCAAATAGCTATATACAGCTAAAAAGCATATACTGGAACTGTAAGGGATCTGTCATTTTGTCCTGTAATCCATTCACCTCTGCCAGAAAGCACAGCCAGGGACATGCACCTCTATGAAGATTGCGCTGCAGTAGCAGCTGATTGAGTTGTGAAAAGAAAACAGCTGAAGCATTGTCTTTTTCAAATTGTTTTATTTATGCATGACATTTAATAGAACATGGCTTTTCTAGATTCTTATTCAATTAACCGTAGAACAGTACAAACATCTTATAACATCGTGCTCCTTGTATGCAATTGTCAGTCACATGACTTCTGAAGGCTGAACTCCAGGAATGATTTGTATAGTGTACTTATATTGGTCCAGCTTGGCACAATGTAGGTATACATGTCTCAGACCTGGTGGGCCATTGGGAAACCTGCAAATCACTGTGGTGATCACAGTGATCACCACAAACTTTCGGAACCTGCCCTGGCTCTATGCGAGTGGCTTCCCCTCTGCACATTGACCACATGGGGGTAGCACTGCTGCCATTCAGAGAATACCTTTTATCATTTTCAATGAAAGCAATAAAATCCAATCTGATTGGATGAGGTTTTAAAACTTTTCCACGGAAGGAAGTTTAACCACTTAAAGACCGGAAGATTTGGCTACTTAATGACCAGGCCATTTTATGATACATATCTGTGTCGCTTTAACTGACAACTTACAATTGCAATGCTGTACCCAAACAAAATTGACGTCTTTTTTCCCCCACAAATAGAGCTTTTTTTTGGTGGTATTTGATCACCTCTGCATTTTTAATTTTTTGCACTATAAACAAAAAAAGCGACAATTTTGAAAAAAATATATATATTTTAAATTTTGCTATAATAAATATCCCCAAAATTAAAAAAAAAAACAAATTTCTTGCTCAGTTTTAGCCAATATATATTCTTCTACACAAAAATTGCAATACGCATATATAGATTGTAGATGCTATAAATTTTGCGCAAACCAATCTATAGGAAAGATTTATGGCCTTTTTATTATTATTATTTTTTTACAGTAGTTTTAGCAGTACTGTGACATTGCGGCACACGGATCGGACACTTTTGACCCATTTTTGGGACCATTGACATTTATACATCTATTAGTGCTATAAAAATGCACTGATTACTGGATAAATGTCACTGGCTGGGAAGGGGTTAACACTAGGGAGCGATCAAAGGGCTAATTGTGTTCCCTAGTTAGTGTTTCTAACTGTATGGGGATATGACCGATATGTACGGCGATTCACGGTAACAAACCACTTTGCCAACGTATATCAGCGTGAGCTGGTTGGCAAGTGGTTAACAAGACATGTGACCACTCATTAAAATGAGAAGAAAAGAGGTTTAACCTTAAACTGCGTTGAGAGTTCTCTACTGTAGGAGCGGCAAGGATGTGGAATTCCCTTTCACAGGCGGTGGTCTCAGCGGGGAGCATTGATAGTTTGAAAAAACGTTTAGATAAGCACCTGAACGACCACAACATACAGGGATATACAATGTAATACTGACATATAATCACACACACATAGGTTGGACTTGATGGTCTTTTTCCACCTCACCTACTATGCAATTATGAGGTAGAGATTGTGACATCGCCATCCCTCCTAATGGCCTGTATTTATTGAAAAAAATGTAAGGCATTCTTTTATGGTGGTGGTGCCAAGCGGGCAACCCCCTGTGGTTAGAGTGCAAAGGGGAAGCCCCTGCACAGAACCTTGGTGGAAGTCTGTGGCTATCACTGTACCAATGTAGGTTTGCAATGCTAATAACTATTGTAGTTCAGCTTAAACTATTGTATTTATTCATTACAGTATATAGCACCATCAATTTATGCAGAGCTGTTTCTATAATATACATTTATATCAGTACCTGAGCTTACATTATAGGTGCTCCAACTTGTATTTTACATACACACATTAGCAGGGCTGGAATGTGTATTTAGAAAGAATTGTTTTAGGAGGGGTACATTTAGGGAGGTGTGCTAGGAGTGATGAATGGGGGGATTTGTGTTGGGAGGGGGGTGGGGGAAGAGGATTTGTGCTATAACAGTAATTTGGTAGAAGGGAAATATTTTTCTTGGGGGGGGGGGGGGATTTGTGCTAATAGGAATTATTGAAGGGGATTTGTGATTTGTGCTAGGAAGAAAAAAAAATGTGGGGGGGTTGTGCTAGGATAGGGGATTGGGGAGGGGGATTTGTGCTGGAAGGGGGGATTTGAAGTGTGAAAAGGGACTTTGTGCTTGGAGGCGAACTCTGAGGGGTTGAGTATTAGTGCTAGGAGGTGAGATAGGACTTGAGCTGGGGGGGGGGGGGGGCAAAGATTTGTGCTGGGTGAGAGGATTTGATCAGGGGGGCAGATTTGTACTTGTAAAAGGGGCGGTATTTATGCTTAGGGGTGAGCATGCAGATTAGTACTACATTATGATCATACATCTTGGGGGGGTGCAATTTTGAATGTTCACCCCAAGCTCTAGATAACCTTGTCCCAGTGCTGCATACTAGGGCCAATTTAGATAGGAGCCAATTAACCTACCCCCACACAAATACAGCTTCTGGTATAAATCCCTTTCTTCCCCCAAAATCATCCCCACAGCACAAATACCCCCCTCCCAATCTCCCCATTCTAGTACAATTTATTTTATCCTCCGCCCAGCACAAATCCCTCCCCCAATCTCTCTTCCAGTATAGATCCACCTCCAAGTAAAAGGATTGAGCTGGCAACTCTGTAGTCCACATACAGATATTTTAATGGTTGGTTACAAAAAGTGTCAAGTAAAACAGCTGACGCATTTTGGCAACAGCCTTAGACGTAGCAAAATCCTCCTCCCCCTCAAGAACATCCTTCTAGAACAAATTCCCCCCCGCCCCAGATTCCACCTCTCAGCAAAAATCATCAGCCCCATATACCCCCTTCCAGCACAAATCCCCCCTTTAGTGCAAACAGTTTACACCAATCTCCACCTGCCAGCAAAAATCCCCCCTCTCAGCACTAATCATCACCCTTTTATACCCCCTTATAGCACAAAATGCCCCCCATATCCCTTCTTCCAGCATAAATCTCCCAAATCACTCCTTCTTATACAAATTCTCTTAACAACCCCCCCTTTAAACCCCCCTCTTAGCACAAATCATCCCCCACATCTTCCAGCACAGATACCCCCTCTCGGCAAAAACCCTCCTTCTTACACAAGTTATCTTAACTCCCTCCCCCCAGGACAGATTCCCCCTCCCCCAAATCTCCCCTCTGAGCACAAATCCTTCCTCCCATATGCCCCTTCCAGTAAAAATCCCCTCCAAACCTCTCTTCTTACACAAATTCTCTTATCCCACTTCCACCCAAGCCCCCCTCAGCACAAATCTCTTATTTAACCCATCCCTGTCAGAGCTGAGGAGGAACCTATGAGAAATGTCCCTCGGCACTCTCACACTATTGCAGATGTAAACATGCAGTTGGCTGGGAGAGATAACGGCTGCTATAGTGTCGGTGATCACTGTGCTGTAGACTGAGGAACCCCCTGCAGGAGACCTGGACAAATTCTCGGTGCTAGTGATCACCAACACTCCCTCCGCACCTAGTCCCAGCCCTGGTGATAGCACCCACTGCGATACAGTCTCTATATTGCATCAAAAATCCCCCCACCAACTAACTTACTGTGACAGGCAGCCAGCGGGGAGATGTTGGCTGTAATAAAGAGCCTGCACTGCGGTGTGTAGTACCCCATACACCATGCACAAGCTGCTGGGCAGAGGCAACCAGTGCCCATGCTAGCGTGCTCCCCCACCAGACAAGTCCCTGGAACCAAGTGCTTGAACGGGACCCCGGGACTTACATCATTTTCCGGGATTGTCCCAGCGAATCCGGGATAGTTGGGAAGTATTCTAATGCACTGGGTATGCTATGTCCTGTTCTTGGTGTGTACTGTGTACTTTCTCTGCTGTATAAGTGTTATCTATGCTTTATGCACTATTTGCTGAGCACAGTCTCTGCTCTGTATACTAGGGGTAAATATATAAAGCAGCAAATGTGACATTCACCAAACATTACCTGCAGGCAAATCAGTCTCTTTAATTTGAAACACATGCACCAGTAAGATTAACCTGCAGGTGAATGTCACATTCACTGCTTCATAAATATAGCCCAATGTGTGGTGTGTGGGAGCTATGCTGTGTAAGTATACTTGGTGTTGTGTGTGCTCGGTGTTGCTTAGGCCTCATGCACACAAGATGTTTTGTCAACTCTCCTAAAAGCCTTTCCTTTTTCAACCAGATTAACTGTAACTATGAACAAAAAAGCTGCCCACACCTTTTTCATAAGGATACGGCGTGTTTTGAGCCATTCCGGGGCTAAGTGACACTAAGGAAAAAAAATCTGAATGTATTTTCATCACTATGATGTAGCTTCATATTTGACAATATCTCTTTATAGACATTGCAGTTGAGAGAAATATCATTCATCAATAAACTTAAATAACACAAAGCTGTTTGTACAAGGCATTTTATAATAATAATTTCAATAATTCAATAATAATAAAGTACAGTGGTACTTTGGATTATGAGCATAATTCGTTACAGAGGAATGCTTGTAATCCAAAAGCACTCACATATCAAAGCGAGTTTCCCCATAAGAAATAATAGAAATCCGTTTCAGTGGCACTGCTAGTGTATGCAGTACCGCATGTAATCATAGGTGGAGGGTGCCGGAGACATTCGGAAATACTCAGAGCTGCTCGGGTGCACTTGGGGAGGCTCGGAGACACTCCGGAACTCAGGAGTGTTTCCGAGTGTCTCCGAACGGCTCAGAGTGTCACCAAATGTGTTACTGCACACCCCAGAGGCTTGAATCCTGCTCGTTTTGTGAGACAACGCTCGCAAACCGAGTCAGAATAAAAAAAATAAAAATAACGGCTCGTATTGTGAAAAAATCTCAAACCATGTTACTCACAATCTGCTATTCTGAATCTGTATTTTGTTCTGAAGGCACCGCAATGCATTGACTGTGCATTGTGGTACACTTAGTTTTCAAAAAAGCTTTATGTTTTTTTTTTTCAAGAAAAAGTAGATGTGAGGGGCTGGACTCCAATCTTTTATTCAATAAATGAAAGGTGGTAGTGATACTTGATAGAATGACCCTAGAAGCTCTAAAACAATGCAGGGGGTCCCCCAAGAGGTATAGGCTACCCAAATTGAGAAATCCATATAAAAGCTGAAAGTAGAGTAAGAAATATTGGTCTGAAGCCTCATGTACATTGGCATTTAGCTGCGGCTGGAGAGAACAAGCGCACAATCCAGACCCACTGCCAACAGCCTGTCAAGCTCTATGAGAGTCGGACAGCTGCTGCGGCTAGACGGGATTGGGCAGTGCACTCAGCGGTACTTCTGTTTAGGGCATTATGCACCCAGGGACAAATGGGCTGCTTGAATTGCAGGCATTCATCCCTGGGCACTTACTGCCCTAAAATGAAATAGCAGTAAGTGCACTGCCCTGCCTCATCCAGCCACAGCAGCTGTCAGACTCTCATAGAGAGTCTCCTTAGAGAGCAGGTCACAATCTCCTGCTATGCGAATTGGATGTGTAGGAAACCCACATCCAAATTGCAATAGTGTGAACCCAGCCTTATGGTATTATTGTATTTTGCTTCAACCATGAGGAAGGAAGATTTGTTGGCCTCTGAAATGCACTGGCTACTGCTTGCCTTCTCATTAAATTATTATCAGCAATTTGACATTTGTTTTTAGTTTCCCATGAACAGTTTCCACCCATCGTGGTGCGTTGGCAGCCAATTTATATTGAATGGGCAACCTTAAAGTAACGTAAGTTAACTCATGCGCATTATAACACTGCAACGGACTGCTACAGTCTGAAGGGACCCTTAAAGCTTGTTTGAATTTCATTGTGTACAATGGCAAGTATAAAATAATAAAAATATAAAAAAAAGAGGAAGGATGAATTTTTTAGTAAAGTTCCTATCATGTCTTAAATATTATGGAAAAAAAAGTCCTATTCCAAAAACGGGCGATCTCCCAGTTACAAACATCCGACTTGCATACGACTCATACTTACAAAAGGAGAGAGACAACAGGAAGTGAGAGGAAATCTACCCCTGGAGGGAAATTCACTCCTGTAAGCGTTATCATGGGAAAAAAGAAAAAATCCAATTTGTGGCAAGTTCTCCAGCCCATATAGCAAGGATAACTTGCCACAAATTTATGGCAGTGTTGAATTGTAAGTTTGTTAACTTGCTGCTGTACACACGATCCAAAAATCCTTTTGACGGGATAATACGATAATCGGATCGTTAGTATAGAGCAGGGATATGCAATTAGCGGACCTCCAGCTGCTGCAGAACTACAAGTCCCATAAGGCATAGCAAGACTCTGACAGCCACAAGCATGACATCCAGAGGCAGAGGCATGATGGGACTTGTAGTTTTGCAACAGCTGGAGGTCCACTAATTGCATATTCCTGGTATAGAGCTTTCAAGAGCCGATCACGACAGTTCATCTGATATTATTTTATTGGACAAGCATGAAATGTTTTCTCGTACGATACCAGATCATACGATTTTCATTTAATTAGTATAATTGCCATCCGAAAATACAATACAAATACACTACAACACATGACGTCACTTCCGATTTTTTATTCTGTCATGCGAGAATTTTCAGAACTTTAGTAAACTCTTCAGGTTCGATATATGCGACTAGCATGCCAAAAAAAAACGGATGATCTGTCGTCCGATTTTCGGATCATGTGTGCGGGGCATTAGGCTGGGTTCACACTTGTACGACAAATGCTCTGACATTGGGAGCTCATGTTGCATGACATGTGAAAATCAATGTTTGCCTATGAGAGCCGTCTTAAAGCGGAGGTCCACCCTAAAATGGACCTTCCGCTCATCGGATAATCCAGGTAACTGCACCCACTTCCGGGATAGCTCTCTGCGGAAAGGGGCGTCGATTACGCCCCTTTCCGCAAGTGCCCGTCCCCTTCCGCAAGTGCCCCGCTGCCTGCTGGGAAACACACAGATCCCAGAGGCAGCGGGGACCGTCCTTATTGTGCAGCGCGGCTCGCGCATGCGCAGTAGGGAACCGGGAAATGAAGCCGAAAGGCTCAATTTCCTGATTCCCATACCCAAGATGGCGGCGGCAGCACCCGAGTGACGATCTAGAGATCGGCTTCGGGTGCCGACATCGCGGGCGCGCTGGACAGGTAAGTGTCACTATTTTAAAAGTCAGCAGCTGCAGTATTTGTAGCTGCTGGCTTTAAAAAAAAAAAAAAAACGCGGAGTCCCGGCGGACTCCCGCTTTAACTGGTCCAACATAAGTCAGCCCAACTTTGAAAATGCTCCCAGCACTACTTTGATCCTACTTCAGCCCACTGAATATAACTGAAGTCGGATCAAAGTCGGATCACTGTCTTAACAAGGGACATGAACATAGTTGTATCTTTGATCTTAAAAACTACGGGATAATGGTGCTGTGGTAACTTGCGCCAAAAAAAAATAACAAGCATAATAATATTGTTCTTGATATCACTAGAAAAAAAACCTTTGAAAATTTGTTTGCAATAACTCCATCAGTATCACCAGCAAAGCAGCTTCATTATTATTCTATTAAAGAAGAAGAGAATGTGCGCTGCATTTCGAGATTTCATAATTTACCACGTCATGAATGTTAATTCTCCGTTCCGAATGCTAATTTGCAAGACTGACTGCTTCCAGCTTGTCCTTGCTTCCGAGCATGCGTGTTTATATTTTGGACTTTTGTCTGACGGACTTGTGTACACACGCCTGGAAAATCCAACAACAGACCGTTGTTCGTGGGAAAATTTTAAAGCCTACTATCCAACATCTGTCCGCGGAAAATTTTAATCCAAGGATCCAATATTTGTCCGCGGAAAATCCGACAACAATTGTCCGATGAAGCATACAAGCAGTCAGATTTTCCGCCAACAGCCTGTCATCAAACATTTCCCGTTGGAAAATCCGATCGTGTGTACGAGCCTTTACTTGCTATCTGGGAGGGATCGAAAGAGAGGGGAAATCTTCTGGACAGGGGCACAGACAGCAAAACAAATGTCACAGGGGTTAACCCTTCCCGATGCGATCCAAAAAATGGAAAAGCTATTTTTTTTTGGGCTTACACTCGAAAAAATGTATCTGTTCCAACTTACATAGAAATTCAAATTAAGAACAAATACAGAACTCTTATGCCACGTACACACGACCGGAGTTTCCGTCAGAATAGGACAGACGTAATCATTCCGTTGGATAGTCCGATCGTGTGTGGGATAATCAGATCGTTTTTCTTTAAAAAAAATCTGACGGACCTAGAAATAGAAGATGTTTCAAATCTGTCCAACAGACTCAATTCCTATTGGGAAAATCGTTCGTCTGTGTGCTGGTCCGATGGACCAAATACGACGCAAGGGCAGCTATTGGCTATTGAACTGCCTTTTCTAGTCCCATCGTACGTCATCACGTTCAAAACGATCGGACTATCGAACGTGTGTGGGCAAGTCTGTTTGGTCAGAAGTCCGTCGTAACTCCATCGAAAGTCCGTGGGGAAGACCGTCGGACCTTTTCTGCCAGAAAGTCTGGTCGTGTGTACGCGGCGTCATTTGTAACCCGGAGATTGCCTATAGGAGTAAAAAAAATATTTGCAGGTGTTTCCTTGTAAATACTCTATAAACCTATTCAATCTGAACTACTTTCCGCTTTAAGTTCTAATTATTTCTTTGCTGTAAAACTGCGTAAATCCAAATGTCTGGAATACTAGCTGGGTGTTGAGGTTGTAAAGAATCTGGCGTGTGAATTGATTCTGGAACTCTGCTTTCCCCAGAAGAGTAGAGAGAGCCCTCTAGCTTCCAAATGTGTGTCTTGCTGGATTTCTAAACAGCAAATGTTACAGCTGCTTCCCATCTCTATCTGATTGTAGAATAGGGTCATCCCACCACCTTCTTTTCAGATCAATATGATTGGGATAAACAATAGTTTGATTTTGATTGCTGTATATTACGCCTGGGTAGACTCTCTGAATGCAAGTGAATTGCTTTGAGACAATGGGCTGGTTCATCATCCAAAGCGTCCCTTTTCAGACAGCTGCCTCTGCCACACTCACCCTGACAAACGTCCAGAAAAACAGATGGTTTCAGCATTCAACACCAGTTTAGCAAAAAACCTCAAGAGGCAGCTATTCAATACAGCTATTTGTCAACCCCGTGATAATAACAATCCTTTTTTCTTCTGAATTAAAATGTTAAAATTCACCAAACATGAAAAAAAAATGTTCCAAACATAAAACACCTTTGCCTTTTTTTTAGAACTTTATTTATAAATTCATTTAAGAACTTTTTTTTTTGAATTTTATGTATAAATTCATTTAATATAATTTATCAGTTTGAACATACATCATTTTTAAATATGAACCCTTACACATTCATAAAGCTATAGATATACAAATTGTTTAAAGCCTAACTCCGTGAAAAAATAAACAATTCTCCCATGTAGCGTGGCTGTGCCCGCACTACATGGGTTAGCTGCTCGTTTTGTCTATGGTCCTTCAACCCCCCCGAAAAAACACGCTCCCCTATGTCTGCTGGTGGACTATTCCTGACATCCTCTCGTCCACAGCCAGTCTAAGGGTGTGATGACGTCAGGAACAGGCCATTCAAAAGTCTTCTAGCATGTGGGGGTGGGGGCAGGAGCGGCGGGGACCGGTCTTGTGCTCAGAGGATTGGCGGATTAGCTAAGTATATCTTGGCTCCAAAATCCCTAGACCAGGGATATGCAATTAGTGGACCTCTAGCTGTTGCAAAACTACAAGTCCCATCATGCCTCTGCCTCCGGGTGTCATGCTTGTGGCTGTCAGTCTTGCTATGCCTCATGGGACTTGTAGTTCTGCAACAGCTGGAGGTCTGCTAATTGCATATCCCTGCCCTAGACAAAAACAAGCAGTTAAGCCATGCAGTGTGAGCACAGCTCCACTACATGGGAAAACATTTTTTCCCCCGGAGTTCTTCTTTAACCACTTGCCAACCAGCCGCCGCAGCTTTACTGCGGCAGAATGGCATGGCTGGGTGAAACAACGTTATGTTATGTTGCTCCACCCTGTGGCCACTAGAGGCGCGCGCCCACTGCTCACTCAATGCGAGTGCCCGGCTGTCATCACACCCATTGGCTCCCACGATTGCTCGTGACACACCGAGAACCGGGATCTGTGTGTGTAAACACACAGATCCCAATTCTCTGAGGGGAGAAGAGACTGATCGTGTGTTCATACAAAGTATGAATAGCGATCTGTCATCACCCCTAGACAGTCCCATCACCCCTTCAGTTAGAACACAGAGAGGGAACACAGTTAACCCTTTGATCGTCCCCTAGTGTTAACTCCTCCCCTGCCAGTGACATTTTTACAGTAATCAGTGCATTTTTATAGCACTGATCGCTGTATAAATGCCAATGGTCCCAAAAATGTGTCAAAAGTGTCTGATGTGTCCGCCATAATGTTGCAGTCACGATAAAAATCGCAGATCGCTGCCATTACTAGTAAAAAAAAAAAAAAATGCTATAAATCTATCCCCTATTTTGTAGACGCTATAAATTTTGCGCAAACCAATCAATATATGCTTATTGCAATTTGTATTACCAAAAATATGTCGAAAAATACATATCAGACTAAGCTGAGAAAAAAAATGAGCTTCAAAAAAAAAAAAAAGGGGGGGGGATATTTATTATAGCAAAAAGTACAAAATATTGTGTTTTTTTCAAAATTGACACTCTTTTTTTGTTTATAGAGCAAAAAATTAAAACTGCAGAGATGATCAAATACCACCAAAACAAAGCTCTATTTGTGGGGAAAAAAGGACGTCAATTTTGTTTGGGTGCAGCACCGCACGTCCACGCACTTGTCAGTTAAAGCAACGCAGTGCTGAATCGCAAAAACGGCCTGGTCATTCAGCAGCCAAATCTTCCAGGGCTGAAGCGATTAATGGATAATACCAGCATTAACATGTATCTAAACCCAAAGCCATAGATGTAGTGGCCACATTTGTTTTCTTTTCTTTCAGACTTTAAAACTTTATTTTCACCTGGTGATCCAGCCAGTAACACTTCTCGTCTTCGGATGGCTACCCTCATTTCTCTTTTACACTGTATCAGAGGAGGAGCGATAGAGCCATCCTTGAAGGGAAGCATTGTAAACCTGTGGAGAGGGCAGAGCCTGACAAACTAATAGATTTAGATGGACTTTACATAAGTAACTGAAAAATGAACGCTGAACTCCAGCTGGAACTTTTTAGGCAGCTACAGAAACTTTTTTTTTCCTTTTGGGATAAAAGTTTTACATAATGAATAAAAGCTGATCATTGTAAGCTCTCCTGCCAGTGTCAAATGGTTTGTCTTAACACACTAACTGGCAATTTTGCACAGACTAAATAGAGAATACTTCCACGCTAAGCCCGGTTTCACACTGCCCCTTGCTTCAAAGTCGCGTGGCCCCCAGATGACTTCGGCACGACTTGCATGCGACTTCTTTAACAGAAGTCATTGCAAGTCAAACCAAAGTCAGATCAAAAGTAGTACAGGAACCTTATTCGACTCAAGTCGCACCAATTAGAATGGTTCCATTGCACTGAATGGGGTCCATTTGGGATTAAACTTCTGCGACAAAAAAAGAGTAATTGTCGCATCAGTGTGAACCAGGCCTAACTCCTGTTTACAATTAATTATAAATAATTACAGGTTGTTGCAACCATTAATTGTGTTCCACAATCGTCAATTCAATGAAAAATATATTTTATTTATTGAACTGCCACTTTTGCTGGACAGCTTGATTGTTAAAGAAAGTTGAAAAATAACAAATTCACCAGGTGAAAATTAAAGAGAAAATTCAGAAAAAGTTAAGCTATTGCAATCAATACTTGTAAGGAATGGTGAGCTGATTACATTAGCGTAGCACCCTGGTGTTTAGGCACGGTTGCTAAGTAAATGTAGTTGGCAGGCAGTAGTTGTCCTGGTTAATTGTTAGTAGAGCCACCGATTCCTCTCTAGTTCTGGACTTGCTGCACCTTCTCTCTTCTGCCGCTAGGTGGCGGCATGCTGGTGACATTAGATAGATAAGGGGTTAGCAAGGTCAGGCTATGAATGGATGGGGTGCATTGCATTACTGCATTGTGGTCATTTCTGATTTTTGATAAGCTTTCTCAGACTAGAATGCCCACTTAGAAACAGCTACTATATCATTCTTCCCCCCTTCTTCCCTTAACCCCAAATCTTTACCCACCTTTCCCTCTTTTCTCCCCCTTCCTCCTAGTCTCATTTTTACAACATAATCCAAGCTATATACTGATGTTACAATGTTTACCCAGACCCAGGCTTTTGCTATTACCATGCTTTCCATGTATTCTACTTTTGAGTCACTTACCCCTGCTGGTCTAAGGGTACTAAGGGTGTTCATCCATAATATATGTACACTATTTGCGTATAACTTTTTTGAAATAAACAGATATGAAACAAAAAAATGAATGGGTGGGGTGTCTCAGCCAATTGGCAGGGGGTTCTTTAGTCCCTTGGCCTGCTGGCCTATTTATTTGGGTGGAGTCAGGTGATTGGGGTTCTGTGCCACCTGGATGACTGTTCCAAAATGTGTTGCCATAGGAGACACCAATACAGAAGTGGTGTCCGGCTGGAGGCCTTCCACTGTATAGCTGTCTACCTAAAGACGTCTCAGAGTCTGCCAATTATCATTGCATCTACTTAAGGGTGTCCTGGCCCTAACCCTCTCTTTCTTGTTAAAGAGACAACAAATCTCTTTGCATTCAAAAAGTGTCTGGCCCCCATCACTTCAGCTTGTAATATGCCCACCATGCCTTGTGACTCACTCTACCAAGAAGGATGTCAGCTCTCCCTGACTGTTGAAGTCACCATTAGGCCTCTAGGGGTCGGGGGCCCTTAATACATGAATATATTACAATTTTTGTTTTTGGGGTTAGATATACTTTAATCTAAATAAGGGATTTGATCTTTTGTCAGGTTATTGCTTTTGTCCATGTTCCCACTGGGGGGGGGGGGGGGGGGGACTCAGAAACAAGAAATGAATAAACATATTTTTCTTACTACTCATGTATTTTACTTTTGAATTAACTATGGGGTACGTGTATCTTGCATACATTCTTGGGGTTTCTTGTATGCTTTAAACTGTTAATAAAGGTTAGGGCATTTTTTTCTTCTGATTTTTAACCTGGTACAGGATGTTTAGGTGATATTAACCCACTTCAATACCAGGCACTTGCCCCCTTCCTGCCCAGACTGATTTTCAGCTTTTAGCACAGTCAGACCTTGAATGATAATTGCGCGGTCATGCAACGCTGTACCCAAACAAACTTGTTATTTTTATCCCAAAAATAGAGCTTTCTTTGGTGGTATTTGATCCCCACTGCAGTTTTTATTTTTTTTTGTGCTACAAATAATAAAAGATCAAAAAAAGTTTTCTTTGTTTCTGTTACAAAGCTTTGTAAATCTCCTTCACTGATGGGCACTGATGAGGTTGCATTGACAGGCACTGATGAGGTAGTACTAATTGGCACTGATGAGGTGGCACTGATGATGAGGCACTTATATGCAGCCCTGATGGGCTGTGATAAGCAGCACTGATGGGCACTGATAGGTAGATTCGGTAGAAGCCCCGGAGGGCGGCGGGAGGGGGGGGGATGTCTATGGCTGGGTATTGCAGGGTATCACCGACTATGGCTGGGTATCTCAGAGTATGGCTGGGTATCTCAGAGTATGGCGTTGCAGAGTATTGCGTTGCAGAGTATTGCGTTGCACAGCATTGCAGGGTATTGGCGGGTGTTGCAGAGCATTGCAGAGTGTTGCAGGGTATTGGCGGGTGTTGCAGAGCATTGCAGAGTGTTGCAGGGTATTGCAGAGTGTTGCAGAGTATTGCAGAGTGTTGCAGGGTATTGCAGAGTGTTGCAGGGTATTGCAGAGTGTTGCAGGGTATTGCAGAGTGTTGCAGGGTATTGCAGAGTGTTGCAGGGTATTGCAGAGTGTTGCAGGGTATTGCAGAGTGTTGCAGAGTATTGCAGAGTATTGCAGAGTGTTGCAGAGTGTTGCAGAGTGTTGCAGGGTATTGCAGAGTGTTGCAGGGTGTTGCAGAGTGTTGCAGGGTATTGCGGAGTGTTGCAGGTATTGCGGAGTGTTGCAGGTATTGCAGAGTGTTGCAGGTATTGCAGAGTGTTGCAGGGCATTGCAGAGTGTTGCAGGGCATTGCAGAGTGTTGCAGGGCATTGCAGAGTGTTGCAGGGCATTGCAGAGTGTTGCAGGGCATTGCAGAATGTTGCAGGGCATTGCAGAGTGTTGCAGGGCATTGCAGAGTGTTGCAGGGTATTGCAGAGTGTTGCAGGGCATTGCAGAGTGTTGCAGGGCATTGCAGAGTGTTGCAGAGTATTGCAGGGTATTGCAGGGTATTGCAGGGTATTGCAGAGTATTGCAGAGTATTGCAGAGTGTTGCAGGGTATTGCAGAGTGTTGGCAGGGAATTGAGGGGTTAATTTTCGGTGAGCAGCGATGTGGGCACTGCAGATGCAGCCCACATCGCTGCTGACACCGATCTCTTCCCCCTCCGCTGTACCGATCGGTACAGAGAGAGGGAGGGAGGAACCGGCGTCATAACATGACGCCGGTTTGTTTACAAGTGATCACTCCGTCATTTGGCGATGAGCGGCCGTTTACCATGATTCGTGATGCGCCGGGTCCACTGGACCCAGCGGTCACGGATGCTCTCGTGTGCGCGCCCCAGGGGCCGCGCGAGAGCAGAATTCTGGGAGGCCGTTAATTAACGGCCTCTCAGAGTTAAACAACCGCCCTGAAGCCGTTAATCGGCAATGGGCGGTTGTTAAGTGGTTAAAGGGTAACTCCACTTTCATGAGAAAACAATAGCAGATAAAACATTATATAGTATATACAATTTCTACATAAATCATACTGTAATTGAATTTTATTAAAAAAATATCTTTCCTTTTCAATCTGCAGTGCTGTAATTTTCTGTAAAATTTGGACATCCCCTGCAACAATATTTTCATTTTTGGTGAGATACTCCCAAAGGAAAATCAGGGCCCACTGCTGAATAGAATTCTCCTAGAGATAGAGCCTAGAACCAAGTGTATTCAGGGTCCTGTGCGTTAAAATGGCTGTAAACCTCAGACATGAAATATGAACAAAGCATATTCCTCTATAGCAGCCATTCTCAACCAGGGTTCCTTGGAACTCTGGGGTTCCTCCAAAGGTTGCTAGGGTTTTCTTGAGCTGTGGCTGATTGACCTACTATCTTAAGATGTCTGCATAATTCTGGGGTCAACACGCTTGGTAGAGCCAGTTGCATGAAGACAACAATCTTTTAAGTCATCCGTAGGGATTGCATTTTGACAAGCACTGTAAGGGCTGCCTTATTCCGCTTATGATCACAAACGTAAAGGGCATTTTCTTTTAGTAGTTTAGTAGTTAGGGTTTCTCAAAACCTGAACATGATTTCAAGGGTTCCTCTGGGGTAAAAAAGGTTGAGTAAGACTGCTCTACAGTGTCTACTTATCTCAGTACAGTTCCATTTCTCTCTGCCAGGGGCGTACCTAGAGCATTTGGCACCCGGGGCGGATCCTATATCTGGCAACCCCCCACCTTAAAATTTAAAAACACCCCACTGTGCCCCCTGCATACCTCTGCATCCTTCAATATCTTTTTGTCACTACTGTGTACCCCCCCTCTCCACAACTGCACCTCTGGACCCCTTTACATTACACAGGACCTTGCACCTATGGACCTCTTTACATTACACAGCACCCTGCACCTCTGGACCCCTTTACATTACACAGCACCCTGCACCTCTGGACCCCTTTACATTACACCGCACCCTGCACCTCTGGACCCCTTTACATTACACAGCACCCTGCACCTCTGGACCCCTTTACATTACACAGCACCCTGCACCTCTGGACCCCTTTACATTACACAGCTCTTGTACCTCTGGACCCCTTTACATAACACAGTACCCCAAACCTCCTGACCCCTTTACATTACACAGCCCTTGTACCTCTGGTCCCCTTTACAATACACAGCTCCCTGCACCTCTGGACCCCTTTACATTAGACAGCACCCTGAACCTCTGGACCCCTTTACATTACACAGCACTCTGCACCCCTTTACATTACACAGCCCCTCACAGCTCTGGACCCCCTGCATGTTACACAGACCCCCTACAGTGCAGACCCCCCTCCCTACCGTACAGGCCCCCCGATCTACAGTGTAGAACCCCCTACAGTACAGACCCCCCTACAGTACAGAATCCTCCCCTACAGTGCAGACCCTCCTACAGTACAGACCCCTCCACCCTACAGTGCAGACCCCCCTACAGTACGGACCTCTCCCCCCTACAGTAAGAACTCCCCTACAGTACAGACCCCCTTACAGTGCAGGCCCCTCCACTACAGTACAGACCCCCCTACAGTGCAGAATCCTCCCCTACAGTACAGACCCCTCCCCCCTACAGTGCATACCCCCCTACACTGCAGACCCCCCTACAGTGCGAAATCTTCCCCTACTGTACAGACCCCTCCCCCTATAGTGCAGACCCCCCCCCCCCACAGTGCAGACCCCCCACAGTGCAGACCCCCCCCCCACAGTGCATACCCCCCTACAGTAAAGAACCCCCCTACAGTGCCAAATCTTCCCCTACTGTACAGACCCCGCCCCCTATAGTGCAGACCCCCTATAGTACAGACCCCCCTACAGTGCAGGACCCCTCCTACTGTGCAGGACCCCCCCTACAGTGCAGACCCCCCCTACAGTGCAGACCCCCCCTACAGTGCAGACCCCCCCTACAGTGCAGACCCCCCCACAGTGCAGACCCCCCCACAGTGCACAGACCCCCCCCACAGTGCACAGACCCCCCCTACAGTGCAGACCCCCCCACAGTGCACAGACCCCCCTACAGTGCTCAGACCCCCCTACAGTTCTCAGACCCCCCTACAGTAAAGAACCCCCTACAGTAAAGAACCCCCTAACAATACAGCCCTCCCACAGACCCATAATGTACCTGAACACACATGAAGAGCCCAAGGCAGTGACATTGCAGGGGGGAGGTGCGAGCAGCACCCGAGTGGAGTGACACCTGACGGCTCAGTGATCCAAGACCCGGCGCAAAAAAATCCCCTTCTCTCTGTGGTCGCGTGACTCGCGTCGCGCCATTCTGATCAGTCTCGGCAGCGGCTGTCACTTACAGCCGAGCAGAGGGGAGCCGCCTCCCCCTCCTCCTTTACGTCTACACAGTGCTGTGCATGCAGGAGGGAGAGGCGGCTTCACTCTGCTCGGCTGTGAGTGACAGCCGCTGCCGAGACTGATCAGAACGGCGCGACTTGACCACAGAGAGAAGGGGATTGTTGCGCCGGCCGCCGGGTCCCAGATCAGACAGGTGTCACTCCACTCAGGTGCTGCTCGCACCTCCCCCCTGCAATGCCGCCCACTGCCAGTGCCTCGGGCTCTCTCTGTGTGGGCTGCGAACCCACGGCGCTGTCTCCTCTCCAGTTGCAGAGGGGGAGGGCGCTGGCCTGACACCCCCCCAATGTGTGGCACCTGGGGCGGCCCGCCCCCCCGCCCCACTTAGTCCGCCACTGCTCTCTGCTGCCTTATTCTTCTGCTATCTGCATGAGTCACTTCTGTCAAGTCTTCCTGACACCAAGAGAAAAAAGGTAACGGGGAAGGACCTCCAGCACACAGTGTGCGATTGACAGCCTCAACTCTATTTCTATGCGCTGTGTGAAGGAGGGTGTGTCCCCTCTCTCCTATCAGCTCTCACTGAGCTCTGCAGAGTGTAATTTCAGTTCCCCATCCTGCTTTTCAGAGTTATTATTATTAGTATTCATGATTTATATAGCGCCAACAGTTTATGCAGCGCTTTACAATGTAGAGGGGGGATAGCACAATTATAGTACAGTTCAATACAGAAGGGACAGGAAGGTCCTGCTCGTAGAGCTTACATTCTAAGGGGGTGGTGGTACAAAAGGTAATAGATGTGGGGAATGATTTGATGGGGTTGTCAGGTGGGTGTGGGATAGGCTTCCCTGAATAAATGAATTTTCAGGGATCTCCTAAAGGTGGACAGGGTAGGGGCTGATCAGATATACCAGGGCAGGGAATTCCAGAGGATGGGAAAGGCTCTGGAGAAGTCCTGAAGACGAGCATGAGAGGAGGTAACAAGGGAGCTTGAGAGCAGGAGGTCCTGAGAGGAGCGGAGGGGATGATTTGGACGATATCTGCAGATGAGGTTGGTGATGTAGCTGGGGGCGATCTTGTGGATGGCCTTGTTTGTTGTGGTTAGCATTTAGAATTTTATACGGTGGGGTAGGGGAAGCCAGTGAAGGGATTGGCAGAGAGGAGCAGCATTCACAGATTGATTAGTGAGGTGTATTAGTCTAGCAGCAGCATTCATAATAGACTGAGGGGGGATAGCCTGCGTCAGGGTAGGCCATTAAGCAGAGAGTTGCAGTAGTCAGGGCGGGAAATAATCAAGGAGTGAATAAGTTGCTGTCAGTGACAAGGTCATCCAGTGCCAAGGGTGAAAATGGCAAACTGTGCCACCCTCATCCCCCCCCCTCACAGGTGTTACGGAAGAGTGAGTGTCATTTCAAAACATACAGGAAAAAGAAAAGCAATTGTTCCCTCTGTTCAATGCCCTGTGTTGATTGTCAACACAGGGCTCTGGGTTGTGATTCGACACAGCCAAACAACAGGTCCCAGCCAAAATCATTTGCTGGGATCTGCTAACAGACTCCGAATGCATCAAATCACAGGGGAGTAGGCAGCTGGAGCATGGCTAGAGCATGCGCATTCACCCAAAACCCTAAAACAATCAGCAACGTACGGGTATGTTGCAGTGCCTGTGGCTGCCACCCTGTCATAGTTATATGTATTGCAGCAGGTCGGCAAGTGGTTAATTACCAATGGTATTTGTAATATGCAGCATGAAGGGGTTAATCAACTGCCACTGGTCACTGATGCATTAGTGACTAGTGGCAGTCAACCCCTTTGTGATGCAATAGTGGCACCAGTGTCAGTGTTTATAAACCCCTTCATGCTGCAGCATAAAGAGGTCAAATAACACTGGCAGAACTTAACCAGTTCAGCCCCAGCTAGTTCATGCTGACACTGTGTGATATAACATTCATCTACGCACGGCAGGCTGGAACGAGGAAGCACCGGTGGACATCACACTGCATGACAGCAAGTGAAGGTTTGGTACTAGACTTGTGCCAGTTCAGAGAGCATACTCGGCACAGTGCTGCAGCTCTGGCTCTGCAAGTGTTGGTGTGTGTCCGGCGACAGTGTACTTGTCCAGGCCAGGTAAAGCAAGATTTTAGGAGCACACTGCACTTCACCTGCAACCCCGCCAAAGTAAATTGTGCCCCCTCCCCTTGTCCAGACCCTGGATCCTGTGTAAACTCTGCACTTTTAATGGATGTAGAAAAGAGGGCTTCAGATAGACAGGTACAACGTATGTAGGAGGAATTGTTCAATCTCTTCTTATCATCTGAGGCCAGTCACTTCACTGGGTATATGTGAAAGTTTACAACCACTTTAAGTGTGGTGACTCCACTCTTTGCCATAAAGGCTGGACATATTCAAGTGTAACGTGTGTGTCACGAGCTGGTAGAGGTTAATCAGTGCCTTGCTGCTTCCTCAAAATGACTCAGTAGTCAGTGCCAGTACAGGCGTTACTGGCATGTGATAATACACGATCCGTCTGTTTTTTTTTTTGTAGGGGGGGGGGGGCTAGTGAAGTAGTTTGGCCTCCGGCCATAAGATGGTGCGAACCCATATGTGAATCAATACAAGTCTATAGCACTAAGTTCCCCCATGCTGTCCCCCTCCTTACAACTGTAAATCCAAACGTATAAAACAAAGCCATGTTCAAAACCACCCACATCCAGGGACTGCTACTTTTAACCAGTTTTAGGGTATTTGATCATTTTTTAAATACAGAAAAGGAGTGGGAAGGTGTGCATGGAGGTGAAACAGCCTGTGAAATAATCCTGGAGTTGGGATTTAAATGATGTCTGGCTATAATAAGCAACCTATTTCAAAAGAAAGGGCTATTAAAAACACAAAATAATCACAACGAAACCCTTCAAAGCACAGCTCAGTACCTTTATCTATCTTTACGTATCTTTGTTAAGCAGAGCAAACTTTCCATGAAGACGGTATTATGCTTCTGTGGGTAATGTAGCATTTTAAACCAAAAATCTTCTCAAAGCATCCATACCTAAATCTTTTACATTACATTTAGCTCTTAAGACTCTAAGCTATCGCTGTCAGGTTTACTAGGTCTCCAATTCCAACACTGGACAAGCACTGTCCACAAATAGAGAGCTGCAAAAAGCATCTCTGCGTCATGGAATCAGACGATACTACAGCAGACACAAAGTACTGCATGCAAACACAGACTAAACCTACATAAGCATAAAATTTAGCCTACAGCTAGGATATGTTCTACGTGGCACACTTTATTATTTTAACAGGAGAAGCATGTAAAGCACAGTAATGGCTACAATGCATTCCCATGGTCTGGAGGACTCTAACAGGCCTGTGACTTTAATAGTAATAATTGATTTCACTGCCCAGCAAACCAGATGCCTTTAGTTTAAAGAAACAATTTACAGATCACATCAATTGCAGCGTAAAGTTTGGACAGGAGCATAGCCTTGCATATTTGGGGCTCTGGGCTTATAAAATATACAGAAACAGAAGATATGGACACAGGCTAAATTAACCAGCACTGAAATATGGAAGTAGGAAAATGGGGTCAAATCCTGTACAGAGTAAACATTGTTCTGGCTGATTTGCAGTGGCAGAAAAAATGCAAAACATTAAAGAAGCTTTTAGAGCAAAGAAAGCAGCAAATATTGGAAATGCAACATCTACACATAAACATTCCAGTCAAATAAAAGTATACCCAAGCATATATAAATGGCTAAAGTCTACTTGTATTTTTTTTATATTGTAGCACCCTCTAGGTAGGTAGGTGCTAGAATAGGTTTTGTTTTTTTGGTGAGGTAAATTTAGACAGGCCTGGCTAGCAGCCAGGCCTGTTTGTTTTGATCTGGTCTGGACTGGGAGTGGCACAGGTTAGCAGTTGGTGACTCACAGGCAGCATCACTGAGACAACCCTCTTCTTTCTAGAGCTTTCTGGAAAGTACTGGAAAGAGAGGAGGAGAGGACCTGGATTGGCAGGGGGCAGGCCTCCTTAAATACCCAGGGTCAGCCCAGCTGGGAAGGAGTTGGAGTTGTTCAGAGATTGGAGATGGAATGCTAGTCTGTCGGGGCCTTTGAAGGAGCTCCCCAGTCTGGGGGGGTGGGTGACCTTGAGCCTGGGTTGGGGTGTGGATGTGACCCTTGAAGAAATCGTGAAGGTTCTGGACAAAAGGCACAGGAGGAGCAGGAGAGGACAGCAGGAAAGAGCATTGCTGGGCAAGTCTCCAGGGAGAGGAACAGCTGGTCGCAGCCAAGAGGAGTGGTGAGTGACATGCACAGTCAGGAGGACACCTGAGAGGACTGGGAGCACGCAGTCTGGGATGGGTGCAGAGCCAGTAGAGTGGACTGTGGTGTCATGTGCAGTGGAGAAGGGCAGCTGCAGCCAGGAGGGCTGGCAGGGCCTGAAGATGGGTTACTGGGCTTAGTAACCAAAGTTAGGGCAGCTAGCACCAAGAACTTCCTATAGCTACACTATAGAGGCCTGCGGTCCCTGCCTGCAAAGGGCAGTTGCTGAGGCCTGGCTGAGCCATTGTCAGGCCTAACCACGCAGTGCTAGATGTGCCTGGAAGCTCATGCAAGTAGAGTGCTGGAGGAGCTGAGCAGTAATAGTCTGCAATAAGAGTTGTGCTGGAGGAAGAGAGGCCTGTATATACCTGAGTGTCCCAGTTGTTTTTTTCCAAATCCATTGGGTATCCCATACTTCCTATACCCAATCCAAGTTTGATCCCCTCAATAAAATACAAAAAAAAAAACAAGGCTAATGTACTGTTCATTGTCTTGGAGTGTCTGGGTGGTGAATTCCTGGGCTGGGCAGGGTGACAGGTGGGCCACAACACTTAGCACCCTTTACAGGGTACCGCTACACTATTTTTCAGTAGTCAGAATAATAAGAACCTTCAATTTTATCAATGCTTTATAAAAACCTTGCAATTTCACCTATCCCCTAGATAGAGAAGATGGAAAGAGTAGTAGTTAAAACAAAGATTATAAAAATATATGTGGTTAAAAAAAAAACACCAAATCTGCAGAAAAATTATTTAGTGGTACTACAATACATTAGTTATAATTGTAAGAATAACATAATATGGGAATTAACAAAGAAGGTGCAAGCATAAGGCTTTGAGCCAGTTTTGAAGTGTTGGGGATCTGAGGCAGTTTGTTATGCTTGAAAACTGCCATGTTCTCTCCGTCAATCAGGTGCAGACTCTGCGCTAGTTTCTCTGAAAAAGAAACTGGCACTGGTGGCACAGATAGACCAGAAATAGGTAGATCTGTTTAGTTAATGTGGCACATGCCATTTCCAACAGTTTCCTGTACAATTGTAATGGTGTAGGAAGCTTAGCTATTACCCCAGAATAATGCAGCACTTGATTTACAGTCCTTAAAAAGTGAAATTGATAACAATTCTCTGAACCCTAACATTAACCCAATCATTAGGATGACCTTTTCACATATCTCCCCCTACCCGAATCCCACAACTTAAAGGAGTTGTAAAGGTAGAAGTTTTTTTTTTCTTAATGCATTCTATGCATTAAGATAAAAAAACCTTCTATGTGTAGCAGCCTTCCCAGCACCCCCCAATTACCTACCTGAGCTCCCTCTCTCTCCAGCGATGTCCACGATCCCCTCAGCTATCCAGTACACTCCTCCTGATTGGCTGAGATAGAGCAGCGGCACTATTGGCTCCAACGGCTGTCAATCAAAGTCAGTCAGCCAATCAGGGAAGAGAGCGGCAGGGCCAGGTCGGGGCTCGTGTCTGAATGGATGCACGGAGCTCTGACTCGGCTTGGGTGCACCCCTGTAGCAAGCTGCTGGCTGAGGGGCACTCAAAGGAGGGAGGGGCTAGGAACAGCAAAGAGGGACCCGAGAAGAGGAGGATCTGGGCTGTTCTGTGCAAAACTAACTGGTAAGTATAACATTTTTGTTATTTAAAAAAAAAACTAAAAAAAACGAGCCTTTACAATCACTTTAACCCAACCCCTAAACGCAATCCATTATATTCCCCCAACAGTTAGGGGTCTTTTACCAATGCTTTCACCCAAGATGCACACAATTTTCACCTGAAATTCACAGATTATTCACATAAAATTCAAATTAAAAATGGGTGGATCTTGGGTAATATTTGGTGAAAACATTTAACATAATCATCATGAGGTTATCACTTAAACTGACTCTAATGCCGCGTACACACGATCGAATTGTCCAGTGGACTTAGTCCGCCGGACCACAGTACGCCGGACAATTCGATCGTGTGTGGGCTCCAGCTGACTTTTTCATCGTAAAGTCCGGCGGACTTAGAAAGTAGTTTTGACTCAAAATTTGTCCGCCGGACTTGGCTTTCAGCAGACAATCCGTTCGTCAGTGTGCTAGTCCAGCGGACTAAGAATGAAGCTATTGGCTACTGGCTATTGAACTTCCTTTTTTTAGTCCCATCGCACATGCTGTACGTCATCGCATTAGAAATCGCTGGACTTTCGGAGTGTCCGTGTGTGGCAAAGTCCGTTCGTTATAAAGTCTGGCGGATTGTTTTCCCGGACCAAGTCCGCCGTGACAATTCGATCGTGTGTACGTGGCATTATACTTTAACTCAACTTAACCTAATCATGAAAACTAACCTTTAACACTAAAACCACCCAAACATATTTTGTTAAAGGTTGGGCCTGGTGTGCTAATCCATGCCCTGGCTTTTTATATATCTTGGACACCTAAACATGTCTTTGCCAAGACTCCATTTATCTGTGAGTTTCAGGTTCTTCCATCTACCTTTGTATGTTCCAGCAATTTCTAAAATTCTGTTGTGTTATCCATTAAAGGCATTTAAACAGGCAAAGCAGGTGGGAAAAACCAGTAGGTTAAGTGTAAAGATTTCACAAATGCTGTGAGGTATGCGCTATTCAAACATCTACCAAAAACTGAAACATTCTTTTTTCATGATCTGACCTTTTAAACCTAAAACATAATCCTAAAATACTTTACATTCCTAAAAGCTAACCCTAATCAAAACCATGACTGGAGCCTGCATTGGTTTACAATTTTTAGGTTCTTTCTCCATTATTTTCACCTGGTGATCTAGTCCGTTACACATCTTTAGCCTTATGCCGCGTACACACGACCAGACTTTTTGACAGCAAATGTCCGAGGGAATGAGTCCGTCGGACAATTCGATCTTGTGTGGACTCCATCGGACCTTTGCTTGCCAAAAATCCGGCGGACTTTAGAAATAGAACATGTTTTACATTTTTCCACTGGACCGAGAAATCCGTTTGTGTGTATGCTAGTCCGAAGGACAAAAACTGACGCTAGGGCAGCTATTGGCTACTGGCTATGAACTTCCTTATTCTAGTCCAGTCGTACGTCATCACGGCCGAATCCGTCAGACTTTGGTGTGATTGTGTGTGGCCAAGTCCGTTCATTCGGAAAGTCCGTCGGAACTCAGCTGAAAGTCCGTTGGAAACACCGTCGGACTTAGTCCCTCGAAAAGTCCGGTCATGTGTACGCGGCATTAGGGTGGCTATGTTCACTCTTCCATCATATTGTCAGCCTGTGGAGATGGATTGTTAGATTTAAATGGACTTTAACTTTAGCGTTAACTAGACTTTAATTTGTTAGTCACTTGTATAAAGTAGTAAACCCTTATATACAGTATACCCGGTGAAGTGACTGGCCTCAGGTGATAGACAAAGATGAAACAAATCCCCCTACATAAGTTGTACCTGTATCTGCAGGGTTCTCTTCTCTACCTCCTCTCAAAGTCCAGAATTTTTAAAGCTGGTCTGAGCTGTCAAAAAAAGTGGGCGGAGAGCTGAACTTACACTCTGCAGAGCTCAATGAGGAGAGGTCTGAGAGCTGATTAGAGGGAAGAGACACACCCCTTTTACACAGCACCCAGGGACAGAGCTGAGTCTGTCAATCTGCTGGAGATCCCTCCCCTGTCACCATTTTTCTCTTGGTGTAGGAAAACATTCAGAAGTGACTCATGCTGATAACAGAGTAATGAAGCAGTAGACAGAAGTGACATTTAGTGCTCTTAATTGAGACACATACTATAAAAGGATATACTTTCTTTATATTTCATATCTGAGGTTTACAACAACTTTAACCACTTGAGACCCGCGCTATAGCCGAATGACGGCTACAGCGCGGATCTCCTTTTCCGGGACTACGTCAATTGACGTAGTCCCGTGCACGAGCGGACTGCGCGCCCCCCTGAGGGGCGCGCGCGGCGCGCTCTGTGATCAGCGAGTCTATGAGATTCGCCTGATCACCGATCAGAGCAAGGGGTCGATCCCGACCCCTTATCACGTGTTCAGCTGTCAGCCAATGACAGCTGATCATGTGATATAACGGAGCCAGTAATCGGCTATTATTCCTCCTCGCGCTGACAGCGCGAGGAGAAAAAAAAAGAGCCTATCACGGCCAGCCCTGCCAGTGCCCATCTGCCCCCTGCCAGTGCCCACCTGCCCCCTCATCAATAAAGATGATTAAAAAATAAGTGCCTCCCGTCAGTGCCACCCAGCAGTGCCCACATTGCCACCCAGCAGTGCCCACAGTGCCACCCAGCAGTGCCCACAATCTGCCTCAACAAAGGTGCTGCACCCCAGTGCCACATATCCGTGCCCATCAGTGTCATCTACCAGTGCCCATCAGTGCCCAGCAGTGCCGCCTATCAGTGCCCAGCAGTGGCACCTATCAGAGCCACCTACCAGTGCCACCTATCAGTGCCCATTAGTCCCATCTATCAGTGGTACCTATCAGTGCCCCTTAGTGCCACCCATCCATGCCACCCATCCGTACCATCTTATCTGTGCCCATCTTTGCCCATCGGTGCCGCCTTATCTGTGCCTATTAGTGCCACCTTAACTATGCCTATCAGTGCAGCCTATCAGTGCCCACCAGTGCAGCCTATCAGTGCCCACCAGTGCAGCCTATCAGTGCCCACCAGTGCAGCCTATCAGTGCCCACCAGTGCAGCCTATCAGTGCCCACCAGTGCAGCCTATCAGTGCCGCCTCATCAGCGCACTTCAATGAAGGAGAAAAATGACCTTTTTGCAAAATTTTATAACAAACTATTAAACATGATTTTTTATTTATTTTTTTGCATCTTTTTTTGTTTGTTTAGCAAAAAATAAAACTCGCAGCTCTAATTAAATACCACCAAAAGAAAGCTCTATTTGTGGGAAAAAAATGATAAAAATTTCATTTGGGTACAGTGTTGTATGCCCGCGCAATTGTCATTCAAAGTGCATCAGCACTGAAAGCTGAAAATTGGTCTGGGACTGAGGGGGGGTTTAAATGCCCAGTAAGCAAGTGGTTAAAGCAACAGTTTTTTCCTTTTATGACACAAGTTTTAACTAAATGAATAAAGGTTGATTGTGGAAAGCACCCCTGTCAGTGTTAGATGGTTTACGTAATCCCTCAAATTTCCATCTCAAATGTACCAAAATTCACCTGGTTTCTGCTGAGCTGGCCGAGTTTCTGTAAATGTGTAACTGGCAGGATGAACAGGCAATACAACTTTTTTTTACAAAGGGCAATCGGAAAAAAAAGTATTGCTGTGTTAATGCCAGACTGCTTTATAAATGTCATTTTTTATTTTGCCCATAGTTCCACTTGTAGCTGTAGGGAATTTTTGCAAATGCTTCTACTGATCATCATACACTTCCTATTGTCCCCTACCCCTAGGGTTGTTGTAGGGGACAATAGTTTTACAGTAGAAATGGGCATTAGAAATGGGTAGAAACCTCCCTGCCCTGAACAGCGAACTCCATTGAAGTCTATGGGAACTGAACGTGAGAAATCAAAAGTGCTTATTTTGAAGGCTTATATGCAAGTAATAGGCCATAAAGGTGAAATGGGGGTCCGGTGACATGCATCAAGGCAATTTTTTTTTTTAAACGATTGTTTATTTAGGAGCAATGATTTTACTGATGCTTAAAGTACAATGAAAAATTCCTTTAATGATAGTGCCTGGTGATCCCCGTAGTCTGACTATAAAGTAGCACATATGTAGCATATATAGAACATGATGCAGCAAAAATTACATTTCTAAAAAAACAAAAAAAAACAAGTCAAATCACATTTAAATTGACTTGTGGTTCCAATTGCCAGCACCCTTCAGGTCTAGTATGGATTTTTAAGAGGAGCCCAATGCTAAATTTGAAAAAAAAAAAAAATGGCGTGGGGTCCCCCAACATTCCATATCAGACCCTTATCCAAGCATATAGCTAGGCAGGTCAGGAAAGGGGGTGGAGATGAGCCAGCGCCCCCCTCCTCCTAAAACATATCAGGCCACATGCCCACAACGTGGTGGGGTGCTTTAGGGCAGGGGGGGATACTTTACAGCTAAGGAAGCTGTCATCTTAGTTTCTGTTTGAACTGCAGTTGCCATGGTATTGTACATGTGATGACACCAGACATTTGATGGTTTGCAATTTGGTGGAGAGCAGAAGCAACTGTGACAGTTATAATTTACTAAATTCCTTGAATGTAGCTGTTTTGTTAAACTTTTAAATTGAAGAGTTTAATTCTGCATTTTGTCAATGGGCTTTTGTTAACTTCACATGGGTTTTGCATTTTTATACAGGTCTATGGAAATGCAAAACCCACTTTAAGCAGGTCAAATGAAGGTTGAAAAGAGGTTAACTGCGAGTTAAATGCACATGTCAAGGAATTTCCGGTGATCTCAAAGCATTTCAAAGAAATGTCAAACTGATGCCATCGACAGAAGCCAGTTGACACAGGCCGTAACTCTGCTCCCAACCTATGCAGCATACTAATGATCCAGCACTGTGTGGTAAGGCTGAGGTCAGCAACTGAGAATTGGAGAGCCCATGACCACTTTAAAGGGATCAAAGGCAACATGCAAGCACCTGAAAGTAATCACAAATTCACAATGAGCAAAGAGTACAAAAAATATTTCCGTACAGGAAGCAAGGTGAGATCTTCCCTCTGATGTCAAAGACAGCAAAAACAATTTGGAAAAGTATTACTTTATTATAAGTCCTAAAAAGGCTCTGCAGAGTTAGGACTTACTCCTTAAAATGTTGACTGTGGATTTTAAATCCCTGCTTACCTGGTGGTGAGTTATGCAGATTTCAGATACCCACCCAGTGGGATGTTCGAACCGAACATCGAGTGTTCGATTGTTCGCAAACAAATCAAACATATGGGACATTTACAGCAAATTTGAGCAGCGCAGAGCGCCCCATAATGCACTGCGAGATCACACCTGACCTGCATTCTTTGGCCAATCACAGCGTGATCTGCTGTGAGAGCCATGATTGGCCAAAGGCAGGGTGCCTCTGGCCAATCATGGTTCAGGGGGCTAAGTCCACGCCCCACACTATATAAGGCTGCTTACATGGCGGCCGTATATAGTGTGATATGTGGAGGAAACAAAGAACTTGAGCTAGATTAGGCAGGATAGTTAGTGGCATGCAGTCAGTTTAGTATATATATATATATATATATATATATATATACACAGTGCAGGCATGGAGTTCCCCTTAAAATTCATACCAGACCCGAAGCGCCTGGTATGTACTGGGGGGGGGGGCATAACACTATTTCCTTGATTTTTCATCTATATTGCCGGGAGCCAGTAATGCATTACAGCTACAAGCAAGCTTGAATTACATTGTTTCCTTTAGAAATGTCCAGCTCATTCCTACTGTGTAAATCTAAAGACTTGCTTAAAAAATGTATCCACGTTTATACCATTGCTGTGTACATGTGTGAGTTTTTTTTCTCTTTTTTTCTACCAGAGATTGTTTTACAGTTTGATTTGAATTCTTATTGCTCATCACTTTATTTTCATCTCTGACAAAGCTCTAATATGGGAGTGAAACATGTAAGGTGTAAAGTCCTTTTGGGATCACATACTTTTTTATTCCTTTTTCCTTAGTGGTCACATGTAATATTTTTTCTCCCCAATATTTTTTCCTTTTTGTTCTGGGGTGAGGTACAAAAATATGCCTGCCAAGACATTGTTTTTTTACTCAAGAACGATTTTTGTGGATAAGTTGAATATGCGGCTCATCCATTAGTGGTGTTTTTGCTTCTTCCAGAAGCGCATTTTTGAAGTCAGACACTGATGTTGGACAAGAAGGCATGGCTCCACTCTAATTCATCTAATTCATCCCAAAGGTGTTCTATTGGGTTGAGATCAGGACTCTGTGCAGGCCAGTCCAGTTCCTCCACCCCAAACTCACTTATCCATGTCTTTATGGACCTTGCTTTGTGCACTGGTGTGCAGTCATGTTGGAACAGGAAGGGGCCATCCCCAAACTGTTCCCACAAAGTTGCCAAAGGGCCAACCCCAACCCCTGGGAAAACAACCCCAATCCATAATCCCCCCTCCACCAAATGATCTGTGCCAGTGCACAAAGCAAGGTCAATAAAAGGCATGAATGAGCAAGTTTGGGGTGGAGAAATTTGACTGTCCTGACCTCAACCCGGCAGAATACCTTTGGAATGAATTGGAGCAAAGACTGAGAGTCAGGCCTCATCCAACATCAGTGCCTGACCTCACAAATGTGCTTCTGGAAGAATGGTCAAACATTCCCATAGACACACTCCTAAACCTTGTGGATAGCCTTCCCAGAAGAGTTACATAGTTACATAGTTCGTAAGGTTGAATAAAGACACCAGTCCATCCAGTTCAACCTGAGTGAGTGTCTACAATTGTCCCTATTCCTGTACATTGCACACTCACATCAGTCCCTACCCTCAAGGATCCAACAACCCAGGGTCCCCATTTGGCTGGGCACGATGTACTGCTACATCTTGTCATTTACTATGCTATTAATTCCCTTTAGTACCTTGTTTGGCACCTTGGTAAGAGTCTTATCTTCCATGACCTTAGCAATCCAAACCAAAACCCATGCAAACTACATTTGGCAGGGCACTATGCACTGCTACATCTTGTCATTTACTATCCAATAATTTGCTTTAGTACTTGGTTTGGCACCCTCTGTAACAGTCTCATCCACCCTGATCTTAACAATCAAAACCAAAACCCATGCAATATACCTTTGACACCATGCACTGCTACACCTTGTCACTTACTATCCTAATAATCCGCTTTAGTACCTTGTTAAAAGTCTCATCTAGCCTGACCTTACCAATCTAAACCAAAACCCATGCAATATACCTTTGGCAGTTGGCACTATGCACTGCTACATCTTGTCACTTACTATCCTAATAATCAGTTTTAGTACCTTGTTAAACGTCTCATCTAGCCTGACCTTACCTATCTAAACCAAAACTCATGCAATATACCTTTGGCTGGGCACAAGTGGCTACTAAAAGCGCACATAATTGCCTGCGGCCCATGATTAATTGCCAGTGTTCGCTACACATGCATTTGCACACAAATTTGGAGCATTGTGCTGCCATTAACAATTATTCACTACTACATGCTACACTCCATTGTTCCCTATGTGTAGCAATTGCCAGTGATTAATCACAGGGAGATTATGGGTGATGATCACTCTAGAAAAAAATGACCTGTGTGCATTAGTCTTTAAAGAGATCCAATCACCAACTAGCAAGTGTAGTAATCTGAATCTCCCATCTTAAATGTTTTTAATAGTGAAGCAATTGGGCTGATTTTTTTCCTTGCAATTTGAACAGCCTCTTGCCTTTAGTAAATCATCCTCCTTATCCCTCACTGATTATCAGAAGTGTCAGGCACTCGGATAATCCTATCTCCTCGCTGATAACTATAGAAACGGTAAGGATTACATAAACCCATTTTTTTCCTGCAGCCCACACTGAATGCCAGTTTCAGTTCTGAGCTCAAGCAGGAGAAATGCCATCCTCTATAGGGGCCTTACAGCCATACCTGGCCTGACATTTTTGCTCTCACAAGGAGAGAATAGATAGATAATAGCGCACACACCAACCCTGAGTGGATAGGTTATTATACAACTTAAAGACAAACTTTTCTCAAATATTAATAAAAAAAAAAAAAAGTACTGTAGCTTCTGTCTTTTAAAGAAATAAGTACTGGGCAGTCCTTGAGTCCAGCGCCGTCTTCCTTCAAGCCAATTCAAGCTGTGTTTTGGCTCTCTGGCATCGCCATCTTGGATATGGGAGTCAGCTGTGACTTCCCAATGTCTCACAGCCAAAGTGGTCAAGTGGGAAGTGGTCAAAGCTCATTTTTGTTGAGTGCGTAAAGCCTGGTACACATGGGCCAAATATCAGCTGGTATCGGCCTGTTCAACAGAAACCAGCCAACATTCAGCCCGTGTGTACAGCAGCCTGCCTGAAAGAAGCAGGCTGAACGTCCGGCTTCTGTCAAATGGGCATGCTGGAAAAACAGCTACCAATCAACGTCTGATCAGCCCAGTCTAGGAGTGTCATATCTCTGATACTCCCACTCTACAGAGGTAGAGGTTTTATGATGCCACCAAAGGCACAATAATGTCTGAAATAAAACTTTGGGTATTTTACCGCTATTTTATCCCTCTTAGAAATAATGCTCATGGGGCTTTTACATACACGTATGCTGCACTAAAGTGCATGTCATGTACCGCAGTTAGTGGTGTTGCATTCCAAAATGTGAAAATGTTACCACCTAAAAAAATCTGAATACCTATTACTGTATATTAGTTTCCTCTTTTAAAGTTCATGGAGCAATTGAAGGAGTTATACACACTGTCTTATGGGGCTTCCGTTTTGCATTAAGCCAAATGAAGACATGTCAGCTGCTTTACCTCCATCTGCAGATTATAAAATGGAAAGGATTTCTCAGGATATAAATGTAATCAAGTTAATAAAATGTATTTATTAATTATAATTCAATATATAATATTTAAAGCGAAGTTCCACTTTAAGTGATGGTGACCCCCTGACATGCCACATTTAGCATGTCATTTTTTTGGGGGGAGTGAGTACCCAGTTTTTATGGGCATCCAGCTTCCACTTCCTCCCGGGGCTCTGCAGCACCGGAAGGAAGTTCACCTCTCCCTCCCTGCAATCTTCTGGGACACGTCACAGGTCCCGGAAGATTGCCCAACCATTCACAGCACGCAGCGTGGCTCACGCATGTACAGTGTGCGCCTGGCTGTGAAGACACAGTTGGGTGCCCACAGTTAGAATGTTGGCGCCTTGGAGAGGAGGGGGAGAGGAGCAGGGCTTTGTGCACCTGCATCTCCGGACCATGGGACAGGTGAGTGTCTGATTATTAAAAGCCAGCAGCTACACTTTTTGTAGCTGCTGACTTTTAAATGGGTGGAAGTCTGCTTTAAGTTACAATTATTGCAACCACCACCATTTTATTCTACAGAGCTTCCTCTTTAAGAAAATATATAATTGTTTGGGGTTTTAAGGATTATCTAGCAAAAAACTAAATAAAAAATTGCTCTGAGTGCAAAATAATAATTATAGTATGGTGAGGTTTTGGTATCATAACCATTTTTGAATGTTTATGTATTTTTATTACATGCAATTCTGAACTTTGATCAGTGTGGCTTGCCTTTTTTTGATAAGGATCTTTTGCCAGTTACATAGTTGAAACTGAGAACAAAACAGTTTTTGTTTTTGTCTTCTCTAGCAGTAGTACTATAGTCGTAAAAATACCCTGACTGAGCTTTTTTTTTTTTTTTTTTAAAGGCAAACAACACTATTCAAAGTGTAGAAACGTTTACCAACCAATCAGAAGGCATCTATAATTTGATTACAGTATCTGAAATCATATTGGTTAATATAGGTTTCTGTACTTTGCATGTCAATCACACTTTATTGAATTAACCTGAAAATAGTTGAAATTTTGGAACCAGGTTTATTCATATAGGTCCTTTGTAATGCATAGCTTTCTTTTGTATATATTTCTGATTTTTTATAAAAAACATAAAATGTGATTATCATATCAAAAAAATAAATAAAAAATTGAGGTTGAATAACTAAAGGAAAATCGATTGTTCACTTTGCAAGGGAAGCTGCACTTTCCAAGGGAATTTTCCCCAGAGCTTAGTGAATGAGGTGAAGCACTGTTGACTTTCATCATTCAATCACATGAAAGTAAGAATTTTTATTTTATTTTTCCTTGCACATGATTGGGTATTCGTTGCAAAGTAAAAGTGCACCATATTCACTAAGCTCTGGGGAAAATTCACTGGCAAAGTGCAACTTCATTTGCAAAGTGAACAGGCAATTTTCCTTTAAATGATTCTTACTATATCTCGTTACCAACCCTGGAATTTGGCATTTTCTAAGATAATAGAAGCTTACATTTTTTTTTTAAGACACCAGTTATTATTCTTTTTTTTCAGTTTTTTTTTTTTTTTTTGGTTTGGGTTCAGTCTCATTTTCTTATTGTATATAGAAGAATTGAAGATCAGAACATTTCAAACAAATACGAAAAAGGAAATTTCATAATAACATTTTAGAATTTGGGAATATTGCCATTGCTAACATACACTTAATCTCTAAGTATATACTTATGAATAAAAGGGTACCTAATCGCCCCATGATGGCTATGCAGATCCCACAATCTCATAAGATAAAGAACTAACAAACTAGGCTCTGTGTCAACACGAGCCTAGAGCACATACAAAACAAAACAAAAAAATGTTGACATAAAAATTCCTCTCGGCCCCAGTAAACCACCTTACGAGACAAAGAAGTATCCAAACTCCTGCATGTTACGATATGTAGTCCAAGTAGCCCAGGTTGCAACTTATTCATCCAAGCTGTCATATTCCACTGTTAGTAAATCATCTAGATTCAGGAGCAAATCCATTTCCAATACTCATTCAGCCAAACTAGGCACCACTGAAGATTTCCAATGTCCAGGGATTATTACTCTAGCTGCTCTCAAAAAGTGGTGAAATATATCATGTTTTGCATTTCTAACTGAACTTGGCAATATGGACAATAAAGTAATATGGGGGGTGTTGGGGATAAAGGTTCCTGTCACTTTACAATAAAGTTGTAGAGCGGAGGCCCAGAACCTCTTATATCAGGGGACACTCAGCCCATATATAAAGCATAGTACCCTCTCCACTTCCACACATCCAACACAGACCAAATGCAGAGGGGTATATACAGTATGGTGTAAAGTATCTGGACACCTGCACCATTGTGAGAGAACTTTACAATTCTTCTCTTGTGCTACGCTGGCTACGGAGAGCTTGTGAGACAGTATAAATCTCTTCTCCCAATCTTCCTCACCAATTTGGATTTTTAATTTCTTCTCCCATTTGACAGTGTAAGCCGACGGGTTTGGATAAGAAAGAAAAGACAAAATTCAATGCATTTTTGAAATTGCTTGCCTTGGAGGTGAATCACTGAGGCCCCTTTCACACATATATGCCCCTTTTGACGGACTCTGCTTGCTCAGCAGGTATCGATCTGTTGATCCCTGCTAAGCCGGCCAATGACAGGTCCATCTCCACTCAGTGTGCAGGGGCAGATCTGTCAGAGCCCCGCTCTCCTCTATGGGGGATCGGATGAAATGGACCGCCTGTCCGTTTTCATCCAATCCATCCAGACGGATGGAAAATAGGCCCCTTCCACACAATGCTGATCCGTTTAGTGGAATCTACCAGCTCAGCAGCAGATCGCTCTGTTGATCTCCGCTGAGCCGGCAGATGACAGGTCAGTCTCTGCTCACTGAGCAGGGTGGGACCTGTCAGTGCCCCGTTGATTCCTTTGGGGAGATTGGAAAAAAAACGGACAGCATGTCTGTTTTCATCAGATTTCATCCGATCTGATCCATAAAGACGGATGACAGATGTAATGTCATACGTCTGTCTTGAGCGCATCAGATGGCAGGTGGGTGTCAGCAGGCACATCTTTGCTAACATCCTCCTGCCCATAGGAGCCAAGGGGTGGCCTGCTCGGAAAAACGAACAAGCGGATCCAAGGGGCCATAGGTTTTCCATCCATCTGCATTTAGCGGATTGGATGTCACTGGACATGTCACGGCTGACATATTTCGCTCCATGGCCACTTCAGCCCTGAAAGAATTTACCCCCCTCCTGACCAGAGCACTTTTTGCGATTCCGCACTGCACCGCTTTAACTGACAATTTCATAGTCGTGCGACGTGGCTCCCAAACAAAATTGACATCCTTTTTTTCCCACAAATAGAGCTTTCTTTTGGTGGTATTTGATCACCCCTGCGGTTTTTAATTTTTGCGCTATAAACACAAAAATTGAGACAATTTTGAAAAAAACACATTATTTTTTAAATTTTGCTATAATAAATATCCTCCAAAAATATATAAAAAAAATGTTTTCCCTCAGTTTAGGCCGATACGTATTCTTCTACATATTTATGGTAAAAAACAAATCACAATAAGCGTTAATTGATTGGTTTGCGCAAAAGTTATAGCGTTTACAAAATAGGGGATAGTTTTATGGCATTTTTATTCATTTTATTAATTATTTTTTTACTAGCAATGGTAGCGATTTTTATCATGACTGCGACATTATGGCAGACACATCGGACATTTTTGACACATTTTTGGGACCATTGTCATTTATACAGCTATCAGTGCTATACAAATGCACTGATTCCTGTGTAAATGACACTGACCGTGAAGGGGTTAACCACTAGGGGACAGTGTATGGGTTAAGTGTGTCCTGGGGCATGTTTATAACGGTGGGGGGGGGGGGGGTGGCTACATGTGACACATCACTGATCTCTCCTCCCGATTACAGGAAGCAGAGATCAGTGACAGTGTCACTAGGCAGAACGGGGAGATGCTTGTTTACATTAGCATCTCCCCGTTCTTCTTCCCCGTGAGGCGATCGTGGGTATCCCTGCGGCGATCGAGTCTGTGGGATCCACAACCTGACTCACGGAGCTTGCTGCTGGCTACCTCTTAAAGGGCAACATACAGGTACGTTAATCTGCCAACGTATATCGGCGTGAGGCGGTCGGCAATCGGTTAAAGGTACATGGAGTGTCTGTTCAGATCCGTCAACGGTCCGCATGTGTGAAAGAGCCATTAGTAGTAAATCTTCAAATGAAGTAGGATGGGGAAAGAGTTTCTGTTTGTCAGCAAGAAGCAAAAAGTGAACTCACCTGTTGTAAAGTCATTATTCTTGACCATGTAATGCCTGTTTTCACTTAACTGAGACCAAAGGACACAAACTGTTCAATAATGAGTAAATTCTTGATTTAGAAAATGCAAAAATGCTTGTACTGTCCAACAAGGAAAGGTCATTTAAAGACCATTTCTTTGCAAAATTTAACAACTGTCATTTCATTTTTTCAACAATTTGCCCATGATACTTAAAGTGATTGTAATGGCAGAATTTAGTTTTATATGAATGCAGAGAATGTCATCTGTGTGCAGCAGCCCCCTCAGCCGCTCTAAGCCCTTGTACACACGGTCGGAGATTCCGAAGGAATGTGTCCGATCGGACCATTTTGTCGGATAATCCGTCTGTGTGTGGTCTTCATCGGACTGTTTCCATAGGAGTATCCGACGGACCAAGTTTTCCAACTTGTCGGTAAAATTTTCCGACAACAGGATCCGATCGGACCTTGTCCGATCATGTGAAGAGAATTCCGATTGGACAAAGTGCCACGCATGCTCAGATCAAATTCCTACACCAAAGCTATTGGCTACTAGCCTGAACGTAGTCCCATCGTAATGAAATAACGTCATCACGTTCTGAACGATCGGATTTTCCGACAACTTTGTCCGACCGTGTGTATGCAACAGTTTCGGACAAAATCTGTCGGACAAAATCCAACGGATTTGGTTGTCGGAATGTCCGACCGTGTGTACAAGGGCTAATACTTACTTGAGGTTCCTCTAGATCCAGCAATGCTGCAAAAGACACTAGGCTGGCTGGGACTCCCCTCTGCAAAGGCTGATACAGCAGAATGGCGCCACTGGCTCCCGCTGCTGTCAATCAATGTCAGTCAGCCAATGAGTTGAGAAATGGGCAGGGCCAGGCCACAGCTTAGTCTCTGAATGGACACAGGTTGCTGTGGCTCAGCTCAGGTGCCCCATAGCAAGCTGCTTGCTGTGGGGGTACCCAATAGGAGGGAGGGGACAGGAGCACCGAAGAGGGACGTGAGAAGAGGAGGATCTTGACTGCTCTCTGTGCAAAACCACTACACAGAGCAGGTAAGTATAATATGTTTGTTATTTTTAACTAAAAAAAAAACAAGGCTTTACATTCACTTTAAAGACTTGCTTGATAGCTTGGCCACATTACATTTATTGACCTGCACATTATTCTTAGCTTTAAAAGTCTCATTTGACTTAACCTGTTGCCTACCAGCAGCCGTAGTTATACGTCAGCAGGTTAGAACGGCTACACAAACATCTGTAGGTGTACGCCGGCTGCTTTAAGAGCTGTGGGAAGCGCGCACGATGCCAGAGCCGATGTGCTTGGACAGCGGCCGTGATGTCTGCCAGCCACCTGCGATCGCTCCACAGAGAGCCACTGTCGATGTAAACAAACAGATCACCGTTCTGTCAGGGGAATAGAGAGAGATTGTCTGTTCCTAGTGATCAGGAACAGCGATCTCTCTCCTCCTCAAGTCAGTCCACTCCCCCCACAGTTAGAAACACCTCCAAGGGAACACATTTAACCCCTTTGATTGCCCCCTCTAGTGTTAACCCCTTTCCTGCTAGTGACATTTACACAGTAATCAGTGCATTTCTACAGCACTGATCATTTTATAAGTGTCACTGGTCCCAAAAAAGTGTCAAAAGTGTCTGATCTGTCCGCCCCAATGTCTTAGTCCCGCCAAAAATCACTGATCACTGCCATTACTAGTAAAAAAAATGTATAATAAAAATGCCATAAATATATCCCCTATTTTGTAGACCCTATAACTTTTGTGCAAACCAATAAATATACACTTATAGAGATTTTTTTTTTTACCAAAAATATGTAGAAGAATACATATTGGCCTAAACTGATGAAGAGATTCGTTTTTTACATTTTTTGGGGGATAAAATAATTTTAGCAAAAAGTAGAAAATATTAGATTTTTTTCAAAACTGTTGGCATTTTTTTGTTTATAGTGCAAAAAATAAAAACCACAGAGGTGATGAAATACCACCAAAAGAAAGCTCTATTTGTGGGGAAAAAATTACTCTCATGACCGTGCAATTGGCAGTTAAAGAGATGCAGTGCCGTATCGCAAAAAATGGCCTGGTCAGGAAGTGAGTAAATCCTTCTGGAGTTGAAGTGGTTAATTTACCCTCTATACCCGCTGCAGGGTAAGTTTATAATTTCTGAAATGTAAGAGAATCTAAACAGACTGAATGTGACTGTATTTGTTTGCTTTTTAATATATTCCGTAGTCTTGTCCAGCATCCTTTCCAAAATGGCCGCTGGTGCTCACAAAAGCAGACACTTCCTGTCTGGTATGCAGGTTAAATCAATAAGATCTCCCAAGTGCCCACTGTAGCCAGCTGGTGTAGAAAAAGCACACACATCCTAAGCTTCACAAGGTAACAAGTTTCCGCTTAGAGAAAGGAGCATAGTAACTAGTGGTTTGCCACAGGCATTTCAATACAAACCTTACAATCCTACTGTCCTGAGGCCCAAAAACAGCCCAAAATGCTTTGCCTGAAGGATCTTTTATGTCTTTGGCAGTAGTCAGCAAGATACAACAATACAGTAACTCTGACCACCTTTTCAGGAAATGCACATCTCCTCGATGTAGTAGCTGCGGCTCACACCAGTAATAAAATTAACATTACATATAAATAAAGTACATACACAAACACACAGGCTGCAATATCTGCATATACATCAGAACAGTTCCAAACATCTGGAGGTTTCGATTAGCATTGCCGGAAGGCAAGCACATGTCTAATGTTGTCTGCAGCATCTGAGCTAAGGCTGTACTTGGTTAATAATGCAATGCTAATTGACAAAGTTAACAATAATTACAACAGGAAAAAAGTCGAAAATTACAATAAAATTACATATAAAAACAAAATTATCACAAAATAGTTTGTTAGTAAAATGAAATGTTTTTTTTATAGAAAAAATTTATGCACTGATTTACTACAAGATGTGAATTTTAAATTCACAGTCCCAAAGGAAAACTTCACTTGTATTTACACAAATGATATGACATTTATTGTATAATTGGTACAATAGCCATTTGATAATTCATTATTATTGAGATGACTTATATATTTCAATCTGCAGTCCTACAGTTTGACAAGATTATTAATAAACAGTGGGGCAGTTTTCCTCCTATTATATTATAACTCCAGGGTTGACCATAGGACAAAAGGGGTTCCCACTTCCTTTATCTGAATTAGTTAATGGAATGGTCTGTCTCAACATCTAAACTCAAACTACAATGATGTGTAATAATGTGGGAGCGATGTTCTGAGCAGGAGTACTCTGACCCCAGGTCAGTGCGAGGATACAGCCTCCAGTGGATGTGTCCATGAATGCCTGTGGTCACAGGAAGTGGGAATTGTGATATCTAGTGGGCAAGCACAATTTTTTGCAGGTTATGGCTTCAACATTTTTATCAATCTTTCTTCATATCAAATCATTATCACTCTATTACATTTCAGCAAAGTTCCTCAAAGTGGTGAAGTGGAAAAGAAGTGACAGAGCAGGGATTGGCACGTCTCCTACCTGTAGCTTTGATAGTATCATAATACGTGTGCATGGGCATATTTAAAAGTAGGTCTCTGCCTATAGATGTAGCTCCTAGTAAGGCAGTGGTCCCCAACCTTTTTGGCACCGGGGACCGGCGCTGTTGAAGAAAATTGTGCCAAGGCCTGGGGATGTATGCAGCTTTTCGCGGATAATTTATCGGGGCAATGGCTGGCGTTGGCGCTTCAATCATCCCGGCACCATCATTGATATGATGTCAGGATGATTGAAGTGCATTATTTCTATTATTACATTGTAATATATAATGAATTAGTTCAGCTCACCATAATGCAGAATGTGCCAGAGTGTCACTTTCCACGTTGCCTGTCACCAGATGCAGATTGTCACTTTCGACGTTGCCTGCCTTCAGATGCAGCTTGTCACGTCGCTTGTCACCAGATGCATTTTGTCCTTTGCCACGTCATCTGCCACCAGATGTGGATTGTCACTTGCCACGTTGCCTGCCTTCAGAAGCAGCTTGTCACTTGCTACGTCGCATGTCACCAGATGCAGTTTGTCACTTGCCACGTCACCTACCACCAGATGCGACTTTTCAGTTGCCACATCGCCTGCCTTCATATGCAGCTTGTCACCTGCCACGTCACCTGCCACCAGATGCATTTTGTCACTTGCCACGTCACCTGCCATCAAATGCAGCTTGTCATTTGCCACCAGATGTGGATTGTCACCTGCCAGTGGTGGCAGTGGTGTCACTGCAGTGGTGACAGCACAGGTGTGTGCATTAGGTCAGAGGCAAGCTTGGAGTAGTGGGTAGTAAGGGAGAACAGTGGTAATGGGGGGGGGGGGGCAGGGGGCGCCGGTAGTGAGAGATTATCTCATCTCTCTGCTTCTTTGCCTCACCTCCAGCATTATAGAGCCCTGCTGTGAGCGTGGAAGAGCGGCGATGCAGGCGGGCGGTGAGAGATGATCTCATCTCTCTGCTCTCTTGCCTCAGTATAGCGGCCCAGCTGTGAGCACGGAACAGCGGTGATGCGGTCGAGCGGTGAGAGATGATGTCATCTCTCTGCTCGCTCCGCCGCCGCTCGTCAGACAGTGCAGCCTCTGTGGTCCGGCTGCAAACAGTCTACGGCCCGGCAGTGGGTCGCGGACCGGGGGTTGATGACCCCTGTATTAAGGTACTGGTGTTAGAGCAGGCAAATTTATGTTATAACTCATGGTTTGGGGACCTGGGTCCTGCCCCAGGGGACATGTATCAATGCAATTTTTTTTTTTTTTTAAACGGCAGTTTTTTTTGGGAGCAGTGATTTTAATACTGCTTAAAGTGAAACGATAAAAGTGAAATATTCCTTTAAATTTTGTACCTAGGGGGTGTGTATAGTATGCCTGTAAAGTAGCGCTTGTTTCCCATGCTTAGAACTGTCCCTGCACAAAGCATAATTTCTGAAGGAAAAAAAGTCATTTTAAAGCACTCGCGGCTATAATGAATTGTCGGCTCAGAGAACAATCATTGAAAGTCATTGATAAAAAAAGAAAAAAAAATGTGTGGGGTCCCCTCAAATTCAATTACCAGGCCCTTCAGGTCTGGTATGGAACCCTGAGTTAAATGTAAAAAAAAAAATGACATGGGGTTCCCCCCAAATATCCATACCAGACCCTTCAGGTCTGGTATGGATTTTAAGGGGAACTCCACGCCAAATTTAAAAACGAAAATGGCATGGAGTTCCCCCCAAAAATCCATCCCAGATCCTTTATCTGAGCACGCAACCTGGCAGGCCACAGGAAAAGAGGGGGATGAGAGCGCCCCCCCCCCCTCCTAAACCGTACCAGGCCACATGCCCTCAACATTGGGAGGGTGCTTTGGGGGTAGCCCCCCAAAGCACCTTGTCCCCATGTTGATGGGGACAAGGGCCTCATCCCCACAACCCTTGGTTGTGGGGGTCTACGGGCAGGGGGCTTATCAGAATCTGGAAGCTCCCTTTAACAAGGGGAGCCCCAGATCCCGGCCCCCCCCCTGTTTGAAATGGTAACGGGTACATTGTACCCCTACCATTTCACAAAAAAAAATGTAAAAAAAATGTAAAAAAAACCACACAGACACCGTTGGGATAAGTCCTTTATTAAAAATAAAATAATGAGATGGGTGATCTCCTCTCCGGGTACCAGCGATGGATTATCTCTCCTCTCCAGGTCCATGGTCCAACGATGATGTCCAGCGCAGCGCATCCTGTCTCCACTGGAGGCATCGTGGGAATCCCGGCAACCATAACAGGTCTCTTAGCTGAGGACGGGGCCACTCGTCACATGACCCCGTCACCCTCTGACATAAGGGGAAACCCGGGCTTCCCCAGTGATGTGCAGATGACCTTGCCCCCCTCTGATGTAACAGAAACCTGCGTTAAGCCTGCATTAACCTGCGTTAAAGGAAACTTTCCTTTAGAATGTAAGCTCTATGAGCAGGGCCCTCCTGTACCTTTTGTATTGAACTGTACTGTAATTGTGTTGTCCCCCTCTATACATTGTAAAGCACTGCGTAAACTGCTGGCGCTATATAAATCGTGAATAATAATAATAATAACTCTGACAAACACTTTTTCTCCATCTTGACTAGCCATATAACATAACTCTAGTGAATTAAAAAACAACAACCCTTTTATGTGAAAAGAGATTATTATCAGAAGCAAGTTAACACAGTGTGACATGCCATATTTTAAGACAGGCCATTCATTTTGACTGGGCTGCCAACGCACCAAATTTATGACTCTTTTTTTGCAAATGCAATGCAAGGTGTCATACTGCAACACAGATGGGTTGCTTTCATGCGTTTTAGTGCTTGTAAATTTAGCACGACACGTGTACTGTGAAGTAGGGTTTCCACCTGTCCGGGATCCACCCGGAGAGTTCAGGTTTGGAATCACGCATCCGGGTTTCAGACTGTAGCCGGACACATTATTCAGACTGGACTATGGCTTACCAGCAGGTTTGCTGGCTGCACTTGGCTAAGCTGAGAGTGTCTGTTACTCTCTTTTTGACACTGCCCAAAGCCAGCACTAACGATACTAACAATTTCCCCACCCCCTGCCCCCCACACTGACGGTAGAAGAGAGAGGGCTCGATCTGCACCTCTTTCTCCCACCCCTACCTCTCTGTGTCTGCCCATACTCCAATCCTTGGCACTGTGCCCCAGAAAAGGATAGCAGGGGTTGGAAATTGGAAGTCTAGCAGCCTCAGGTACATCTGGATGAGAGGTGCTGACTGCCAAGGAGTGAGTGAGTGAGCTCACCATCCATCCCTGTCTGTGATTGAAATCTCCCCCTTTCTCTCTCCTGCCTCTGAGTACACTAAGGTAAATCAGGGTTCTCAGAGCACCCCTTACATCAGAGTTCCCCTTTACACCAGAAGGCCACAGTGTTCCTGCTTACAGCAGAGCCCTCTCCGTACATCAGAGTGTTAAGTGTTCCCCATTATTAAATCAGGGTTTCTAGAGCATCCCTTAGAGTTCTCCCTTACATCAGATACAGTGAAAGGGAACTCTGCAAGTTCAGATGTAAAAAGGGAACTCTGCAAGTTCAGATGTAAAAAGGGAACTCTGCAAGTTCAGATGTAAAAAGGGAACTCTGCAAGTTCAGATGTAAAAAGGGAACTCTGCAAGTTCAGATGTAAAAAGGGAACTCTGCAAGTTCAGATGTAAAAAGGGAACTCTGCAAGTTCAGATGTAAAAAGGGAACTCTGCAAGTTCAGATGTAAAAAGGGAACTCTGCAAGTTCAGATGTAAAAAGGGAACTCTGCAAGTTCAGATGTAAAAAGGGAACTCTGCAAGTTCAGATGTAAAAAGGGAACTCTGCAAGTTCAGATGTAAAAAGGGAACTCTGCAAGTTCAGATGTAAAAAGGGAACTCTGCAAGTTCAGATGTAAAAAGGGAACTCTGCAAGTTCAGATGTAAAAAGGGAACTCTGCAAGTTCAGATGTAAAAAGGGAACTCTGCAAGTTCAGATGTAAAAAGGGGAACTCTGCAAGTTCAGATGTAAAAAGGGGAACTCTGCAAGTTCAGATGTAAAAAGGGGAACTCTGCAAGTTCAGATGTAAAAAGGGGAACTCTGCAAGTTCAGATGTAAAAAGGGGAACTCTGCAAGTTCAGATGTAAAAAGGGGAACTCTGTGGATTCAGATGTAAAAAGGGGAACTCTGTGGATTCAGATGTAAAAAGGGGAACTCTGTGGATTCAGATGTAAAAAGGGGAACTCTGTGGATTCAGATGTAAAAAGGGGAACTCTGTGGATTCAGATGTAAAAAGGGGAACTCTGTGGATTCAGATGTAAAAAGGGGAACTCTGTGGATTCAGATGTAAAAAGGGGAACTCTGTGGATTCAGATGTAAAAAGGGGAACTCTGTGGATTCAGATGTAAAAAGGGGAACTCTGTGGATTCAGATGTAAAAAGGGGAACTCTGTGGATTCAGATGTAAAAAGGGGAACTCTGTGGATTCAGATGTAAAAAGGGGAACTCTGTGGATTCAGATGTAAAAAGGGGAACTCTGTGGATTCAGATGTAAAAAGGGGAACTCTGTGGATTCAGATGTAAAAAGGGGAACTCTGTGGATTCAGATGTAAAAAGGGGAACTCTGTGGATTCAGATGTAAAAAGGGGAACTCTGTGGATTCAGATGTAAAAAGGGGAACTCTGTGGATTCAGATGTAAAAAGGGGAACTCTGTGGATTCAGATGTAAAAGGGGAACTCTGTGGATTCAGATGTAAAAGGGGAACTCTGTGGATTCAGATGTAAAAGGGGAACTCTGTGGATTCAGATGTAAAAGGGGAACTCTGTAGATTCAGATGTAAAAGGGGAACTCTAGATTCAGATGTAAAAGGGGAACTCTGTGGACTCTGATATAAAGGGGGACTCTTGATATTAACGCTATATAATTAGAAATGTTATTTAATAGCAAAATATATGTATAGTTTATACTATTTAAAAAAATATGCTGTGCGCCGCTAAAGTGTTTGGGATTGATTTGAAGAAAAGGAGGAAAACCTACTGTGAAGTGATCTTTGCTGTTTATGGTGCTAATATACCTTTAACAGTCATGCAAATCTAAGTTAAAATACTTTGAAGCCACTCTTCATGCCAGAGCTGTCAGTATCGGGCTGGACACAGGAACAACATGTCTCAGACTGACTCCCAATGATCTTAAAATAGAATGGACATGGAAGAGTTGTCTGGTTTAAGAGATCGGCTAATTTTTGCCCGTCGGATTTTGTCCGTCAGATCTTGTCCGAAACTGTTGCATACACACGGTCGGGCCAAGTTGGCGAAAAATCCGATCTTTCAGAACATGATGACGTAATTTCGTTACGATGGGACTACGTTCAGGCTAGTAGCCAATAGCTTTGATGTAGGAATTTGATCTGAGCATGCGTGGCACTTGGTCCGATCAAAATTCTCTACACATGATCGGAATATGTCCGACCGGCCCAGTTGGTCGGGAAATATTTCCAACATGTTGGAAAATTGGGTCCGACAGAGATTCGGACGGAATCAATCCGATGCATACCACACACAGTCGGATTATCTGACGACACGGTCCGATAAGACGCATTCCGACGGATTCTCCGACCGTGTGTACGCGGCATAACAGGAACAGTAGTGCCCTTAAAATTACATAACTGATTCAAGTGTCTCCAAGCCGGATTCCTCAATCTAATCTAGTGTTGCTGTTAATCTCTCATCATACTTCTGAAGTTATCCATGCTCAAAGAGCCACTGTACATTACACAATCATTCTCTTTGTTCAGGGTTAGTATTAGCCAGTTAACAAGCTTGGATTGTGTGTTCTGTCCTCTGAATGATGGTTTCTCATGCTCCTTATATTACATCCTGTTTAACCCCTCTCCGCTGACCGCACACATATATGGAGTCCCACAGAAGTGGGCTTTTTTTCGGTTCCACATTACCTGATCGCTGTGATAGCCTCTGATTGGCTATAACAGTATTCAGTCACTATGAGCCCGCTCCTGTGTTCTGAATAAAGGGAAAGATACGTTGTAGGAGAGGAAAATTTAAACAAAACAAAGTGTGTAAAAAAAAAAAAAAAAAATGAAAATAAAATAAAAATTCAAAATAAAGAATAAAAAAAACAAATAAAATAAAAAATATAAAGAAAAAAATATCAAGATCAAGGTTTCCCAGGGTTAGTGTTAGGGTCAAGATCAGGGGGGCAATAGTAACGGTCAGCATAATTTGAGTAGAATTTAAAAAAATGTTTTTTTTTTTTTTTTAATTATCAGTGTCAGTGTGTTTTATGCCGCTTACACACGATCAAACAATCCGGTGGAAAAGTCCCCGTGTGTGGGCTCCGGCGGACTTTTTTTACCCAAAAGTCCGGCGGACTAAGAAAGTAGTTTTGCACCAAAATATGGTATATATTTTATAATATAACAATACGGCCTTGTGTGTGCTAGTCCGCCGTACTTTTGAAATGAAGGAACTTTTTCCGCACGGAGAAAAGTCCATTCATTTTGAGCGCGGCACCTGGTATGGATTTAAAGGGGAAGCCCTACGCAGAAAAAACGGCATGGGGGCCCCCCCTAGGTCCATATCAGACCCTTATCTGGCCGGCCAATAAAGGGGATGGGGACGAGCGAGCGCCCCCCACCCTTCTGAGCCGTACCAGGCCACGTGCCCTCAACATGGGGGGTGCTTTGGGGAAGGGGGGCCGCGCGGCCCCCCACCCCAATGCTCCTTGTCCCCATGTTGATGAGGACAATGGTCTCTTCCCGACAACCCTGGCTGTTGGTTGTCGTGGTCTGCGGGCGGGGGGCTTATCGGAATCCGGGAGCCCACTTTAATAAGGGGACCCCCGGATACCGGCCCCCCCCTATGTGAATGAGTATGGGGTACAATGTACCCCTACCCATTCACCTGTGAAAAAAATGTAAATAAAACACAACACACAAGGGTTAAAAATAGTTTATTGCACAGCTTCTTCTGTCTTGGGGGGTCTTCTCGCCGGACTCTTCTGCTCTTTTGCTAGCTCTTTTACTAGCGAAGGAGCCCGGCTTTCTTCTTCGCCGCCGTCCGGGGGTCTTCTTCCGACTTTGGGGGTTTTGTCCCCCTCTTCGGTTCTTCTTGCCGGGCCTCCCTGCCTTCTTCTTGCTCTTTTACAAGCGGTGGCCCGGTCTTCTATCGCCGCTGTCGTCGCTGTCTTCATCATCGCCGCCTTCTGTTCTTCTCTTCTCTTCTTCTCTTCTTGAGCTGTTGCCTCGTTGCTGTCTCTGGCCACAATGACAGGCACGCGGCGTGCGGCGACTTATATAGGGACATCGCCGGATGATGTCCCCGCTCATTATGATGTCACAGTCCCAGAGGATGCTGGGACTGTGACATCATAATGGGCGGGGACATCATCCGGCGATGTCCCTATATAAGTCGCCGCACGCCACAATGCTGGGACTGTGACATCATAATGGGCGGGGACATCATCGGGTGATGTCCCTATATAAGTCGCCGCATGCCGAGTGCCTGTCATTGTGGCCAGAGACAGCGACGAGGCAACAGCTCAAGAAGAGAAGAAGTACTTTTCATGATTTCATGAAACAGCACAGGACATTGAACTTAAAAGGTAAGTAGAATTTCAAATAAAATTCATTTGAAATTCTATCCGTCTATGGTCAGCTTTAGTGGCTTAAACACAAAACTCCACACTCTACTAGTGTACAAGGTGAGTAATCTGTAACTGGCCACAAAAAAAATTATTCTTTCCTAGAAGGATTTAGTGATTTAGTATTTTTCCAAATCTAACGGAATGTCAGTACTGATATGCAACTGCCACCTCGTAAATGGCGCCTCATTTCCTATCTTCTACTGATATTAGTGAAATAGGGTGTGTATTTTATGTATAATACAAGTGCTCCGCATTTGCCTAAATTAACCATGGTCATTTTCAAAAAGCCACAACTGCTGTCTGCTTAAGCTCTTCCTTTGCTCGTATTTCTTCTGGTGAGTCCCGTGTACATCAGTACAACTCTGTCACCACCTGCTTTACAATGAAATTGCCCAGTACTACAAGGAGAGGAGAACATTGAGTAGACTTTCTCAACTAGCATTTCATGGAACCCTGCAGTTGCTAGGGGTTCCTTGAGCAATACAATTCTGCCTCTCAGGTATTCACTGACAACAATAATCTTTTACGTTATCTGTAATGGGGGATTATTTACAAACACCACAAATGTAGGCGACATTCTTTCCAGTGACAATCATGCGAATGTACCATTACTGGATATAGTAATCATTAACAAAGGTTCCCTGAGGCCTGGAAAGTTATGTCAAGGGTTTATGTCCTTATTTGACATCATGAACAATGCCTTTGATCACGCCCTGTCTATTATATCACCAAAACCACTTCTACGTTCTGCATAAAATACTATCTAGCAGCCTCTATGTTTTCTTCCACAATAAGGATAACCAACAATTAAGTTTTTTTTTTTAATGTTTTCTTTTAGTCAGTGTCCGGAGAAGCCTCTGTATTAAGAGATTAATGCTCATGGAATGCTGTACGAAGTTTCACAGTGACTTAGCAGGCTTTGGATTTGTTGTCCCCAGAAAAACATTTACTTGCATGCAGTATATTATAATGACCTAGGGAATTCAGGTATTTTCATGAAGGATAACCAAAGCCCATAGTTGGAGGACCATATCTATAGGTCTTAAATTTGTTAAGCTTTGAATTTAAATAATTTCCATAATCGGCGTCACTGAACAAGAAGCTATACCAGTGCTGTTAAAAACTTAGAGCAAGATTGTCAGCTTTCATTGCAGGTGTATCAGGCACATCAGACAGTAGATCCCTCCAGGATGAGGGGCTTAAAGTAGAATTAAAGGTCATCTACTATGCCACACTGGGGAGATTTATCTCCATAGCCAAACAGGAAGTAAAAGGAAATCTCTCCAAAGTGAGGGAATCCCCGATTGTCACCAAGGTCACCAGAACTAGTGGTTGGTTATTCTTTACAAATTAAAATTTCACCACATTTACTAAACTGGGGAACATTACCTTGCAAAGTGAAAAGCCTATTTGCCTTTAGCAAATCAGTCCTTAAGATTTTTGTGCTGCCTAAGACAGCATCCAGGGATACAGATTTAACATGTAGGTATAAAACATATTTACAAATTTATTAGTTGCATCATATTTGGAAATATTTTTTATGCTTGTTTGTTGTATTTTTGGGTGCAGGTCTAAAAAGTCCCTGTTATTTACCTTGTTGTAGTCATTGGTTTGGGATGATGGGTGTCACTCTCTTTTGAAAAAGGGCTTTGTACTCTTGCTTTGCAGCTCTATGTTTGAATCCCACTAAGGTAGTGTATATGTATTGTCCCTTCATTTGGGATGCCTCTGGGTATTCAGTCCCCCATAAATCAAATGCCTGCTGATAGGTTATCAACTGGTCTAGCTTTACTGTAACATACTATAGATATTAGTTTCTGAGCTCCTAGCGGACAGTAACTGAGGTATTTGTTCCTTGTAGTTTGAAAAGTGATGTGTAATATGTGGGTGATATATATAGTATATTATGGGACTTGAGACTTGAGAAGGAGGCAAACAGGAAACCACACAGTGAAGATTTTCAAGAATCGTGATACACATTCAAAGATTCTATCAGATACCAGAGCAAGTCATTTTTCTCACAACACCTCTACATCAAAGCTGTGTGATATACAGTATGTGTTACCAGCAATAGAATGCCTAGGAAATCTGAAGAATGCTGAAAACGGGACACTAAAGTATAAAACACAAAAATTAACACTTTTCCAAGGCATTCTATGCAAACCGGCAAAGTATAAAATACTAGTGCTAGTGATTTTTTTTATTGTCATGTTGTATAGAATGCCTATGAAATCTATGTGTGAACTTCTAAAGAATGCCTAGTAAATTCATATAATTCCTAAGAAAAGTGACATCAAAGAATGAAACGCTTCGTATTGCATACATTTCCTAGGCATTCCTTGCCTTACCAAAAGGCAAAACTGGCAAAGTATACTATGCTCGTGATGTTTTTATTATTTTACTTCCTCCGTTTGCACTTCAGTCTTTGTTCAGAAGTGACAATTTTTGCTTAGCAGATACTAGGCCATAATGTGCTGTATGATAATGGCGGAGCAAGATGTAGTATGTGGGCAAGAATCCCAGATTGTTGAAATGCAATGATAATTCTTTAGCCACTTCAGCCCCGGAAGGATTTGCCCCCTTAAAGCGGAGGTCCACCCTAAAATGGACCTTCCGCTCATCGGATTCCTCCCCCCCTCTGGCGCCACAATTGGCACCTTTCAGGGGGGAGGGGGGTGCAGTTACCTGGATAATCCAGGTAACTGCACCCACTTCTGGGCTAGCTCTCTGCGGAAAGGGGCGTAGATTACGCCCCTTTCCGCAAGTGCCCGCCCCCTTCCGCAAGTGCCCCGCTGCCTGCTGGGAAACACACAGATCCCAGAGGCAGCGGGGACCGTCCTCATTGCGCAGCGCGGCTCGCGCATGCGCAGTAGGGAACCAGGAAATGAAGCCGAAAGGCTCCATTTCCTGATTCCCATACCCAAGATGGCGGCGGCAGCACCCGACAAGACGATCTAGAGATCGGCTTCGGGTGCCGACATGGCGGGCGCGCTGGACGGGTAAGTTTCACTATTTTAAAAGTCAGCAGCTGCAGTATTTGTAGCTGCTGACTTTTAAAAAAAAAAAAAAACGCGGAGTCCCTGCGGACTCCTGCTTTAATGACCAGGACATTTTTTGCGATACGGCACTGCGTCGCTTTTTTTTCCATAAATAGAGCTTTCTTTTGGTGGTATTTGATCACCTCTGCAGTTTTTACTTTTTGCTCTATAAACAAAAAAAGGCCGACAATTTTGAAAAAAAAAACAATATTTTTTACTTTTTGCTATAATAAATATCCCCCAATCTAAAAAAGAAAACTAATTTCTTCATCAGTTTAGGCAAATATTCTTCTACATATTTTTGGTAAATAAAATCAGAATAAGCATATATTGATTGGTTTGCACAAAAGTTATAGAGGCTACAAACTATGGGATATTTTTATGGAATTTTCATTTATTTATTTTTGCTACTAATGACAGACAAATCAGACACTGAGTGACACTTTTTGGGGACCAGTGACACCAATACAGTGATCAGTGCTAAAAAAAATATGCACTGTCACTGTAATAATGACACTGGCACAGAAGGGGTTAACAAGGGTGATCAAAGGGTTAAATATGCCCCTAAGGAGTGCTTGCTAACTTTGTGGGGAGTGCTTGTACTGTGGGAAGACAGCGATTTGTGATCCTGCTTAGCAGAAACACAGGATCTCTATCTTCCTTTGTCACAGAACAGCGATCTGCCTTGTTTACATAGGCAAACCGCTCTTCTGTCTTTTTCGGGAAGGATCAGCGGGTGCTGGCGGACATCGAGTCCCCTGGACCCGCTGATTGGTTCCCGCTTTGTCCAATCACAGGTATGTGATTTCGCATGTAGGAGCCCCCCGCCCTGCTGTATATGTACGTGGTATAGAGTACTTCCTGAGTCTCATGTGTTCATTGTACACGGAGGAGGTGACAGAATGTTGAAAGAACTTTCACCCAAGTACAAGAACAATACTAACAATAATATTGAACTGCACATTCAACTGTGTGAGCCATGCCAAAAAAAAACAAAAAAGTCTTATAAAAAGTGTTAGCCTATGGTGGTATTTGTGAATTCAGTTACCAATGTCAGGTTGATCTCGTAGATTTTTCAGTCCCATCCTGACACGGAATACAAATTTATAATGATGTACCAAGATCATCTAACTAAATTTGTCATTCACAATGCTCAGACATCAAAGAGAGTGGAAATAGTAGTGCGCAACGTTGTGGACATATTTACGTTGCTTGGCACACCATCGTTACTACTGCCAAGGAATTTGTTAATAATGTGGTGAGGAGCCTAAAGGAGTACTGGCCAACTTTGAAGGTGGTCCATGGCGAGCCTCACCACTCACAAAACCAGCGTAGTGTGAAAGAGCAAATTAGAACACTGAATATATTCTGTGTACTTGGATGCAAGATGAAAAAACTCATCAGTGTAGTGAGGGACTACATTTTGTCCAACTTATGAAGAGCTGGGCCTTTCGTTTTGGGATTAGAACACCATGCAAAGCGGGTCTCACAAAACCTTCCATACACCAAGATGTATGTGTTGTCTGTTTTAAGGAAGCCAATGTTGTCCATACATGCAAAAACTGTGTCCGAAAGGTTCATGTTGCCTGTGGGAATAGCAGTAAAGATGATGGAGATGAGAAAATGAAAGGGCAAGAGGCAGAGCTGGTGCTACCACTAGGCAGACTAGGCAGCCATCTAGGGCGTCCGGCTGCTGGTTATCCTACTGTCCACAGAGCAGAGCTTGCAACAATAATCCACCAGGCAGCCACTCTGACATTTGTCCAGCCCCCCACCCCCCCCCCCCCAATGCGCGGGTCTCCTCTCTGACACTGACAGGTGTCCAGAACAATATCCCCCCCATCCCTTCAAGCTGTTCTCTGCTTTGACACACACTGACACGTGTCCACACAGCACCACAACCAGCCCCCAGGCCGCTCTCCACTCTCCCTCAGAGCAGGAAATGTTCTGACCTGTGTTCAGGTCCAGTGCTCTCTCTTTTTTTTTTTTTCATTATTCAGTATTTTTTAGTAATAAAATGCTGTACAGTAGTTTGGATTTCTTCTTTCATTTTCATATGTGGCTATTCAATAAAAAAGATCTTTTCATGGCTGTCTTTTCTTCAATAGCACTTATCGTTCTGCATAATGCCTAGGTATTCTATATAATGTCTAGGTAGGCAAGTCTATAGCACATGAAATGAAAAAAAATTCTTCATGTATTCAGGACTCTTTTCATTCTTTAACTTTGGTTAAACAGTACTTGTCATTAATAATGCCTAGGCATGTTAACACACATATATATATATATATATATATATATATATATATATATATATATATATATATATATATATATATATATATATATATATATATATATATATATATGTAGCCCCCTTTTCCTAAAATTGGGGGTAAAATATAGTGAAAGTTTAGTTTTTGGCTGAGCTGTAAACAGCTCAGATTGATTGTACATAGGTTATTTGGTTCTGTTCTAAACTTGGGCTGGGTTGTGCATTTCCCACTGTAGCCAGTAGGTGTCACTGGTACTACAGGACAGTGTGAGAATTACAACTAGGTTGAGCTGTAATGAATATTCTTTTTTCGGAAACAGCCCAGTAGGAGGTTCCTGGCTGCTGTGCATTCTGGAAAGGGGTATTTATTGGACAAATTCCAGGTGCTCTAGTCAGTTCTTGCCTTGGGTACCTTCTGGCCTGAGGATATGCTGCTGCATATTCTGCAGTAAGCCTGTCTGGGATCTACTAATACTGAGGTGGTCCTTAGGCTGCGTTGCCTATGTGGAAGGAGCCAAGCCAAGCCGAGGAGATCCAGGGGAGGGCCCTTGCTGGAGAGAGCCAGGATAAAGGCTGGTCTCTCAGGAGGGGCCTGGCGACTCATTTGGAGGATGCACCTATATCTAAACTACCCTTACAGTACTTCTGGGTCAGCTAAAGGTTCTGGTACTGGTAAGCTGTTCTACAATCTAAACAAGGTACCGAGCTCCTGGTTGCTAAGTCTGTGAGAGGGACTTATCCAAGAGTGCTCCTGGCTGCTAAGTCTGCAAGAGAGAATTATCCAGGTATTCAAGGTCTGCTAAAAGAAATCTGTTGTATCCTTAGGATTGAAGGAGTCTGTAAGTTATCTGCTAAAAAGTGTGCCTGAAACCTCCCCTAAACCTCTCTCCTACTACTTTTCTCAAGTTCTAATTAAAACATTGAATAATACCTAAAGTGACTGGCGCCTAAATTGTGTTCAACTTCCCATTATAGCCTTGAGGTGAATGTAAGCTTGCTCCCTGTATCTGGAGGTACCTTTCTGCTCCCAGTAGACCCGGGGGGGGGGGGGGGGGGCGCTACAACACGGGGCCTGGTGGAATAAGTTTGCCGTTGTCCCTAGCAACCAACTGCAACTCAGGAGTTTTGTCATGGCACAGTGGGGATTGTGAACTGTTACCTCAAGTAAAGCCCTTGAGACTGTTTCCAACATGCTGCACTATTTACTGGGGAAGGACCCGAGAGTCTCTGCTAAAGAGGGGTTCCCGGACTTTGTCACTTTCTCCAGGAAAACGGGTTAATTGCAAGATCACATTTCTGACTGTGTGAGCTGTGGGTGGAGTGAGAGAAGCCTGGGAGCTACCAGAAGGGCAAGTGGGAGGAGCTACACCTGCTGCCGCGTGAGACGCTGTGTGTGTGTGTCTGGTGTTGAAGATGGAGAGTTTGCTGCTATCACAGGAAAGATCACAGTCCTGTTATGGCTAAATTTTCTCTTGTACAAACTGCAGTGGGGTCAAAGATGTTCCCTGACAGCACCGCTGCAAATACCATGTTGTTCGGGAACCCTGCTAACAGAAACTGGCATCCGCCTGAAGCCACATGGTTAGTTTGTGCTGTATACTGTTGGGGACCATGAAGCGCTGCGTATGTTATGCCACATGTGTGGAGGACTGGCCGTACACCTCCATCCACATTTGTTCGTTCGCCTGCACTGCGAGGAATATCTGTTTGCTGTGGAACACCCTACCATGCCGCCCTGTGCCTACAGAGTTGATTGGGCCACAGGTGTTGCTACAGTGGAGGCTGCTACTTTTGCTCCTGCTTGGAAACCTACACTCATCTCTGACTGGCGCCTAAATTGTGTTCAACTTCCCATTATAGCCATGGACTCAGCCTTGAGGTGAATGTAAGCTTGCTCCCTCTATCTGGAGGTACCTTTCTGCTCCCAGCAGACCCAGGGGGGCGCTACATATATATTGTATTATATATATTCTAATTATATATATATATATATATATATATATATATATATATATATATATATATATATATATATATATATATATATATATATATACACACACACACACACACACACACACACGTATACACTGTATATATGCAGTATATAATTTTTTAAACATAGGTAAGTGCAAAGGATTTTCAGAATTGTTTTTTTTAAATTAACAATAAAATAAGTATTGGTTGACAATGGCCAAAGTCAAAAGAACGAGAGAATGATAAACTAGGGAAATAGAAGCTGGCTACTGTCTCTTCTGCAGGGCTGGATTTCCAGAACTGTTATTCGTAAGCACAAAACCGTTGATGCCCAAAGGAACTGCTAGTTTTCACCAAACTGCATCTGAGGAGCATTTGCATTCTCCGATTTCAGCTCGAGAAGACACTCTCACCTTGTCCATTCAGGGCCCAGATGCACCATCTTCTGTGGTCGGTGCTTTTGTGCAGGGGAAGCATGTGAGCTCCTCTCAAGGAAAAAAGCCCTGTGTACAGGTATATCAATTGTATATATATAGAGGTATGCCTGGAGTTCCACATTAGAAGTATTTAAAGTGGTTGTATACTCATTTTTTTTACTTTTACCTACAGGAAAGCCTATAATAAGGCTTACCTGTAGGTAAAAAAATATCTCCTAAACCTGTACGGTTTAGGAGATATTCCCCTCGGTATGACTGCAGCAGCGCATGCGCACAAGGAGATTCTCGGCTGAAAGCCCGGCAGTGGCCGGACCCGGACGGGATGAAATCTCCCGCGCGCACGCGTGTGAGTGACGATATGTGGCCGGAGCCGCGATACCCGGAAGAAACGCCAAGGGAGCATGTCAGCTCCCTCGGCGTGGATCGGACCAGATGTCGGGGCCTCGTTCTAAGGTAAGTATTTCATAATGAGCTAGTATGCGGTGCATACTAGCTCATTATGCCTTTTCCTTTGCAGGTAGAAAAAAAAAAAAACATCTGCGGGTTTACTCCCGCTTTAAAATTAAATTACTTCAGTAGTAGCATTTTACACTCATGGAAACAATGGTGATTAATTGGTGCCCAACATGCAGCGAATGGGCCAAATGCAGCCCTTTCATTCTTTTTATAGGGCCATCTGGGCCTCTGCAGAAAGTAATCTGTGTTTCCCTATTGCCCTGTAATAGCAGTGATCTCTAATGTATATATTATGTATTGTATGTATTTATTATCTTCTGTAGTGTGTCTCCAGTGTATGTCTCTTGACGCATGTCCCCAGGCTCATACTCATATAGCATGACCCTGATCACCAACAACTCCTATATTATGTCCCTAGTCTCCAACAACTCCTATAGCATTTTTGAAGTTTTATGCCCCCTACACACCGACGGAAAATGTTCGATGGGAGCTTTTTGTCGGAAATTCCGACCGTGTGTAGGCTCCATCGGACATTTCCCATCGGAATTTCCGTCACACAAAATTTGAGCTCTGGATCTCAAATTTTCCGTCAACAAAATCCGTTGTCATAAATTCCGATCGTGTGTACACAATTCCAACGCTCAAAGTTCCATGCATGCTCGGATTCAAGCAGAAGAGCCGCACTGGCTATTGAACTTCATTTTTTCTTGGGTCATCGTACAGTGTGTATTCAAGACAAGTTTGAGCCAATATCTGTCGGAAAAAAATCCATAGATTTCGTCGGAATGTCCGATCATGTGTACGGGGCATTAGACTATCTCTTGTAGGATGCCCATAGTCTCTGACCATTTCTGCAGTCTCTGTCAGCTTTATGTAGCATTACATTTGCTAAACTTAAAGCGGAGGTCCACCCTAAAATGGACCTTCCGCTCATCGGATTCCTCCCCCCCTCCGGCGCCACAATTGGCACCTTTCAGGGGGGAGGGGGGTGCAGTTACCTGGATAATCCAGGTAACTGCACCCACTTCCGGGCTAGCTCTCTGCGGAAAGGGGCGTACATTAGGCCCCTTTCCGCAAGTGCCCGCCCCCTTCCGCAAGTGCCCCGCTGCCTGCTGGGAAACACACAGATCCCAGAGGCAGCGGGGACCGTCCTCCTTGCGCAGCGCGATTCGCGCATGCCCAGTAGGGAGCCGGGAAATGAAGCCGAAAGGCTCCATTTCCTGATTCCCATACCCAAGATGGCGGCGGCAGCACTCGAGTGTCGATCTAGAGATCGGCTTCGGGTGCCGACATTGCGGGCGCGCTGGACAGGTAAGTGTCACTATTTTAAAAGTCAGCAGCTGCAGTATTTGTAGCTGCTGACTTTTTAAAAAAAAAAAAAAAACGCGGAGTCCCGGCGGACTCCCGCTTTAATATCAGACTCTTGGTCACATCAAGGGCCACACATGAGGCCCCCTCAATAAAAGAAAAAAGTTGACCACCGCTACTCTAAAGTGACCCAAGCAGAAGGCACAGCAAGGCAACCCAAATGCACTGGCATATCAGGTATGACATTTTATCACACACACATTTAGTTAATGGAAAATAAAATGTAAATATGTGCATCTCTCCACTACAATCAGATTATAGTTTTCATATATTTCATTTAGTCAAAGCAATTACATCCCACTGATTACCTTCTGTGAGTTACTGTTATTCAGTATCAATCTACATGTTATAAAGTTATTAAAATAATTGTAAACCTTTACATTTGTTTAAAACAGTGGTTTCCGAAATTCGGCCCAAGTCACTATTCCTTCACTGACACGAGGCACTATTCCTCCCACTGACACCAATGATGGGACACTATTCCTCCCACTAAGACCAATAATGGGACACTATTCCTCCCACTGACACCAATGATGGCACAGTATTCCTTCCACTGACACCAATGAGGGGGCACTATTCCTTCCACTGTCACCAATGATGAGATACAACCAATAATTGGGCGCTATTCCTTCCACTGACACCAATGACCGTGCACTATACCTCCCACTGACAACAATGATGGGGCACTATACCTCCCACTGACAGCAATGATGGGGCACTATACCTCCCACTGACAACAATGATGGGGCACTATTCCTCCCACTAACACCAATGATGGGGCACTATTCCTCCCACTAACACCAATGATGGGGCACTTTCTCCCATGGACACTAATAATGGGGCACTATTCCTCCCACTGACACCAATGATGGGGCATTAATTCTTCCACTGACACCAGTCATGGGACACTATTTCTCCCACTGATACCAATGCTGTAATCCTATGGCATTTGTTACGCCCACCAATGTCAAGGCATTTTCTACTACCACTGACCACAGTCCCCCCCCCCCCCCCCCAAAGTTTGAAGAACAGTAAACTTGCCCTTTGTGTTAAAATTTTTACAGACCCCTGGTTTAAAATAATAAACATCTCGAACCTTCTCTTGTGGGGTTCCACCCAACTGCTCCTGGCTCCCCCTCTTTGGCAAGTGCCTGCATAGGAAGCCGTTTCCTATGGGGGCACTCTTGCCCGATCCTGAGCCACACTGCCTACATCTATAGATGCACGCAGCACAGCTCCACCTCCCACTTCCTTGTCACAGGATTGGATTGACATCAATCAGTCTATCAATCTGCCCTGTGAGTGGGAAGAGAGCAGAGAGAGTGGCTGCTCTTGGGAACAGCGCTGGATGGAGATCAGGTTCAGGCAAGTTTAAGGGGCGGCTGGTGGGGATCCTGTGGCACAGAAGGTATTTTTACTTTAATGCAGAAAATGCATTAAGATACAGTAAAAAAAGTCTTATAGCCTTAGGTAATATAAATATTATAATTGTACCGTAGTGCAATCATTGCATGGCTGTATTAGTATCACCTTTTGCAAATGTGTTTGTAGAAAAGGTTTGCAAAGTAACAATAAGTTACATAGATTTTTATTATATGTTGTATGTTGTAAAGCTCTGCGCAAAACTGTTGGCGCTATATAATTCTGGATAATAATAATTATTATATACAGTACAGTATATAAACATAGTGCAGAATATGTGCAGGGAGTGCCTAGAAATAAATTCCAGAAAATATACGGTACATTTGACATAATAAGGAGAATGTAAAGAAATTGCATAATACAAATGATCAGTCTTAATAAAGGCCAAATAATTAGTCATGCAAAATTTACTGCCAGTTAGACATGTGGAATGCATTCAACTTTCGCCACATTCAGATAACTGCGACCCAACAGCTCAGAGGTTTGGCATTCTATTTGCATTAGGGAATATGCAAGTTCTCCAGAAATTTTCAAGGAATTCATGATAAGGTGGGATTTCCCCTTTCACAACCAACAATATACTGACAGATTAACCTGTTTATATTCAAACTGGTCCGAAAGTATGTTTATAGGACAGTTATGTGGAAATCACAAAGAGGGAAATTTAACAAAACCAGTACCGACAGAATCGAAAACAACTTTACAAGGCAACCAATCTATCTCTCATTTCTAAAGCTTAAAGCCCAGGGGTGAGCACAAAGTTTATACTTACCCGATCTGCCGATCCTCTATAAAACCGCACACCCCCATCATCCAGTGGTGGACTGTTCCTGTCTATAGGGCATGATCTGAGTGTGTGGACGCCAAGAACAGTCCGTTTTCAAGATCGCTGGGGCATGGGGGTGCCGGACCTGCCTTATGTGGGGAAGATTAGAGGATCAGGTAAGTATATCTCCACTTTTCTCTCCCCTGCATGGGAAAAAAATGTGCTGGGATTTCAGCTTTAAAAAAAATAATAAAGTCTTACCGTATATACTCGAGTATAGGCCGACCCGAATATAAGCCGAGGCCCCCAATTTACCCCCAAAAAAACTGGCAAACTTATTGACTCGTGTATAAGCCGAGGGTGAGACATGCCTGTCCATCCCTGTGTGTCCGTCCATCCCTGTGTGTCCGTCCATCCCTGTGTGTCCGTCCATCCATCCCTGTGTGTGTGTGTGTCCATCCATCCATCCATCCCTGTGTGTGTGTGTGTCCATCCATCCATCCATCCCTGTGTGTGTGTGTCTCCATCCATCCATCCATCCCTGTGTGTGTGTGTCTCCATCCATCCATCCCTGTGTGTGTCTCCATCCATCCACCCATCCCTGTGTGTGTGTGTATCCATCCATCCCTGTGTGTGTGTGTGTCTCCATCCGTGTGTGTGTGTGTGTGTGTGTGTGTGTGTGTGTGTGTGTGTGTGTGTGTGTCCAGCCTACCTGTGTCCCGAGCCTTTGTCCCGAGCCTCCGTCCCGTGCCTTGCCTCCTTGCCTCCGTCCCGTGCCGTGCCTTGCCTCCGTCCCGTGTCGTGCCTTGCCTTGCCTCCGTCCCGTCCTGTCCCGTCCCGTGCCGTGCCTTGCCTTGCCTTGCCTCCGTCCCGTGCCCTCTTCGTCGGCGCCTTGGCGGCCATTGTAAAATTCAAAAGCCGCGCCTCCTCCTTCGCCTGTGATAGGCGGAACACTGAATTTCCCAGCAGCCTGTGTTCCGCCTATCACGGACATCGTATCATCCTCGTCCGAGGATGATACGATGTCCGTGATAGGCGGAACACAGGCTGCTGGGAAATTCAGTGTTCCGCCTATCACAGGCGAAGGCGGAGCCGGAGGCGCGGCTTTTGAATTATAGAATGGCCGCTGTCTGTCTGCTCGACACGCTGATCGAGCGGGCAGACAGCGATGACTCGAGTATAAGCCGAGGGGGGCACTTTCAGCCTCAAAAAAGAGGCTGAAAATCTCGGCTTATACTCGAGTATATACGGTATATTTTTTTGATTTTTTTCTAAAATAACAGACATGCTATACTTACCTGCTCTTTTGCACAGAGCAGCCCCGATTCTCCTCTTCTCGGGTTCCACGCCAGTGCTCCTGGCCTTTCCATCCTGCCTCCTGCCCCCACAGCAAGCAACTTGTTCTGGGGCACCCAAGCAGGCACGCACCTGTGCCGCCGCTCTGTGTGTCCATTCACTCTCAGAGCCGCAGCTTGGCTCCGCCCCCTCAGTCTCCTGATTTGCTCACTGGCTGTGATTGATAGCAGTGGAAGCCGATGGCTCTCACTGCTGCCTAAAGCCAATCAGGAGTGCGAGTCCCTGGAGAGCCAAGGCTCTCGTGGATATCGCTGGATCGAGAGGGGTCTCAGGTAAATATTGGGGGGGGGGGGGCATGTTGCATACAGAAGGTTTTCTTACTTTCATGCATAGAATGCATAAAGGTAAAAAACCTTGTGCCTTTACAACTACATTAAGGCTTCACTTAGTTGTGTGGGAAGGTTGTTGTGCCTCTGAAAAGAGTCTTGTGTTTGGATTGCTTTTTAGAGGTGTTTGACAGACAGTAAGATGAGTATATCACCTTCTCCCTACCTGTTTTAAACCTGTAAATGCTGCACCGTCACATCACAACCACCACGCAGTTGTGGTTCAGCTATGGAACAGTTCCATTTGTTTGTGTGGATTGCATTCGTTTAAAGAAGAACTGCAGTCTTCTCACATAATTTGTAATAAAAACATCTTTTCCATTCTGAAGCTTCCCTCCAACCACTTTTTATATTATTTTATATATACTGTGATTCTCTAGTTGTCAAATATGCTGCAGAAATCTCCCTCCACTAAGTCTGGCTGCATCCATTTTAACTGTGGGCAGCTGAAGCTGCTGCCTGTTCACTTCCTGGATTTACAGCCACACAGAGGCACACCTCCAGCCCTGCAGCTCTCACTGGCCCTCCTATGACTCATCCCCCCTCCCTTCCTGGCAAACTCTCATTAGAGTGAGAGAGAGAGCTGTGCATGATGTCATAAGTCTAGGCTTTTTACCAGACAAGAAACAGGAAATGGGCTGTATAAGATATTTACTATCAGAAAAAAAAATGTTTTACTATCCAAAGTTACAACAATGAGGGCAGAGGATTTAATAGATGGAAAGATGAAAAAATGGCTGAAGGTCCGCTTTAAGCTACTAACTGCAAAATGTGAGTGGGGTTCATTTTGGCTAAGTATCATCACAACTGCAGCATGTCCACTGCCTTCAAGCTCAAGAAAAGGGGGTAGTTGGAGGTAGTTAAACACTGCTCAACTGTGCATTTTTACCACCCACCATCCATCTAAAAGAACCCTACCTGAACAAGCTGTGGACAAAAGATGCACAGCAGATCCAGATTCTGTCTGCTGCAGTTTTGATAAATCCCCCCCCCCCCATTGCAGCTCCATCAAGTGAATTGTCTGTGTGTTCTGTGAAGCACTGCGGAATGTGCTGATGATGTAAATATACGATTAGTTTAGGAAGTTGAAGCTTAGTCTCATCCCCTGCTGTGCCCCACCATTGTTCAATGTTGCTTAGCATACCATAGATGGTTAATAGTGGGACACAAGAAGGGGGAGGAAGCAGCCATTCCAGAAATCGTTTGCTATGCTCACAGTGATTTTCTCAACTTTTGCAGCTTTTCTCAACTTTTTTATCCTAGGGGAACCATTTAAATAATTTTCTGGTTTCACGAAACTTCTGCTAAAATGACTTCATCCAGGGGTCAGTGGGAAGGCAGACAGCTATAAAGATTATTGGTGTTTTGCCACCAGATTTGCCAAGTGGCCTTGGATCCAGATTTGCAGGTACCATCCAATGGATGAACGGATGGATGCAAGGTCAATCAGCCACAACTTAAGGGACTCCAAGCAACCTCTGGAGGAACCTTAGGGTTCTATGGACACCCCGTTGAGAATAGCTTGTCTAGAGATTAGATTTAAGTACTTTGCTTGTTTTTAGATTCATTTACATTACAGAGGTCACAGCATTCACATACATTTTTCCAGTTTTTTAAAAACATACGTAATGTAAACTTTTTTTTCAGTAAATATACTTTGTGAAATCACCTATCTTTCTACATGCTACACCTGTCAGTATATTCCACCTACCACTGGGACTTGTAGTTCTTCAACAATGCACCAGTCATTTGTGCCGGATCAAGCTCACACTGCCTCAATCAATTAACAAATTCCCATCTAAGTATGCATTTTAAGGAGAAAAAACTCAGGCTTTTTTTTGTTCACTGATGTAAATGCAGACCATTGTTTTCAATGTGCCTGTACCCACAGAATGTAAACATGCTCTGCATATAGATCAGTTTAAAGCTTAAAGCGGGAGTCCACCGGGACTCCGCGTTTTTTTTTTTTTTTTTTTAAAAGCCAGCAGCTACAAATACTGCAGCTGCTGACTTTTAAATAGTGACACTTACCTGTCCAGCGCGCCCGCGATGTCGGCACCCGAAGCCGATCGCTCGCTCGGCTGCCGGGTCCCGCCGCCATCTTGGGTATGGGAATCAGGAAATGGAGCCTTTCGGCTTCATTTCCCGGTTCCCTACTGCGCATGCGCGAGCCGCGCGGCGCAATCCGGACGGTCCCCGCTGCCTCTGGGAGCTGTGTGTTTCCCAGCAGGCAGCGGGGCACTTGCTGAAGGGGGCGGGCGCTTGCGGAACGGGGCGTAACGTACGCCCCGTTCCGCAGAGAGCTAGCCCGGAAGTGGGTGCAGTTACCTGGACTATCCAGGTAACTGCACCCCCCTCCCCCCTGAAAGGTGCCGATTGTGGCGCCGGAGGGGGGGGGGGGATTCCGATGAGCGGAGGTCCATTTTAGGGTGGACCTCCGCTTTAAAGCTACACGCTCATGGACACATGGGTGTAGATGGCTGTACACAGGACACCACACACACACACAGATGTAACGCACCAAAGCTACCTTATGCAAATAATGTCACATAGCTGTGTACCGCCACCTTCAACCATTCATGTCTATGGATGGCTGTATGCAGCTCTGGCACCCTCGGGGACCAGAAGTACTCAGTGTCTTTAAATTATGCGGTTTGAACCCATGTGCGTGTAGCCTAAGTGAGATCAGTGAAAAACAGAACCAATCTACAGTTAGATGTTTACTTACAGCTATGTTAATAGTCTTGTGGAGGTGTATAAAAAAAAAAAAAATTATTCCTCCAGGGCAGGTCACATGACCAATCGGCCTACAACTTAATAATTACTACTTTCTTAACCACTTCAGTACAGGGCATTTTCATCCCCTTCCTGCCCAGGCAAATTTTCAGTTTCAGCGCTGTAACATTTTGAATGACAATTGCACGGTCATGCAACACTATGCCCAAATTAAATATTTAGCATTTTTTTCCCCACAAATAGAGCTTTCTTTTGGTGGTATTTGATCACCTCTGCGTTTTAAATTTTTTGCGATATGAACAAAAGAAGAGCGACAAGTTTGAAAAAAACACAATGGGGGTTGGTTTAAAAAAAGGAAAATCCACTTTGCACTACAAGTGCAAACTACAAGTGCAAAGTGTACTTGAAATTGCTCTTGGAAGTAGATCCGAGGGGGACATGCAAGGAAAAATAAAAACAGCATTTTAGCCTGCACATGATTGGATGATAAAATCAGCAGAGCTTCCACTCATTTCTGATCTACTCCTCAGATATACAGAGACTGCACTTCCAAGTGCACTTTGCAATTGTAGTTTGCACTTTCGTAAATGTTTTTTAGTTTTGCTATAATACATTTCCCAATTTAAAAAAAAAAAAAAAAAAAAAAAAAAAAATTTAGGCCGATATGTATTCTTCTACATATTTATGATATAAAAAAAATGGCAATAGGCGTATAGTGATTGGTTTGCGCAAAAGATATAGGGCCTACAAAATAGGGGATAGATTTATGGCATTTTTATTATTATTATATTTTTACTAGTAATGGCTGTGATCTGTGATTTTTATTGTGACTTTGACATTGCGGCGGACATATCAGATACCTTTGACACTATTTTGGGACCATTCACATTTATACTATAAAAATATATAAAAATGCACTGATTACTGCATAAATGTCATTGGCAGGGAAGGAGTTAACACAAGGGGCAATGAAGGGGTTAAATGTGTTACCTAGGGAGTGATTCAAACTATAGGCTGAAGGGATTGACTTGGGGAGGAGACCAATCAGTGTTTCTATATAGTAGGAACACACGATCTGTCTCTTCTCCCCTGACAGGACATGGATCTGTGTGTTTACACACACATATCCACTGTCCTGCTCTGTAACGAGCAATCACAAGTGCCCGGAGGCCGCAATGTCCGTGTCCTCGGTGGCACGGCGTGCATGCGCCCCCTATACCACCGGGAAGCCAAGGACGTTTTATCACAAACGGGTACTTTAGAGGCTACGTTCTTAACCCCTTCTTGACCGACACGCGACGATATACGTCGGCAGAATGGCACAGGTGGGCAAAAGGGCATATAGGTACGTCCCCTTTAAGATGAGGCATTTTGGGCGCATACACACCCACTGCGGGCTCCGTGACCGTGGGTCCCGCGGACTTGATGTCTGCCAGGTGCCCGAGATCGTGTCACGGAGTGGAAGAATGGGGAGATGCCTTTGTAAACAAGGCATTTCCCCATTCTGCCTAGTGATATGACAGAGATCATTGCTCCCTGTCATCGGAGCAGTGATTGTTATCATATGTATAGTAACCCATCCCCTTCACAGTTAGAATCACTCCCTAGGACACACTTAATCCCTTGATCTCCCCCCAGTGGTTAACCCATTACCTGCCAGTGTCATTTACACAGTAATTTTTATACTATTGATTGCTGTATGAATGACAATGGTCCCAAAATAGTGCCAAAAGTGTCCACCATAATGTTGCAGCCCCGATAACAATCGCAGATCGCTGCCATTACTAATAAAAAAAAATTAATAATAAAAATGCCATAAAACTATCCCCTATTTTGTAGATGCTATAACTTTTGCGCAAACCAATCAATAAATGCTTATTGCATTTTTTTACCACAAATATGTAGAAGAATACATATCGGCCTAAAGTGCAGAAAAAAATAGTTTTTTTTATATATTTTGGGGGGATATTTCTTATAGCAAAAAGTTAAAAATATTGCGTTTTTTTTTCAAAATTGTCAGTCTTTTTTTGTAGGGAAAAAAAGAGGACGTCAATTTTGTTTGGGTGCAACATCGCACAACCGTGCAATTGTCAGTTAATTGTCAGTTTATTTTCCAGCAAGACTTGGCACCTGCCCACACTGCCAAAAATACCCATACCTGGTTTAATAATCATGGTATCACTGTGTTTAATTGGCCAGCAAACTCGCCTGACCTAAATCCCATAGAGAAGCATGAAGTGCTCTAGAATTTCCTGGTAGAGGGCCGTGCTGACTTTGGACTTGATAAAACACAGTGGACCCATGCCAGCACATGGCAGGGCTCCCCAAATCTTAACAGACTGGGAAACTTCACTCAAGAAGAAGATGAGAGACACCAAACCCAACAATGCAGATGAGCTGAAGGCCGCTATCAAAGCAACCTGGGCTTCCATAACACCTCAGTGTGCCACAGGCTGATCACCTCCATGCCACGACACGTTGATGCAGCAATTCATGCAAAGGGAGCCCCGACCAAGTATTGGTACAGTGCATACTATACTGTACATGGGCATACTTTTCAGTAAGCCAACATTTCTGTATTAAAAATCTTTTTTTTTTTTTTATTGGTCTTATGTAATATTCAAGTTTTCTGATATACTGAACTTTGGGTTTTCACTAGCTGTAAGCCATACTCATCAAAATGAAAAAAAGAAATGCTTGAAATATATCTTTCTGTGTGTAGCGCATTTATGTATAATATAGAAGTTTTTTTAATTGAATTGCTGAAATGAATTAGCTTTTTGATAATATTCTAATTTAATGAGCTGTGCCTGTTCATATCTATATCTATATCTATATATATCTATATATCTATATATATCTATATATATCTATATATATCTATATATATCTATATCTATATATATTGTATACATTTCCCCAGAGCTTAATTAATTGAGTGTTAGCTATGCTGACTTTCATCATCCAATCATGTGCAAACAAAAATTCATTTTTTTCCTTGCACATGATTGGGTATTCTTCACAATCTATAGCAAGTTTCCTTGCAAAGTAAACAGCCTATTTGCCTTTAGGAAATCAGCCTCATATTGTCTACACAAACTATTTCATAATTCTATGTTTTGTGATTGACTAATCACTTTTCCCAGATGTCAGCACAAAATTTTAATGCGATTGTAAATGCATTTTTTTTTAAAATAGCAAACATGTTATAATGCTATTATGCTATTCCGTGCAATGCTTTTGCACAGAGCAGCCCCAATCCTTCTCTTCTGGGGTCCCCTGCTGGTGCTCCTGGCACCTTCCCCCTATTGAGTACTCCTATAGCAAGCCGCTTGCTAGGGGCTATAGTTGAGACGCTGGTTGTAATGAATGGAAAGTAGTTCTGGACAGCCGCACTCCAAAAAAGCCTTTTATTAAAAAAAAAAAAAAAACAAAAAAAAAAAAACAAAATCCAAAATAAATATCACAGCAGAACAAGAATACTGACGCGTTTCGCACTACACACAGTGCTTAATCATGATGATTTTTTTGAATAAAAAGGCTTTTTTGGAGTGCGGCTGTCCAGAACTACTTTCCATTCATTGCTGTATGCATTGCCGGGACCTGTGGCTTCTTCAGCTGGGTGGATAGGTTTGTTATCAAACTATCCTCCTGGAGTGGTGACATCCCCTTCCCTACCTTGATTCCTGAGACGCTGGTTGTACAGATACTAAACAGTAGATTGACTTCTATACAACCAGGGGGCCCATAAATGGATCAGAATTCAGTCGGTCCCTACTGAACTGGACAAATTTCAATCCATGTAGGGCCAGCTTTACTCCTTGCATCAGAGCTCAGGGCCCTGGTGAGTAGCACTAAGGCAGGGTGTTGTGATGTTTTCAGGAAACAATGTACAGCACCTGCCAGCCTCTCACACCAGTCATGATCTGCCTGCATTGCATAGAGAAGCAGAAAGACCCAGTGATGACAACCCTGCAGTGTTGGATTACCAAGTAGGCTCAGTAGGCAAGGGGCTCAATGGTCCCCCGCCATTTAATGGCCCTTCAAGCAATAAATAAAAATCATATTGCTTTTGATCTAGAAAGGAAATTACAATAAAGCTTTCCTAAATTGTTTATAACTAGGGATGGGCGAACTTATGCTCGAGCTGAAATTTGTTGTTCAGATGTTCTGCAGAACACCGAACAATATGCAGTGTTCGGGGCAAATTCGAAAGCTGGCGGGAAACACCGGTAAAGTATATGGAACATTAACATGAAAAATTGAAAGTGTCCATTTTATATGCAAGTTATTGTCATAAAAAGTGTTTGGGGACCCGGTATCAATGTATCAATGCAAAAAAAAAAGTTTTAAAAACTGCAGTTTTTTCAGGAGCAGTGATTTTAATAATGCTTAAAGTCAAACAATAAAAGTGAAATATTCCTTTAAATTTCGTACCTGGGGGGTGTCTATAGTATGCCTGTAAAGTGGCACATTTTTCCCGTGTTAAGAACAGTCCCTGCACAAAATGACATTTCTAAAGGAAAAAAGGTCATTTAAAAGTACTCGCGGCTATAATGAATTGTCGGTCCGGGCATTAGAGATAAAAGAAGTCATTGAAAAAAACGGCATGGGATCCCCCCAGTCCATTACCAGGCCCTTCGGGTCTGGTATGAATATTAAGGGGAAGCCTGAACCAAAATTAAAAAAAAAAAAATTGCGTGGGGGTCCCCCCCAAATTCCATACCAGGCCCTTCAGGATAAATGTCCGCGGCGTGCCGAGGACATTTATCTGGCCCACCCCACCCTGGGCCGGATTCCCGACAGGCCAGTGAGCCATGGCACAGCAGCAGGAGATGCCCGATGTGCAGACACACTGACTGGCGAGACATTGTTTGGCACAGTAAGGCTGTGAGGGGGGCTTGCAATGATGGTGAGGGAGGCTTGCAATGATGGTGAGGGGGGCACTGATTGGTCTGCAACATTGACCATCTCATTAGCCAAAATAGTTCCCATTGAAATACTGGTAAATTTGTGGATTTAACTTCACTTGGGCAGCACAAGGGTGTAGTGGTTAGCACTCTCACCTAGCAGTAAAAATGGTCGCTGGTTCAAATCGCAACACTATCTGCCTGGAGTTGCATGTTCTCCCTGTACCTGCGTGGGTTTCCTCCAGGTACTCTGGTTTCCTTCTACACTCCAAAGACATGCTGGTAGGTTAATTGGCTTCTGTTCAAAATTGGCCCTAGTATATGAATGGGGACCTTAGATTGTCCCTGATAGGGACTGATGTGTGTGTGTAATGTACAGGGACAATTGTAGACACTCACTCAGGATGGACTGGTGTCTTTATTCAACCTTACTAACTATGTAATTTGTTCTTCATTTTAAATATTGCATTTGTTCCCGTTTTGTTTTTTCACTTCAAAATAAGATCTGTGCAGTGTGCATAGGAATTTGTTTATAGTCTTTTTTTTTTTAAACTATAGTCCGGCCCTCTAACGGTCTGAGGGGCAGTGAACTGGCCCTCATTTAAAAATTTTGAGGACCCCTGCTTTAGGTCATGCCTAACTATCTTATGTTGTTCAGAATTAAATCTTGCCAGATATATGCTATACTACCAAAAGTATTGGGACACCTTTACATGCACATGAACTATTTTTTTATTTTTTATTCTTTATTTATTTATTTCCAATTTCATCATTGCAAAGCTAAAACAGAGAAAGGGAAGGCAGAATCATAATTGTAACACATATATACTGACAAGTCATAACACCCATGGGACAGTGCCAAGTATTCTTTACCTATTGCCCCTGACCTCTCGTTCACCCATACATGTTCTTAACCTATATTATCTATATCTCTGTTTAGCCTATGACTCGAATTCCTCCCTTCCCTCCCCCCCATCCCCCATCGCTCCCCCCTGCAACCCAAACGCCTTGCTATATTTCATCGTTGACTTAAAGGTTTTCCATCTTTCCCATTTTCTCTGGGGTTCTCTGTCTCCTTCTTCCTCCCTATCAAAGTATTCCATCCTAAAAGTGTTGTCTATTTTCCCAAACCATTCTTTTATCGTAGGTTCTTCCACTTCTCTCCATTTTTTCAGGATCATACTCTTAGCTATATTTAATAGTTGGGGTACCAAAGATTTTTTATATTCTTTTATGGGTAGGTTTGTCCCATAGAACAAGCACACCCATGGGTTTTTGGGAACTTGGAGGTTAGTTATCTCTTTTACATATTTTAATAATTCCTCCCAATATCTTTTGATCTTAGGGCAGTTCCACCATATATGGGCCATAGATCCCATCTGCCCAGATCCCCTCCAACAGTCTCTAGATTGTCCACTCTGATATTTTGTTACGATATCTGGTGTCCTGTACCATCTCACCAAACACTTATAGTTTGTTTGCATCATCCCTATGTTGACTGAGGAGCTATGGGACATTTTTAACATTTTCCCTACCTCTTGTTTCTCACTCCGTGTACCCATTTCCCTCTCCCATTTTTTTATATATGGAGGTACCCCTGCCTTTACATGCACATGAACTTTAATGACATCACAGTCTTAGTCCATATGGTTCAATTCTGAGTTGGCCCTCCCTTTTCAGCTATAACAGCTTCAACCCTTCTAAAAAGGCTGTCCTCAAGGTTTAGGAGTGTGTCTATGGGAATATTTGACCATTCTTCCAGAAGCACATTTGTGAGGTCAGGCACTGATGTGGATGAGAAGGCCTGGCTCGCAGTCTCCACTTGAATTCATCCCCCCTCCATCAAATGATTTGGACCAGTGCACAAAGCAAGGTCCATAAAACCATGGATGAGCGAGTCTGGGGTTGAGGAACTTCACTGGCCTGCACAAATGATGGAACACCTTTGGGATGGTTTAGGGCAGATGCTGCGAGCCAGGCCTTCTTCTTCTGAAAGAATGGTCAAACATTTCCATAGACACACTCCTAATGCTTGTGGACAGCCTTGCCAGAAGAATTTAAGCTGTTTTAGCTGCAAAGGGTGAGCCAAGTCAATATTGAACCCTACGGACTAAGATTTGGATGCTATTAAAGTTCATGTGTGTGCAAAGGCAGGTGTCCCAATACTTTTGGTAACAGTGTATGTCACTATGTTACTTGGACTTGGTCTTCTATATAACATGGTATGTGTAACGAAACGTCACACACTCCACTTGAGTGCTTTCATCATATACCATTTCCTCCCAGTCTGAATACAGATATCAGATATTCGAACTGCTCACAAACACAAAACAAGACGATACTTGTTTAACTGCTGACATGGACTCTTTATTAGAACCAAAATTACAAGTCTTATATACAATAGAAGAGGAGGTCCCCCTCCTGCTCATATTACTCTAACAATACATCTGTAACCAGAAACATAATTAACATGAGCTATATAACTAATTCCTTAAAGCAGCCGATGTGACTTCGTGCCCTCCTGAGCATTGTTATGATTAATCAGGATTTCACTACAGGTCAGACTTGTTGTCACCGAGCTTCACACACTAGTATAAACACAGGACACCTTCTCACAATAGCAGGAGTTAATTACAATTGACAATACAAACAGTGATCTCCCCCCTTCCTCAGCCTAGTAGGCAACAAACTGTAGTAGGAGTAGACTGTCCGGCTCCTACCCAGTTCTAGAGGCCAATGTGATTAGCTCTCTCAACTAACATGTTAAGTTCAGAATCATACAACCTAAGAAGAGTCTTTACATATATCCTGGGAGATACTGTGGATAAATATAACTGTCCCATTTTAAGCAATCCGAGACATACCCTCCCAGTCGTCATTTCCAATATGGCATACACAGGGTTCCCAGAGTCTGTGTGTCCTGGGGTACAAAGACCTGATTCCAAAATAACACCACCTCAAGGGTCCCCAGGCATACAGCTCACAAATTGCACTGTTCCCCCAAATGCCAGGGCCAATAATCGGTAGACAAGAAGCTAGCATTCTGTCCCCTCCAAAAGCCTCTGTCACAGTATGCATCACTTGTATATACAGTAGCCTTTTTCTGGCTCCTGTTTGTTCTTTTTCAATTGTTTTATTATTTGTTTGCCATACTTGTTGTGCCAGTTTTCACTTTAGTTGCATAATTTTTGTATACACATTCTATGAATAAATAATTTTTTTATTTAGTGTGTACTGCCTCTCTGTCTGTTGATCTTTATTTCAGGATTGGATTCCATTTTGGCATTCCTCACATTTTTCAACCCTGGGCTGCATGACAAGTTGGTACTTGTACGTGTTATAATTGTAATAACATACAAAGACATGTTAACATTAATAAACTTCTAGTAGCTGGCAGAAATGTCACAGGTAGAATTGAACACCAGGGATGGGCTGAACGTTTGCCCCTAAAGTCTAGTACACACCAGTTTTTTTTTTGTTCAAACCAGCTTAGAAGGAACCGCTGTACTAACAATCCAACGTTAGTACAGCAATCTTCCCTGCTGTGCTATTGCGTTCTGACAGGGAGGCAACTCCACCCGAAACCCCCCCCCCCCCCGCCAGAACTTTCTGGTCAGGAGCCGATCGTGAGACCTTTTTTGGCCATGCCCCTTATGGCTTCTGTCAGGCCGGCTCCAGCTGGTTTCCACTGAACCAGCCGTTGTCACCAGACATTCGGTCTGTGTGTACTAGACTTTAGTGATTTGAAAATCGAACCTGATTTCAGTTTTGCCTATTTCCAGTTTTTATGAACATTGCCCAGTGAGGTTGCCTATTGTCCAGTCTAAGGCCTGGTGCTGGCTGAACAAAAAACGAAAAAACCTGACGGACCGGTGCTCTCTGCCATTGGACTGCCTACCACAGGGTGGTGCACTGTAATAGCCAATCTTACTGGGCAGGTGCAAAGGGCACCATCTTGTGGAAAGCGGAACACTCACTGATTTTTTGTTAACCCAGGATACTGGACAAGAGAAGTTGTACTGTGCAGAGTCCATACATATAGAAAATACTGATTAACTTTTGAGCTTGAGAATGAGGGGCATGTCATGGAAGCAGTGTCCTGCAAAAACAGTGGGAGGGTCTTAAGGGACTCAGCTAAACAAAACCTGGGCTTCCTTGTACCGATAAAATATGCTGATACTGAGTCTTCCATGAATGTTGTTGTGTTAGCCTATTAGGCCCCAACTGTTCACATGTAGCGATTTGGGAACGTGGACAGAATCACTGTGATTCTGTCCGCAATTCCAAATCACACTGCAATGCTGGCAAAAAGCAGCACATGTGTTTATGTTCTATTCATTTTTAGTGGTACCAAAACACTGTGGTTTTGGATGCTTGTTGTGCGATAAATCGCTCAACAATCACAGCAAGAAGACACCACATAGTGGCGCCAGTAAGAATGTATGGACCACAAACGCATAGGCTGCACTTTGCCAGCACTGCAGTGTGATTTGGAATCAGGGTGCAGTGGCGGGCAGAAGCATAGCAATATTCTGCCCATGATCCCAAATCATGTATTATAATAATAATAGAAAAGAGGAAAAAATATTGCTTTTTTTTTCAAAATCGTAGCTCTTTTTTGTTTATAGCGCAAAAAATAAAAACCACAGAGGTGATCAAATACCACCAAAAGAAAATTCTCTTTGTGGGGAAAAAAAGGACATCAATTTTGTTTGGGTACAACATTGCACAACCACATAATTGTCAGTTAAAGCGGCACAGTGCCGTATCGCAAAAAATGGCCTGGTCATTAAGGGGGCAAATCCTTCTGGTCCTTAAGCGGTTAATCCACCCAACAACAAATCGGTAAAAAAATTGCAAAACGCATCAAAAAAACACATGAAAAATGCTTCAAAAAACGCGTTTGCGAAAAAACGCAAAGTGCACAGCAAAAAGCACAGCAGAAACGGATTGAAAGAAAACTGCATAGGTGTGAAACGGGTCTAAATCATGAGAGCAGTGTCTAATACTGTCTGTCAGCAGTCTCTTATAAAATGTCTATGATCTCTGATCCCTTGAGGACACATGGTCAGAAATCTGACATTCAGGCCATTGACTTTGTGCTCCAAAAGCTTTGCTGGAGAGTTTGTGAAAAACCGTACATTACGGTAAGTGGACTGGAGGGAACAAATAAACAAGTGATTAGATATAAGGCCATTATAATAGGTCAATTATGGAATCAATGAAATGGAAACAAAATTACTATGTTACTGGAAAATAATTGTATCTAAGTAAAGTTAACTCCTTGACTCCGAAGTAACACAAATATGTGGCCCCACTGCACTGGGCTTTGTGCTGTGGGGCCACATTATTGCTTACTTTTATGTTAGGGGTACGCTGCATGGCTCCCACCGAGACCCCCAAGTCCCTTCTAACGATCGTAATCCAGAATATCTGATTCTGATTGGCTATCACAGTGATCAGTCACTGTGAAGCCCCCCCCCCCCCCCCCCCCCCATTTTCTCTCCCTGTGAAGCAACGATAAAGATACATTGTATTTTTCTGTGTCCTTGCAGAGATAGAAAAAAAAGTGTGTGTAGAAAAAAAAAAAAAAATAATAATAAAAAAACAATAATAATAATAAAAAAAAAAAAATACCTAGATCAAGGTTCGATCTAGGTCAATGCCAGGATTAGTGTTTGGGTCAAGGTCAGGGTCACAGGCCAAGATCAATGTCAGGATCAAAGGTCAGGGTCAGTATTTTTGGTCAGGATATATTTTTTAAATTAGTGTCAGTGTGTTTTAGGTAGAACACAAAAGCAAAATGTGCACTATTATTTCTTGGCTGTACTAAGGGTACATATAACAACCAACATGTGGTATTGCTGCAATTAGGGATGAGCTTCGTGTTCGCCCGTTCGGCGAATTCCGAACGTTATGGGCCGTTCGCGCCAAATTCGTGTGGCGCTCACGGCCCACAATGCACTGCGTCATCGCAGTGCATTGCTGGCTCATGATTGGCCAAGCATGCACTGTGACCCTGCATGCTTGGCCAATCACAGCGCCAGCAGCGAGGAGAGCCATGATTGGCCACAGGCATCCTGCCTGTGGCCAATCATAGCTCAGGCTGTGTAGTACACGCCCCACACTATATAAGGCCGCCAGCGCGGCGGCCTAGTGTAGTTTGTTGGCATCTGAAGCAGTTAGTGGGTGTTCTGTGTACCTTCAACACAGTACACACCGATCGTTATCGGCCGATTTTCGATCTTGCTCTTCTGTAGTGGTTGTTGTCTGCTTGCCCTGACCGCAGTATACACCGCTATATTCACCTCACCTATATAGCTAGTGATCTATCTTTTATAATAGAGCTTGCAGTCAGTAGAGTTAGGAGCTTGCGCGTGCTGTCTGCGTGCTCTGTACCCAGTACATACCGCTATATCCACCTACATAGCTCTTCTCTATTTGAGCCCACTTGCCATCTGCAGGAGTTATTGGAAGTTGTGTGTGCCTCCAGCACAGCACAGTATACATCTGTATATACCCCTTTATCTCTTGTGTTCTATAAAAAAGGCATCTGCAGGAGTTAGTGTTTTTTTTGTGCCTCCAGCACAATATACACCTGTATCTACCCTTTATTGCTGTTCTCTAATAGAGGCATCTGCAGGGCTTAGTGGGTGTTGTGTGACTCAATTACAGTATACCCCTTTATCTCTGGTGTTCTATAATAAACGCATCTGCAGGAGTTAGTGGGTGTTGTGTGACTCCAGCACAATATACACCTGTATCTACCGTTTACTGCTGTTCTCTAATAGAGCCATCTGCAGGGCTTAGTGGGTGTTGTGTGACTCCATTACACTGCTGTTTTACCCAACTCCCTTCAGGCCATTACCATGTCTGGAAGGCCAGCAAGGAGAGGCAGACAGGCGCGAGCCGATAAAAGAGGGCAAGCAGGCTCTGTGTCTAGAGACAACAGTGCTGGTCGTGGACGCGGTGCATTGTCATCAGCACGTGGCCATGGGACACGCTTGTCCTTCTTTTCGGCAGCTGGACATGTTGAACCGCAACATGCCAACGACTTGGTAGAGTGGATGACCAAGCCCTCTTCATACTCCTCATCCTCTCTCACCCAGTCTCAGGGTACTAGCAAAGCAGCTGCCAACGCATCGTCTTCCCTCCTCTCAATGTCATCATCAGTGACTCCTTCCCTAGACCCACCACGTCCTCCTGAGGAGTCTCCTGAACTCTTTGAGCACAGTGTTGGGTACATGCTCCAGGAGGATGCCCAGTGTTTTGTAGGCTCTGATGATGACACTCAGCTAGAGGAAGGCAGTAGTGTGAGCGCAGAGAGAGGGGATGCTCAAGAAGGACAGCAATCTGGCAGTCATGTTCCACAAGCTGCAGAATACTGCCAGGTTTGCTACAGCGATGAAGAGGGAGGGGATGATGAGGGCACTGACTCCACATGGGTGCCTGGTAGGAGAGAGGAGGAGGAAGAGGAAGAGGAGGAGGCACATGTCCAACGAGGCAGGATGCCCTCCGGGGGCCAGCTTAGGGGCAGCACACCGACTGAATCACACTGCAGAGCTCCGCCTGTGCAGGGCGCTGCCTCTGCGCGTTATTCTAAAAGTTCTTTGGTGTGGGCCTTTTTTGAGACGAGTGCATCAGATCGCACCGCTGCTATTTGCAGCATATGTCTCAAGCGTATCTCGCGTGGCCAAAACATCAGCCGCTTGGGCACCACATGCTTGACCAGACATATGTTGACCTGCCATGCAGCTCGTTGGCAAGCGTACCTCAAAGACCCACACCAAAGAACAAAGCGGACCTCTCCTTGCTCCTCATCAGCTGGCATCTCCAACCCCACTAGACCTTCAGTCCTCTCTGAAACCTGCTCTGAGAGGAATGAAGGTGTAGAATTAGGTGTGTCACAGCCAAGTGCTTCCGAGCACTCTGCTAGCAGTACACCCACGTCCGATTATAGCAGGCAAATCGCCCTGCCCCAGCTGCTGGACCAGCGAAAGAAGTTCACTCCCAGCCATCCACATGCCCAGCGGTTGAATGCTAGCTTGGCTAAATTGCTAGCACTTCAACTGCTGCCTTTTCAGTTGGTAGACTGGGCCCCCTTCCGTGAGTTTGTACAATGTGCGGTTCCTCAGTGGCAGGTCCCCAAACGCCACTTTTTCTCACGGAAGGCGATTCCGGCTCTCTACCGGCATGTGGAAGGCAATGTCCTTGCCTCGCTGGACAGGGCGGTCAGTGGTAAGGTGCATATTACCGCTGACTCATGGTCCAGCAGGTATGGACAGGGACGTTACCTGTCTTTCACGGCCCATTGGGTCACTCTTCTGGCAGCTGGGAAGGATGCAGGACAAGGTGCAGTAGTGTTGGACGTTGTTCCGCCACCACGCCTCCAAAATGCTACTATTGGTTGTGACACACCTCTCTCCTCCACCCCCTCCTCTTCTTCTTCCTCCATGGCCTCTTCCAGTGCTCTGTCCTCAGAACCAGCAGTGCTCCGTAGGTGTTCCAGGGGCTACGCAAGTACGCAGGCAAAACAATGCCATGCCGTGCTTGCGCTGGTTTGTTTGGGGGACAGGAGCCACACTGGTGCGGATGTTTTGTCAGCTCTGCAGGGGCAGGCCGAGAGGTGGTTGACGCCACGCCAGCTTAAGCCAGGAATGGTGGTTTGTGACAATGGCACCAACCTCCTCTCCGCCCTCCGACAGGGACAACTGACCCATGTGCCATGTGTAGCTCACGTCCTTAACCTGGTGGTGCAGCGGTTCTTGGGCAGGTACCCCGGCTTACAGGATGTCCTGAAGCAGGCCAGGAAAGTCTGTGTGCATTTCCGCCGATCATTTAATGCCTGTGCTCGGCTGGCTGAGCTCCAAAAGGAGTTGAACCTGCCCAAGAACCGCCTTATATGTGACATGCCCACCAGGTGGAACTCAAACGTTGGCCATGCTGCAGCGGCTGCACACGCAGCAGAGTGCCATCAATGAGTACCTGTGTGACTACGGCACCAGGACAGGGTCAGGGGAGCTCGGTTTTTTCTCACCACCCCAGTGGGGCATGATCAGGGATGCATGTACTGTCCTGTCACCATTTGAGGAGGCCACAAGGATGGTGAGCAGTGACAGTGCATGCATCAGTGACACTGTACCTCTTGTCCACCTCTTGGAGCATACGCTGCGCGGAATAATGGACAGGGCACTTGAGGCAGAACAGAGGCAGGAAGAGGAGGACTTCCTTGCCTCTCAAGGCCCCCTTTATCCAGACAGTGTTCCTGCTGTGCCACCCATCACACAGGAAGAGGATGAGGAGGAGGAAGAGGAGGAGGAGGATGATTGTGTCAGCATGGAGGTGGAGGCTGGCACTCAGTATCAGCAGCAGCAGCAGTCTTGTAGGGATGATTTACAGTCCCAAGAAACACGTGGACTTGTACGTGGCTGGGAGGAGGTAGCTGCGGATCATGTTGTCCTTAGTGACCCAGAGGACTCCGGACCGAATGCCTCAGCTGACCTACGCTGCATGGCCTCCCTGATCCTGCAAAGCCTGCGAAAGGATCCTCTTATTCTTCGGATCAAGGAGAGGGACCATTACTGGCTGGCCACTCTCCTTGATCCACGGTACAAGGGTAAGGTTGCCGACCTTATCTTGCCATCGCAGAGGGAGCAGAGGATGAGACATCTCCGGGAGGCCTTGCAGAAAGGTCTGTGCAACGCGTTCCCAGAGACTGGGAGGTTACAAACTCCTGGTCCTGGACAACGTGTTGCTGAGGCATCGGTCAGAAGGAGCGGTGGAGAAGGTGGCCGTCTGACTGATGCTTTCAGACAATTTTTTAGTCTGCAGCCCCAAGGTATGATCGGTTCCAGCAACCATCGCCAGCGTCTGATTTACATGGTGCAGGAATACCTAGGGGCAAGGTCAGACTTGGACACCTTTCCCACCGAAAATCCTCTGGCTTACTGGGTTTTGAGGATGGATCACTGGCCAGAGCTTGCACAGTATGCAATTGAGCTACTGGCCTGTCCTGCATCCAGCGTTCTTTCGGAACGCACCTTCAGTGCTGCTGGTGGCTTTGTTACCGATCACAGGGTGCGCCTGTCCACCGAATCAGTTGAACGACTGACCTTCATCAAGATGAATCAGTCTTGGATCACCCACAGCTACCAAGCACCTGAAGCTGATGTAACCGAATAATTTTTTTTAAAATATAACATCCCTTCAAGACTGCCTATGCTGAGTGACTGTCCTGTTATGTTGATTGTCTATCCTCTTCCTCCTCCGCTGATATGTTGGAAGAACATTTCTGGCTCTGGGTGATGCCATCAGCCCAATTTTTCTGCCCCTGTTTAACGGGCGTTTAATTACAATTTTTGATGCAATGCTTTGCAGCAGGGCTAATTCCTGCAATAAAACAAGAGTATATGGGAGAGGTTGCAGTGTTGTGGCACCAGCACCAGTGCCTAAGGCCCAATTTTTCTGCCCCTGTTTAACAGGGACTAGTAATTACAATTCTTGATATAATATTTCACAGGAGGGCCCGTTCCTGTGCCCACCCAGAGTAACTGTGAGGACTTATAGTGTTGTGGCACCAGCACCACAACCACCAAAGGTCAATTTTTCTACCACTGTTCAACAATGGCATGTAATTACAATTCTTGATATAATCGTTCACAGCAGGGCGCTCCAGCGCCCACCAAGAGTCACTTTGAGGGCTTACAATGTTGTGGCAAAACCAACACCTTGTTCCGCCATTTCTGCAGAGCCCCTACTTTCAAACATCCAACTTACAAACATCTCCTACTTGCAAACGGAAGGAGACAACAGCAAGTGAGATGAAAAAAGATGGACGACAAAACAAATTATACAGGGGTGATAACCCTTCCCTATGTTTTCCAAAAAGCTTAAAAATAGTTTTTTTGACTGGAGCTACACTTTAAAAATGTACCAGTTGAAAATTACAAACAGATTCAACTTAACACAACAAACCTACACAGTCCTTGTCTTGTTTGCACCGCCTGTATACTGCTGTTCTGAGTATATAGGGCCTGGGGGCCACACGCATTTCCTTTTTTTAATATGGGTACAGGGTTCCTCTTGATATGCGTATAAGACCCAAATAGGCTGGTAATGGGCAGGGAGGGCTACCCATGCCATTTTTCTCAATGATTTTCAACCATATTGCAGGAAACAGATATAACAATAAAACCGCAAGCAGTTTTAAATGGTGTTATTTCCGTTTAATGTCATTTTGTGCAGGGACTGTTCTAAACACAGGAAACACGTGGCACTTCACAGGCATGCTACAGACACCCCCCCCCCCCAGGCACAATATTTAAAGGAATATTTCACTTTTTTTTTCACTTTAATCGTCATTAAAATCAGTGCTCCCGCCAAAACGGCCATTTTTAAAAACATTTTAGGCATTGACCCATGTCCCCTGGGGCAGGAGCCAGGTCCCCAAACCCTTTTTAGGACAGTATCTTGCATATTAGCCGTTAAAATTAGCACTTTTAATTTCAAACGTTCGAGTCCCATAGACTTCAATGGGGTTCTAAAGTTCGTTCGAATTTGGGGTCCGTTCGAAAGTTCTGGTGAGAACCAAACCGGGGGGTGTTCGGCTCATCTCTAGCTGCAATCATCAGGAGTGGGAGAATTTAATTTGGGATGTTCTTTGGTAAAAGGTTATGGTAGTAGCAAGAAATACAGCAATTTTTTTTTTTCACTATTTTGGGTCAGTTTTCCTTTGATAATAAAAAAAAATCCAGAGATCTTTATTAGTTTTGTTTTCCAACAAATGAAAGCCTAATTTGTCTTGAAAAAAAAAAACACAGTATTATCCACCTGGATGCACAAAGTAGTTGTGATTATATACAGTGGTGTGAAAAAGTGTTTGCCCCCTTCCTCATTTCCTGTTCCTTTGCATGTTTGTCACACTTAAGTGTTTCGGAACATCAAACCAATTTAAACAATAGTCAAGGACAACACAAGTAAACACAAAATGCAATTTGTAAATGAAGGTGTTTATTATTAAAGGTGAAAAAAAATCCAAACCATCATGGCCCTGTGTGAAAAAGTGATTGCCCCCCTTGTTAAAACATACTATAACTGTGGTTGTCCACACCTGAGTTCAATTTCTCTAGCCACACCCAGGCCTGATTATTGCCACATCTGTTCACAATCAAGGCATCACTTAAATAGGAGCTGCTTGACACAGTAAGGTCCACCAGAAGATCCTTAAAAGCTACACATCATGCCGAGACCCAAAGAAATTCAGGAACAATTGAGAAAGAAAGTAATTGAGATCTATCAGTCTGGAAAGGGTTATAAAGCCATTTCCAAAGCTTTGGGAATCCAGCGAACCACAGTGAGAGCCATTATCCACAAATGGCGAAGACATGGAACAGTGGTGAACCTTCCCAGGAGTGGCCGGCCGCCCAAAATTACCCCAAGAGCGCAGCGACGACTCATCCAAGAGGTCACAAAAGACCCCACAACAACGTCCAAGGAACTGCAGGCCTCACTTGCCTCAGTTAAGGTCAGCGTTCATGCCTCCACCATCAGGAAAAGACTGGGCAAAAATGGCCTGCATGGCAGAGTTCCAAGGAGAAAACCACTGCTGAGCAAAAAGAACATCAAAGCTCGTCTCAATTTCTCCACAACACATCTTGATGATCCCCAAGACTTTTGGGACAACATCCTGTGGACCGATGAGACAAAAGTGGAACTCTTTGGAAGGTGTGTGTCCAAGTATATCTGGCGTAGAAGGAACACTGCATTTCATAAAAAGAACATTATACCAACAGTAAAATATGGTGGTGGTAGTGTGATGGTCTGGGGCTGTTTTGCTGCTTCAGGACCTGGAAGACTTGCCGTGATAAAAGGAACTATGAATTCTGCTGTCTACCAAGAGATCCTGAAGGAGAATGTCCGACCATCTGTTTGTGTACTCAAGCTGAAACGAACTTGGGTTCTGCAGCAGGACAATGATCCTAAACACACCAGCAAGTCCACCACCGAATGGCTGAAGAAAAACAAAATGAAGACTTTGGAGTGGCCTAGCCAAAGTCCTGACCTGAATCCTATTGAGATGTTGTGGTATGACCTTAAAAAGGCCGTTCATGCTCGAAAACCCTCTAATGTAACTGAATTAGGACAATTCTGCAAAGATGAGTGGGCCAAAATTCCTCCAGGACGCTGTAAAAGCCTCATTGCACGTTATCGCAAACGCTTGGTTGCAGTTGTTGCTGCTAAGGGTGGCCCAACCAGTTATTAGGTTTAGGGGGCAATCACTTTTTCACACAGGGCCATGATGGTTTGGATTTTTTTTCACCTTTAATAATAAACACCTTCATTTACAAATTGCATTTTGTGTTTACTTGTGTTGTCCTTGACTATTGTTTAAATTGGTTTGATGTTCCAAAACACTTAAGTGTGACAAACATGCAAAGGAACAGGAAATGAGGAAGGGGCAAACACTTTTTCACACCACTGTATACAGTTTTACTAACACGTGTCAAAGTTGCAGAATTGTGCTTATTTTTTTATTTATTTTTTACCCTTAGGCGCGAAGGGGTTAATTATATACAAACTATAATACATTTTAGACCCCTTTCACACTGGAGGCATTTTTCAGGGATTTTAGAGCCTAAACGTTAAAAAAAGTCCTGCAAGCAGAATCTTTGGTGTGGTGGAGGTGTATACACCGCTCCTCCACCGCCCCTGCCCATTGAAATTAATGCACACCGCTGGCAAAGTGCCTGCAAAGCTCTTTGGCAGTGGCGCTTTTCGGGCGCATTTAAACCTTTCTTTGAGCGCCATCGGCCGAATATCACTGCTAAAACAATGGTAAAACTACGATTTTCCGCTAACGCGGCCAGCGGCTCAGTGTGAAAGGACCCTTACTGATGGATGCGACATAGAAACATACATAGACTCAGCAGTTGTACTATTATTACACTCATGATCCCAAATTCCTTAGCTGCAAATTCTGAAGCAGACAAGCATAGTTTATGGAAACGGAAGTAGTGAGATGATTGGGGGAACAAATAGACAAGAGATAAGATCCAATATCCAAACTAGAAAAGCTACAATTTCTGGGGAAATTGTGTGGCGTGTTCTTGCCTTCACCTACTGGAGTGGGTGGAGTAACTGGGGGGGTCATAATGTTTTGGCTGGTCATAATATTTTGGCTGGTGGTCATGGGGTTGTTAGCTTTTGTCACCTCTCAGGCCGCGTACACATGTTCGTCCAACTTTTCAGTTTCAGCGGACAGTCTGACGAACAAAGTTTTTCGGAATTTCCGTAAGACTGTCCGCTGAAACTTGGTTTGAGCGGACAGTCCGCTCATGTGTAGGCTTGTTCGTCAAACTAAGTTCCGCGCATGCTCAGAAAGGATTTACACGCCGAAGGTTGCATTGCAGTGTATAGGACTTCGAATCTCTCGTCCCGTCGTACACGTCATCGCGCAAGTTTTCAGCGGACTGTTCGTTCGTCGTATGTGGTCAAGTCCGCTCATGCAAATTTTGAACGGACTGTTTGTCAAACTGTTTGACGAACCTAGTTGGGCGGACAGTCCGCCCGTGTGTACGCGGCCTTACTCTAGTTTTCAACATTTTGCCATTCATTCCTATGGGATAAATTTTGCAGCAAAAACGCCGATATTTTGTGGACCATTCGGCGAAACATTCCACAAAGTAATAGCACACAATCGGGAACAATCCGCACGTTTTGGTATATTACTGTCTATGTAGTGTAAAAGCTCTGGGAGGAGTTAGGATGATAAATTTGGCTATAATAATAATAATATAGATGTGAGATAACAGTAAGTGCCCTTGCTATGCAAGAACACTTAATAACAACTTGGAATATAAAAATTAAGAAATGTAAACTGAATTACCATGCTGCTGGAAAATAGTTGCAATTGTGGAAAGGAACTAAACCAGTCATGACAATAGCCCAGTGTTACAAAAAAACATAATTATTTAGGACCAGTTCACACCATAGAAAGGCAGTCCAGATGCGCTCCAGATGCTTTTCTGCATGTACGTTTTAGATGCGTTTTTGATGATTTCTAGTGCGTTTTTGATGCGTTCTTTACCTATTTTTTCTTATCCTTAAGGGCCAGTTCACACCAGATGCAGTTCCGTGCGCTTTTCTGCACTAAAAATGCATGTGCAGTGTTTTCCAGGTAATCCAATGGCTCTAGTTCACACCAGTGCCGTCAGTTCCAGGTCAGTTTCCAATGCAGAAACTGACCGGAAACTGACTGGAACTGACTGCATTGGTGTGAACTAGAGCCATTGGAATACCTGGAAAACACTGTGCATGCATTTTTAGGGCCAGTTCACACCACAAAAATGCACTCCGGATACGTTCCAGATCAGTTTTTACTTACAGTTCACACCACACCCGGTTGCATACAATTTGCTAGGTTCCAGTACAGTTCTGTGCAGAAAAAATGCAGCATGCTATATATTTTTTTTTTTTCTGCACCAGAAACCGACCTGGAACTGACTGCACTGGTGTGAACTAGAGCCACTGGAATACATTGAAAACACTGCATGCATTTTTAGTGCATAAAAAAACGCAGGGAACTGCATCTGGTGTGACCTACCGCTTAGGGCCAGTTCATACCACATGCAGTCCAGTGTGTTTTTTTTTTTCTGCATCAAAAACACATGAAAAGTAGGTTATATGGTTTCCAATGGCATAGTTTACACCAGTGCTTGCCGTTCCAGTGTGTTCCAGTTCCAGAAAAAAAGTAGAACATGCTGCATTTTTTCTGCACAGGACTGTAATGGAACGCTGTAAAACGCACCAAAAACGCACTAAAAATGCACTGCAACATACTTGTCCTTATTTAAAAAAAGAGGAGAGAAAAAAGCACTGGACTGCATCAAAAACGCATCAAAAACACACTAGAACACATCAAAAACGCGCATGCAGAAAAGCACCTGGAACACATCCAGACTGCGTTTCTATTGTGTGAACTGGCCCTTAATAAGGACATGTGTGTTCCAGTGCATTTTTGGTGCATTTAGGAGCGTTCCAGTGTGTTCCAATTAGTTTTTGATGCTTTTTACAGCATTCCAGTACAGTCCAGTGCAGCATATTCTACTTTTTTTTCCGGAGCTGGAACGGACTGGAACTGCAAGCACTGGTGTGAACTATTCCATTGGAAATCAAATAACCTACATTCATGCGTTTTTGATGCAGAAAAAAAACACACACTGGACTGCATGTGGTTTGAACTGGCCCAGAGAGTACAGTGTCAGGGCCAGTTCACACCAGATGCAGTTCCGTGCAGTTAAGTTTTTTCTACACCAGAAACTGACTGGAAACTGCCTGCACGGTCTGAACTAGAGCCATTGGAATACATGGAAAACACTGTGCATGCATTTTTAGTGCAGAAAAAAAGCGCACGGAACTGTGTTTGGTGTGAACTAGCACTTACTAAGATTTTGAGGGACAAAACAATTATGATTTAGGCCAGGTTCACACCGGAGCGATGCGGGAACGCCGCGAATCCGCTGCGTTTTCCCGCATCGCATGCCTCCCGCCGGCAGTTCACACTGCCCTATGCGGACTGCTGGGAGTGTCAGTGAAATGTTAATGACACCCCCAGATCAGTCCACATATCGCAGTGCGATCTGCAAACTCGGACAGGAATCGGATCGCATGGTGTGAACACCCATGCGATCCAATTCTGCTGCGGACCAAAAAAAGGGTCCCGTGCAAGTTTGCGGCGGGTGCGATGCGAATTCAGCCATACTATCTGTATGGCTGAACTCGCATCGCACAGAGATCGGATTTGATTTGCACTGCAGTGCGGTGCGAATCACATCCGGTTCTCGCTTCCGCAGCAGTGTGAACCCAGCCTTAACATTGCAAAAATGATGATGACAAAACATTATAGCATTGAAAGTATATGTGTGAATGAAGTAAAAGCTGAACTGAAATACAATGCTGATATAAGGGAGCTCTGGTAAATAGGGTGATAAATATTTTTAAGGTTTTCATAAATTATATGCTGTTTTATACACAGGAATATACAGTATATACACAATTATTTTATATACAGGAATATACTGCATAAGAGCTGTGTGTATAAGATCATAAAAGCAACAATTTCTTAATGTGTTCATATTTAGAATTAAAACTACTAAATAAAAGTGTCACACACACACACACACACACACACACACACACACACTTCTCTCCTCTCTAACCTGCAGTGCTGGCTGCCCACCCTTCTTCACTACACTGTTTACGACACTGTGGTAATGGTGTACGTTTTAGAACACTTTTTAACTCAGAACACTGGCGTTTAATTATTTTGGTGGATGCTATTAGACAATAGAAATTCTCACACATCACTTTAAGGTGGCCATACACTATGCAATCTGATTGTACAACCTCTGTACAATCTCCTTTAGGCTGCATTCACACATGAATGCGGGCAGATTCGCCGAAATTCCACCCCACAATTTCTAATAGCTGCAAAATACAGGGCGCGATTGCAATGCCATTACTTCTAATTGCACCCCGCGCAGCTGTTTTGCTGCGACTGTCGTGCGGTATATTTGGCAGAAATTGCAGTGACACGGTGCACACTGCGATTTGCCACAATTGCAACATGATTTATCGTGCAGCAATCGAGGCACGATGGGGGGTGCCATTAGAAGTAATGGCATTCTAATCTTGTCAAGCGTTTTGCAGCCATTTAAAATCGCTGGGTGGAATCGCGGCGATTCCACCCGTGATCATGTGTGAATGCAGCCTTATGCCCCGTACACACGATCGGATTTTTCCGACAACAAATGTTGGATGTGAGCTTGTTGGCTGAAAGTCCGAATGTGTGTATGCTCCATCAAATATTTGTTGTCGGACTTTGGGCCAACAAATGTTGGCTAGCAGGTTCTCAAATTTTCCACCAACAAAACTTTGTTGTCGGAATTTCCACTCATGTGTACACAAGTCCGACGCACAAAAGTTCGCACATGCTCGGAATCAAGCAGAAGGAGCCGCATTGGGTATTGAACTTAATTTTTCTCGGCTCGTCGTACGTCTTGTACGTCACCGCGTTCCCACAGTCGTAATTGTTGGCCAACATTTGTGTGACCGTGTGTATGCAAGACAAGTTGGAGCCAACAACCTTCCAACAAAATTCCACGGTTTTGTTGTCGGAAAGCCTGATCGTGTGTATGGGGCATTGGCATTAAGCTAGCCATACACACATAGGCTAAACAGGAAAAATCAAACATCTTCCCTCATCCACCCTACACAGCTCGGACGGATGAATCTCCTGCTGTGACTATTGTATTTTGACACCCAGCCCCGCCAGCTGTCAGAATAGCCCAACAGTGATGGCATCTCATTGGCTCAGCTGACAATTTTCTGTCCAGCTCCTTAAATTTTTCAATCGAGGGATGTTGGGCAGGAGGGATCTAATAGGGCCACCCACCCATTTAAGACGATTCTTGGTGAACCAGCTGAAATTTGCTCTGTTTATACCCAGCTTTATAAACAATATGAAGACAGAACTACGCAATTCATTTGATTCGTGTCAAAGGCGCTATTCTTACACATCACTTAAGGTAGCCATACACTATGCAATCTGATTGTACAATCTCGGTTAGGCTGCAAAATTGCTGCGATTCCACCCCACGATTTATAATAGCTGCAAAACACAGGCGTGATTGCGATGCCATTACTTCTAATTGCACCCCAATCGCACAGCGGTTTTGCTAGGGCCACGCACTGAGTACATTTCAGATGATTCCTGCTGAACCAGCTGAAATGTGCTCTGGTTATACCCAGCTTTATAAACAATATGAAGACAGAATTACGAAATTAATTTGATTAGTATCAAAGGCCCTATTCGCACCTTGCGTAGTATGAACAAGCGTTTTTACAGGTTTTTCTTTTGCGCCGTTTTCGCACATTTCCACGTGTTGCACATAGGGAAGCCTATTTACTAGAATGGGATGCCCTATGCGCGGCAAACATGCTAAAGAAGCTTCTGAACCTTTTCAGGTGTAGAGCTTCTCACAATTTTTTATTGGCGCCCTTTGCTGTGTTTGTGATGCGTTTTGTAGCAGGACAAAATGTGCCTCTGCTGCTCACATTTGGGATGCCATTAAGGATTATTGACGCTGCAAACGTGACGCTGTTTTTTTCGTGCATTGCGGAAATGCACAATTGTGAATGAGGCCTCTGCCTTCGGGCACACCAAATGCGGCAAATTCACTTGAAGTTGCACGATTTCTAAGCCGCATGTCAAGACATCTGGAAGACATCTGTGCGACTTCATGAACAGATGTCTATGCAAGGCGCACCTGAACTTGCAAAAAGTAGTGCGTTTGGGTGGCAAAAATATGAATGCAATCTTTACACGGGGGGGGGGAGAACCTCTGGGGGAATTTAGGATGGCAAAGGACCTGGGGGTCCTAGTAGATGACAGGCTCAACAATGGCATGCAATGCCAACTGCTGCTAACAAACCAAACAGAATATTGGCATGCATTAAAAAGGGGATCAACTCCAGAGATAAAACGATAATTCTCCCGCTCTACAAGACTCTGGTCCGGCCTCACCTAGAGTATGCTGTCCAGTTCTGGGCACCAGTCCTCAGAAAGGATGTACTGGAAATGGAGCGATTACAAAGAAGGGCAACAAAGCTAATAAAGGGTCTGGAGGATATTAGTTATGAGGAAAGGTTGTGAGCACTGAACTTATTCTCTCTGGAGAAGAGACACTTGAGAGGGGATATGGTTTAAATTTATAAATACCATACTGGTGACCCCACAATAGGGATAAAACGTTTTTGCGGAAGGGAGTTTAACAAGACTTGTGGCCACTCATTGAAATTAGAAGAAAAGAAGTTTAACCTCATATTACATAGAGGCTTCTTTACTGTAAGAGCAGCAAGGATGTGGAATTCCCTTCCACAGGCGGTGGTCTCAGTGGGGAGCATCGATAGTTTCAACAAACTATTAGATAAGCACCTAAACAACTGCAACATACAGGCATATACATAGTTAGTAAGGTTGAATAAAGACACCAGTCCATCCAGTTCAACCTGAGTGGGTGTCTACAATTGTCCCTATCCCTGTATATTGCACACTCACATACATATACACATTGGTCCCTACCCTCAAGGTCCCCATTCATATGCTAGGGCCAATTTTTGGGCAGAAGCCAATTAACTTACCTGCATGTCTTTGGAGTGTAGGAGGAAACCGGAGTACCTGGAGGAAACCCACACAGGCACAGGGAGAACATGCAAACTCCAGGCAGGTAGTGTTGCGGTTGAGATTTGAACCAGGGACCCTTTTTACTGCTAGGTGAGAGTGCTAACCACTACACCACTGTGCTGCCCAAATACAATATAATACTGACATATAATCACACACATAGGCTGAACTTGATGGACTTGTGTCTTTTTTCGACCTCACCTACTATGTAACTACTTTGAAAATCAGTGCAACTCCAATGGCATTGGAGTCACACCGATTTGACAGCTTCCATTGCGGACAATAGTGTGCGATTTGTCGTGTGCGATTTTAAACTACTAAGTCGCAAGACAAGTTGCACCAGTGTGACTGGGGGCTAAAGGAGATTGTACAATCTGGTTGTATGGTACATGGTAAGGTTTGCGGAAATTTGTTGCAACTCATTCACCACACTTAAAACTTTTGTAATGGGAAAATTTGCTGTATTTACTAAAAAAAAAATAATAATAATAAAAAAAAATAAAAAAAATAAAAAAAAAAAAAAAAGACGCATTTCCCTTTATTTAATCGCCATTTAGTGCATCAGAGCCCGTAGATTCCTGTACGATTTACTTATTTCTCTAGTTACTGTAAACACGACATTCCCAGCAGTTGTTCTTATCCCTGGTGTTACTACTACAATCAATGAAAACAAAAAAGAGCAACATGTTAGTGTGAGGTCAGCTTGGCGTGGAAGGGAAGCCCACGTCTTAAGGTGACAGCTATAGTGAAAAGTGATTGGTCTTTGAAAGCATAATAAGCTGTGTGGAATAAACACACGTACCTCTTCCTCCTCGTGGCCCAAAACAGCAAGAAAACTGTCACTGCAAGCAGCACAACGGCATTGATCAACAGCTGGATGGAGAATATCATTGTGGTCTGAGGCGCCCCTTCCCCTTCCGCTACACAAGGCACTGCTCTTTCCTGCAGCTGATCCTTATTTCTGGGTATTACTACTTACTGCATGTCACTGCAAAACTTTCTTCACTACCTTTCTTTTTTTTTTTTTTTTTTATCAAGGGGCGAGGCAGAGACAGCATGGATCACAAAGAGAAACTCCTCCCTGGATCTTATGATTCCTGCTGCTGCTCCATAACAGGCAGACACAGGGAAATTCCAACCAAGTGTTGCAACTTTAATTAGGCGAGAGCTCACCGCACAAAACATTCTCTTAAATTCACTGAGAACCAGAAATAGTACGCTGGGTCTTGTAGTTCTATAGCTCCCAACTGTCCCTGATTTCCAGGGACTGTCCCTGATTTGGAGCAATGTCCCTCTGTCCCTCTTTCCTCCTCATTTGTCCCTCATTTTGATCTGATCTATATAGTTGTGTATAAAATGCACTTTTTATCTTTCAAAAAGTGTTTCCCAGCACTAAACATTTCATCCAAATTCTAAAGTGCTGCATTTGTCAAATTTAAAAGCCAATATAAAGAAATAGAAGTGATAAAAAAAAAAAGTCCTTGTGGATTTAATGAACTTTTTTTTTGGTTAATTCTCCTTTAAGAGGGTGTGCCAGGAGATGTGACCTATGCCTACATACGTTTGCAAGTAGGTGTCCCTCATTCCCATCTCAAAATGTTGGGAGGTATGTAGTTCCACAATTTCTTTGACTGGACAGTGTATAAGTGCTAGTGATGAGCCGAACGCCTAGGGTTCAGATCCACAAACTCAACGAACGTTTAATACCAACTGAAGTCCAGGGGAGCGGAATGTTAAAGAAAAACAAAAAAAAACAGTAGTGCCAATTTTCTAGGCTTATAGGAAAGTGATTGGTATACAAACACTGCCCTGGAGAACATGTGCCAAAGCAAAACAAAATGTTTCCAAAATTCCATTTGGTGGCGAGCGCTAATTTAATTATGCTTAATGAGCAACTTTTAGGCTCCATGCATACTAGACGCTCCAAAAACTGCTGAAAAAAATGCTGGATGAAAAACGCTAATATTTAGTGTTTAGGAGCGATATTGTTTTCGTTAACTACTTCCCACCCATCCCAACGTCCCCTAGAACGAGTGCTCGCAGCGAGGTCACGAGGCAGGCTGTGGCTCGATCCTGTGATCAGATCCAGCTGAGCAGAGATCGGGATGTGGGCGCTGTGATTGGCCCTCCCGATCACCTGATGGCTGTGTCCAATCACAGCCGTCACAATGTAAACAGAGACACATGTGACAGGTCTCCCCGCCGAGCTCAGTGGGAGCTCAATGCAGGGGGGGATCTGCAGATCTGTGACAGCTCTCTGTGTGAGGATAATTTTACACGGAGAGTTGTTACAGATCACCCCACAAAGTACACCAAGCACCACTCATATACCCCTGTCCCTGTACACATTTCAGTGTCCCAATTACATCGGCCGTTCGCCTGTTCGGCGAATTCAGAACTTTGTGGACCGTTCGCACCAAATTCGTGTGGCACGAACAGCCCACAATGCACTACGCCATCGCAGTGCATTGTTGGCTCATGATTGGCCAAGCATGCACTGTGACCCCTCATGCTTGGCCAATCACAGCACCGGCAGCGAGGAGAGCCAAAATTATAGCTTAGGGGGTTTAGTACACGCCCCACACTATATAAAGCTGCCTGCGCGGCGGCCTTGTGTATTGTGTTCTGGCGTGCAGGGAAAGAGCTAGATAGGCAGGGACAGTGTGTTCTTTTCTCAGGCATCTTAACCACTTAAGGACCGCCGTATTGCCATTATACGTCATCACAATGGCACAGGCAGGCACAAGCACGTAGATGTACGTGCCTGCCTTCCAGCGGGTGGGGGGTCCGATCGGACCCCCTCCCGCTGGATACGGCGGTCCCTTTCGCTGCCGGAGCGATCCGCGATGAGAGGATGGCCGTTGGTTTCTGGCCATCCCCTCTCGATCGCTCCTGGCCAGTGACGAACTTCCTCCCCTGTGAAAATGTAAACACAGGAGGAGGAAGTGATGTCACACTCCTCGTGGCGGTCTTTTTGACCGGACAGCGAGGAGTGAAGACATACAAGTAAGTGCACCAACAGTCCACTGACACATAGGTACACATAGGCACACATTTCACCCCAGTCACCCCCCGATCACCCCCCCCCCCCCAGTCACAGTGTCACTAATGCAGTGTTCATTTATTTATTGATCACTACATTTAGTGTCAGTTGTGACTGTAAAAAGTGTCAGGGCAGCTAGTGTTAGGCCCCTTTAGGTCCAGGGTAGCCCCCTACCCCCCTAATAAAGGTTTAACCCCTTGATTGCCCTCCCAGTTAACCCTTTCACCCCCTTTTACCAGTGTCACTAAGCGATCGTTTTTCTGATCGCTGCAATAGTGTCACTGGTCCTGCTAGGAAGCTAGTTTTTTTTTAGGTTCAACGCCAGGTTTTTATAGCGTTAGGTACCCCGATATATAACCTAATAAAGGTTTTAACCCCTTGATTGCCCCTAGAGTTAACCCTTTCACCAGCGATCGCTGCATAAGTGTCACTGGTGACGCTGGTTAGCCAGTTAGTTATTTAGTTATTTAGGTTCCCCGTCAGGTTTTTATAAAGCTTCAGGTACCCCATATAAATACCCAATAAAGGTTTTAACCCCTGATTGCCCTTAGTTAACCCTTTCACCAGTGATCACCGTATAAGTGTTACGGGTGACGCTGGTTAGGTAGTTCGCTTTTTATAGCATCAGGGCACCCCCTATTTATTACCTAATAAAGGTTTAACCCCCTGATCACCCGGCGGGTGATATAAATTTGGTTTTAGGGTCAGAAAGGGTTTGCGTCGCCCCAGGCAGTGCTAGGTTAGTGCCAGTACCGCTAACACCCACGCGCAAAGCATACACCTCCCTTAGTGGTATAGTATCCGAACAGATCAATATCTGATCTGATCAGATCTATACTAGCGTGCCCAGCAATTTAGGGTTCTAAAAAAACGCATTGTTAGCAGGATCAATCCAGATACCTGCTAGCACCTGCGTTTTGCCCCTCTGCCCAGCCCAGCCCAGCCCAGCCCACCCAAGTGCAGTATCGATCGATCACTGTCACTTACAAAACACAACACACATAACTGCAGCGTTCGCAGAGTCAGGCCTGATCCCTGCGATCTCTAACAGTTTTTTTTGTAGCGTTTTTTACAGTCGCTGACAGGCTAGGTGCTTTTTTACCTGTGAGTCTCACTACTGTACCCCTAAATTTAGAGCCCAAAATGGCAAAGCGAAGGTACACTAGTGAAGAGGCCTACACGTTTCTGAGCATGACAGATAGTGAAGAGGAAGACACTGATCTGTCAGATTCAGGCTCAGAATACGAACCTGTAGAGGACAGCGCCTCCATGTCAGATAGCTCTGACGACGAAGAAGAAGTCCCTGCTAACGTCAGGCGTACCCGACCCCGATCTTCTGATGTTGTTGAGGTGCAGGAACCGCAAGTCCCTCGTATGGAGTATAGAGCCAGTACTAGCGCCGCTCATCCTTTTGGTGAACTGGCAAGCACCAGTGGCCTAGTACACCCTGGACGTACATCCAGCACTGCAGTATCACGTGGTGACGTGGCGAGTCCCATAAGTGCAGTTCAAGCTGGCGAGGTGGCAAGCACAAGTAGTGTCCCGCTGCCACCAAGAAGACGAAGACAGGCCCGTCGTTCCCATAGTGCCCTTCCTGCAGAATTCTCCAATCCTGATTGGGTGCCCACCACTTCTGCAGCACCAGTACTTCCCCCATTCACTGCCCAACCCAGTATTCAGGTGGATACAGATGATTTTACGCCACTCGATTTTTATTCTCTGTATTTCACGGAAGATCTCTATAGATCTATTGTGGACCAAACCAATTTATATGCTGGTCAACACATCGCCGCTAATCCCCAGTTGCCGTCTCTTGCCAGAGATTGGAAACCAGTTACGGTTTCCGAATTTAAGACCTTTCTGGGCCTTTCCCTCAACATGGGCACACATAAATTCATGAGGATGCGGGCTTATTGGTCCACGCATCCGGCTGACCACATGCCCGTGTTCTCTAACTCCATGTCCAGGAAACGATACGAGCAGATCTTGCGGTTCATGCACTTCAGTGACAATGAACTTTGTCGTCCACGTGAAGACCCTGAATACGATCGGCTCTACAAAATTCGGCCCCTCATAAACCACTTCAACCAACGTTTTGCAGACTTGTTTACTCCCCAAAAAGTTGTCTGCGTTGATGAGTCCCTGGTTAAGTTTACTGGTCGCTTGTCATTCAAACAGTACATTCCCAACAAGCGTACCAGATACGGGGTCAAGCTCTATAAGTGCTGTGACAGGGCCACAGGCTATGCATGGAGCTTTATGGTTTATGAGGGTAAAGATAGTTACTTAGAGCCGGAGAACTGCCCTGATTACATAGGAAGCGCTGGCAAGATAGTGTGGAAATTGGTGTCACCCTTATTCGGAAAGGGGTACCACTTGTACGTGGACAACTATTACACCAGCGTGCCACTGTTTAGTCATTTATTTGATCATCAGATTGGAGCATGTGGCACCGTGCGACCTAATCGCCGGGGCTTTCCCCAGCGGCTTGTAGATTCCCATCTTAGGCTGGGGGAGAGAGCCTGCTATCGGTGTAATAATTTGCTCGCTATGAAGTGGAGGGATAATAAGAATGTTTTCGTTCTTACCTCCCTTCATGCAGACACGACGGTCCAAATTTCTACGGCGACTGGTATTGTGGAGAAACCCCTCTGTGTCCACGAATATAACAAAAATATGGGAGGGGTGGACCTCAATGACCAGATGTTGGCGCCGTATCTAGCTTCCCGTAAGGCCAGACGCTGGTACAAAAAAGTGTCTGCTTACTTATTTCAATTGGCTTTGCTGAATGCTTTTGTGCTATACAAAACTTCAGGCGGGACTTTAACCTTTCTTTTCTTCCAAAGAGAGGTTGTCACAGAGCTTCTGTTTCCAGAGGGTTCTGTACCTCACCATTCCCAACCAAATGCAGTAAGGCATTATTCTTATGTCCTTCCCGAGTACCCCTACCCAACGAACCCCCAAAAAAGATGTCGTGTCTGTACCAAGCGCGGATTTAGGTGTGACACCCGTTCTTATTGTCCACGCTGTCCTGGCAATCCTGGTCTTTGTCAGGGTGAGTGTTTTGAACGCTACCACACACTAGTGAAGTATTAGCGTAGGGTACAGCATTTCACAGGCTAGGCACACTAACACAGAGTCTCCCAAGATGCCATCGTATTTTGAGAGACCCGAACCGTTACAGTTTACAGTTAAAAAAAAAGTGTATTAAAAAAAAAAATAGTAAAATAAAAAAAACAAAAAAAATATAAAAAAATATAAAATATAAAAACCAAAAATAGTTGTCGTTTTATTGTTCTCTCTCTCTCTCTCTCTCTCTCTCTCTTCTCTCTAATTTTTTATACTTTACTGTTTACTGTGTTATTGTTAACCATTTTTCATGTTTTCAGGTACGCCATTCAGCTGCAGCGTGGATTTATTTATCTTGACAGCAACAGCGTTTGCTCCCACGATACATAAAGCTGCGACTCCAGTGCTGTAGGAGGTGATTTCACCACCACAGTTAAAAAAGAGCATATATGGCGAAGCATGGGGGCATAAGGGGTGGAGGAGCGATTTTGCTCCTAATGCCGCGTACATACGGTCAAAATTCCGACGGAGGGCTTGCCCGTGGAAAAGTTTGAACGTATGTACGCGGCATAACTTTTTTGCGGGAGGATGCCCCCATGCTTCGGCATATATATATTTTAGGCACAGGTTGTGTTAAAAAATGTTTTATTTTTTACTGTTTTTTTTGGCAATTGCTTTGCAGGTATGGTATGGTAAGGTTTTACTGTTATACTGGGATGTTACTTTGTTTTAACGTTAACCATAATTTGCTTAGCAGGTACGCCATTCAGCTGCAGCGCGGATTTATTTATCTTGACAGCAACAGCGTTTGCTCCCACGATACATAAAGCCGTGACTCCAGTGCTGTAGGCGGTGATTTCACTACCACAGTTAAAAAAGAGCATATATGCCGAAGCATGGGGGCATAAGGGGTGGAGGAGAGATTTTGCTCCTAATGCCGCGTACATACGGTCAAGATTCCGACGGAGGGCTTGCCCGTGGAAAAGTTTGAACGTATGTACGCGGCATAACTTTTTTGCGGGAGGATGCCCCCATGCTTTGGCATATATATATTTTAGGCACAGGTTGTGTTAAAAAATGTTTTATTTTTTACAGTTTTTTTTGGCATTTGCTTTGCAGGTATGGTATGGTAAGGTTTTACTGTGATGTTACTTTGTTTTAACGTTAACCATAATTTGCTTAGCAGGTACGCCATTCAGCTGCAGCGCGGATTTATTTATCTTGACAGCAACAGCGTTTGCTCCCACGATACATAAAGCCGTGACTCCAGTGCTGTAGGAGGTGATTTCACCACCACAGTTAAAAAAGAGCATATATGCCGAAGCATGGGGGCATAAGGGGTGGAGGAGCGATTTTGCTCCTAATGCCGCGTACATACGGTCAAAATTCCGACGGAGGGCTTGCCCATGGAAAAGTTTGAATGTATGTACGCGGCATAACTTTTTTGCGGGAGGATGCCCCCATGCTTCGGCATATATAAATGGTGCATGTATGTCCATCATTAGAAGTGGGTGGATGAAGGGAGGTATTCTAATGGTGGGCATACCCCCCGATCAATCTCTTTTTTTTCGTTCAGACAACATGACTCTCAGTAAATAGCTTGGGGTGTCTACTTTTCAAAATGGGGTCATTTGGGGGGGGGGGGGGTTGTGCTATTTTGCCATTTTATGGCCTTCAAAACTGTAATAGGTAGTGAGGAGTGAAATAAAAAATTTGCGCCCTTAGAAATCCAGAAGGTGGCGATTGGTTTTTGGGGCCCCGTACGCAGCTAGGCTCCCAAAAAGTCCCACACATGTGGTATCCCCGTACTCAGGAGAAGCAGCAAAATGTATTTTGGGGTGCAATTCCACATACAACCATGACATGTGTGAGCAATATATAATTTAGTGACAACTTTTTGTAAAAAAAATAAATATTTTTATTTTTTGTCATTATGCAATCCCTTGGAACAAAAAAGAAAAATATTCAATGGTCTCAACATGCCCCTCAGCAAATAGCTTGGGGTGTCTACTTTCCAAAATGGGGTCATTTGGGGGGGTTTTGTGCCATCTTGGCATTTTATGGCCTTCAAAACTGTGATAGGTAGTGAGGAGTAAAATAAAAAAATGATGCCCTTAGAAATCCTGAAGGCGGTGCTTGGATTTCGGGGTCCCGTACGCGGCTAGGCTCCAAAAAAGTCCCACATATGTGGTATCCCTGTACTCAGGAGAAGCAGCAGAATGTATTTTGGGGTGTCATTTCACATATGCCCATAGCATGTGTGAGCAATATATCATTTAGTGACAACTTTGTGCAAAAAAAAAAAGTTTGTAATATTCCCGCAACTTGTGGAAAAATATAAAATATTCCATGGACTCAACATGCCTCTCAGTAAATAGCTTGGGGTGTCTACTTTCCAAAATGGGGTCATTTTGGGGGGTTTTGTGCTATTTTGGCATTTTATGGCCTTCGAAACTGTGATAGGTAGTGAGGGGTGAAATCAAAAATTTGCACCCTTAGGCCGCGTACACACGGGCGGACTGTTCGCCCAACTTTGTCCGCTGAACAGTGTTTCAGCGGACAGTCCGCTCGTGTGTGGGCTTCAGCGGACAGTTTCAGCGGACAGTCTGACGAACAAAGTTTTTCGGAATTTCCGTAAGACAGTCCGCTGAAACTTGGTTTCAGCAGACAGTCCGCTCGTGTGTAGGCTTGTTCGACAAACTAAGTTTTGCGCATGCTCAGAAAGGATTTACACGGCGAAGGTTGCATTGCAGTGTATTGGACGTCGTATTTCTCGTCCCGTCGTACGTGCCGTTCACGTCATCGCGCAGCGGACTGTTCGTTCATCGTGTGTGGTCAAGTCCGTTCATGCAAATTTTGAGCGGACTGTTTGTCGGATTGTTTGACAAACTTAGTTGGGCGAACAGTCCGCCCGTTTGTACGCGGCCTTAGAAATCCTGAAGGTGGTGATTGGTTTTCGGGGTGCCGTACGCGACTAGACTCCCAAAAAGTCCCACACATGTGGTATCCCCATACTCGGGAGAAGTAGCTGAATATATTTTGGGGTGCAATTCCACATATAACCATGGCATGTGTGAGCAATATATCATTTAGTGACAACTTTTTGTAAAAAAATTATTATTTTTTTTTGTCATTATTCAATCCCTTGGGACAAAAAAAAAAAAATATTCAGTAGTCTCAAGATGGCCCTCGGCAAATAGCTTGGGGTGTCTACTTTCCAAAATGGGGTCATTTGGGGGGGTTTTGTGCCATCTTGGCATTTTATGGGCGTCAAAACTGTGATAGGTAGTAATAGGTAGTGAGGAGTAAAATAAAAAAATTATGCCCTTAGAAATCCTGAAGGCGGTGCTTGGATTTCGGGGTCCCGTACGCGGCTAGGCTCCCAAAAAGTCCCACACATGTGGTATCCCCGTACTCAGGAGAAGCAGCAGAATTTATTTTGGGGTGTCATTTCACATATGCCCATAGCATGTGTGAGCAATATATCATTTAGTGACAACTTTGTGCAAAAAAAATAAAAGTTTGTAATATTCCCGCAACTTGTGGCAAAATATAAAATATTCCATGGACTCAACATGCCTCTCAGTAGCGGAATATATTTTGGGGTGCAATTCCACATATAACTATGGCATGTGTGAGCAATATATCATTTAGTGACAACTTTTAGTAAATTTTTATTTATTTTTTTGTCATTATTCAATCCCTTAGGACAAAAAAAATAAATATTCAATGGGCTCAACATACCCATCAACAGTTTCCTTGGGGTTTCTACTTTCCAAAATGGGGTCATTTGGGGGGGGGGGTTGTACTGCCCTGCCATTTTAGCACCTCAAGAAATGAGATAGGCAGTCATAAATTAAAAGCTGTGTAAATTCCAGAAAATGTACTCTAGTTTGTAGACGCTATAACTTTTGCGCAAACCAAAAAATATACGCTTATTGACATTTTTTTTACTAAAGACATGTGGCTGAATAAATTTTGCCCTCAATGTATGACTAAAATTTAGTTTATTAGATTTTTCTTATAACAAAAAGAAGAAAATATCATTTTTTTTCAAAATTTTCGCTCTTTTTCCATTTATATCGCAAAAAATAAAAATCGCAGAGGCAATCAAATACCATCAAAAGAAAGCTCTATTTGTGGGAAGAAAAGGATGCAAATTTCGTTTGGGTGCAATATTGCATGACTGCGCAATTACCAGTTAAAGCAGCGCAGTGCGAAATTGTAAAAAGACCTCTGGTCCTTAAGGTGTTTATTGGTCCGGGGCTGAAGTGGTTAAACTTAAAGTGGTGTTGTGTGCCTCCAGCACAGTATACACCTGTATCTACCCTTTATTTCAGTTTTTTTCTAATTTAGGCATCTGCTGGAGTTAGTGGGTGTTGTGTGCCCCCAGCATAGTATACACCTGTATCTATCCTTTATTGCTGGTGTTCTATAATAAAGGCATCTGCAGGAGTTAGTGGGTGTTGTGTGCCTCCAGCACAATATACACATGTATCCACCCTTTATCTACCCTTTATTGCTGGTGTTCTCTAATACAGGCATCTGCAGGAGTTAAAGTGGGTGTTTTGTGCCTCCAGCACAGTATACACCTGAAGATACCCCTTATTGCTGATGTTGTCTGTTGCATATCTTGCATATTAGCCTTTAAAACTAGCACTCTTGTTTTCGAGCATTCGAGTCCCATAGACTTAGGGTTCTAAAGTTCATATGAATTTTAGGTCCGTTCGAAGGTTCTGGTGCGAACCGAACCGGGGGGGGGGGGGTGTTGGCTCATCCCTAGTCCCAATAAAAAATCTGTTTGTCCCCCATCACTGCCAACATCAAATAAACATTGATTTTGGTTATTTTTACCAAAGAAATGTAGCAACGTCATTTTTGGTCAAAATGTATCAAGAGAAATTACAAAATTTTATAACAGAAACTAAGAAAAAATCATTTTTTTGGAAAATATTCTGTCTTATTTTATTTGTACTTATAAAAACAATACTAAAAAACACTCTAAATAATAGAGTCCCTTTAAAATATTGCAGCAGTGCTCTTGTTATGTATTAAAGATGGCAAGCTTCAATATACTGTTCATATATGGAATATTGCGATGCGGTTCAGTAGTGCCAGTAATTTTGATCGTGAAGATAAACACCTTCCACCAAAACACTTCACCACGTGAGATGATCTCCCCTCTCCTAACCACATAGGCAGAAATAATGCGCCTTAGATCTTATCACTGACCGTCCACCACTCTGAAAGAACTCCCACCAGACTTATAGCCGTATCATGCAAGGATCCATGTGAAAAAATAGATTGGCCACATAGCCTAATACTTTTAAAGGGGTTGTAAAAGTTTGTTTTTTATTTTCTAAATAGGTTCCTTTAAGCTAGTGCACTGTTAGTTCACTTACCTTTTTCTTCGAATTTCCCTTCTACATGTTTTTTTTTTGTTTTCTTTGTCTGAATTTCCCACTTCCTGTTCCTCCTCAGTAAGCTGTTCTGGCTGACTAAACACCGCTTGGATAATGGTGTGAAGTTTACTGAGGAGGAACAGGAAGTGAGAAATTCAGACAAAGAAAAAAACATTTAGAAGGGAAATCAAAGGAAAGGGTAAGTGAACCAACAATGCACTAGCTTAAAGGAAACTATTTAGAAAATAAAAAACAAAGCTTACAACCCCTTTAACTGGAATGCCCTTTGCTGGTGGAAGAGAGTTTGCAGAATTATAAGGAGCAAACCAATAACCAGAGATATGGTCACGCCATCGATGTGTGTAAATAGAACTAAAAGCCTTGTCTGTTGATCCAAACTGGTACTCATCTCTGGGGTTCCTCCAGCGGCTGCACACAATCTCCAGATTGTTTTCTCAAGTTCCTTTGTGTCTGTAACTCTCTGGAGCTGCTGCACAAGTTCAATTGTTAGATGGAAGCACACACACCCTGGAAAGCATAACATAAAACAGGTTTCTTGACAGGCCCGTGCAAAAATAATACTCCCTGCTCACAGTCTGTCTATTTTTATTTGTAGTGTAAAAAATAAAAACCCCAGCGGTGATTAAATACCACCAGAAAAAAGCTCTATTTGTGTGAAAAAAATGATAAAAATTTAATTTGGATACAGTGTTTACATGACCGCGCAATTGTCATTCAAAGTGTGACAGTGCTAAAAGCTGAAAATTGGTCTGGGAAGGTAGGGGGTGAAAGTGCCCAGTATTGAAGTGGTTAAAGAGTGGGAAGCTGCCAGCATCCTTAACAACCAGTGAATAGCTGGTTGTTAAGAAGCAGGGTTGGAAGCCGGCAATTGCATCTTTAACAACGGATGACTGATTAGCTGTCAACGGGGAATGTCAACTAAATGTTGCTGGCAATAAAAAATATGTGAAAAAACAGCATGGTGCTTCCCCCCCAAAATCCTTACCAGACCCTTATCTGAGCATGCAGTCTGGCAGGCCAGGCGAGCAAACACCCCCCCCCCCCCCCGAAACCATACCAGGTCACGTGCCCTCAACATGAGGGGTGCTTTGGGATGCCACTGGGGGCAGGGGGCTTTTCAGAATCTGGAAGCCTGCTTAACAAGGGGGCCCCCAGATCCTGCCCCCCCATGTGAATGAGTATGAGGTACATTGTACCCTTACTCGTTCACCAAGAAAAGTGTCAAAAATAAATAAAATCAGAGACAATTTTTGACAATTCCTGCTCCACCGTCTGACAGTTCTTAAATAGCTAATGGGTGGGGCAACCCAATGACATCGACTGGTGACACTGCCCCCACCAACCCAGCATACACCAGTCGATAATGTCACAAGGAGGCAGTGCCACTGTCACTGTCAGACAGTGGAGGAGGCAGATGGCAGGAGCCTTCGGCGCGGGCGGAGCTTTTTTTTTATGGGGTTGGCGGTGGTCAATGGATCTACACTAGGGGACATTGTTTTTGTTTTTTTTACAATAAAGGAATTGCCAAAAACTGTCTCTATGTTTTTATTTTTTTATTTTTTATTTTGGTAAATGAGTAGAGGTACAATATACTCATTCACATAGAGGGGGGCCGGATCTGAGGGCCCCCTTGTTGAAGGCAGCTTCCAGATTCTGATAAGTCCCCTGCTTGCAGACCCCCACAACCACCGGCCAGGGTTGTGGGGAAGAGGCCCTTGTCCACATTAACATGGGACAAGGTGCTTTGGGGTACCCCCCATGTTGAGGGCATATGGCCTGGTATGGTTCAGGAGGAGGGCCCTTGCTTTTCCCCCCATTTTCTGGCCTGCCAGGCTGCATTCTCTTGTAAGGGTCTGGTATGGATTTTGGAGGGGACCTCCGCCATTTTTCTGTATTTTGGCGTGGGGTTCCCTTTAAAATCCATACTAGACCCTAGGACCTAGTATGGACTAGGGGGGACTCCATTCAATTTTTATCACAATTTTTCATTACCGGGAACTCCACTGACAACTGATGAGTCATCCGTTGTTAAGGAAGCAGCGGTTGGCTTCCGAGCCTGCTCCTTAACAACCAGCTAATGTTAAATATAATGGTGGCTACCGGCTTCAAAAATTTGCATCTGAATCACATCTAACTCGCAGCTGAACCGTTGAACAGCTGCTTTGGTAATTCACAGTGACAACTGAGGGAAAATTTGCACTGAATGTGTGTGAACCTAGCTGAAGTGATGGAATCTGAAAATCCTTTTAAAAATACAAATAAATGCACAAGATTTTAAAACTTCTGTGGATAAGGTATGTGAGAGAAAAAGTACATTGGGATAGCTGGGTCAGAAATGGCATTGGAAAATGCTTCTATTAATTCTGAAAAGTGAAATTTGGTCTGAAAAGGGGAACTTATCCTTTAAGATCAATTCAAAATATTGTTTATTACAAACAAGTTTAAAACCACATAAAGGGTATCACAGTGATTTGCACAATCATCAAAGAAGTGGAGAGTCTGTTTGCAGCTGCACTACTCTGGCTTGATTTTAAATGTAAGTACATTTCTTTTAATAAATTCTAGAATGTTCACCTTACTACACTATGAATACCCACATGTGTTTCTTTGGTCCAAGGAAGTGGAACGGAGGATCTCTTAAAGAGACACAAACCCATTTATGCTATTGAGGAAATAAAATATTTTAGAGGATACCGGTATTAAAGGAACATCAACCTAACCATACCCCTAGAGAGTCCAAGCACATGTGACCTAACAAACCTATGTTTTAGGTCCAATACAATGAAGGTGGTGGGATCACCTTTGCATGACGTTGGGGACACATTGTATTCCTTATGCACAGAGTGAAGGAGTTTTGTGGAAACGTCACTTTTGGAACTTTTTCTACTATTAATAATATAGTTATATATATTTTTGACATTTTATATATAGACTTTTAATATATAATGGAAGATTTTGATGATATATTGTGATTGCAGAGTATGATATATATTTTTTTCTTTATTTTGTACGTTTATTTCTGCACACAATTATGCACTTATTACAAAAAAAATTCTTGCATTTATGGAATTACAGTGGTGTGAAAAAGTGTTTGCCCCCTTCCTCATTTCCTGTTCCTTTGCATGTTTGTCACACTTAAGTGTTTCAGAACATCAAACCAATTTAAACAATAGTCAAGGACAACACAAGTAAACACAAAATGCAATTTGTAAATGAAGGTGTTTATTATTAAAGGTGGAAAAAAAATCCAAACCATCATGGCCCTGTGTGAAAAAGTGATTTCCCCCTAAACCTAATAACTGGTTGGGCCACCCTTAGCAGCAACAACTGCAACCAAGCGTTTGCGATAACGTGCAATGAGGCTTTTACAGCGTCCTGGAGGAATTTTGGCCCACTCATCTTTGCAGAATTGTCCTAATTCAGTTACATTAGAGGGTTTTCGAGCATGAACGGCCTTTTTAAGGTCATACCACAACATCTCAATAGGATTCAGGTCAGGACTTTGGCTAGGCCACTCCAAAGTCTTCATTTTGTTTTTCTTCAGCCATTCGGTGGTGGACTTGCTGGTGTGTTTAGGATCATTGTCCTGCTGCAGAACCCAAGTTCGTTTCAGCTTGAGTACACAAACAGATGGTCGGACATTCTCCTTCAGGATCTCTTGGTAGACAGCAGAATTCATAGTTCCTTTTATCACGGCAAGTCTTCCAGGTCCTGAAGCAGCAAAACAGCCCCAGACCATCACACTACCACCACCATATTTTACTGTTGGTATAATGTTCTTTTTATGAAATGCAGTGTTCCTTCTACGCCAGATATACTTGGACACACACCTTCCAAAGAGTTCCACTTTTGTCTCATCGGTCCACAGAATGTTGTCCCAAAAGTCTTGGGGATCATCAAGATGTGTTGTGGAGAAATTGAGACGAGCTTTGATGTTCTTTTTGCTCAGCAGTGGTTTTCTCCTTGGAACTCTGCCATGCAGGCCATTTTTGCCCAGTCTTTTCCTGATGGTGGAGGCATGAACGCTGACCTTAACTGAGGCAAGTGAGGCCTGCAGTTCCTTGGACGTTGTTGTGGGGTCTTTTGTGACCTCTAGGATGAGTCGTCGCTGCGCTCTTGGGGTAATTTTGGGCGGCCGGCCACTCCTGGGAAGGTTCACCACTGTTCCATGTCTTCGCCATTTGTGGATAATGGCTCTCACTGTGGTTCGCTGGATTTCCAAAGCTTTGGAAATGGCTTTATAACCCTTTCCAGACTGATAGATCTCAACTACTTTCTTTCTCAATTGTTCCTGAATTTCTTTGGGTCTCGGCATGATGTGTAGCTTTTAAGGATCTTCTGGTGGACCTTACTGTGTCAAGCAGCTCCTATTTAAGTGATGCCTTGATTGTGAACAGGTGTGGCAATAATCAGGCCTGGTTGTGGCTAGAGAAATTGAACTCGGGTGTGGACAACCACAGTTATAGTATGTTTTAACAAGGGAGCCAATCACTTTTTCACACAGGGCCATGATGGTTTGGATTTTTTTTCACCTTTAATAATAAACGAGGAAGGGGGCAAACACTTTTTCACACCACTGTATTTATATAAAGTGATGCATATGTATTCACATAACATATAGGATAGTGATAGGGAACACCACAATATTTCCTACTTATCATAGAAGAATACAGGGTTGATCATATAAGCTGTAAGCATACAGTATATATATATATATATATATATATATATATATATATATATATACACAGTATCTCACAAAAAGTTAGTACACTCCTCACACTTGTAAATATTTTATTATATATTTTCATGTGACAACACTGAAGAAATTACACTTTGCTACAGTGTAAAGTAGTGAGTGTACAGCTTGTATAATGCCTCTTTCACACGATCAGCCTGCACAGATCCATCTGTCCATTTTTTAGGTGGATCTGAGCAGGCCATACATTGACTTGTATGGACAGGTAGATGTCCACAGGGATGTGTCCACTGACACCTGCCTGCCATCCGATCGCTTCAGCTGGTAGGGAACATAGGCTGGTAGTGCTAAGCTGTTGGGGAGGAAGAGGTGCTTTCCTCTTTTTACCGGCCATTGGGGAGGTAGCTTGCGGGGACTATCTCCCGGACTCTCCATTTATTTTTCTGATGCTGGGCAGAGACCAACAGCGCTCTGCCTAGTAGCCAGTGCTTCTGCTGGGGGGCCAGATACATAGGTAGAGTTCAGGCGCTGGAGAGGGGGAAAGGTTTTCTCCCCTCCTGGTTCTGTGACCAGCCTGCTGGGGTGACTTCTGATAGGGGCTCTCTCCCAAACCCTCCGAAAACATGCTGAGGGCTGGGCGGAGGCCAGCAACACTCTGCCCATAGCCAGAGCTTTTACTGGGGGGGTGAACACTGAGGTAGAGTCCAATTGCTGGGGAGGGAGAATTGCTTTCTCCACTCCCGGTGAGGATATGTGCTGCTGAGGAAAATAGCTCATGGAGGTCATCCTTCGGACTCCCCGGATCTAACTCTGAAGGTGAGCAGAGGCCAGTGGCCATCTGTCCCATAGCCAGTGCTTCTGCTGGGGAGATGAACATTGGGGTAGTGTCTAATTGTTAGGGAGGGAGAATGGCTTCCTCCACTCCTGGTGTGGATATCTGCTGCTGGGGAAACCCATCACGAAGATCATCTCTAATGTCGTGTACACATGACCGGACTGCAGAATAGGTCCGATACGGAATCATTCTGTCAGATAATCCGTTAGTTTTCCTTTAAAAAATTCAGATGGACCTAGAAATAGAACATGTTTCAAATCTGTCCGACGGACTCAATTCCTATCAGGAAAACCATTTGTCTGTATGCTGGTCCTACGGACCAAATACGATGCAAGGGCAGCTATTGTCTACTGGCTTTTGAACTTCCTTTTCTAGTCCCGTCATACATCATCACGTTCAAAACGAACAGACTTTCAAACTGACTTTAGTCCGTTCGTGTGTGGGAAAGTTAGTTTGTTCGGAAGTCCATCGTAACTCTGTCGAAAGTTCATCGGGAAGACCAACGGACCTTAAGACTCTCCGGATCCAACTCTTAGGGCGGGCAGAGGCCAGCAGTGCTCTGCCTCGTAGCCAGCACTTCTGCTGGGGCACTGGATGCCTTATCTCCTCCCGGGCCAATCTTCCGAGCTCCGTTTTCCACTCGTCTTGCGGTCGTTCCCCCAGAAACACCTCACACGCATGGTACTGCATCCAGTACATCTCTGTGGAGGAGGGGAGGATCTTCCCCTGATGGTGCCACTCGTTGCTTAGCATCTCTTGCCAGAGTTGACGACGGATCACATCTCTCCAGCCGAGCATGGTGCGCTTCATCACTGGTCCCCGATGTTGCTTCTGCATGCCTTGCAGCCTCCTCCCGAACTCCACTCTCATGCTGGCCGGTCCCCGTACGGCTCCTCGGCAGCTGCCCGGATCTTGAATTCTCGTGGTGGTTTGGATGTCCTGGACTGCAGGAGACATTCCAATGCTGCAACCACTGTGATGGATCTCGGATACCTTGGCTGAGCACCTCCACCAAACCTGTGTCTCCTGTTCTCTAAGCGCACCCGCAGCCGGCAGCCTCACCATAACCAGCCCTTATCCCCCCAAGCACGAGGCAAATCACACAGGTGTTGAGGGTTAAACATGCAGAGCATAAACTGTTTATTAAGTACATAACAAACACCTTAAAACACAGTTAGGGACACTCCCCTTAGCCTTTTTATAGAGGTGTTAGGGCAGGGGTCAAGTTCTGCGGGAACGCATGGGAACGGAGTTCCTGTCCTTTTTCCACAACAGGAACTCAGTTCCCATTAGCAGCAGCATCCTGCAAGACTTTGAAGTATGCGAACTGTGTGGCAGGTGCTACACCAGCAGCCACCGACACAGCTCACAATAGTAAGTGCCGCACACCAGGGGTGGACTGACCATTCATGGATTCCCAGTAGGGGGCCCCATGACAGCTTCCTCATCAATCTACCTGTCAATCACAGCTAGCTGATGGGTTGTGTTCAATTTGTGGTCTCTTGCTATGCGCTGTGGTTCCATCTACCAGCCTCTAATGCCATGTACACACGATCAGTGCTTTCGTTTGAAACATTTTGGATGTTTTTTCTGACGGAATTCCGCTCAAGCTTGGCTTGCATACACACGCACACAAAAATTCTCTGAACTTTCGACTGCCAAGAACGCGGTGACGTACAACACTATGGTGTACATCACCACTGCACTACAATCAATCACCACCTACAAAAATTATATCAAACCAGTGTGATAATTCTCCTTTAAGGCAAGAAAATTATGTGACACGTAGCGCTCGATAAGTGAATAATTAAACTCAGACTGCCTAATACCTCAAATATAATAAAATAAACAAAAATAGCCCTCATATACACACTCGTAAGTATATATATAAAGCGCTACAAGTGCAAATATGTGTGTATATATATATCTCACAGGAAATGTATATACCTAAAATTATAAATATATACCTATATATACTCAAATATATAGAAAACTCTGATTAGCCCATATGATAATACAGTGAAAATAAATTGTGAAAAAAATAATAAAGTCCACGTGAAAGGTGATAATCAGTGTCCAAATAAATTATTTGCTCCTTCAACACACCATCTGTGACCGTGAAACCCCCGTTGTGGATACACTCACCAGCTGATAAGCCTCACACTCACGTGTTTGGCTAATAGAGCTTTAGATCCTTTAGATGGGTGCCCACTGTAAACCATAAGATTTGCGAAGCCCATATATCTTGATCCCTTCTCAACAAATCACATATATATGTACCAGATCAGGTGGATTTCAAATTATAGATATCAAATGAGCACACAGGAGGGATTATTCGGCAGGGGATCAAACGATCAGCGATAATGAAATCCTTCCTCCTATTCTGGCTCGGCACTGCTGCAATGTTGTTTTGTGAGTTTAATTATTCACTTATCGAGCGCTACGTGTCACATAATTTTCTTGCCTTAAAGGAGAATTATCACACTGGTTTGATATTAAGACCAGACCACTTTTTCGATTCGGCAAATTGTCGCTTTAACTGACAATTGCGCGGTCGTGTGACGTGGCTCCCAAACAAAATTGATGTCCTTTTTTTTCCATAAATAGAGCTTTATTTTGGTGGTATTTGATCACCCCTGCGGTTTTTATTTTTTGTGCTATAAACAAAAATAGAGAGACAATTTTGAAAAAAAACGCATTATTTTTTACTTTTTGTTATGATAAATATCCCCCAAAAATATATTAAAAAACAGTTTTTCTCTCAGTTTAGGCCGATACGTGTTCTACATATTTTTGGTAAAAAAAATCGCAATAAGCGATTATTGATTGGTTTGTGCAAAAGTTATAGCATTTACAAAATAGGGGATAGTTTTAAGGCATTTTTATTCATATTTTTTTTTTTACTAGTAATGGCGGCAATCAGCGAATTTTTATTGTGACTGTGACATTATGGCGGACACATCGGACATTTTTGACATATTTTTGGGACCATTTTCATTTATACAGCAATCAGTGCTATACAAATGCAGTGATTCCTGTGTAAATGACACTGGCAGTGAAGGGGTTAACCAGGGGGTGGCAGTGTAGGGGTTAAGTGTTCCTAGGGGCATGTTACTAACTGTGGGGGGCTGGGCTTTGTGTTAGTGCACACTGATCTCTGCTCCAATCACATGGAACAGAGATCAGTGTCACTTGTTGCTAGGCAGAACGGGGAGATGCTGTTTACAATGGCATCTCCCCGTTCAGCCTCCCCGCGAGACGATCGCGGGCATCCCCACGGCGATTGAGTCCGCGGGACCCGTGACCAGACTCACGGGGGTCCCGACCGGCACGCGAGCGATGGTGGCATATAGAAATGGACGTACCTGTATGCCAATATGTCTGCCCATGCCATTCTGCAGACGTACATCGTCGTGCGCAGGGCGGGAACTGGTTAATGGTATATTGGTACATAAGGGAGCTGGATTTTAGGGAAAAAAGGTGAACTTAGCCTTTTAAAAACTTGTGGCCAAGCTACCTAAAGTATAATTAAACTTGGAATTCTATTTAAGTGCAGGTATTGTGAGACATTTTTACTCACTTTTGACTTATCACTAAGGCTCGATTCACACTGCAGAGATGCAGGAACCCTGCAAATCCACTGCGGGTTCCAGCATCGCATGTCTCCCGGCTGCAGTTCACGCTGCCCTATGTGAACTGCTGGGAGTGTCAATTGAAAGTCAATGACACCCCCAAATCAACTTGCATATCGAAGTGCATTCGGATAGGAATTGGATCTCATGGGTGGATCGCATTTAGTTTATTCTAAATGCAATGCAAATTCAGCCATACTACCTGTATGAGATCGCATGTGCTGTGCACTGCATTGTGGTGTGAATCACATCCAATGTCAGATATCGCACCAGTGGGAACCAACCCTGAATCAACTTTTACTCACCCCTTCTCTTTTTATTTCCTCTGCATACTTTTTTTTTTATTATCACACCTTTGTTTGTATTCTTTGTTGTTCAGTTTTACCTTTGCCAGTGTTATAATGTCATTGACCTCATATGGAACATTTGGGGAAGTTAGTTAGATTGCTATTGTTTAAGGTGGGCAGGCGTCCAAGGCTTTAGAATGCATGGTATTATTTGTATGTATTACTGTTACTAATATGCTGAATATTTATCACTGTACAATTTGTCACTTATATTATGGAATTTTTGCAAACAATGCTGCACTGTCTTTATAAATGATACATATATAAAATCACCAATACAATGCGCAATTATAAAATTTTTAAACATGTTCTAATTATAATGTCCAAATTTCCCACATCCGTGAACTTTGAAAACATAGTACTTAATCGTTGCCAACAATTTTTCCTGTGACTTCCACTCCACCACCATGAAAAATAAAAGATCCTTACTAGAAGACACAGACATCTATATTAAAGGAGGTCACAAATGCTCTTTATGAATATGAACCATCTCTTAGATGGTGAATGACATCTGCTGGCAAGGCCCCACTGTGGTATCTCAATATTACCGTATATACTCGAGTATAAGCCGAGATTTTCAGCCTCTTTTTTGAGGCTGAAAGTGCCCCCCTCGGCTTATACTCGAGTCATCGCTGTCTGCCTGCTCGATCAGCGTGTCGAGCAGACAGACAGCGGCCATTCTATAATTCAAAAGCCGCGCCTCCGGCTCCGCCTTCGCCTGTGATAGGCGGAACACTGAATTTCCCAGCAGCCTGTGTTCCGCCTATCACGGACATCGTCTCATCCTCGTACTACGGACGAGGATGAGACGATGTCCGTGATAGGCGGAACACAGGCTGCTGGGAAATTGTGTTCCACCTATCACAGACAGGGAGGCGCGGCATTTGAACAGGGGAATGGGCGCCGACGAAGAGCGGTGATCCTGGGACGGGACCGGACGGAGGCTCGGCTCGGGACGGGACGGGACCGGACGGAGTCTCGGGACAGGACGGGACCGGACGGAGGCTCGGGACGGGACGGGACCGGACGGAGGCTCGGGACGGGACGGGACCGGACGGAGGCTCGGGACGGGACGGGACCGGACGGAGGCTCGGGACCGGACGGAGGCTCGGGACACAGGTAGGCTGGACACACAAGGCCACACACACACACACACACACACACACACACACACACACACACACACACACACACACACACACACACGGATGGACACACACACACACAGGGATGGATGGATGGATGGATGGACACACACACACACAGGGATGGATGGATGGATGGACACACACACAGGGATGGATGGATGGATGGACACACACACACACAGGGATGGATGGACACACACACACACAGGGATGGATGGATGGATGGATGGACACACACACAGGGATGGACAGGCATATCTCACCCTCGGCTTATACACGAGTCAATAGGTTTCCCAGTTTTTTGGGGGTAAATTGGGGGCCTCGGCTTATACTCGGGTCGGCCTATACTCGAGTATATACGGTAACCATGAAGAAAGAAAACACTCCACATAGTGTAGTAAAGTAAAACCACTGCCGTTATTATTAAAGGTATTGCACTTAAAGCGGGAGTCCGCCGGGAGTTCCGCCGTTTTTTTTTTTTTTAAAAAGCCAGCAGCTACAAATACTGCAGCTGCTGACTTTTAAAATAAGGACACTTACCCGCCCAGCGCGCCCGCGATGTCGGCACCCGAACCCGATCTCTCGATCGTCTCTCGGGTGCTGCCGCCGCCATCTTGGGTATGGGAATCAGGAAGTGGAGCCTTTCGGCTTCATTTCCCAGTTCCCTACTGTGCATGCGCGAGTCGCGCTGCGCAATAAGGATGGTCCCGCTGTCTCTGGGATCCGTGTGTTTCCCAGCAAGCAGCGGGGTACTTTCGGAAAGGGGCCTAGATTCTGCCGCCCGCTCGTCCCCACCCCCTTTCCTGGCTGGCCGGGTAGCGTGCTCGGATAAGGGTCTGGTGTGGATCTGGGGGGGACCCCCACGCCGTTTTTTCGGTGTAAGGGGTTCCCCTTGGAATCCATACCAGACCTAAGGGCCTGGTATGCTCTCGGAGGGGGAACCCACACCAAATTTTTTTCAGAAATTTGGCGTGGAGTTCCCCCTTCAGAGCTAATAATTCTGTCAAAGTCGCCTCCGTATAGACAGAGATCTGACTTGGAGGCGACCTCCATTGATATCAATGGGTACAAGTCGCCTACAAGTCGGATTGAAGTAGTACAGGAACTTCTTTTGAAGTCGGAGTGACTTCAGTAGCGTGCATTAAGACGGCTCTCATTCACTTACATTGATTTTAAATGTTTTCCGACCTGAGGCGACTAGGGGCGACCTGAAGTCGGATCTGAGTCGCCCCTGTGTGAACCGAGCCTTATTGTTTGTGCCTTACAATGATACAGTATATTAGGAAAGTCTGTTTATTGTTATTATTCAAAGCTTGGAACATATGCATAATTTATGGGAATTGTTATATTAAGTAGTAAGGACTACTTGTACTTTCCCTAAAATTACACTTCTGCAATTGGCAGATAAGGTTCTTCCAAAAGATAACTTTAAAAGCTACAGAGGGAATTACCAAAGCGAGATGCAAGCACAATGCTTGCACCACTTTTTAACCATAAAAATGGAGCAGATACTACTCCTAATTACCAAAAGGGACACAAGCTCTTTTGTTCATTAGGAGCGATCAGTTGTCTGTTCTGCCATGTCTGTGACAGACTCAGCACAGAAAAGAGATCTGGAGTTATGTTATCCAATTATAACAGTGCAGGAAGCTAGGCTAATTCCCCCGTATGACTTTTTTTCTCTGTGCAATCAGTAGGGTGTACTGCATGCTTCAGAGGAAGATGCGGTGTGGGGTTTATATCAGACTTCCTAATAGTGAATAATGGCAGGCACAGACCCTGTTCATCTGTCTTCCTTTCTTACATTGCCTGGGATTTAGTTTCCTTGATAAATTTGTAATTTAAACTAAAAAAGCTGAGTACTGTACACATAGCACGACTCAACTGTTTTATAACAAGTGCACTAATACAGCTGCAATCATCTTAAAGCAGTACTAAAAATGTAATATGTTGCATCTTACAAATCCTTAAATGTGGTGGCTGCATTTGTTTTCTTTAGAAATACCTCCTTTATTTTTGCCTGGCGACCAGTAGCGGCTGGTGAAGTTTTAGGATGGGGGGAGCACTAGACTCCTCCCATACTTTTTGACCCCTCCCACTTGGTGAAAATGGGCGTGGTTTCAGCAAAATAGTGGACGTGGCTCTAAAGTGGTGTGGTTAGTGTCTGAGATGAATGAGAGATGGAGGGAGAGGGAGAGAGGGATGGAGGGACAGCAGGCCCAGATCCTACACAACAATAGAAATGTGTATTCTAGAAAGTTTAACAATCAGTAGATAAAGATATTCCAAACACCTGGTGTTAGCACTTCAATCATCCCAGCAACATGATTGTTATGGTGTCAGGATGATTGAAGCGCATTATTGCTATTATTACATTGTAATATAAAATTAAATCATTCAACTCACTATAATACAGAATCAGTGAGAGCCCTGAGCGTGTCACTAGTCACGTCGCCTGTCACAAGATGCCATCAGGTGTCCCCAGAGGAGTCAGTCCTTACATCAGGTGCCCCCAGAGGAGTCCTTCCTTACATGTAGCCTGTGTCAAATAAAATGCAGCCAGTGTCACCAACAACTTGCAGCAGCCTGTGTCACCACCAAATTGCAGCAGCCTGTGTCACCACCAATTGCAGCAGCATGTGTCACCACCAAATTGCAGCAGCATGTGTCACCACCAAATTGAAGCAGCATGTGTCACCATCAACTGCAGCAGCATGTGTCACCATCAACTGCAGCAGCATGTGTCACCACCAATAGCAGCAGCCTGTGTCACCACAAAATACAGCTGCCTGTGTCACCACCAATTGCAGCAGCCTGTGTCACCACCAAATGCAGCAGCCTGTGTCACCACCAAATGCAGCAGCCTGTGTCAACACCAATTGCAGCAGCCTATGTCACCACCAATTGCAGCAGCAGGTGTCACCACCAATTGCAGCAGCAGGTGTCACCACCAATTGCAGCAGCCTGTGTCACCACCAATTGCAGCAGCATGTGTCACCACCAATTTCAGCAGCCTGTGTCACCACCATATGCAGCAGCATGTGTCACCTCCAAATGCAGCAGCATGTGTCACCATCAAATTGCAGCAGCATGTGTCACCACCAATTGCAGCAGCATGTGTCACCACCAATTGCAGCAGCTTGCCTGTGTCACCATCAAACCTCCCTCCCCCAGTTACCTACCTTGCTGTGTGTTGTCCTCTTCAGCGGTTTCTCCTTCTACAGTGGCGATGGAGAGGTCCACTCCTCTCATACTTCCTGTTTCCTCTCTCCTGGGCACAATTGGAGAGAGAAAACAGGAAGGGACATCAAACTCAGATGTCAATCAAACCGCCCGGCCGTAGTAATATATACTACGAGCGCTGGGCAGAAGCTACTCTGCCCTTCAGAAAGCGCCATAAGGCCGGCTAAACGCCTGCAAATAAAGTGTTACGTCTGCAATCTCGTGATTGCATAGACATGGCTCTTCCCATAAGTGCACTGTGTCTGGTGTTCGAACACAGTGCACTTAAGGAACTTTTTATTGTATTTTTTTTTTTTAAAGGACCAGCTTTAAAAAATGCTTGGCTCTGCCTGGAGGGGGGCAGTGCCCAGGCGCCCCCTGTGGATGGGCTGCCACTGCTGGCAACCCAACCAGTAACACATTTTCTTTTTTAGGGGGCCTGGATGGATGATTAACAAAGACACCTTTGGTCAGGAGCATTGTCCATCTGGGAAGAGGGTAGTTTTAGATGAGCTAGCATATTTATATGGACAGTTTGTTTTTTCTGTTGGGATAAATGATTTACATATATAAATAAAAGAAGGGAGATTAAGGTCTGGTGTGACCCCTCTGACACTTCCATCCCTAATAGGGATGAGCTACAAGTTCGAGTCAAACTCATGTTCGACTCAAACATTGCCTGTTCGCCTGTTTCCCGAACAGCGAACAATTTGGGGTTATTAGTGGCAAATTCGAAAAGCCGTGGAACACCCTGTAAAAGTCTATGGGAGAAATCAAAAGTGCTAATTTTAAAGGCTTATATGCAAGTTATTGTCCTAAAAAGTGTTTGGGGACCCGGGTCCTGCCCCAGAGGACATGTATCAATGCAAATAAAAGTTTTAAAAACTGCAGTTTTTTTCAGGAGCAGTGATTTTAATAATGCTTAAAATGAAACAATAAAAGTGTAATAGTCCTTTACATTTCGTACCTGGGGGGTGTCTATAATATGCCTGTGAAGGGGTGCATGTTTCCCATGCTTAGAACTGTCCCTGCACAAAGTGTCATTTCTGCAGCAAAAAAAAGTCATTTAAAATCACTTGCGGCTATAATGAATAGTCGGCTCCCCGTAATACAGAGAACACTCATTGAAAGTCATTAATAAAAAAAAAAAAGCATGGGGTTCCCCCCAAATTCATTTACCAGGCCCTTCAGGTCTGGTATGGATATTAAGGGGAACCCCTTGTTAAATAAAAAAAAAAATAATTAAGTGGGGTTCCCCCTAAATATCCATACCAGACCCTTCAGGTCTGGTATGGATTTTAAGAGGAACTCCACGCCAAATTTAAAAAAAAAATAGCGTGGAGTTCCCCCTAAAAATCCATACCAGACCCTTTATCTGAGCACGCAACCTGGCAGGCCACAGGAAAAGAGGGGGGATGAGAGAGTGCCCCTCCCCCTCCTGAACCATACCAGGCCACATGCTCTCAACATTGGGAGGATGCTTTGGGGGTCTGTGACCCCTCAAAGCACCATGTCCCCATGTTGATGGGGACAACGGCCTCATCCCCACAACCCTGGCCGGTGGTTGTGGGGGTCTGTGGGCGGGGGGCTTATCAGAATCTGTAAGCCCCCTTTTACAAGGGGACCCCCAGATCCCACCACCCCATTTGAAATGGTAAGGGGGTACAAAGGTACCCTTACCCTTTCACAAAGAAAGTGTAAAAAAAAATTAAAAACACACACACATACACCGTTGGGAAAAGTCCTTTATTAAAAAAAAAAAAGGAAAAAAAAAAAAAGATTCCAGCGGTAGTAATCCACTCTTACTATCCAGCGATGGCTGATCTCTTCTCTGGGGTCCAAGGGGAAAGCCGGGCTTCCCCAGTGATGTGCGGGTGACCCCGCCCCCTCTTATGTAACGGAAACCTGTGTTACATCAGAGGGGGTGGGGTCACCCTACATCACTGGGGAAGCCTGGCTTTCCCCTTGTGTCAGAGGGGGTGGGGTCAGGTGATGGGTGGCCCCTCCTCCTCAGCTAAAACGTGTCAGGTTGCCAGGATTCCCGCAGTGTCTCCGGTGGAGACAGGATGGATGCGCTGCACCATCGGGAGAGATCACCCATCGCTTGACCCGGTACTTTTATACCCCCTTACCATTTCAAAAGGTGGGCTGGGATCTGGGGGTCCCCTTGCTAAAGGGGGCTTCCAGATTCGGATAAGCCCCCCGCCCGCAGACCCCCACAACCACCGGCCAGGGTTATGGGGATGAGACCCTTGTCCCTATTAGCATTGGGACATGGTGCTTTGAGGGGTCACAGACCCCCAAAGCATCCTCCCAATGTTGAGGGCATGTGGCCTGGTACGGTTCAGGAGGGGGGGCGCTCTCTTGTCCCCCCCTCTTCTCCTGTGGCCTGCCAGGTTGCATGCTTGGATAAAGGGTCTGGTATGGATTTTTGGGGGGAACTCCACACCATTTTTTTTTTAAATTTGGCGTGGAGTTCCCCATAAAATTCATACCAAACCTGAAGGGTCTGGTATGGATATTTGGAGGGAACCCCACATCATTGTTTTTTTTAAATTTGATGTGGAGTTCCCCTTAATATCCATACCAGACCTGAAGGGCCTGGTAATTGAATTTGAGGGGAACCCCACACTTTTTTACATTTTTAAATTTTTTTTATTTTTTTTTTATCAATGACTTTAAATGACTGTTATGGGGAGCCGACAATTGATTATAGCCGCGAGTGCTTTTAAATGACTTTTTTCCTGAAGAAATTACACTTTGTACAGGGATAGTTCTAAGCACGGGGAATATACGCCCCTTTACAGGCATACTATAGACACCCCCCCAGGTACTAAATTTAAAGGAATATTACACTTTTATTGTTTCACTTTAAGCATTATTAAAATCACTGCTCCTGAAAAAACTGCCGCTTTTAAAACTTTTGCATTGATACATGTCCCCTGTCCTCTGTTAAACAGGGGCAGAAAAATTGGGCCTTGGGTTGTGGTGGTGGTGCCCTAAACCATCAAGATTGAGGAGGAATAGAATAGTCAGCATAGGCAGTCTTCAAGGGATCCCACATTCATAGCAAATTCAATCAGTTACATCAACATCAGGTGCTTGATAGCTGCTGATCCAAGACTGATGAATTTTTATGAATGTGAGCCTATCAATGGAGTCTGTGGACAGGCACACTCTTTAATCCGTTACAAACCCTCCAGCAACACTGAATGTGCGTTCAGAAAGCACGCTGGATGCAGGACAGGCTAGTAGCTGAATTGTATATTGAGCAAGTTCTGACCAGTGGTCCGTCCTCAAGACCAAGTAATCCAGTGGATGCTCTATTGGAAAGGTCTCCAAGTCTGCTTTTGCCACCTTATAATGCAGACACTTATGATGGTTGCTTGGACTGATCAGATCTTGGTTCTGAGGACTGAAAAATAGTTTGAAGCATCGGTCAGCCGGCCTCCTTCTCCACTGCACTTCCTCTGACTGAACGAGCCTCAGCAACACGTTGTCCAGCACTAGGATATTGTAACCTCCCATAGTCTGAAGATGCTTTGAACAAACCTTTCTTCAAGGCCTCCTGAAGATTTTTCATCCTCTGCTCCCTCTGCGAAGGCAGGATGAGTTCTGCAACCTTATTAACGTGGATCAAGAAGGGTTGCCAGCCAGTAATGATCCCACTCCTTGATACCACGAATCCTAGGGTCCTTTTGCAGGCTTTGCATAAACAGGGAGGCCATGCAGCGTAAGTTTGCAGAGGCATTCGATTCTGAGTCCTCTGGGTCACTAAGGATCACATGATCTGTAACTACTTCCTCACAGCCACGTACACCTCCTTGGGTTTATGGGGACTGAAACCCATCCCTTGAAGACTACTGCTGAGTGTTATTCTCTACATCCATGCTGACACAAACCTCCTCCTCTTCTTCCTGTGTGTTTGGCAGGCCAGCAGTAATGCTATCTGGAATGTTATCTGGATGGGCCTTGAGAGGTAAGGAAGTCCTCCTCTTCCTCCCGCTGTTCTGCCTCAAGTGCCCTGTCCATGATTCCAGGAAGCGTGTGTTCCAACAGGAAGACTACAGGGAAAGTGTCACTGATAAATGCATTGTTACTGCTCACCATCCTTGTGGCCTCCTCAAATGGTGACAGGACAGTACATGTATCCTTGATCAGTAGCCATTGGCATGGAGAAAAGAAGCCAAGTTCTCCTGACCCTGTCCTGGTGCCATACTTGCACAGATACTCATTGATGGCCCTCTGTTGTGTGTGCTGCCACTGCAGCATTGCTAACGTTGAGTTCCACCTGGTGGGCATGTCACAAATGAGCCAGTTGGTGGGCAGGTTGCATTCCCTTTGAATGTCAGCCAGCTGAGCACTGGCATTGTATGACCGGTGGAAATGACCACAGAATTTTCTGACTTGCCTCAGGAGATTCTGTAAGCCTGGGTTCTTGCTCAAGAACGCTGCACCACCAAATTCAGGATGTTTGCCAAACATGAAACATGTGTCAAGTGTCCCTGTCACCATTCTTGGCTGAAGCTGGCGTGGCATCAACCATCTCTGAGCCTGCCCCTGCAGAGCTGAGGGAATCTCTGCCTCAGTGTCCCCTAAACAGACCAACTCAAGCACTGCATGGCATCCTTCCCACCTGCCAGCAAGTTACCCAGTGCGTGTGAAAGAAAGGTAACGTCCCTGCCCATGCCTGCTAGACCATGAGTCAGTGATAATATGCACCTTACTGCTGACCGCCCTGTCCAATGAGGCCAAAACATTGCCTTCCACATGCCAGTAGAGAGCCGAAATGGCCTTCCGTAAAAAGAAATGGCGTTTTGGAACCTTCCACAATTTCACGAAAGAGGGCAGAATCTACCAGCTGAAAAGGCAGCAGTTGCAGTGCAATTTGGCCAAGCTAGAATTTAGATGCTGAGCATGTGGATGGCTGGGACCAAATTTATTTTTACGGTTCAGCAACTGGAGTAGGGAAATTTGCCTGCTAAAATCAGATGGCGGTGTACTGTTAGCAGATTGGCTGCAAGTACTTGGAACACCTATTCCTATACCTTCATTCCTCTCAGTGCAGGTTTTTGAGAGGACTGGAGGTATAGTAGGGTTGGAGATCCCAGATGAGGAGCAAGAAGTCTGCCTTTTTCTTTGATGTGGGTCTTTCAAGTGCTGTTGCCAATGGACTGCATGGCAAGTCGTCAAATGTCTGGTCAAGCATGTGGTGCCCAAGTGGCTGCTGTTCTGGCCATGCTTGATCTGCTTCAGACATAAGTTGCAAACAGCAATGGTGAGATCTTCTGCACATTTTTTGAAAAAGTATGCTGCAGCTGGGAGAACATGACTGCTAGTTTCTTGTCCTTCTCTCTAGGCTCACGTTACACCCTTCCTCAACCTGGGAACCAACATTGGAGCCTTCAAATCATTGAGCATCCTCCAGCAGCATATATCCAACACTGTGGTTGAATAATTCTGGGGACTCCTTCGTGCATGATGGTGGGGCTACGGAAGGAGGGACTGTGGAAACGGTGAAATAGGCCGCTTTGGCAGCTATGTTGGAAGGCATACTAGTCTGAGCCTGGATGACAGAGGATGAGGACGGCTTTCTTATCCACTCTATCAACTCTTCTGCATGTTCTGGCTCAATAACACAGCCAACAGCAGGAAAAAAGGACAAGCTTGCCCCACAGCCACCTGCGGAAGATGCACCATGTCCACGACCAGCACAGTTGACTGTAGCCCAAGTGGCTGCTGTTCTGGCCATGCTTGATCTGCTTCAGACATAAGTTGCAAACAGCAATGGTGCGATCTTCTGCACATTTTTTGAAAAAGTATGCTGCAGCTGGGAGAACATGACTGCTAGTTTCTTGTCCTTCTCTCTAGGCTCACGTTACACCCTTCCTCAACCTGGGAACCAACATTGGAGCCTTCAAATAGTTGTGCATCCTCCAGCAGCATGTATCCAACACTGTGGTCGAATAATCCTGAGGACTCATCCATGCATGATGGTGGGACTATGGAAGGAGTGACTGAGGAGCCAGTGAAATAGGCCACTTTGGCAGCTGAGTTGTAAGGCAAACTACTCTGAGCCTGGATGACAGAGTATGAGGAGGATGAGGACAGCTTTCTTATGCACGCCACTAACTCTTATGAATGTTCTGGCTCAATAACATGGTCAGCAACAGAAAATAAGGACAAACTTGCCCCATGCCCACCTGCAGAGGATGCACCATGTCCATATATTTTGTTTTGCAACACCATACTACACTATATTAGATACTGTGTACACCACCAGAAGTGTAGTAGAAACTGTACACACTGTATTCGATACTGTGTACACCACCTGCACTGTATTAGCAACTGTACTACGGCTGTACTGTATTGTGTACTGTGTACACCACCAGAAGTGTAGTAGAAACTGTATAAGATACCATGTACACCGCCTGCACTGTATTAGCAATAGGGATGAGCTTTATGTTCAGGTTGAACATGAGTTTGACTCGAACATCAGGTGTTCACCCGTTTGTCAAAAAACTAACATTATGGGGCGTCTGCTGCAAATTCGAGCACCGCATAATGCCCCATAATGCACTGCATTGCTGTGTGATGATTGGCCAAAGCAAGCCCCATGACCTGCAAGCGTTGGCCAATCCCAGCGCTCTCAGCTAAGAGAACCATAATTGGCCAAAGGCAGGGTGCCAACTATGGCTCAGGGGGACTAAGAACACCCCCCACACTATATAAGGCTCTCTGCACGTCGACCTGTGTAGTGTTGGCGTGGACAGAGAGAGAGTGTGATTTAGATTGAGCAGGCAGGCAGGTTATTCAGTTAGTTAGTTATTCAGGCTTTTGTATATATATATATATATATATATATATATATATATATATATATATATAATGTATGTATATATGTATATGTAGCAGCGACACTTTTGACAAGATGTCCGTTATGTACAAAATTTTGTTTTTTCCTCAGAACAGTAAAGGGGTTCTGAGGGTTGATTGTGCAGGTTTAACTTTGGCCTCAGTTTGGCTGGGCTGTGTTGGGGTTCTGCCTGGTCATGTGTGCGGTTGGGTGCACATGGCAGGACCAGGGCCAGGCCTGGTTGGACACTTTGGCTCCGGGGAACACTGATACCTAATCAGTGGGTGCATCTGGCCCCGCTGAGGAGTCTGGGGAAGGGTACTTAAGAGGCTGAAGTCACATGTTCAGGGTTCGTTTGTTAGGCCAGAGCTGTCTGTTCCTGAATCTGGACCGGGGTAGCCCAGCGAGGGGTCTCAGTCACGGGAGCGTGTGCCGCTCTGCAACATGGTCAGTTTGACTAGCCCCATTAGACCCGCATGTCTGGGGCAAGGATCCATCTGCTCCCAAGTCTCGGAACCGGCTGGTCAGAGGCGCAGTAACTGAGGGAGGATTCAAGGCATCCGGGTGTGCTCTCAGCTTGTAGGGGTACCGCAGCTCGTGTAAGTGACCGGGGGAGGACTCTTCGGAGGAGGGCCAACAAGCTGGCATCCCAAGAAGTGCCTGGTTGCTGCGTTGTTAAGGACACTAACGAATCCACGCTTTTTCCAGTACTGCCAAGGAGACAGAGAACGTTCCAGGTACTGAGGAAAGGTTCCTGTTCACTTTCGGTTGCAAATTTATTCAAGGTCAGAGACTTTGCAAGTTCTGGATTAAGGTGCTAACTGCCATAATCTCTGGTTAGAGATTTGTTCAGCTTTGAAGTGCCCAGCAAGTAGCTTCTCTCTGGGTTGCAGACTTTCTAATGATTAGCAGTTCAAGATGCCTGAGTTTTTCACCCTTGCCCTCTGTTCCCATACGAGACTGTGTGTGTTGGCTGTTACCCCTGCAAATAAAAAGCTTTCTAAAGGACTTTTATGGTGTCAGCGTCCAAAGTCATTGGGTACTAACCCTGAGAACCCCTAGACATGGAAGATCAAGCCAAGCGGAGGTAACCGGTAAGCCCAGAAGTCAAGGCCGCTCCATCGAGGGTTATGGCCGCTATATATATATATATATATATATATATATAAATATATCGATATCATATATATATATATATATATATATATATATAACACTCTGCATCCAGTGTAGCTATATCTGACTGCAGGTCATTCCTGGTGTACTTTTTCTAATATACTTCAGGCAGGCAGGTTATTCAGTTAGCTGTAGTGTATTAAATATATATCTATACAGTCAGTATATATATATAAAACGCATCTAGTGTAGCATATATCTGACTGCAGGCCATTACTGGTGCACCCATAGTGCAGTTACTACAATTTTTCTGGTGGTCTACACAGTATACAATACAGTGTACCCATAGTTGCTATTAGACTTCTGGTGGTTTACACAGTACTGTGCACCCATAGTGCAGTTGCTACTACTTTTCTGGTGGTGTACACAGTACACAATACAGTGCACCCATAGTTGTTATTACACTTCTGTTGGTGTACATAGTACCGTGCACCCATAGTGCAGTTGCTACTACTTTTCTGGCGGTGTACACAGTACACAATACAGTGCACCCATAGTTGCTATTACACTTCTGGTGGTATACACAGTACCGTGCACCCATGGTGCAGTTGCTACTACTTTTCTGGTGGTGTACACAGTACACAATACAGTGCACCCATAATTGCAATTAGACTCCTGTTGGTGTACACAGTACCGTGCACCCATACTGCAGTTGGTACTACTTTTCTGGTAGTGTACACAATACACAATACAGTGCACCCATAGTTGTTATTACAATTATGTTGGTGTACACCGTACCGTGCACCCATAATACAGTTGCCACTACTTTTTTGGTAGTGTACACAATACAGTGCACCCATAGTTGCTATTAGACTTCTGGTGGTGTACATAGTACCGTGCACCAATAGTGCAGTTGTTACTACTTTTCTGGTGGTGTACACAGTATACAATACAGTGTGCCCATAGTTGCTATTAGACTTCTGGTGGTGTACACAATACCGTGCACCCCTAGTGCAGTTGCTACTACTTTTCTGGTGGTGTACACAGTATACAATACAGTGCACCCATAGCTGCTATTAAACTTCTGGTGTTGTACACAGTACTGTGCACCACTATTGCAGTTGCTACTACTTTTGTGGTGGTCTACACAGTACACAATACAGTGTAGTATAGTTTTACTAAACAAAATTTATAGCATGTCTGGAAGGCCATCAAGGAGAGGCAGACGCTTACAGGCCACTAAAAGAGAGCAAGCAGTTTCTCTGTCTACAGTCAACAGTGCTGGTCGTGGACACGGTGCATCCTCAGCACGTGGCCGTGGGGGCTTGTCCTTTTTTTCTGCAGCTGGCCATGTTATTGAGCCACAACATGCAGAAGAGTTGGTGGAGTGCATAAGAAAGCTATCCTCATCCTCCTCATCCTCTGTTATCCAGGCTCAGAGTAGTTTGCCTTCCAACGCAGCTGCCAAAGCGGCTTATTTCACTGACTCCTCAGTCACTCCTTCCGTAGCCCCTCCATCATGCATGGAGGAGTCCTCAGAATTATATGTCCACAGTGTTGGATACATGCTGCTGGAGGATGCACAGCTATTTGAAGGCCACTAAAAGAGGGCAAGCAGCCTCTGTCTACAGTCAACTGTGCTGGTCATGGACATGGTGCATCCTCTGTAGGTGGCCGCGGGCAAGTTTGTCCTTTTTTCTGCTGCTGGCTGTGTTATTGAGCCAGAACATGCAGAAGAGTTGGTGAAATTGATAACAAAGCCGTCCTCATCCTCCTCATCCTCTGTCACCCAGGCTCAGAGTAGTTTCCCTGCCAATGCAGCTGCCAAAGCGGCCTAGTCCATCGGCTCCATGTCAACAGTCACTCCTTCCCTAGCCCCACCATCATTCATGGAAGAGTCCCCCAAACTATTTGACCACAGTGTCGGGTACATGCTGCAGGAGAATGTGCAGCGATTTGAAAGCTTTGATGATGGTACCCAGGTTGAGGAAGGGAGGAACGTGAGCCTAGAGAGAAAGGGACAAGGACAAGACAAGGACCCACATAAAAGAACAAAGTGGACCTCTCCTTGCGCCTCATCAGCTGGGATCTCCAACCCCATGATACCTCCAGTCCTCTCAGAAACCTGCACTGAGTGGAATGAAGGTATAGAAATAGGTGTCCCAAGTACAATCTGCTAGTGATATACCAACATCCGATTTTAGCAGGCAAATTTCCCTACCCCAGTTGAAACCATTGAAAGAAATTTGGTCCCAGCCATCCACATGCTCAGCGTCTGAATGCTAGCTTGGCCAAAATGCTAGCACTGCAACTGCTGCCTTTTCAGCTGGTAGACTCTGTCCACTTTCGTGAATTTGTGGAATGTACGGTACCTCAGTGGCAGGTTCCCAAACACCATTTCTTTTCATGGAAGGCCATTCCAGCTCTCTACCAGCATATGGAAGGCAATGTCTTGGTCTTGTTGGACAGGGCAGTCAGCAGTAATGTGCATATTACTGCTAACTCATGGTCCGGCAGGCATTGACAGGGACGTTATCTTTCTTTCAGGGTGCACTGGGTAACTCTGTTGGCAGCTGGGAAGAATGTAGGACATGGTCCACTATTGTTGGAGCTTGTTCTGCCGCCACGGTCTCTCCTCCACCCCCTCCTCTTCTTCATCCTCTATGACTTCTTCCTCTGCAGATTTGTCCTCTGAACCAGCAGTTCTGCTTAGGGGACAGGAGCCACACTGGGGCAGAGATTCTGTCAGCTCTGCAGGGGCAAGCTCAGAGGTGGTTAACGCCATGCCAGCTTCAGCCAGGAATGGTTGTATGCGACAATGGCACCAACCTCCTCTCCGCCCTCTGACAGGGACACTAGACTCATGTTCCCTGTTTATTTGGCGGTGCAGCGGTTCTTGAGCAGGTATCCGGGCTTACAGGATCTCCTGAGACAGGCCAGGGAAGTCTATGGTTATTTCCTCTGGTCACATAATACCAGTGCTTGGCTGGTTGACCTTCAAAGGGAATGCAATCTGCCCAAGAACCGCCTCATTTGTGACATACCCACTAGGTGGAACTCAACGTTAAAAATGCTGCAGCGGCTGCACACTCAGCAGAGGGCCATCAATAAGTACCTGTGTGAGTATGGCACCAGAACAGGGTCAGGGGAGCTTTGCTTTTTTTGGACATGCCAGTGGCTACTGATCAAAGATGCATGCACTGTCACCATTTGAGGAGGCCATGAGGGTGGTGAGCAGTGACAGTGCATGCATCAGTGATACTGTCCCTCTTGTCTTCCTGTTGGAGCACACGCTTCATGCAATAATGGATAGGGCACTTGAGGCAGAACAGCAGGAGAAAGAGGAGGACTTCCTTACCTCTTAAGGCCCCCTTTATGCTGGCCTTGATCCGGCCGATCACACAGGAAGAAGAAGAGGAGGAGGATTGTGTCAGCATGGAGTTGGAGGATAACATTCAGCATCAGCAGCAGTCTTCAAGGGTTCATTTTCAGTCCCCAGAAACCCATGGACTTGTACATGGCTGGGAGGAGGTGCTTGCAGATCATGTGATCCTTAGTGACCCAGAGGACTCAGGATCGAATGCCTCTACAAACTTACGCTGTATGGCCTCCCTGATCCTGCAAAGCCTGCAAAAGGATCCTAGGATTCATGGTATCAAGGAGAGTGATCATTACTGGCTGGCAACCCTTCTTGATCCACGTTACAAAGGTAAGGTTGCAGAACCTATCCAGCCTTCTCAGAGGGAGCAGAGGATGAAACATCTTTGGGAGGCAGAAAGGTTTGTGCAATGCATTTCCAGAGCCTGGGAGGTTACAATTTCCTGGTGCTGGACAATGTGTTGCTGAGGCTTCGTTCAGTCACAAGAAAGAACGGTGGAGAAAGTGGGCAGCTGACCGATGCCTTCAGACAATTCTTCAGTCCTCAGTGCCAAGGTCTGATCGTTTCCAGCAACCATCACCAGCATCTGAATTACATGGTGCAGGAATATCTAGGGGCAAGATCAAACTTGGAGACTTTTCCAACAGAACATACACTGGGTTACTGGATCTTGAGGATGGACCACTGGCCAGAGCTTGCTTAATTTGCAATTGAGCTACTGGCCTGTCCTGCATCTGGCGTTCTTTCTGAACGCACATTCAGTGCTGCTTGAGGCTGTGTAACTGATCACAGAGTGTGCCTGTCCACAGACTCTGTTAATCGGCTCACATTCATAAAAATTAATCAGTCTTGGATCACCAGCTACCAAGCACCTGATGCTGATGCAAGTGATTGATTTTTCTATGGATGTGGCATCCCTTGAAGACTGCTTATGCTGAGTGACTATCCTATTATGCTGAATGACTATCCTATTACTCCTCAATCTTCATGACGATAGCTTCTATGAATATTTTTGGTTCAGAGCACCACCACCACTGCCTAAGGCCCAATTTTTCTGCCCCTGTTTAACAAGGGCATGTAATTACAATTTTGGATCAAATTACAATTTTTGATCTAATATATTACAGCAGGGCTCATTCATGGGGCTTTACAGTGTGGTGCCACCACCACCACCACCAAACATCCGACTTAGAAACGACTCCTACTTACAAATAGAGGGAGAAAACGCATGCCATTTTTCTCAATGATTTTCATCTATATTGCCGGGACCTGAAAATACATTACAGACGAAAGCAGTTTTAAATTACTTTTATTTCTTTAGAAATGTCATTTTGCTGCAGGGACTGTTTTAAACATGAGAAAAAAGTGCCACTTTACAGGCATACTATAGTCACCCCCCAGGCACGATCTTTAAAGGAATATTTCACTTTTATTGTTTCACTTTAAGCATTATTAATATCACTGAGCCCAAAAAAATGACCAGTTACACTTACCGGTAACGGCTTTTCTAGGAAATCTTCCAGGACGGCAGGCCTGAGATGACTGGTCCACCTGACAGGAAACACAATCAACAACAAGTTTAAAAGTCCCCACCCCTCCCTCAGACCCTCAGTTATGGTAAAGAAAAGCCCACACCGGTGTCAGAGAGAACATTCTGTGAGGAATCAATATACCACACCAATAAAACAAGGGTAGGGAAGTAGGCCTGCCGTCCTGGAAGATTTCCTAGAAAAGCCGTTACCGGTAAGTGTAACTGGTCATTTTCTCCAGTCATCTTCCAGGACGGCACACCTGAGACGATAAGCAAGAAGTTCAGGCCTACCTTTAGGGTGGGACAACCGCTTGTAGGACCTTCCTGCCAAATGCCAAATCCTGAGGGGACAACAGCTCCACTCTGTAGTGCCTCAGAAAGGTTCTATGGCTCGTCCATGTTGCTGCTCTGCAGATCTGGTCGATTGAGGCGCCTGCCCTTTCTGCCCAGGAGGTCGCCAGAGATCTGGTAGAATGCGCCTTAAGGCGGTGTCACGTACCTGGTGGAAGGAGCCCGGAGTGCAGGGAGCGGCCTCTCGTAAGCCTCTGGCTCGAGATCCCCTGAGAGTGGGAACAGGGACTCTAGAGGTCAGAGGGCACAAGTGCCAAGTCAGTGATGGTGGGTATGGCCCTGGAGCTGACGTCAGACAGTGGCGGGTGCAGGCAGGTGGTTCTGGAACAGCTGGTGAGCAGTCAGCGGCTGGCAGCAGGTGCAGGAGATAGTACAGGAACGGCTGGCAGGCGGGCAACAGGCAGCAGCGGTCACAGAAGGCAGACTGGATCAGCTGGTGAATAGCAGGGTCAAACACAGGCCGGGTCATCAACGGGCAGGCAGCAGAAGTACCGAAGGAGAAGGCAGAAGCGTGGTCAGGAAGTCCGAGGGTCAGGGCTGGCAGCAAGCAGGAGTAATCAGGAACAGGCCGGGTAGATCAGAGGCAGGAACAATCAGGTTAGCAGAGGTAACTCACAGGAACGCTGTAGACAGGACAGCACCGGGCCACTAGAACGGATTCCTTAAGAAGCCCTCTGGGCGCCAAGAACGGTCGCACGGCGTGCCCGCGCGCGCCCACGTGAAAGCGTGCAACCGTTCATGACCCCGCGCACCCGCGTGCGCACGTTCGCAACCTCGCGCACCCGCGTGCGCCCGTTCGTACCTGCTCGCACCCGCGTGCATCCGTTCGCGCTAACGCGCGCCCAGGAAGACCTATTAGCGCTCAACGGACCAATTCTGTGGATAGGCCTTCCATGGGCCGCTGGATCTCGGGAACGACCATGACATTGCCCCCCCCCCCCAAGGGGCAGCCTCCGGATGCCCAATTGAGCCATTTTATTCGGATGGGCCCTCTCAAAGGCGAGAATCAGTCTCCTGGCATGAATGTTAGATTCAGGTTCCCAAGAATTTTCTTCGGGTCCGTACCCTTTCCACTTCACCAAGAATTGAACTTGATTCCGTCTACGCCTACAGTCCAAGATGGATTCCACCTCGTACTCGACTTCACCGTCGATGATCACAGGTTCAGGTGGAACGACCCTCCGGCTGTCAAAGGGATCCGGGACGGCTGGTTTGAGTAATGCCACGTGAAATACGGGGTGAATCCGGAATGATTCTGGCAGTTTTAGCTCAAATGCTACGTCATTTATCTTCTTCACAATTGGGAAGGGACCCACAAACCTTGGCCCCAACTTCTTAGTAGGACAGGCCATCTTTAGGTTCACCGTGGAGAGCCAAACCTGGTCCCCGACTTTGAGTTCAAGTTCCCCCCTTCTCCTCCTGTCAAAGACTTCTTTATTATATCTTTGGGTCTTTGCCATGGTCTCCTGCAGCAGTCTGTTATTGGAGCTGAAAAAGTCAATACTCTCCTGGACCGCTGGTACCGGGCTTTCAGGCAGGTCTTGGGACAGAAATGAGGGATGGAAGCCGTAGTTAGCGAAGAACGGGGACTGACTTGTGGCAGAGTGGATGGAGTTATTGTAAGCAAATTCTGCTAACGGGAGCAAAGGAGCCCAGTCGTCCTGAGAAAAAGACGAGAAGCAGCGCAGGTACTGCTCCAGCGTCTGGTTCGTCCGTTCTGTTTGCCCATTGGTCTGTGGGTGGTAAGCAGATGAGAGACAAAGATCAATCTTCAAGGCCCTGCAGAGTGCTCTCCAGAATTTAGACGTGAATTGCACTCCCCGATCAGAAGTAATATTTGCGGGAACGCCATGTAGCCTCACAATTTCTTTAATAAATACCTCGGCTGTTTCCGCAGCGGAGGGGGTGCCCTTCATCGGCAAGAAGTGGGCCATCTTGGTTAGCCTGTCCACTACCACAAAGATTGTGGAATAGCCTTCTGATGGTGGAAGCTCTACGATAAAGTCCATTGATATCATCCGCCAAGGCCTCTCGGGAACAGGTAATGGTCTCATCAGACCCCAGGCCCTGGACTTGTTGCTCTTGTTCCGGATGCAGATGACACCTGCCTCCACGTACTTCTTACAGTCGGACTTCAACTGGGGCCACCAAAAGGTGCGCTGAACCAATTCGGTGGTCTTGAGGGCTCCGAAATGGCCGGCCAGCAGGTGATCATGGCATGCACTGGTACCCGAGTCTCCTGGGGAACAAAAATTTTGCCTTCATACCAGAGAAGTTCGTCTTTGGCCAGAAGTGTGACGTTAGGTGGAGGAGTGGCACCAGCGGAAGCTTGCTTGATCAGAGACAGCAGGTCTGTTTGAAGGAGAAGAAAGTTCCCTGAGGTCAGGATGGTATCTGGATGTGGAGAAGTCTCTGGCTCGTTGAACATTCGGGACAGGGCGTCCGGTTTGGTATTCTTGGACCCCGGGCGATAAGTTATATGAAATGAAAACCGGGAAAAGAAAAGAGCCCATCTGGCCTGACGTGGCCTCAACCTCTTGGCGGACTTCAAATACTCCAGATTTTTATGATCTGTGTAAATAAGGATTGGATGTGTGGCCCCCTCCAGTAGGTAGCGCCATTCTTCAAGGGCCACTTTAATGGCTAATAGTTCCCGATCTCCGACGTCGTAATTCGCCTCTGCTTCGGATAGCTTACGGGAAAAGAATGCGACTGGGTGCAAACGGGACCTAAGCCCATGTCTCTGGGATAGAATCGCCCCAACCGCAATTTCAGAGGCATCGACCTCTAGAATATAAGGCCGGGTCGGGTCAGGATGCTTGAGAATAGAGGCCGACACAAACAGGTTCTTCAGAGTAGAGAAGGCTTCCTGAGCCTCTGGGGACCATTGAAACTTCAGACCCTGCCTGGTCAGTCTTGTGATGGGGGCTTTAATAGTGGAAAATCCTCTAATAAATTTTCTATAGAAATTCGCAAATCCAACGAATCGCTGGACCCCTTTTCTGTCAGTGGGAGCGGGCCAATCACGGATAGCGGAGATCTTCTGAGAGTCCATCTCGATGCCATCTACAGAAATTACCAGCCCCAGAAATTGAATGCTTTATTGTTCGAAGGTACATTTCTCCGGTTTGGCATATAGCCCGTGAAGTCGGAGTCGGAATAGTACTTTCCTGACATGTTCCCGGTGTTCTGCCAGGGAGGAGGAGAAAATCAAGATGTCGTCCAGATAGGTAATGACGAACAGGTCTAGGTAGTCTCTGAAGATATCGTTGATAAAGTGCTGGAATGTGGCGGGAGCGTTACATAAACCGAAGGGCATGACCAGGTACTCAAAATGCCCGAAGCGAGTACGGAAGGCAGTCTTCCATTCGTCGCCATCACGGATCCGGACCAGATTGTAGGCCCCCCCGGAGATCCAGCTTCGAAAATACTGCTGCTGACCCCAGCCTTTGGAAGAGTTCCGGCACAAGTGGTAGAGGATAACGATTCTTGATAGTTATCTTGTTAAGGGCCCGGTAGTCAACGCAGGGGCGCAGGGTCTGGTCCTTTTTTTCCACGAAAAAGATTCCCGCTCCCGCTGGTGAAGTAGAAGGACGTATAAATCCCTTCCTTAGATTATCATCCAGGTAGGTCTTCAAGGCCACCAACTAAGTCTCTGATAGTGGGAAAATTCTTCCAAAGGGGATTTCTGCCTCTGGAAGTAATTCAATAGGACAGTCATATGGCCTGTGAGGGGGTAAGGTCTCCGCACCCTTTTTACTAAACACATCCAGGTAGTCATGTTAGGCAGGAGGTACAGCTTGGCGGGTTTCTGCGTCAACTTCCAGGCAGAGCAATGAAGAGGAGGCCTGGTTGGATCCCGACAAGCAGTGCTGGAGACAGTAAGGTGAGAGGAATCTTAATTCCCCGGTGGACCAGTCAATAAGGGGGTTATGTGCCTTTAGCCAGGGCATGCCGAGAATGATAGGGAAGAGGGGGGAAGTAATAACATCCAGACAGAGCAACTCTTGGTGGATCCCGGCAATAGAGGTTAGTAAGGGCTGAGTCTCCTGGGTTACAGGACCGGACTTGAGAGTAGAACCATCGGCCAGATGTATAGAAAGTCCCTTTGCCCTGGGCCGGAGAGGGATGTTATGTCTTGTGGCGAAAGATAAGTCCATAAAGCCACTGCAAGCTCCCGAATCAATAATGGCGTTGGTCTGGACGTTCCCTCCTGGTAGCTGCAAGGAAATGGACACAGTCAAATGGGAGGTAGTACTAGGACAGTCTAACGTAAGGGCAGGAGATACGGAGAGGCACTTACGGAGCTTGGCAGGGCAACTACGCACAAAGTGTCCAGACCCTCCACAGTATAAGCAGAGATTTCCCTCCCGACGGCATTGGCGTTCTTCCGGCGTTAAGGAGGGCCTAAGTAGGCCCAGCTGCATGGGCTCGGGGAGGTCCTGGTTCGTCGTGGTGACAGCGGGAGAAGCAGGATGAGGAGAGCTGGGGACCCGAGGAAGCATCCACACCGGACGAGGAACTGTTGAGGACCGCTCCAGACGGCGTTCCCTCAGCCGCCTATCTATTTGGATAGCTAGCTCCACCAATGCTTCCAAAGTCTCTGGAATGCCCACTCGGGCGAGCTCGTCCTTTAAGGGTTCCGATAGGCCCATACGGAACTGATAGCGTAATGCTGCATTGTTCCAATCTGTGTCGGAACTCCAGCGTCGGAATTCCGACACATAGTCCTCCACAGGTCGGCGGCCTTGCTGTAGTGAGTGCAGGGCTGCTTCAGCGGTGGCGGTTAGTTATGGGTCCTCATATAACCGCGACATGGCCTGAAAGAAGATGTCCAGGGTTTCAAGGGAAGGATCCTTCTTCTCTAGCAAGCGGTGGGCCCAGGACTGAGGTTCGCCAGTTAGTAGAGAGATGACATACCCCACCTTGGTGGCCTCGAGGGAAAAGGTCCTGGGCTGGAGAGCGAAGAAAAGTTCACACGAATTGCGAAAGGTCCGGAATTTTCCACGATCTCCAGAGAATCTCTCGGGTGTGGGCACCCTGGGTTCGGGGGGCAGCATCACTACAGAAGGAGTAGCAGAAGTCCCGGAAGCAGCTGGGGAGGCAGTAGACAGGGCCAGGACCCGTTCCTCCAGCTGACTATAGCCCTCCTGTAAACTCTTCACCGCTTGGGTGAGTCCTGCGAGGTGGCGGCAAAGTTCGTCCATAGGAGAGGCTCCCAGCGTGGGCTCGGACATGGCTGTCCTGTACTGTCACGTACCTGGTGGAAGGAGCCCGGAGTGCAGGGAGCGGCCTCTCGTAAGCCTCTGGCTCGAGATCCCCTGAGAGTGGGAACAGGGACTCTAGAGGTCAGAGGGCACAAGTGCCAAGTCAGTGATGGTGGGTATGGCCCTGGAGCTGACGTCAGACAGTGGCGGGTGCAGGCAGGTGGTTCTGGAACAGCTGGTGAGCAGTCAGCGGCTGGCAGCAGGTGCAGGAGATAGTACAGGAACGGCTGGCAGGCGGGCAACAGGCAGCAGCGGTCACAGAAGGCAGACTGGATCAGCTGGCAAATAGCAGGGTCAAACACAGGCCGGGTCGTCAACGGGCAGGCAGCAGAAGTACCGAAGGAGAAGGCAGAAGCGTGGTCAGGAAGTCCGAGGGTCAGGGCTGGCAGCAAGCAGGAGTAATCAGGAACAGGCCGGGTAGATCAGAGGCAGGAACAAGGTTAGCAGAGGTAACTCACAGGAACGCTGTAGACAGGACAGCACCGGGCCACTAGAACGGATTCCTTAAGAAGCCCTCTGGGCGCCAAGAACGGTCGCACGGCGTTCCCGCGCGCACCCACGTGAAAGCGTGCAACCGTTCGTGACCCCGCGCACCCGCGTGCGCACGTTCGCAACCTCGCGCACCCGCGTGCGCCCGCTCGTACCTGCTCGCACCCGCGTGCGTCCGTTCACGCTAACGCGCGCCCAGGAAGACCTATTAGCGCTCAACGGACCAGTTCTGTGGATAGGTCTTCCATGGGCCGCTGGATCTCGGGAACGACCATGACAGGCGGGTTGGTACTGGTTTACCTGCCTGCCTATAAGCAATAGATATGGTTTGTCTAACCCATCTAGCTATCGTTGTCTTAGAAGCTTGTAGACCCTTTCTCTTCCCTGAGAAGGTGATCAATAAGTGACTGGATCTCCTAAAGTCTTTCACTCTTTCCAAATAGACTAGGAGACAACGCCTAACATCTAAGGTATGGAACCTTTCCTCTTCCTTATTCTTGGGATTCTGGCAAAAAGACGGGAGAATAATCTCCTGTGATCTGTGAAATAATGAAGCCACCTTTGGCAAATAAAGAGGATCCTGAGTGAGGATTACCCTATCCTCCAGGATGCGCAAAAACGGCTCTTTAATCGAAAGAGCCTGTATATCACCCACCCTTCTGGCCGTAGTGATAGCCAGAAGGAAGGCCAGCTTAAATGATAAAAGTTTAACAGAAATTTGAGCCACCGGCTCAAAAGGCCCCTTTGTTAGGGCATCTAATACCAGGGACAGGTCCCATGGAGGGCAACTGACTGACCTAACTGGAACTACCCTTTCCCTGGCTAACAAAAATCTTTTTATCAGCGGCTCCTGTCCTAGCTTCCTATCAAAAAAACACGGACAGGGCTGCCACCTGGACCTTGAGGGTGCTAACTGCCAAACCCTGGTCCACCCCCTCTTAAAGAAAGTCTAGGATGGTAGGTATCATCTGGAAAGCCCCCTCCTTAGACTGCAGCCAATGGGAGAAAACTTTCCAGACCTTTGCATAACTTTTTCTGGTGACGCCTTTCCTGCTGAGGAGAAGAGTGTCTATCACTCTCTCCGAACAGCCTCTGTCGCGGAGTATTTCCCTCTCAATAGCCATGCTGTCAGAGAGAGACGTCCCGGGTCGGGGTGAAAGATTGGACCCTGACTGAGCAGATCTGGTTGCACCGGCAGATGCAGCGGGGGAGCTACCGAGAGACTCTGAATGGTGGGAAACCAAACCCTCTTGGGCCACCAGGGTGCTATCAGCACCAGGTCTGTCCTTGAGTAGGTTAACTTCTGTAGGACTCTGGGAAGGAGTACCAGTGGGGGAAAGGCATAAGCCAGCCTGAAATCCCACACCTGTACCAGAGCGTCTAAGCCTTCTGCTTCTTGACCCTTGTAAAGGGAGAAAAACCTGAGGACCTTCGCATTCCCCCGGGAAGCGAACAAATCTATTTCTGGCTTGCCAAAATGTCTGCACACCAGGAAGAAGATTTCTTTGCTCAATCCCCATTCCCCCTGAAGGATGGGCTGTCTGCTTAGGAAATCTGCCTGCAGATTGAGGGAGCCTTTTATATGAATCGCTGAGAGTGAAAGGACCTTCCTTTCTGCTTCCCCAAGGATTTGCTGTGCTAACTGCTTTAGTTTGTCCGACCTTGTCCCCCCTTGGTGGTTTAGGTATGCAACCGTGACCAGGTTGTCTGAGAGGACCTGAACCTCTCTGTCCTGCAGCTGCTCTTGGAAATAGTCTAGGGCTTTGCCTACTGCCAGAAGCTCCCTGAAATTGGAAGATTCCCTGGCTTGGCTGTGGTTCCAGGACCCCTGGGTATATCGGTCTCCCAGATGCGCCCCCCAACCCCAAGCACTGGCGTCCGTGGTCAAGACCAATGGGTTTACCTGTGACCAGGGGCGACCTTTCAACAAATTGTGTGGGTCGAGCCACCACCGCAGAGAGAGAGAGACCTCCTCTGTGAGAGATACTCTGTTCTCTAATGTTTCTCTTTTTCCTCCCCATGAGGCAAGCAGGAAAGTCTGAAGCTGCTGAGAATGGAGTTGTGCCCAGGTTACTGCCGGTATGCAGGCGGTCATGAGACCCAACAGTCTCATTATATATCTCAGAGAGGCTTCTCCTCTTTCGAGAAGAGTGACAACCGCATTCTGGACCTTCACTACCTTCTCTGTTGGTAAGAATACCTTCTGTGCCTGCGAGTCTAACAGGTAGCCTAGGTATAGTTTGGACTGAGATGGTGTCAGTGAGGACTTCTCCCGACTGACCATCCAGCCCAAAGTCTCCAGAGTCTCTAACACGATGTCTCTGTCTATCACTGCTTGCCTCTGATCCACACTGTAGATCAGCAAGTCGTCTAGGTAGGGTATTAACCCTATCCCCTGCAGGTGTAGGTATGCTACGACTTCGGCCATCACCTTTGTGAATACCCTTGGGCTTGCCGCCAGCCCAAAGGGAAGAGCTCTGAACTGCCAGTGTTGTACCTTCTGCTGTATGCAAACTGCGAAGCGTAGGTACTTCTGGTGCTCGGGAGCAATGGGTACGTGTAGATATGCGTCTTTTAGGTCCAGAGTGACCATAAAAACTCCTTTCTGAAGATGTTTTCTTACTGAGTAAATACTCTCCATCCTGAACTTCTTGTGAAGTAAGTAACGGTTGACTCTTCTCAAATTTATTATCAACCGAAACCTGCCTGAGGGTTTTGGAACTACAAATACGTGTGAGTAAAAACCCTGGGCTAACTGACTGGCTGGTACTGGAGCAATAACCCCTTGCTCTGCCAGCACCTTTAAATTTCTCAGTAACCCTTCTGCCTTGGTTGGGTCCCTGGGAGGAAAGGTAATCAGAAACTCCTGTGGGGGAAGACTTTGAAATTCCAGTCTGTACCCCACTTCTAAGAGATTTAAAATATATGGACTCTGCGTAATCCTTTTCCACTGGGGAAGGAAGTCGCTGAGTCTTGCGCCTACCTTTACGGTGGCGTCATTTGCCTTCTTTCTGAGAGGCTCCGGAACCGGAAAAAAGAATTGCACTTTTTTCTTTCCCTTTTCCCAGGTTCCACTTCTTCCTCTGTTCAACTTTCCCTTTATGATGAGTCTTTGAGTAGGGGCCTCGAAAAAATGTCTTACCCCTTTCCTTCTTGGGCCTCACTGGGAACTTCTTTCCCTTTTCAGTAGATCGGGACAAAACCTGATCTAGGCCTAACCCAAAGAGCAGGGAACCCTCAAAGGGAATGCCGCATAAGCGAGACTTGGAAGTAAAATCTCCATCCCAGGTCTTTACCCATAGGGCCCTCCTGGCGGAGTTTAAAAGTGCTGCTGCCTTAGCTGTGGTCCTAACAGTCTCCACCGCTGCATCTGCCACATAAGCTACCGCTCGACTGATTACCTCCAGCGAGTCTATGATTTCTTTAGACTCCCTACCCCGGGAGACGTGATCCATTAATTTGCCAAGCCAGGTGTCTGCATTCCTGGCTACACAGGCAGAAGCTAGAGCTGGCGCCATTGCTGCCGCATTCGCCTCCCAGGCCCTTTTGAGTAAAGTCTCAGACTTGCTATCCATCTGATCCTGGATATTTCCAGAATCTTCAAAGGATAAATCGGACCTCTTAGACACCTGCGCTAGGGCTGCATCCAAACGAGGAGTTTTAAAAAACTTTTCCTCCTCCTCATCCTTAAAGGGACACCTTCTTTTCCAAGCTTTCAGTTTGAGGAGCTTACGTTCAGGTTCCTTCCATTCTCTGAGGATTATCTCCTTCAGAGACTGGTGGATGGGAAAGGTTCTGGTCTGCAACCTTCCTAGGCCTCTATATACTTTGTCCTGCGCTGAGACCTGAGCAGAGGGGACCTGGATATCTTCTGAGGTGTAAATGGCTTTTAATAGGCCTTCCATGTCCTCACTCGAGAACAAAAGTCCCCCAAGTTTAGCCTCCCCCTGGCTATCCTGGTCTGAATCTTCCTCCCCAGAACTAAAATCTGGGACCTGGCCTTCCTCCACCTCAGACAACAGGGAGACTTGGCCCTGGGAACTCTCCGCATAGGATGTGGAAAAATTTTCTTGTGAATGAGGAGTCTCTCTCTCTGATGGACCCTCATCCAAACTTTTCACTAGAGTAGATTGAAAAGATTGAAGGGTGGCCAACATTTCTGCTTGTAAGGCCCTACATTCCTTCACGACCTGAGCGGTCTCCTTGCCTGCGAGTTTAAAGATACATCTATCGCAGAAAGGCTTAGTGTGGTCTTGTGCTAACTTAGAATTACAATAACCACAACGCCTAGACTTTGAGGTAGCCTTTCCCTTAGACCTAGAGGCTGACCCCTGGGCAGAGCCTTCAGTCCCTGGGAATAGTAACAAAAAAACAGACAATTAGCTACACATGTCCTAAGGGGCCAGGGGGGTCTGCCTCAGAGTACCCTGCCCCTAAAACACAGCTGGATCACTCACCCCCTGTGGCGACCTCAATGGCTGTCTGCTCAGATGGACCTTCCACTTCCATGGCGATTTAGCTGCCCTGCAGGATCGCTGGAGAAGGTGCAATCTTGAACGTCCCCCTTTTTGCCTCGGAGATGCTGCCAATATAAAGCGCTTCACCAGAAAGAAGTCTGGGTGCTTCGCACCGCACCCTCTACTGTTTAAATAGAGCGCCGATCGGCGCCATCTTTGGGAGGTCCGTCGCTCGGAAATGACGTACGGCCTCTTCCGGTCCTGCGCCGTGATGCTGGAACGCACGCCGGTGCGTCCAGCCACCACAGGAAACGCCAGGCCTCCGGAAACTCGATACCCGGAAGTGACGTTTCCGAACTTCCGGACATGCGCCGTAGTGCTGGAACGCACGCCAACTGCGTTCCGCACTCCGGAAGAATGCAGCTCACCTCACTCCACCAACGAAACCATTTCAAGGTAGGCAAAGGCATGAATGGGGAGCAGCACTACTGGGACAACTCCCCTGTCCCACGAAGCTGCAATAAGGCTTCACTAAAGAGACCTTGAGTGAGGTTTTACTATCTCCCCCAGGTCCTCTGGGGATTACAAGGGAGCATCGCAGACCCTGTCTGCTAAGCCCCAGGAAAAGATAAACCTCACAGGAAAAAAGGGGGTCCCAGACCCCACAAAAAAATAAAAAAATGGAGAAACTTGGTTTCACTGCCATCCTGTGGGAAACACAATCAAGAACTGAGGGTCTGAGGGAGGGGTGGGGACTTTTAAACTTGTTGTTGATTGTGTTTCCTGTCAGGTGGACCAGTCATCTCAGGCCTGCCGTCCTGGAAGATGACTGGAGAAAAACTGCCATTTTTAAAACTTTTTTTCGCTTTGATACATGTCCCCTGGGGCAGGACCTGGGTCCCCAAACACTTTTTATGACAACATTTTTTAAAATTAGCGCTATGAATTTTTCACATTCAGGTCCCATAGACTTTAATGGTGTCCGCATGTTCGCAAAACCTTTTTGTCAGTTTGCATGTTCTGCTGCGAACCGAACTGGGTGGTGTTCAGCTCATTTTTAATTAACAACTGTACTACGGCTGCACTGTATTGTGTACTGTGTATACCACCATATATATATTCTAGACTGACTGTATATATATCAAATACACTGCCACTAACTGAATAACCTGCCTGCTTAATCTAAATCAAGCTATCTCTCTGTCCACACCAACAACACTACAAAGGACCGCTGTATAAGCAGCCTTATATAGTGTGGGGTGTGGACTTAGTCCCCCTGAGCCATGATTGGCCAGAGGCGGCTCTAGGCTTTATGGGGCCTTAGGTATAACTTAGCATGAGGCCCCACTCACGTCCATAAGGGAAAAAATTATTCAAGCAATAAAAGTGAATTGCATATATTAAGATTACTAGTGTCAGTGTCTTCTATTTCAAAGCTGGTGCCAGTGTTGGCATGCTCTCAGTGCTGGTGTCAGTGTACTCTCAGTACTTGTGTCGGGGTGCTCTATCTCAGCACTGGTGTCGGGGCGCGCTATCTCAGCTCTGGTGTCGGGGCGCTCTATCTCAGCTCTGGTGTCAGGGCACTCTATCTCAGCACTGGTGTCAGGGCGCTCTATCTCAGCACTGGTGTCAGTGTACTTTATCCCAGCGCTGGTATCAGTTTGCTCGATCTCAGCGCTGGTGTCAGTGTGCTCTATCTCAGGACTGGTGTTAGTTCTGTGTCTCTCTCAGTGCTGTACTCACATAGAGTGAAATGTTTAGTAAGTATTCCGGCGCTGTGATAAAGAGGAAGAACTAATAACTGGTGCAGGGCACTGGGAGATTGATCCATAACCACAAAGGAAATCAACAACAAAAATAGAGCTGTGCTGTTATGCGATACTAAAATATAACCTAAAAGGGAGTGTGTGATGGACACACCTGATAAATCAACATAAATGATAAACAATAATGTGCAATGAAGCAAATATCACTCTGTACTAGACATATCACATTAACTACTAATTGGTAATCAATAAACGTGAAAATATAATAAAATACTAAAGTCCTCTGAAAAGTGATTCACAATCCTCTGAAGCGTGATAGACGAGAGTGCACTGTGCAATAGCCAAAAAAATAAAGTGATTTTCTTTCTTCTATGCAAAAAAGCAATATAAAGTGCAATATGATTTTCTTTGCTGGTGACACCCTCTTCTGTGCATGTGCATCCAATTTGAATTTATAGTGCAAAGAAATAGCCCAAAAGTGGTGTCTTCTTCCGTGCAGTGCACTACAATGATGGATGGTCTCTTACCTCACGGCTGTGGGGTAACAGCGTATGTGTGTTAATCACAGGTAATTCTTGATGGTGACCAGGCTCCTATGCATGTATATTTCAAATGTGGAGATGGGGGTCTGCTCCATTTCGATCTAATGCCACTTATCCTTTCCACATATTAATTTGTAACTCCCGCAGTACAGGTATGTATAAGATTGCAAAAGAAAGAAGAAGGGGATTCCAAAATAGCTTAGTATGTTTTAAACAACTTGATTTATTAGGTAAAAACGGTAGATGCAAGGTACTCACATTTTGCCAAATAAAATTCAGTTAACAAACCACGAGCGCCACGAGCGCCAAGCTCGCTTGTGTCACTTCCGGGCTAATGGAACGGCCATCTAAAGGTTCCGTAATTTGAGGATTTAATTGCGGATGTCCCATATACTTACCAGTAATGTTATTCATTTATTTTTGTTTTATATGCCCCTTGTTTTCTTACAAGTACTTGCTTGGTTTAATACAGGGGTGTCCAAACTACGGCCCTCCAGTTGTTCAGGAACTACAATCCCCATCATGCCTAGTCATGTCTTTGAATGTCAGAGTTTTACAATGCCTCATGGGATGTGTAGTTCTGCAACAGCTGGAGGGCCGTAGTTTGGACACCCCTGGTTTAATATACCCATGTATCACTGAGAAAATGGCCGCAATGCTACATGTTAGACGCCAAGCTACAAAGAAATGGCCACTATCTACACCCCATGCAGTATCTATGGGAAAATGGCCGTCGCTATACTTGTATTATACTTGTATACATTTATTGATTACCAATTAGTAGTTAATGTGATATGTCTAGTAAACAGTAATATTTGCTTCATTCCAAGTTATTGTTTATGTTGATTTATAAGGTGTGTCCATCACATGCACACCCCCAGTCACATGTACCCCCCAGTCACATGCACACCCCGAGTCACATGTACCCCCCCCCAGTCACATGCACACACCCCTAGTCACATAACCCCCCAGTTACATGCACACCCCCCCCAGTCACTTGTATACCCTAGTCACATGCACACCCCCAGTCATGTACCACCCCCACGCCCATATACCTCACATATAACAAGGCTCTGTCCCCTCAGAGTTCAGTCAGCTCACCCTCAGCTAAGCAGTCAGTTGGCTGCACACAGACACAAATTGGAATTGGCTCCACTTCCACTTTCTTGGTTTAATATACCCACATATCACAGAGAAAATGGCCGCCGTGCTACATGGTAGATGCCAAGCTGCAAAGAAAAGGCCACTATCGACGTCCCATGCAGTATTTATTGGAAAATGCTATACTTCCTTTATTGGATCACTCCATTTTCCTCTATCCATTCCTGCAACAGTTACCATGGATGTATTTTCATATTTGAATAAAAGACAAATCAATCTAGATTAAGTATTTAACCACTTCACCCTTGGAGGATTTGGCTGCTCAACAACCAGAGCACTTTTTACAATTTGGCACTGCGTCGCTTTAACTGGTAATTGTGCGGTCATGCAATGCTGTACCCAAACTAAATTTGCATTCTTTTTTCCCACAAATAGAGCTTTTTTTTTGATGGTACTTCATTGCCTCTCGATTTCAATTTTTTGCGATATAAATGGAAAAAGACCAAAAATTTAGAAAAAAAATGATATTTTCTAATTTTTGTTATAATTTTTTTTTTATAAACTCCATTTTAGTCATACATTTAAGCCAAATTGTATTCAGCCACATGTCTTTGGTAAAAAAAATGTCAATAAGCGTATATTTATTGATTTGCGCAAAATTTATAGCGTCTACAAACTAGGGTACATTTTCTGGAATTTACGCAAATTTTAGTTTATGACTGCCTATCTCATTTCTTGAGGTGCTAAAATGGCAGGGCAGTACAACCCCCCCCTCAAATTACCCCTTTTTGGAAAGAAGACACCCTAAGGAAATTACTGAGAGTCATGTTGAGCCCATTGAATATTTTATTTTTTTGTCACAAGTGATTGAAAAATTATAAAAAAAATAAATTACACAAAGTTGTCACTAAATGATATATTGCTCAAACAACAAAAGCAGGTTTCCGTTACATCAGAGGGGGTCGGGGTCACCCATACATCATTGGGGAAGCCCGGCTTCCCCCACTAGCTTTAGAGGGGGTGGGGTTAGGTGACGGGTGGCCCCGCCCTCCTCATATAAGAAAGGTCAGGCCGCCGGGATCCCGCAATGTCTCTGACAGTGGAGACAGGGAATGCATGGATGGACTGCACTGGAGGGAGAGATCACCCATCGCTGGATCAGATCAGCCATCGCTGGACCCCAGGGAGATGATCATCCATCGCTGGATAGCAAGAGTGGATTACCACTGCTGGAATCTTTTTTTAATTTTTTTTTATTTTTTATAAAGGAATTTTTCAAAAGTGTGTTTGTCTTATTTAACTATTTTTTACACTTTCTTTGTGAAATGGTAGGGGTACTTTTGTACCCCCTTACCATTTCAAACAGGGGGGGCCGGATCTGGGGGTCCCCTTGTTAAAGAGGGCTTCCAGATTCTGATAAGCCCCCTGCCCGCAGAACCCCACAACCACCGGCCAGGGTTGTGGGGATGAGGCCCTTGTTGAGGGCATGTGAATGTTGAACAATGTTAAGGGCATGTGGCCTGGTACGGTTCGGTGGGGCGCTCTCTCGTCCCCCCCTCTTTTCCTGTGGCCTACCAGGTTGCGTGCTCGGATAAAGGGTCTGGTATGGATTTTTAGGGGGACCCCCACGTCAATTTTTTTTTTGACGCGGGGTTCCCCTTAATATCCATATCAGACCTGAAGGGTCTGGTATGGATATTTAGGGGGAACCCCACGTCAATTTTTTTTTTTAATTTGACGCAGGTTTCCCTTAATATCCATACCAGACCTGAAGGGCCTGGTAATTGAATTTGGGGAAACCCCACGCTTTTTTTTTTTTATTTTCATCAATGACTTTCAATAAGTGTTCTCTGTATTACGGGGAGCCGACAATTCATTATAGCCATGAGTGACTTTTTTTTTCTGCAGAAATTACACTTTGTGCAGGGAGAGTTCTAAGCACGGGAAACATGCGCCCCTTCACAGGCATACTATAGACACCCCCAGGTACGAAATTTAAAGGAATATTACACTTTTATTGTTTCACTTTAATCATTATTAAAATCACTACTCCCGAAAAAATGTTTTTAAAATGTTTTTTTTGCATTGATCCATGTCCCCTGGGGCAGGACCCAGGTCCCCAAACACTTTTTAGGACAGTAACTTGCATATTAGCCTTTAAAATTAGCACTTTAGATTTCTCCCATAGACTTGTACAGGGTGTTCCGCGGCTTTTCGAATTTGCCGTGAACACCCCAAATTGTTCACTGTTCGCCGAACAGGCGAAACAGGCAATGTTCGAGTCGAACATGAGTTTGACTCGAACTCGAAGCTCATCCCTACCTGCAGGCATCATTCTGGTATAACCACTCAAAGTCCAGCAACATACCAGTATGTTGCTGGTCCTTGTTGGGCATACATTGTAATGTTCTTTTTTTCATGCAGCCTGTGGGCTGAACAAAAAAAAGAGACTGATCAGTAGGTATGCCCGCCATCAGAATACCACCCTTCATCCACCCACTTCTAATTATGTACATACCTGCCCCATTTTCTTTTACCTGTGGTGGTGAAATTGCCTCCTACAGCACTGGAGTTGCTGATTTACATATCGTGGGAGCAAGCGCTGTTGCTGTCAAGATAAATAAACCCGTGATGCAGCTGAATGGCGTACATGAAAACAAATAAATAGTTAACAATAAAACACAGTAAACAGAAAATTATAAAATAATTACATACCTGAAAAGCAAACATGATAAAACATAGTAACAATAAAACATTGCATTGTAGAATACACTAAAAAAGAGCAGAACAATAGAGAGAGAGAATAGAGAGACAGAACAATAAAACGACAACTATTTTAGTTTTTTTATTTTATATTTTTTTGGGGTTTTTTTCCAACTTTTTTATCTTTTTTTTTACACTTTTTTTGGAACTGTAACGGTTGTAGTGGTTGTAACTGCAACGGTTCCTGGTTCAGGTCTCCCAAAATGCAATGACATCTTTGGAGACCCTGTGTAAGTGTGTCCTAGTCTGTGCAGTGCTGTACCCTATGCTAAAACTCCACTAGTATGTGGTAGCGTTCAAAACATTCACCAATGCAAAGACCAGGATGGTCAGGACAGGAGGGACAAAATTAGCGGGTGTCACGCCTGCATCCGCACTTTCTAGAGACACAACATTTTCTTTGGGGGGGGGGGGGTCGTTGGGTAGGGGTACCAAGGAGGACATACGGAAAATGCCTCTCATGCAGCCGGCTTACTGCATTTGGATTAGAAAGTTGGGCCACAGCACCGTCTGGAAACAGAAGGGCTGTGATGATCTCTTCCTGGAATTTAAGGAAGGATCCAGTTTGTCCTGAAGCTTTGTATACCACATAAGCATTCAGCAGAGCCAATTGAAATAAGTATACAGACACTTTTTTGTACCAGCGTCTGGCCTTACCGGCAATTAGGTATGGCGCCAACAACTGGTCGTTGAGGTCCAGGCACCGATTATTTTGGACTACAGCAAAAGATAAATTAGTGAAGAGCATTCCAGACCCACCCATTAGAGGTTTTACATTTTTCATGAGAAAAAGTTTTTTCCCTGGAAATCTGTGATTCGTGTGCACTAAAACAAAATGCCCAAATGAGAAGAAAACCAGTTTCATCTCTACTAGCACAGGAAACACCTATGAAGTGAAGGAGTTTATATGCTGCAACACTGAAGGAGCAGTATATATTCTAGAATGTAGTTGTGGACTACAATACATAGGGCAAACCAAAAGACCACTAAACATACACATGAAAGAACACGTACAGAACATCATAAAAGGATTTGATAAGCATAGTGTGTCTAAACATTTCGCTACATGCCACATCTTACATTTTGGAGAATAGAACCCTATATTAGAGATTGGTGGGGTAGCCACAAAGTCAGAACGTTAAGCCAATTGGAATCCAAATGGATTTTTATATTGAACACCTTTTCACCATGAGGATTAAATGTAGAATTTGATTTAAATTGTTTTGTTAGTGATTTTTAATTTCTGGCTGGTCCTTAGTGACCCTTTAATGTTCCTTGATCTGCACACATCTTGTCTCTATGTTTTTTTGAATTTTTGAATTTAGTAACTACATTATTATTATGGGTCATTTATGATTCATACCGTATGGATTATTCTATTGTTATATTTCATCACTCGCGTCATTTCCAGAGCACACATTTGGTCTTTTTTTATTATATTTATTTATATTTCGATTTTATATATATTTTTACAGGTTTGATTTAAGATACGCTAATTCTGGTGTCCCTTGTATAATACTTTATCACAGAGGAGGTTGGTGACATTACTTTAGTTGAGGTTACTGCTTGCCAGCTTATGTCGGTGGTCCCCTTTTTTATTTCCTCGTCTTTTCCCCTTTAGGTTCCGCAACTTAAGGATTTAGTTGCGGATGTCCCATATACTTACCAGTAATGTTATTCATTTATTTTTGTTTTATATACCCCTTGTTTTCTTCCAAGTACTTACTTGGTTTAATATACCCATGTATCACTGAGAAAATGGCCGCAATGCTACATGGTAGACGCCAAGCTACAAAGAAATGGCCACTATCTACACCCCATGCAGTATTTATGGGAAAATGGCCATCGCTATACTTGTATTATACTTGTATACATTTATTGATTTCCAATTAGTAGTTAATGTGATATGTCTAGTAAACAGTAATATTTGCTTCATTGCAAGTTATTGTTTATTGTTTATGTTGATTTATCAGGTGTGTCCATCACATGCACACCCCCAGTCACATGTACCCCCCAGTCACATGCACACCCCGAGTCACATGTACCCCCCCAGTCACATGCACACACCCCTAGTCACATAACCCCCCAGTTACATGCAAACCCCCCCCCCCAGTCACTTGTATACCCTAGTCACATGCACACCCCCAGTCATGTACCGCCCCCATGCCCATATACCTCACATATAACAAGGCTCTGTCCCCTCAGAGTTCAGTCAGCTCACCCTCAGCTAAGCAGTCAGTTGGCTGCACACAGACACAAATTGGAATTGGCTCCACTTCCACCACGGAAGCCCTGCCCTGGAAGGAGGGTCGACTCGGTGATCCTACTGAGGCGCTAGCTGCACCCTTACACAAGGCATCGGCTCAAGGGACGTATGAGATTTGCTGGCAGGGCAGGGCAGTTGTCAGTCTCTGTGTGTGTCTCTGCCAGCTGTAGTTCTGGTGACATTTTAATGATAGGAGTGGAGACTGGGCAGTGTGGGGGGCGTGGTGTTACAGAGCAGAGAGGATGAGGAGTGACTGTACACTGAACGAGGCGGGCACGAAGCTCTGCTAACTGTACTAGGACTGATGTATGAGGATAGCCAGAGGCGGCTCTTTAGGCAAACTAGGCGGCTGCAAGGCTCCTGGGAGGGTGAGGCCTCAGGCAACCACCTAATCTGTGATCTCACAGTGCATTATGGGGCGTTCCACGGCACTCAAATTTTCTGCGAATGCCCCAAAAGGTTTGCTCTTTGGCGAACGGTGAAACACCCGATGTTCGAGTCCAACTTATGTTGGACCCGAACATCAAGCTCATCCCTACTGATTGATCAGTGGTCATGTAATCACTCTGCTGTCTTAGAGCCTGCATAAGACAGCTGCAGTGTCACATCAATGCACAAGCGTGAAAAATATTTTTTTCCCCTCACAATTCTCCTTTAAATCACATGTAGCTTGCTTAAGCCAGGGGAAAGGGTTAACTATTGTAAGCACAGTTTCTATGCTTTTTTGGTCCTAGCTAGCCCACCTGTGCTATAAAAAGGGGGGAGACTGAAGTCCAGGGCCTATGGAAGACGTATTGGTTGGTTTTGTTTTGCTCATGGTTGGAGGGACTGGGACAACTGCACCTTGCAGTGCGCTGAAGATACCGAGACTATCCAAGACAGCCGAGCTATGGAGAATGTCAAAATGGACTCTCACCTCATGGAGGTATGACTGGGCAGCCACGCCACAGTAGTTAGGTTAGGGCCAAGGATATTATTCATAATGAACTGGAATACTGCAACCTATCCAGTAAAATTCCATTAACTGTTCTGAGCCTGGTATAAAGTTATTCAAAGGGATGCATGTTGGTTATGGAGTATCTAAATAACCAGTGTCTGTAAAGCACTACAAAGTATGAAGTAACACCACTACAAGGGGTTAACTAAGCAAGACAAGGAAGCAGATTGTAGTTACCAAGTACAAGTTCAAGCCTCAAAGCAAGCAGTCATTAGGCGTGGTACCTGGTACAGGCCCTCCAGTAGTGAGGGGGTCGATGTACTGGCTCCCTCCCTAGCAGTCAGTATTCAGTAGCAACCAGATACAAAACCGTTTTATGGAGATCTGTGGCCTGGTCACAAGGTATGGGAAGTGAAAGAGTTAATAAAGGCCACAATGTAGTGCACTGGGAACAAGATTGGTGATTTTTTGGATACATTCTGGTGTCACTTTGACTTTGGATAGAAGTAACAGATGCGTAAAAATTGGTCTTTGGGTATCGGTGGCTCCTTCCCACCGTAACACCATAGAGGTACTCTTGATGAAAACAAGAATTGGCCTTTCTGTAAAAAAATGCAATTATATACACCTGTCAAACAGGTGCAAAAAAAATACTCTTTAGGTGTCGGGCGCGCCTTCCCACTGTAATCCTATAGAGGTGCTCTTGATGAAGGTAAAACAAATTGCACTGATATGCATATGGTTGATGTTTTTGAAACGTTTAATGTGACTGAGACACAGTTTGCAGATAGCAACAGTGCGATCAGATGCAGATTTGCTGAAAAAGGTCCAGACAGCTGAGCTTTGGGGAGTGGGCCGGGAGATAATAGCTGCAGAATATAATGGAATAGGGTGGCTGCTCTCTACTCTTTCTTGATGTCGGTCTCCTTGGGGTTGTGCCGCCTCACCTTCAGTTTCCTCCTCTGCTCTCTCTGGCACAAGTTGCATCAGTGACCTCATCATCATCATCTCCATCTCCTCCATCTTCATCATTACTGCTGGAGACAACTTGGCAATTCGCTGTGACTTGGGGAACACGAATGACAATTTGTCTACCAGTGTTCCTCCCTCTCTCTAGGCTCATGTTCCTGTCATCCTCAACCTCAGAACCAACATCTGAATCCAGTAATGGCTGGGCATCATCAAGGAACAAGTGGCTGACGCTGTGGTCAAATAACTCAACTGACTCCTCAATGGCTGATGTTGGTGCTATGGCAGGAATAGATGTGGACAAGGTTTATCCACTCTGGCAACTGCAGGGGACTGCACACTTCTCTCTGCTTGTATGACAGAGGATGAAGAGGATGAGGAAGGTTTAGTAAACCAGCCCACCACCTCCTCTGCAGGCTGTGGCTGGATAGCATGGGCAAACACACTAAACAGGGGAAATGATACCCTGTCTGAGGACTGACCACCACATCCACCTTTGCCTGTGGACACATTTGTTCCTGGCCCCCATTAGTGGGAGGGAGTGGGCAATGCTTATAAGCACTTTAATTTGAGTACTCACACTATGCAGACACACTCCACAGCTACACTATAATATACTGCAATATAATGCACCAAACATACAGTGATGCACAGAACTATATGGCATTAAACTGGCAGTAACGCACACAAAAGTTAATGGTGTTAAACTGGCAGTAACGCACAAAACTATAGGGCTTTAAACTGGCAGTAATGCACAAAACTATATGGCGTTAAATTGGCAGTAACGCACAAAACTATATGGCGTTAAACTGGCAGTAATGCACACAGAACTATATGGTGTTCAACTGGCAGTAACACACAAAACTATATGACGTTAAACTGCCAATAATGTACACAGAACTATATGAGGTTAAACTGGCAGTAACGCACACAAAACTATATGGCATTAAATTGGCAGTAACGTACACAAAACTATATGGCGTTAAACTGGCATTAACGCACACAGAAGTAAATGGCGTTAAGCTGGCAGTAACACACACAAAACTATATGGGGTTAAACTGGCAGTAACACAATCAAATAGATGGTGTTCAACGTCACTACACTGATGCTAACTGAACTGTCCCTATTTTAGCTATACACTACTGTAAAGATTACTGACACGGTTTCACTACATTACACTGAAACTATCCGAGTTGTCCCTGCTCTAGCTGCACACTATGCAAAGCTGAATGATGGTCCTCCTCACTACACTCACACTATCCCTAGACTGACACTAAACTAATATTCTACACTGACAATTGAAGCAAAATAGCACAGTATAGCACACTAGTAGCACTGTTCAGCACCTCAATACATTGTGGTTGGCTCGGGGACCGAACAAACAGTCGAACGACCATTTGTTCGGCTGTTCGTCAAACGTCCAAACAGCGACAGTTCGGCCGAACTTATGCGCGGTCCGAACCGTTCGCACATCCCTCGACAGGAGTCCCTGCTGTGTGAAGTTCAGTGATGGAAGAAGGAGCTCAGTGGCAGGGCTGCACAGTATTTTACTTGAAAAAGTGCCCAAATACACGTACGCATATAGGAGAACACGTGCATTTATTACACAGCCCATTCTTGCGTTTTTACGCAGGAATTTTATACCAGGTATCTGTTTATACATCTATATTGTGTGCAAGTACCCTTGGGCTACATTCACATGGCCATAAAGCGGCTGTAAAGATTTTACTGAATATAGGACACGGAACAAAAGTTCCTGCATAAATGATCCAGAAGTAGATCCATTTTGTAATGTGTAAAAATTGTCAAGTTCTTTTTCTCAATAGTATATGTGCATATGCATGTCCTCGGATGCAGATTTTTGAGTAAGGATCCGGACACAGTCCATGTTTACATACCTGTGTAAATGTCTCTATTTAAAACAATGCAGCTGCAATTGGATCCATTAAAAAATGGTTAGAACTATATTTTTTTTTACTCCTGTACGACTGAAGCCTTATTTTCTCAGCAGTTTTTGGAGTGCTTTACCATAAGGCTACATTCATATGGGTGTAAAAATTTTACTGATATTATGTGTTTTTTCCTTCTAGCACAAAAGTTCCCATGAAATGATCAGTAAATACTTGCGTAAAACTCTCCTTTTTATTTGCAATACATGCATCTGGCATCCATGCATACAAATGTCCTCAAACGCAGTGTGGTTTTCTCACACCACAGTTGCAATGCTGCTTACCTGCATGTTTGGAGCAGGTTAGGTGCACTTTCTTATAGAGTTAGGCCGCGTACACACGAGAGGATTGTCCATCCAACTAAGTCCGTCAGACAATCCGACAGACAGTCCGTCCTACTTTTGAATGAACGGACTTGACCACACACGACGAACAGACAGTCCGCTGAAAGCTTGCACGATGACGTGTACAGCACGTACGACGGGACTAGAAATACGACGTCCAATACACTGCAATGCAACCTTCGGCCGTGTAAATCCTTTCTGAGCATGCGCCATACTTAGTCCGTCCAACTTGCCTACTCACGAGCGGACTGTCCGCTGAAACCAAAGTTGGACGGACAATATTACGGAAATTCCGAAAGACTTAGTCCGCCAGACTGTCCGCTGAAAAAGTCCGCTGAAGCCCACACACGAGCGGATTGTCCGCTGAAACACGTTTCAGCGAACCAAGTCCGTCAGACAGTCCGTCCGTGTGTACGCGGCCTTATATTGTGTCCTGCATGTTTGGTTTGTTAAGTTAAGATGCAGCCTGCAAGAGTTTTAATGCAGAGAGTTTGCATACGGATATGAATGTGTGAATGAATGTCTCCATTGAATACAATGCAGCTGCATTCAGATCTGTAACAAAAAAATGCTTGAAAATGTGTTTTATTTTTTTACGCTGTGTGAATGAATGAAGCTTATAAAAGAAAAGAGTACAATTATAATACAATTCACTACAAGAGGATTAGGAGTTATAGCATTAAACCTGTAGGTACAGACCAGCCAATAAGGTTATATTCACTATAGATTGTAGATGAAGTAAAATTGCGCAAATAAAATGCAATAAAATATATACAAAAATATCTTTAATACAATTTAACTGGTGTGTACTGTATTTAAGTCCATCCTGTGCTCCAAAATTGGTCTAACTTTACTGTTTAGTTTTTTTAAAATTAATGAAAGTGTCCCTTTTCCCAAAAAGTTGCGTTTAAAACACTGCACAAATACCATGTGACATAAAATATTGCAACAATCATCATTTAATTCTCTAGATTCTCTGCTAAAATATATATATATATTGTAAGGGATCTTCCCGGGGTAGGGTGTGTTTGGACACAGTTCACAGCAGACTTGGAATTTATAAAGCAGATCTTGGCGTTTATTCGTGGTACAAACAGTCCAGCAAACAAAATATACAGCAACACCGTGCTTTCTAAGTACAACAAAAATAAAAGTCCTAGCCCGGCTGGGCGCTTACTAACAGGTTCTGCTCACCTATCTGACACTTACAAACACAGCGTCTTTCGCCTGGATATCGCAGGGTGAGTTTTAACTCCAGCAGTGGCTGTGCTTGCAGCTTCCTTCAACACACAGATTGTTCATTCCCTGGCTGAGAAGCAATCACCTGCAGACCCTACAGAGCCTTTAGCTTCCCAGGCTAATTAGGATCCAAGCTCACCTGATCCCAAACCCAGAACTGGATCGGGGGATGTGGAATGACAGGTCCCTCTACCAAACCTACCTGCCATTCCATATAAACCCAGGCCCGGCAAAATTAAATAACAACTCAGCAGCATATCGCTGCTGAGAAACTGATCCATCCTGGACTTACCATCTCACACTGTGTAGCAACCTAGGTGAGATGTACACCCCCTCGATCACTTCTCCAGTGACATGTCTACATATCCCCCCCCTCTTTTTCAGACCGGAGGGCTGAGCCTTTTGTCCCCACAGACAACTTACCCTTGACAATGCGTCAGCATTTGCCTGTAATTTCCCTGGCCTGTGTTCCACAGTGAAATTAAAGTTTTGTAGGGAGAGAAACCATCTAGTCACTCTTGCATTTCTCTCCTTGTTTAACTTCATCCATGTTAGGGGGGCATGGTCTGTCACCAACTTGAATTTCCTGCCTAGCAAGTAATACTTTAACGATTCTAGGGCCCACTTTACTGCCAAACATTCTCGCTCCACAATGGCATAATTTTTCTCGGCCGGGGTTAGTTTTCTACTCAAGTACGTCACCGGATGCTCCTCACCATTCACTACTTGTGAGAGTACTGCACCTAAGCCTGTGTTAGAGGCATCTGTCTGGACCAGAAATTCTCGCCTGAAATCGGGGGTAACTAAGACAGGTGGTTGGCACAAGGCAGACTTAAGGCTTTGGAAAGCCTTCTCGGCCTCTGGGGTCCACGTGACCATTGCTGTCTTTCCGCCCTTTGTCAAGTCAGTTAGTGGAGCAGCAACTGAGGCAAAGTTCGGCACAAATCTACGGTAATACCCCGTAATACCCAGGAAAGCTCTAACCTGTTTCCTTGTCAGGGGTCTAGGCCAATTCTGTATTGCCTCAATTTTATTTAGCTGTGGCTTAATCAACCCTCTCCCAATAATGTAGCCCAGATATTTGGCCTCTTCTAGGGCTAGAGCACACTTCTCGGCATTTATGGTCAACCCCGCATCACTTATGGCATCCAACACGGCCTGTACCTTACAGAGGTGACTTTCCCAATCAGGGCTAAAAATGACCACATCATCGAGGTAGGCAGCTGAGTAATCACGATGTGGTCGCAGAATCAAGTCCATCAACCTCTGGAAAGTTGCAGGCGCTCCATGTAACCCGAATGGCATCACTACATACTGGAATAGCCCATCAGGGGTGGAGAATGCAGTTTTCTCTTTAGCCTCACCAGAAAGTGGAATCTGCCAGTAGCCCTTTGTGAGATCGAGGGTGGTTATGTACCTGGCGTTACCCAACTTCTCAATCAACTCATCTACCCTGGGCATAGGATACGCATCGAACTTGGAGATCTCATTCAACTTTCTGAAATCGTTACAGAACCTCCAAGTTCCATTGGGCTTTGGGATTAGCACAATTGGGCTGGACCATTCACTCTGTGACACCTCAATTACCCCCAGAGCAAGCATACGTTTTACCTCGGCAGATACGGCTTCCCTACGTGCCTCCGGTATCCTATAGGGCTTAAGGTTTACTCTGCTTCTAGGCTCAGTTTCAATGTGATGATGGATGAGGTGGGTACGCCCTGGGAGGTCAGAGAACTTGTTTTTGTTTTTCTGTAAAAATTCCTGAGCCTCCTGTTTCTGTGACACTGATAGAGTATCACCTACCTTGACTGGAGGGATTGGTTGTGACAAATTATTAACAGTATTTGTCGCCCCCAAGGATTCCCTGTCTTTCCAGGGCTTGATCAAGTTTATGTGATAAACTTGGAAAGGCTTCCTTCTACCTGGTTGGTGCACCTTGTAGTTCACCTCACTGATCTTTTCAACAATTTCATAAGGACCTTGCCACTTCGCCAAGAATTTACTCTCAACAGTGGGGACTAGTATAAGGACCCTATCGCCTGGGTTGAATGTCCTGATTCTTGCGGACCGGTTGTAAATTCTACTTTGGGCCTCTTGAGGTGTTCCCTTACCAGGGGCATTACAGTGGCTATACGGTCCTGCATTTGTGCTACATGCTCAATAACACTCTTGTATGGGGTGGACTCACTCTCCCATGTTTCTTTTGCAATGTCCAGTAGACCCCTAGGGTGACGACCATAGACCAACTCGAATGGTGAGAACCCTGTGGACGCTTGGGGCACTTCCCTAATAGCAAACATGAGGTAGGGTAATAAATGATCCCAGTCACGACCATCTTTTGCCACCACTTTCTTCAACATATGTTTCAAAGTTTTATTAAATCTCTCCACCAATCCGTCCGTCTGGGGGTGGTATACAGAGGTACGGATGTGTGAGATTTTAAATAGTCTGCATAATTCCTTCATTACTTTCGACATAAACGGCGTACCTTGGTCAGTTAGGATTTCTTTGGGGATCCCAGTCCTAGAGAACATATAAAACAACTCACGTGCAATTGTTTTAGATGCAGTGTTTCTTAAGGGTACAGCCTCAGGATAGCGGGTCGCATAATCCAGGACTACCAAAATATACTGGTGTCCTCTAGCTGACTTTACAATGGGACCCACTAAATCCATGGCAATACGCTCAAAAGGCACCTCTATAATAGGGAGCGAAACCAAAGGACTGCGAAAATGTGACACTGGGGCACTAACCTGACATGTGGGGCACGACTCACAGTATTTTTTAATGTCATCATATATGGCCGGCCAAAAAAACCTCTGGAGAACCCTCTCTCGCGTTTTGTCAGTCCCCAAGTGTCCCCCAAGAACATGGTTATGTGCCATGTCAAGCACCTGACGCCGGTACGGCTTAGGTACCAGAAGCTGTTCCACAATCTCATCCTTAATCTTATTGACTCTATAGAAAAGATCATTAGTCACCGAAAAATGTGGAAATCTTTTTTCAGCATCTGGTTCCTGAGGTACCCCATTCATTACAGCAACCTGCTCTCTCGCATTTTTGAGAGTGGGGTCCTGTAATTGTGCAGCCCCAAAATTATCTCTAGACACCTCTAAGTCTAGTATATTTTGCTCAGTGGGAGGAGCCTCCTCCTCCCCAGCCAGGACCTGTAAAGGAAAACAATCATTTTCATCCTGCATACTTTTATCATTCACAGTGGACAAGGCAACCCCCTTAGAGGTATCCTCACTCCTTTTGGGGATTTTTCTTTTTTCCCAGAGAGCCCAGAATAATGGAAAATCGCGCCCCAATATTACATTATGCATGAGGTTTTTAACCACACCCACTTCATATTGTACGGTGCCTTGTTCAGTCCCGACTTTAGCCAGCACTATAGGGTACATTTTTGTATCACCATGTATGCACACAACACTCATATGCTTTTTAGACTCTAAGTCCCCAGTCACCAGGCTAGCATGCACCAAGGTTACAAGGCTTCCTGAGTCCATTAACGCTTTAACAGGAAAGTCATTGATGGTAATATCGCAGATTTGCGGTTCAGTCTCTAGTCCAGGAACTGCAGCACAAGATGGTTCCGCAAATAGCGACTGACGCCGGCTAGCGTCACATTCCATGGGTTCAGAGGTAAGAGGGCAATGGGCCGACACGTGTCCCGCCTCATGGCATCTCCAACACTGGATAGGGCCTGGTCTCTTTGGCAAGGAGTCCTTTTCAGAGCCCCTTAGCCACCCGGGACCATCACCAGTCTTTTGTCCCTGAGACACCACTTGAGCCCTTTTCCCTCCATCAGCACCCCTCCACACTCCCCCAATAGATGGAAGTCTCTTACCAGCTGACGGCACCGACCTGGCGCTCCGGGGAGGTGAAGATGCTGCAGGAACATCACGGAGGTAGTCCTCAGTCGCCTGGAACCTCTCCACAAGGTTGACAAGTTCGTTTGCGTTCTTAGGATCACCTTGTCCCACCCAGCGTTGCAGGTCAGTAGGAAGCGCTCGGAGATAGCGATCCATCACGACCTTCTCTAGGATTTGTGCAGGAGTAGAAGTGTCTGGCTCCAACCACTTTCTTGCCAAATGGATTAGGTCATACATCTGGGACCTCGCTGATTTGTCCAGACTGTAGCTCCAGTTGCGTACCCTCCGGGCACGGACTGCAGTAGTAACTCCTAGTCGGGCAAGTATCTCCTCTTTTAGCCGAGTATAGTCCTTAACCTCTTGCTCACTGAGGTCATAGTAGGCCTTTTGGGGTTCACCTGTTAAATAGGGCGCAATTACCTCTGCCCACTCAGCGGCTGGTAACTTCTCTCGCTCAGCCACGCGCTCAAATACTGTTAGAAAGGCCTCAACATCGTCCTCAGCAGTCATCTTTTGCAGCGCTTTCTGCACAGTCCTTCTCCCAAAAAAAATCTCTGGAGCGGCTCCCATCACTATGGGTGGATTAGTAACCACAGGCGCCTCTCGATTTGCTATCAGGTGCTCGATAAGTTGTTGTTGTGCAGCCATGGACTGTTCATGTCGTCTATTGGCCTCTATCTGAGCCTGCTGTTGTGCAGCCATGGACTGTTCATGTCGTTGCTGTTGTTGCAAACTCACTTGCATAAACTGCTTCAGCATCTCCTCCATGTTGCTGGACTGTTCTTGGAGTGTCGTTGCAGCTTTCACCCAAGACATAAGCAGCTGTAGCCAAGTCTGTCTACACCGTTGCCCCTAGCAACCGACTTTGCCCGCATTCGAACACCAATTGTAAGGGATCTTCCCGGGGTAGGGTGTGTTTGGACACAGTTCACAGCAGACTTGGAATTTATAAAGCAGATCTTGGTGTTTATTCGTGGTACAAACAGTCCAGCAAACAAAATATACAGCAACACCGTGCTTTCTAAGTACAACAAAAATAAAAGTCCTAGCCCGGCTGGGCGCTTACTAACAGGTTCTGCTCACCTATCTGACACTTACAAACACAGCGTCTTTCGCCTGGATATCGCAGGGTGAGTTTTAACTCCAGCAGTGGCTGTGCTTGCAGCTTCCTTCAACACACAGATTGTTCATTCCCTGGCTGAGAAGCAATCACCTGCAGACCCTACAGAGCCTTTAGCTTCCCAGGCTAATTAGGATCCAAGCTCACCTGATCCCAAACCCAGAACTGGATCGGGGGATGTGGAATGACAGGTCCCTCTACCAAACCTACCTGCCATTCCATATAAACCCAGGCCCGGCAAAATTAAATAACAACTCAGCAGCATATCGCTGCTGAGAAACTGATCCATCCTGGACTTACCATCTCACACTGTGTAGCAACCTAGGTGAGATGTACACCCCCTCGATCACTTCTCCAGTGACATGTCTACAATATATATATATATATATATATATATATATATATATATATATATATATATAATGTTTGGGGGCTCTAAGTAATTTTCTAGCAAAGAAATACGGATTTTAACACCAAATAGTCAAAAATAGGCTTAGTCATGAAAGGGATATTATTACACAAATGAGTAATATAGCATTACCCTGATGTTATAAGTGTAGACATGTCAGAGAGATGAGATGACATATAAGGGGATATAATATAAAGAAGAGTTACAATAGCAATAGCAACAATAGGTGATGCTATGCCTATAAGAAGGTTGGATGTGTATCAGAGCTCCAAAGCACATAACTCCACACATATATCATTGGGGTGGGTGGAGAGAACTAGAGGAATAAAAAGGATGAATAACTTGTCTGTCTGAATTTGTGCTCTTGGCTGCAACCTGTTTGCACACTGGATGTGATGATGGCTACCCCCCTGGGCATACAGTAAATGGCCCATGCATCTCACCTGTCCTTCACTCTCCACTCTCAGGCTCTCCCAGGGCCAGTGCAAGGGCTTTTGTTTACTTAGGTGAAGGGGCATTTTGACGCACCCCAACCCACCGTCCTGCCACCACCCTCTCCACGACGGCAGTCTTGGAGCCATGTTTTAAATTTTTAGTTTACATGTTTTTAAAAAAACTACATTTTTTATTTTTTTTTAAAGCAGACACCCTAGAAAATAAAATGTTGGTAGGCAATGGTGCATTTTACTGCCCCCTCTATTTTACCTATAGGTAAGCCTAGAATAAGGCTTAACTATAGGTACTGGAAATATCTCCTAATGTGTGGCGTTTAGGAGATATTTCACTTGTAGTGCACCAATGTCATCATCCGTGCATGCGCTGTGAAGAAACGGACCACCGTGCCGTTTCTTCCCCCATCGTGTGCCGTGACTGACGGTTCCCGCACATAAGCGGGAGTGATGTCACGCGACTCCAGCCAGTCGCAGAGCCAGAGTCCGCAGCCCCAAAAGGAAGAGAGGCAAAGATGGACGCGACCTGTGCGGGCTTTGTTTGCAGGTAAGTATCATATATTGGGCTAGTATGCAATGCTTTTAACTTGCAGGCCTTGCAGGAGCAAAAAAGGAAGTAAAACCCATCGGGTTTACTTCTTCTTTAAGCTACCCTATGGTAGCACCGGCCCTGTCCGCCCCTTCAAACTCTGTGCAGCTCACAGCATTTCCCCGCCCCCTGGGCTACTAACCTCACGCCCCCCCCCCCCATTCATCCCACCAATTATTTTATTGTGCGCATGCCTCCCACATTGTATTGTGCAGATGGTGGCTGCATGCAGAAACAGCTTTAGGCTGTGTGAAGAAATACACTGTTGTCTGTGCCTTCTTTGTGTGCAGGGATGGTAAAAGAAGCTCAGCAGCAGGTCACAGTGTCTGGGGTGGGTGGGAGGCTTTAGCCACCCAAGCTACTTTCTGTGTTGGTGATATTAGTAACCAGGATAAATAGAGCTGTGATTCCCCCCCAGCACAAACATCAATAAAAATGACAGAAGGTCTAACCCATCCCCATTCTTTCCAACACTAAAAAAAAGCATTGCACACACTTTAAAGTGGTTCTAAAGGCAGCAGCTTTTTTTTTTTTTTTACCTTAAAGTGTTACTAAACCCACAACAGTAAAATCAGTTTGTATATGCAGCAAAGCATGCTTGTTATACTTACTGTGGAACCTAAGGGGGTCATTTTCTACATTGTGTGAAAAGGCTGCTTGATCCTTTCTTCTCTGATCCTCCCCTTTTTCCACAGTCCCCAATCTACCTACTGATAGAACAGGGTCTTGGGGGCAAGTTTCACATGCTCAGTTTGGTGTGTATTGCTAGAGAGATTTATTTTTCTGAGGGGAAGGGGGGGGGGGGTGCATGTGATCAGCACAGGGCCAATTAACACTGTCCAAACAGGGGGTTGAGGGGTCATGCAGACTTATAGGGCAACCAGGGGAGAATGAAAACTCCTCCTACAAACTTTAACCAGACACTGATAGAAGTCAAAAGACTGCTATATACTGCTGATGAGAAAAGGTATTTAACAGTTTATATTTACTAAACTAATTGCATTTCCATGTTCTGTGTACTGTAGGAAAAGCAGATACAGGGTCCTGGGTTTAGTAACACTTTAATGCATTCTATGTATTAAGATAAAAAACCTGTGTGCAGCAGCCCCCCTCAGCCCCCTAATACTTACCTGAGCCCCATCTCGATCCAATGCATGTGCACATGAGAGCATCATCTGTCCGGGGACTCTCCCTCATTGACTGAGACAGCAGCAAGATTATTGATCAAAGTCAGTGAGCCAATGAGGAGAGAGTGGGAGCGGGGTAGAGCCACAGCCCCGTGTCTGAATGGACACATAGAGCAGCGGCTCAGCTTGGGTGCCCTCATAGCAAGCTGCTTGGTGTGGGGGAACTCAGCAAGAAGGAGGGGCCAAGAGCACTGAGAAGAGGAGGATCGGGGCTGCTCTGTGCAAACCACTGCACAGAACATGTAATTATAGCATGTTTGCTATTTGTAACCACTTCAGCCCCACTAGATTTTCCCCCTTAATGACCAGGCCATTTTTTGTTTGTGATATGGCACTGCGTCGCAATTGTGCAGTTGTGCAACATTGTACCCAAACAAAATGCATGTCCTTTTCTCCCCAGAAATAGAGCTTTCTTTTGGTGGTATTTGTTCCCTTCTGCGGATTTTATTTTTTGCGCTATAACATAAAAAAGAGCAACAATTTTGAAAAAAAACCACAATATTTTGTGCATTTTGCTATAATAAACATCCCAATTTTTTTCAAAAACACATTTCTTCATCAGTTTAGGCCGATATATATTCTTCTACATATTTTTGGTAAAAAAAATCACAATAAGTGTATATTGATTGGTTTGCGCAAAAGTTATAGCGTCTACAAAATAGGGGATAGATTTGCACATTATGGCATGAGCTGCAACCCTTCACCTCACTACAGTACTGCTTTAAGATATCCAATTATTTTTAAAGATACCATTAAGAATCACCACCATCATCAGATTCGCTGTCACTATCTCTTTGATGTGTTTGAAATATCGGAGGGCGAATTTTTATGGTTTGAGCTGTGTGTCCAATCTGCCCAAATCCAGTCCTAAACCAAGCCCATTATCTATGTTATTGCCTTCTGAAGCCAAGTAAAACAGGTAAATTGGGAGGTATCCATATGCATAAACGGTAGAAAATACAAATTGGCTCATTTTATAATAATAATGAAAACATTGTTGATATCTGAAAGTGCTCCCCTGCTTATAGGATTGGGCAAAAATAATGAAATGTTTCAAATTACACAAAGACATGCTCCTAGCTATTTTTCATTCATGGCTTGAATGTTTAGTAGCGTGTGTAACAGGCTGCATTTAGTTCAGGAAGAACATATCTGTATAAAACAGAAACTAAGTTGTGTCAGCCAGCATTGCTTAATTGAGTTGTTATGACACTTTGCTATACTAACACTCTCTGCCCGTACTATGCACCCCTAAATAATTAAATATCTTTCAGGTTCTTGGTCTTTTTTCTTTCTTTTTAATAGAGTTTATATTTTAATGTTTCCTCCTCTCCATTGCCCCTTTCTGTGAGGGTCCCTCAAGGCTCTGTTCTTGGACTCCTTCTCTTCTCTATCTACACCTTCTCCCTTCGTCACTTGATAACCGCCCACGGCTTCCAATACCACTTATATGCTGATGACACCCAAATCTATCTGTCTACTCCTCACCTCACTCCTTCAGTCTCCTCTCACATTACTAACTTACTAACTGACATTTCAGCATGGATGTCGCACCACTTCCTTAAACTAAATCTCCCTAAAACTGAGCTATTAATATTCCCCCTGGCCCGTGCCCCCCTCCATGACTTTTCCATCAAAACAATGCAACCATCAGTCCCTCCCCTCATGCCAGGGTACTAGATGTAATCCTAGACTCTAACTTGACATTTTAGCCTCAAATCCAATCGTCAAAAGTTTGTTGAATTCACCACCGTAACATCTCTAAAATTCGCCCCTTAACAAATGAAACCACCAAGCTCCTCATTCACTCCCTTGTTATCTGTCGCCTTGACTATTATAGGGATGAGTCGAACACCCCCCGGTTCGGTTCGCACCAGAACTTTCGAACGGACCCCAAATTCGTACGAACGTTAGAACCCCATTGAAGTCTATGGGACTCGAACGTTCGAAATGAAAAGTGTTAATTTTAACGGCTAATATGCAAGATACTGTCCTAAAAAGGGTTTGGGGACCTGGCTCCTGCCCCAGGGGACATGGGTCAATGCAAAAAAAACTTTTAAAAACGGCCGTTTTGGCGGGAGCACTGATTTTAATGACGATTAAAGTGAAAAAAAAAAAGTTAAATATTCCTTTAAATATTGTGCCTGGGGGGGTGTCTGTAGTATGCCTGTGAATTGCCACATGTTTCCCGTGTTTAGAACAGTCCCTGCACAAAATGACATTTAACGGAAATAACGTAATTTAAAGCTGCTTGCGGTTTTAATGTTATATCTGGTTCCTGCAATATGGTTGAAAATCATTGAGAAAAATGGCATGGGTAGCCCTCCCTGCCCATTACCAGCCCCTTTGGGTCTTGTACACATATTAAGGGGAACCCCGTACCCATATTAAAAAAAGGAAATACGTGTGGCCCCCAGGCCCTATATACTCAGAACAGCAGTATACAGGCGGTGCAAACAAGAAAGGGACTGTGTAGGTTTGTTGTGTTAAGTTGAATCTGTTTGTAATTTTCAACCGGTACATTTTTAAAGTGTAGCTCCAGTCAAAAAAACTATTTTTAAGCTTTTTGGAAAACATAGGGAAGGGTTATCACCCCTGTATGTTTTGTTTTGCCGCCCGTCTTTTTCAGAGCATGCAGACAGCACGCACAATCTCCTACCGCTGACTGCAAGCTCTATTTAAAACGAGCAAGATAGTTAGCTATATGGGTGGATATAGCGGTGTATACTGCGTTCAGAGCACGCAGACAGCACGCACAATCTCCTAACACTGACTGAAAGCTCTATTTAAAACGAGCAAGATATTTAGCTATATAGGTGGATATAGCGGTGTATACTGCGTTCAGAGCACGCAGACAGCATGCACAATCTCCTAACACTGACTGAAAGCTCTATTTAAAACGAGCAAGATATTTAGCTATATAGGTGGATATAGCGGTGTATACTGCATTCAGAGCACGCAGACAGCACGCACAATCTCCTAACACTGACTGACAGCTCTATTATAAAAGATAGATATATCGCTAGATATATAGGTGAATATAGCAGTGTATACTGCGGTCAGGGCACACAGACAACAACCACTACAGAAGAGCAAGAACGAAAAATCGGCCGATAACGATCGGTGTATACTGTGTTGAAGGTACACAGAACACCCACTAACTGCTACAGATGCCAACACACTACACAAGGCCGCCGCGCTGGTGGCCTTATATAGTGTGGGGCGTGTACTACACAGCCTGAGCTATGATTGGCCACAGGCATCCTGCCTGTGGCCAATCATGGCTCTCCTCGCTGCCAGCGCTGTGATTGGCCAAGCATGTGGGGTCACAGTGCATGCTTGGCCAATCATGAGCCAGCAATGCACTGCGCCATCGCAGTGCATTGTGGGCCGTGAGCGCCACACGAATTTGGTGCGAACGGCCCATAACGTTCGGAATTCGCCGAACGGGTGAACAGCCGATGTTCGAGTCGAATGTATGTTCGACTCGAACACGAAGCTCATCCCTAGACTATTACAACTCCCTTCTCATTGGCCTGCCTCTCCATAGGCTATCCCCTCTTCAGTCTATCATGAATGCTGCTGCCAGACTTATACAACTTACCAACCGCTCAGTGTCTGCCAGCCCTCTACTTCAATCCCTACAATGGCTCCCGATCGCCCAGCGAATTAAATTCAAAAGACCAACTACAACATACAAAAGCCATTCACAACTCTGCCCCGAGCTACATCACCAATTTTGTCTCCAAATATCACCCAAATCGTCCTCTCCGCTCTTCTCATGACCTCCTGCCATTCTCGTCTCCAGGATTTCTCCAGAGCCTCTCCCATCCTCTTGAACTCGCTACCTCAACCTGTCTGGCTATCCCCTACTCTTGCTACCTTCAGGCAATCCCTGAAAACTCACCTCTTCAGGAAAGCCTCTCACGTCTCCAACTAATCTCCTACCACTTCCAACGGCTCATTCCCCACAGTTTTGTACCCCCTGCCCCACCCTATTAGATTGTAAGCTCTTCTGAGCAGGGCCCTCTTAATCCTCTTGTATTTTATTGTATTATAACTGTATTGTCTCCCTTTTACATTGTAAAGCGATGCGTAAACTGTTGGTGCTATATAAATCCTGTATAATAATAATTAACCAATAGAGCAATAATAATTCTGAAACCTCCTAAATTGACTAAATTCCCACCGCCACGGCCCCATAGTACAAAGGGGGGGCAATAAGGCACTAACCCCATTCCATCAGGTCTCCTGATAATACCTGTTTGGAAATTGGAGGTATGTACTGTTAATAATCTCTTATATAAAACTTGCATTATTTCTATACTGGTATGCATCTATATACTGCACGTATGTTTAATAGTATTTGCTGGTTGAAGTGCAAAACAAAAAAACTTGTTTAGTTTCATTTTATTTCGATTTTTATTAAACCAATTTTGTTTAGTTAGGCTCGGTAAATTTGTTTCATTCCTTTTCGAAATCCGTTTTGTTTCATTTATTTGTGTTCGATTACAACTAATCTGAAAACATTTCAACCGAACTTGAAAACATTTCAACCACATTAGAAAACATTTCAACCTCATTAGAAAACATATTAAATGCATAAATAAACATTTCAGCCACATTAGAAAACATTTCAACTGAATCTATGTGTGACAGATGTTTTGGTGTTCGCTGGTACACACTGAGACAGATGTTGATGGGACACTAGTCGTACAGATGTTTTTGTACACTGGAACATGCCCGATGTGACAGCTGATTGGTTGCACTGGCAAACTCTGACAGATGTTGATTGGACACACACTACTACTACTAAAGATGTTTTTGGGCATAGGCACACTGTGACAGATAGGTGAAAAAAATGAGCTGCGCTAAAAACAAATTAGAAATTAAAAATTAATCAAACACCTAAAACCTAATCAAACCTATACAAAGTAAGCATAAAAAACAATATTAAATAAACAAAAATGTGATTAGTAAATAGTATATATGAGTACTATCATATCATCATAGAGTGAATAAAGTGTGTACTAGATCTGAAATGAAATTAGTATAAATAATATAGAAAGCACCCACAATAATTAATGTAAATTGAAACAAAAATAATAATGTGTGCTAAATCTAAACGAATAATATTAATAAAAATAATATTCAAAAACTATAAAGAGTTCATATGTGATAAAGGAAAAAATGATATTTTTAGTCCAAAAATATTATTGTTGATTCTTCAAACTTGATATTAAGGTGAAAAATTTTTTTATCCACAAATGCGTGTATGTAGAAAATATTCAAAACAATCCTCCACCAGTGAGAAGAGGGGCCGCTTACCAGAGCTTTAGATCCCAGTGTTAGTGAGATCAATAAGGCAACAGCACAGGGGTTTCTGGGTGAACCGTCACAGGCATCCCACCATCTATGTCTCCAATACGAAGGCTCCAATACGAAGGCTCCAATCGAGGAACGAAGGTGTCGTAGATTGCTGACACCACGCTGTCTCTATCTCCAGTACGAAGCCTCCAATCAGGGAACGAGGGTATCGTGGATCATATATAAAAGATCAAAGACACTCGCATAGCGTAAAACCACTTGGTTTAATAAAGTAGAATTTAAAAAAATTACACTCACATACGTAAAGAAAAAACGATCACATAAAAAACGAGCCGGCCGGACTCGTGTGCCGCCCGCACTTCCTGGTTGGGCGTAGAACGCGGAGACGTCTGACGTCTCCGCGTTCTACGCCCAACCAGGAAGTGCGGGCGGCACACGAGTCCGGCCGGCTCGTTTTTTATGTGATCGTTTTTTCTTTACGTATGTGAGTGTAATTTTTTTAAATTCTACTTTATTAAACCAAGTGGTTTTACGCTATGCGAGTGTCTTTGATCTTTTATATATGATCCACGATACCCTCGTTCCCTGATTGGAGGCTTCGTACTGGAGATAGAGACAGCGTGGTGTCAGCAATCTACGACACCTTCGTTCCTCGATTGGAGCCTTCGTATTGGAGCCTTCGTATTGGAGACATAGATGGTGGGATGCCTGTGACGGTTCACCCAGAAACCCCTGTGCTGTTGCCTTATTGATCTCACTAACACTGGGATCTAAAGCTCTGGTAAGCGGCCCCTCTTCTCACTGGTGGAGGATTGTTTTGAATATTTTCTACATACACGCATTTGTGGATAAAAATTTTTTTCACCTTAATATCAAGTTTGAAGAATCAACAATAATATTTTTGGACTAAAAATATCATTTTTTCCTTTATCACATATGAACTCTTTATAGTTTTTGAATATTATTTTTATTAATATTATTCGTTTAGATTTAGCACACATTATTATTTTTGTTTCAATTTACATTAATTATTGTGGGTGCTTTCTATATTATTTATACTAATTTCATTTCAGATCTAGTACACACTTTATTCACTCTATGATGATATGATAGTACTCATATATACTATTTACTAATCCCATTTTTGTTTATTTAATATTGTTTTTTATGCTTACTTTGTATAGGTTTGATTAGGTTTTAGGTGTTTGATTAATTTTTAATTTCTAATTTGTTTTTAGCGCAGCTCATTTTTTTCACCTATTTAGTTTGATATCGGAGTATTACGATTAGGGTTGCTGCTTTTAGGTTGCTTTCTTTTGTTGTTTGAGTAGCGCGGTTTACCCTTTGTACACTGTGACAGATGTTGATGGGGCACAAGTAGTATACCTGACCTAGAAACAAAATTTTTAGAAAGAAAAAATTATTTTTTTCATCACCAGGAATATGATGTACTTATTTTGATTTTGTTTTCAAATTCAAATCAATTGGAATTAGTAACAATTCATATTGGATTGTTATTTCTGTCAGCTCAGGTAGCCCTTGTACAATGCATATATATATATATCTCACAAAAGTGACTTTACCCGCAGCTTCTTTAGCAAGGCAGCGGTCGTCTTGTAGGTGTGTTTGGGGTCGTTATCATGTTGGAATACTGCCCTGCTGCCCAGTCTCTGAAGGGAGGGGATCATGCTCTGCTTCAGTATGTCACAGTACATGTTGGCATTCATGGTCCCCTCAGTGAACTGTAGCTCCCCCCTTTTGTAAGACTTGGGTTTCCGTATTTGGACTCTTGCATATTTTCGTAAGGGTTATGAAAAATAACCCTTACGAAAATATGAAAGTAAATTACGTTGCTTCTTTTTCCCGTTAGTCTAATTTTCGTTGGTTCGAAATTTGTATTTTCATTATTTCATATTCGGCCCCTTTCGTATTTTCATAAGAACTATATTTTCATTGATTTGAAATGATTCGTACTTCCGTGAGTCTAATTTCCGTTGATTAGAAAATCGTACTTTCGTAGATTTAATTACATTCATACTTTTGTACTTTCATTAGAATGCATTTTCCATTTATCCAAAACACTACTCGTCGTAATTTTGTAATTCGTACTTTCGTGAAATTGACTGCCTCATTTATTCTTACTTTCATAACATTGTTTTTGTGGATTTGTAATTGGGCATAATTCGGAATTTTACGTAATGTGTCAGAATGGCGCTATGCTACTACTGTGCTTTGTACATCCCGGTTAATCGTAATTATTCTAAATCTCATAATTTACTTTCATTTTCGACATGCGGCTATAGCCTCTGCCCCTGGACGCCATTTTGAGAGGGTGTACAGTGGTGTGGAGAGGGAGGATCAGAGAGCAGTGCATAGTGGTATTGTTGGACTTGTAGTTGTTTTTGTGTGGTGGTTTGGTAGTGTGTTTGCAATTAGAATGTCTGGGAGTTAGAATGGACGTGTGAGTCTTGTGAGTGAGAATGTTGGTGTTAGTCAGTGTGCTGATGTGAGAGTTGTTGGTGTGACTGAGAGTGGAGGGAAAGGGAGGGGAGGCGTGGAGTGGAGGAGAGGCATGGAGTGGAGGGGAGGCGTGAAGTGGAGGGGAGGAGAGACATGGAGGGGAGGGGAGGCATGGAGTGGAGGAGAGACAGGGATCAGAGGGGAGGTGTGCAGGGGAGGGGAGGCATGGAGGGAAGGAGAGGCAGGGATCGGAGGGGAAGCGTGGAGTAGAGGAGAGGTGTGGAGGGGAGGGAAGGGGAGGAGAGGCAGGGATCGGAGGGGAGGCATGGAGTGGAGGAGAGGCATGGAGGGGAGAGGAGGCATGGAGAGAAGAGGAGACGTGGAAGGAAGTAAAGGCGTGAAGGGGAGGAGAGATGTGGAGGGGAGAGGAGTGGGGGTGAACAGAGGCGTGAAGTGAAGCCGAGGCATGGAAGGGAGCGTGGAGGTGTATTGGAGCGGGAGCATGGCCAAGAAAGGAGACATGTGTCCCCTCCTATGTCAGAGAGTGCAGACTCAGATGTGCAACAGAGGCAGCAAACCAAGAGACAGAGATCAAGGGGACCCGTATATACCAAAAAGGCGAATGCTGCATTGGTTGCTGCAGATTTAACCAAAAAATTTACACTCTACTGCCAATCCGTTCCAACATCCGATAAGGCAGCAGCCTGGGGACGAGTTTGGGACTCCATGAATGCAGTCTCCAAGTTTCGCATGCCCACCACTGGCGTCAGACACAGGTAATTATTATTCAAATATTCTTTCACTCTTAGAACACACATATGTAAAAAATACACAGTGTGATAGTCAATAAAAAGTAACAGTTCAACTTAACAAAAATATTTATTTGACACAGCCACATGCAGAACAGTATATATATATATATATATATATATATATATATATATATATATATAAAACCATCACTATGTGAAAGGAAACGTTGTTTTAGAAAAAAAAAATTTGGTTTATAATTTATGTAATTAATAATGTTTAACTATATAAATAATGTGGCAACTGTTGGCGAGTAGCCCTTGCAGCCTCGCTAGTAGCTCAGGGCTTGAAATTTTAAGCCCTGTTATTATATATATGGGGGCTGTAGTAGATTATATGTAAAAGTCTATTCACAAAAATCTTTTGGAAATTAAAAATTTGCCCAGAAATATAGCATCTGTTTTAACACATCAGCAACTTCAAATTAGATTTTATATTTCCAGTGCAAATGAATTCACCTCAGTGCACTTTGATAATCAAAAATGTTGTTGTACAAAATATACCAGGTAGGCATGAGGTTCGAGTTCGAGTCGTACTCATGTTCGACTCGACCATTGCCTGTTCAGCGAACAGTGAACAATTTGGGGTGTTTGCAGCAAATTGGAAAAGCCGCGGAACACCCTGTACAAGTCTATGGGAGAAATCTAAAGTGCTAATTTTAAAGGCTAATATGCAAGTTCAATTACCAGGCCCTTCAGGTCTGGTATGGATTTTAAGGGGAACTCCACGTCTATTTTTTTTATCCTTTATCCGAGCATGCAACCTGGCAGACCACAGGAAAAGAGGGGGGGGGGGGGCGAGAGAGTGCCCCCCCTCCTGAACCGTACCAGGCCACATGCCCTCAACATTGGGAGGATGCTTTGGGGGTCTGTGACCCCTCAAAGCACCTTGTCCCTATGTTGATGAGGACAAGGGCCTCATCCCCACAACCCTGGCCGGTGGTTGAGGGGGGTCTGCGGGTGGAGAGCTTATCAGAATCTGGAAGCCCCCTTTAACAAGGTGACCCTCAGATCCTGGCCCCCCCTTGTTTGAAATGTTAAGGGGGTACAAAAGCTACCCTTACCATTTCACAAAGAAAGTGTAAAAGAATGTTAAAAAAGACACACACACCATTGAAAAAGTCCTTTATTAAAAATAAAAAAATTAAAAAAAGATTCCAGCGGGGGTAATCCAATCTTGCTATCCAGCGACGGATGATCATCTCTCTGTGGTCCAGCGATGGCTGATCTGATCCAGCGACGGGTGATCTCTCCCTCCAGCGCAGCGCAGCACAGTCCATCCATCCTCTGTCTCCACTGGCGGAGATACTGCGGGGATCCCGGTAGCCTGACATTTCTTATATGAGGAGGGCGGGGCCACCCGTCACCTGACCCCACCCACCTCTGACGCAAGTGGGAAAGCCTGGCTTCCCCAATGACGTGTGGGTGACCCCGCCCCCCTCTGATATAAGGGAAACCTAGAGAAGTTGGGGAAGGAGGATAAGTTGTATTAATGATTAAGAGAGAATACCAAAAGCTAGCTAAATATGGTTACAACTTATTTAGCTAAGTCTACCCATTAGTTTAAATTGCATTTATATCCTATATAGCCATAGTTTGTTTTCTCTTGACTTTAAACAAAAAAAAGTCAAAGCACATTTATATTTGATTTTTCAGTTTTAATCTAATAACTTTTATGGAAGTAAATACAATTTAAAATAGCAGAGGCAGATAAAGCATTTGACAAAAATTGTGTTTGCTAATGCTAATTTTTCCCCTGAAAACAGAGATTAAACAGTGCCTGCGTGTTATACGCAGACTTCATGCTTTAACAACAGGGGGCGGGAATCGTGCGGTCTGCCCCAGGAGCCACCCATTAGGGGTTGTCGCCGGTCTCTCCTGGCCCTGGGACAGCGCTCCCTGCTGAAATTGAGAAAAAATCACTTGCCAGTAGTGATGGACGAACTTCCGACGGGACGTTTCGCGAACGCGGACCGCGGCCGATAGTTCGCGAACCGTAACGTTCGCGGCGGGCCCCATTGACTTCAATGGGAGGCGAACTTTGCAAACCTACAGGTCAAATTTGCAGCCACAAAATAATTAATAGCTGTGCAAACATAGTCCCACCACATGGCCAATGACATAACACATGTATGAGGTGAATCTGGGATCGACAACTACAAGCATTCTTTTTTTATATGGGAAATTGTTGTGACAATTCAGGACTGTGGAGCGCATGAAGGCAATGGAGGAGAGGGAAGGTCAGGGACCAGGGTAGGCAAAAAAGAGGGTGCAGGAGATGATCACTAGCAGCGTGACATACAGCAATGACATCTGCACCGTGATAGAGTCATCTGACAACAGCACCGTGATAGAGAACACTGACATCAGCAGCGTGACATAAAGCACTCACACCAGCACCGTGATATACAGAACTGACAGCAGCACCGTGATAGAGCACTGACATCAGCAGCGTGACATAAAGCACTCACACCAGCACCGTGATATACAGCACTGACAGCTGCACCGTGACAGAGAGCACTGACATCAGCACCGTGATATACAGCACTGACACCTGCACCGTAAGCAGCCCCAGGAGGAAGTCAGCATAGCACAGGGATGGTGGGAGCCCCTTATAATGAGCATAGCACAGGGATGGTGGGAGCCCCTCATAATAAGCAGCCCCAGGAGGATGTCAGCATAGCACAGGGATGGTGGGAGCCCCTCATAATAAGCAGCCCCAGGAGGATGTCAGCATAGCACAGGGATGGTGGGAGCCCTTCATAATAAGCAGCCCCAGGAGGATGTCAGCATAGCACAGGGATGGTGGGAGCCCCTCATAATAAGCAGCCCCAGGAGTAAGTCAGCACAGCACAGGGATGGTGGGAGCCCCTCATAATGAGCATAGCACAGGGATGGTGGGAGCACCTCAAAATATGCACAGCAGAGGTACAGCCCCAGGAGGAAGTCAGCACAGCACAGGGATGGTGGGAGACCCTCATAATATGCACAGCAGAGGTACAGCCCCAGGAGGATGTCAGCACAGCACAGGGATGGTGGGAGCCCCTCATAATAAGCAGCCCAATAGAAATATGACACCGCTCAACCTCTTCAAAGAGGAGGGTACGGGCATATAGTACGGTGTGCTTTTTTTGGACAAGGAAGTGAGCCAAATGAAGAAAGAAGGTCTCTGTGCTCGATTAAAAAAATTGTTTATAGACATATACATGGTCTACTGGTCACATGTGTTGAATTCCTCCGAGATCCATGCCTCATTCATTTTTAGAAATGTGAGGTAGTTAAGACTGTCGTGAGCTAAGCGAGTACGCTTATCGGTCACGATCCCCCCTGCTGCGCTGAACGTCCTTTCGGACAGGACACTGGATGAGGGGCAAGCCAACAGTTCGATTGCAAATTGGGCAAGCTCTGGCCAGAGGTGAAGCCTGCCCACCCAGTAGTCCAGGGGTTCATCACTCCTCAGAGCGTCCACATTGGCCGTTAACCCGATGTAGTCGGACACCTGACGGTCTAGGCGTTCCCTGATGCTGGATCCGGATGACACCTGTCGATGGGTCGGCTGATAGAATGACCTCATATCCGAAGTCACCAACACATCTTCAAACCGGCCTCTTCTTGCAGGCGCTGTTGGATTGGTACCCGCAACTCCTTCTCTGGGAGTGGGAATTGCTCCTCTGCCAGTGCACGCAAAAGCAGAATGCAGCATTTCTCGAAGCAAGGCCTGGAAGTGCTGCATTCTGACAGCCCTCTGTGACGGCGGTAACATTTCCGCTATTTTGTGTTTGTACCGGGGGTCTAAGTACGTTGCCACCCAGTACTGGTCCTTGACCCTTATGCTTTTTATACGGGGGTCCCTATTAAAACACTGGAGCATGAAGGCCCCCATTTGCACTAAAGTGGAAGCGGTGTGGTGGCCTGGCTCCTGCTCATCATCCAGGATAATGTCGCCCTCTTCATTCTCCTCTCCCCATCCACGCACAACAGGGATCCCAGAAAGGTTTAAAGCATGCTCTTCTTGCTCCTCCTCATCCGCCCCGGCACCATCCTCCTCTGACTCCTCTTCAGACTCCTGTTGTTCACTTGTCTCAGATAGAGTAGCCCCCCTGGGAATTCATCCAGCATTGCGACTTCCTCATCTTCCCGCTCCTGCTCCTCCACAGCTTGATCAATGACACGACGCAATGCACGCTCCATAAAGAAGGCATAAGGTACCATGTCACTGATGGCGCCATGGCTGCGACTGACCAGTTTGGTGATCTCCTCAAATGGGCGCAGAAGTCTGCATGCGTCGCGCATGAGCAGCCACTGGCGCGGTGAAAAAAAACCCAGCTCCCCAGAATCGGTTCTGCCGCAGAGTTTATACAGGTAGACGTTAACTTCACGTTTCTGCTGGAGCAGCCTATCAAGCATATAGAAGGTTGAGTTCCATTGCGTCGGGCAATCGCAAATAAGACGTCTGACCGGCATATTGTGTCGCCGCTGAATGTCAGCAAGGCGAGCCATGGCCGTGTAAGATCTTCTGAAATGGGCCGAGATTTTCCTTGCCTGCCGCAAGATGTCCTGGACCCCAGGGTATTTGACAAGGAATCGCTGCACAACCAAGTTTAAGACGTGTGCCATGCATGGCACGTGCGTGATTTTGCCCTGTTTCAATGCGCTAAGCAGATTGGCACCGTTGTCACAAACCACTTTACCAACTGTCAAATTGAGTGGTGTTAGCCATTGATCTGCCTGTGAACGCAAAGCTGAAAGGAGTGCCGGGCCAGTGTGGCTCTTGGCTTCCAGGCACAACAGACGCAGCACGGAATGGCAACGTCTCACCTGGCATGTCGAATAGGTTCTGGGGAGCTTGGGCGGCACGAGACGCTAGCAGCGGAAAAGGAGGAGTCAGCTGAGGAGGAGAGGGAGGAGGATGGAGTAGGAGGAGGAGGAGAAGAAGAAGAGTCAGCCCTGCATGCAATCCGTGGCGGTAAAACCAAATCTACACGGGTGCCACGGGTTACATGCTTGACGGCCGTCAGAAGGTTCACCCAGTGGGCAGTAAAAGTGATATACCTTCCCTGCCCGTGTTTGCTAGACCACGTGTCTGTGGTCAGATGTATCTTGGCACCGACACTGTGTGCCAGAGATACATTCACTTGCCGCTGAACATGGCCATATAGCTCTGGGATGCCCTTCTCTGAGAAATACTTCCTTCCTGGGACCTTCCATTGTGGTGTTCCAATGGCCACAAATTTGCGAAATGCCTCGGAGTCCACCAGTTTATATGGCAGTAGTTGGCGGCCTATGAGTTCTGACAAGCCAGCCGTCAACCGTTGGGCAAGAGGGTTATCCGGCGTCATCATTTTTTTTATGCTCAAACATTAGGCCCACGGAAGCCTGCCTTTTTGCAGAAAAACGTGAGCTTGGCGTGATGGAAGGTGGAGTGGAGGACAATTGTGAGGAGAGAGGAGAAGGAGAAGTAGAAGACGAGGCTGGACGGTGAGAGCCTGGAGTGTGGCTTTGTGTGTTCTGTTGCTCCCACTGGGCTCGGTGATGGCTGCTCATGTGCCTTCTTAAGGCGGTCGTCCCTAGGTGAGTGTTGGGCTTACCGTGACTAATGCGTTGACTGCAAAGATTGCAGATGGCAACGCTATTGTCAGCAGCGGACATGTTAAAAAAAGCCCACACTGCAGAGCCATGTGCCGATGTCCTGGGAGCGCCAGATGTGACCGTACATGGTCGATGACTCGCTCCTGATACACTTGCAGTCTGCTTTGTCCCTCCTGTGCAATGTAAGTTATTCCTGCTTCTCCTCCCTATCTGCTGGTCCATATCTCCCTCTGAACTCCCCTCCTCTTCCTCTCTTGTGGGCACCCACGTGACATCACTAGACACGTCATCATCAACGTCACTTTCCCCACCGCTATAAGTAGAGATCTCGGAGTAGGCAGCAACACCGGGGACCAACCTCCTCCTTGGGCTGATCTGGGTACTGTCGTCAGACTGCTGAGTAGCGGTTGTTGCTACCTCCTCTTCCTGATCCAATACCAAGAGTGGCTGCGCATCAGAAATGTCCTCTTGATATGGATCGGAAAATAATTCCTGTGACTCAAGCGGAAGGTATGTGGTTGTGGTGGTGGTGTTGTTGGTGGTACTGTCTTTGGGGGTGCACATAGCAGAGAGTGAAGAAGAGGGTGCAGATCGAGAGGATGAGGAGGGTGCAGAAGAGTAAGGCTGAGCGAGCCACTCAACCAAGTCTGGTGCGTCCTTTAAAGTAATTGAACGCACCTTCTGCAACTTCCTACTTTGGCTCAAGCCTGTTTCGCCTGCCCTACCCCTACCACCCCTGCGGAAGGGCCTGCCTCTTCCTCTGCCTGTCATTTTTTAAATGACCCTGAAGGACTGCTGCAGTATAGGGCAGCGGTCAGCAGTAGTGCACCTAAACCCTATGTATTGTGGACCGATACCAGTCCTTATAGAATGGCAGACTGTATCTCACTCAACCCTATGTACTGTAGTACCCTATACCTTACCAGTCCTTATAAGGACTTTTTTGGACCAAGTAGGTTGTGTGTGAGTGATTAGCAGACTGTACGTCAGTCCCTCTACCAATGAAGGACTGCTGCAGTATAGGGCAGCGGTCAGCAGTAGTGCACCTCAACCCTATGTATTGTTTACCTATTCCAGTCCTTATAGAGTAGCAGACTGTACCACACTCAACCCTATGTACTGTAGCACCCTAGACAGACCAAGTTACCAGTCCTCATAAGGACTTTTGTGGATCAAGTAGGTTGTGTGTGAGTGATTAGCAGACTGTACGTCAGTCCCTATACCAATGAAGGACTGCTGCAGCATAGGGCAGTGGTCAGCAGTAGTGCACCTCAACCCTATGTATTGTGGACCTATACCAGTCCTTATAGAGTAGCAGACTGTACCTCACTCAACCCTATGTACTGTAGTACCCTATACCTTACCAGTCCTTATAAGGACTTTTGTGGACCAAGTAGGTTGTGTGTGAGTGATTAGCAGACTGTACGTCAGTCCCTATACCGATGAAGGACTGCTGCAGTATAGGGCAGCGGTCAGCAGTAGTGCACCTCAACCCTATGTATTGTGGACCGATACCAGTCCTTATAGAATGATAGAATGGCAGACTGTATCTCACTCAACCCTATGTACTGTAGTACCATATACCTTACCAGTCCTTATAAGGACTTTTGTGGACCAAGTAGGTTGTGTGTGAGTGATTAGCAGACTGTACGTCAGTCCCTATACCGATGAAGGACTGCTGCAGTATAGGGCAGCGGTCAGCAGTAGTGCACCTCAACCCTATGTATTGTGGACCAATACCAGTCCTTATAGAATGGCAGACTGTACCTCACTCAACCCTATGTACTGTAGCACCCTAGACAGACCAAGTTAACAGTCCTTATAAGGAGGTTTGTGGAACAAGTGGGTTGTGAATGATTAGCAGACTGCAGCAGAAGGGCAGCAGTCAAGTATAATATTCTTTCTATATTTGGAAGAAAGAATATTATACGTGTACAAGCCTATTACCATACCAGTCCTGAAAAGAACCTTTGTGGAACTAATAGTAACAGCTACTGATTAAACTGACCCTCACTGCCTGACACACTGCTTCCTGCCTGTCCCTATATAAACTGACAAAACAGAGGCTGCTGGAACAATAACTGGAATAGCACTTTTGTGGACCTGATAGTAACAGCTAATGATGATGACTAAACTGACTCTCCCTGCAGCACACACCGTCCTGTCCCTTTCTCTAAACTGACAAAAGACACTTAGGCTGCTGCAACAATCAGTAGCACAGCAAACCTATATACACCTAACACCTATACCAGTCCTGAAAGAACTTTTGTGTACCAAATAGCTAGCGATTTGGGTCACTGGAATCTCTCCCTGCTCCACACAGCAACCTCTCCCTATAGTGACAGAAGAAAGAATGTAAAATGGCCGCCGGATCGGGTGTATTTATAAGTTAGGGGGAATGTCCAAGTGTCCATTTGCTGTAATGTCTCAATTGGCTGTCCTGTACCCCATGATGGATGTATCATCATAGGTCAAAGTTCTTTTACACAGAAAACACGGAAGTCCGCCGGGCGAATGGCGGCAATAGTCCGCCGATCGGGCGAATCGCGAACAGCCGAAATTCGCCGCGAAACGACCGCCAGGCGAACTGTTCGGCCATCACTACTTGCCAGCCCCTTCTACACCGCTCCTCCTGTGTCAGTGTCATTGTAAAACGAAGCTTGTAAATATCTTAATAGCTCAGTTTTTTCTGGCTGCTCTCCTCCTCCTCCGAGTGTAGCTTTGATTGGAGGAGGAGAGCGGTCACATGACCATCTATGTAACATCAGAGGAGATGTTACAGAAATAACACTTTGTCACGTCCGGCTTTTTTTGACGGGGGTGTGGCTTGATGATGGCGGAGTAGGAGACACACGCTCGTACAAGCTCCTGCCCTCCACCCGGTCACTCAGCGATGCTACGGACACAGCGTGCTTAGTCCTCTCTACTCTCTCTCTAAGCAGTACGGTACAGAGTGTGCAGTGTGATGCTACGGACACAGGCTACTGACCCCCCCTCTCCAAGCAGCGTGATATAGAGTAAGCGCCTACCTGGGGATGAGGAAGAAGGAGAAGGGGGCACAAAAACCGGGGGAACAGCCGGAGATAGAACGCTTCTTCCCCCATACGAGAGCGGCGGTATCCAGGAAACAACCGGCGGGACCACGTGACCCAACAGGAGGTGGAGACAAGCCAAGTGAGCGTGCATCGGAGCCCGCCGGAAGAGAGACAAGCGAGATGCAGGAACGAAGAAGATCTACGCCCCAGCTTCAGACGGGTAAGATGCGGGGACTACAGAGAGAGGAGGTAATGGAGGAGAGTGAAAACCCCCAGGAATACCAGGGAAATGTACAGCTATCTATGGGAAATCCAGAATTTAGAGCGCTGTTTCAAGCGCTCCCCACACGTGCAGATATTGAAACAATGGTAACTAGGTTTGAGGATACACTTAGACGGGAGATGAAGTTGGTTCAAACCGAAGTGCAGCATCTATCAGAAAGGCTCCTAAGGGAGGAAGACCACAGGGTATCCCTGGAGAAGCGTGTTCATCAGCTGGAACAGGTACAGACTTTACAAGTTTTATACGTTTCTAATATGCAGTTGCAAATAGAGGAAATGGAAGACCGCAGCCGCCGTCAGAATCTGAGATTCAGGGGGATCCCTGAGACAGTAGGACGGGACGCATTGCAGCTTACGGTACAAGCTATCTGCCAACAATTGCAAGCTCTTGCTCTCCCCCAGGATTGGGAGTTTGAGAGAGTGCACAGAGCCCTAGGACCCCCGTCAATAAATGTAAATAGACCCAGAGATGTTATATGCAGATTCTATCGTTTTTCCCAGAAAGAGTTAATAAGTCGCAAAGCATGGGAGGCAGGTGATATAGAATATGATGGAGTAAAGGTGAAAGTACTGCCTGACTTATCCTGGGCTACTCTGCAGCGAAGGGCAATGATGCGCCCACTCTTGGACAGAATTAAACATATAGGAGGGGCCTATAAGTGGGGATATCCTATAGCGTTGACTGTAAGAAAAGATGCAACGACTTTTAATCTGCGACACCCGGCAGAACTCCCGGATTTGTTTTCCTTTCTAGGAACAGAAGCCTTAGAGGTACAGAACTGGCTCCAATCAATAACAGGACCCCTGAAAAGTAAAGACCTTTCGAGGGGGGATGTACTTAAACCCCCAGAGAAGAGGAGAAATTAGATAGTAATTTTCAGCGGATCAATGGGGGGGAGGTGGGGTGAGACTCTGCTAGGGACCATCTTTTCTGGACTCTCTTGAAAAATATCTACCCCTGTTTGGCCCCCCTTTTTTTTTAATTATTATTAGAAGAAATGTTTTGATTTCCCTCCCCCCTTTTCCTTTTTTTTTTGGGGGTCCCCTCCTTGTCCCTTGAATGAAAACTAGTAGAGGGTCCTTTTTTTTTTCAGGAGGAGAGGGAGAGGGTGGGGGGGGGGGAGGGATGGGGGAGGATGGGAAGATAGTGGTTGAGAATTAATTTTTTTTTATTTTTTTTTTTTATTATTTTTTTAGAAACACGGAGACTACTGTGCGGTTATTGAGAGAGTGATGTAGTTGCACATTTGGTTTTGATTTTGGTTTGAAGGGGTAAAGAAAGGGAAAATGTTTTTCCACTTGATTAATCTTTTTTCTCTCTTTTTTTTTTTTTTTTTTTTGGTGTGTAGAGAAGAAAGAGAAGTTCGGCGGAAACACCCAAAGAAAAAATAAAATAAAAATGGGGTGCTATCCGCCCACTCCTCTCTAAGGGAGTTAATAGGGGGGGGGAAAATATATAATATATAATTTCATTTAATTATTTACTTTTTTTTTTTGTCACAGCTTTTCTATGAGAATGCAAGAGAATACATCTAGGTAGCATTGGGAGTAATAATGGGAATATTGGCACTAACGGGGGTTGGTCCCCTTCTTTTTTCTAGGCAGGGGGGGGACCTAGATTGAGGGGGGTATAAATGTATAAAAGTCTATAAGGGGGGGAGGGAAAGGGAAGAAAAGGGGAAAAGGGGAAAAAGGGGGGAAGGAAATATAATATTAATATGTATAAGGCAAGAAAAAAATAGGGAAAAAAAGGTTTAAATCCCTCGGTAAATTGGTGAAGTAGGGAATGATGGTCCTTCCCCTCCCTAGTTGGCCCCCCCAAAAAAGAAAAAAAGAAAAAAGCTCTTCTTCAATAAACTTCAAAAACTGGAAATAGGCAATAAGTTGATCGATGAATGAGATAAACCCCTTCAGAAAACTTCACCACTCAATTCCATCATACCGCAAAGGGATCTAAAAACTGCCTCCTTTTTTTTTTTTTTTTCCGGGGGTTTGGGTATTTAGTCATTATACTGTTTATGAAAATAAGAAAGTGAAAATGAAATACAAGAAAGGATAAGGTAACAACACAAATAGGATAGGAGGAAGAGGGAGGGGGAAGGGAAGAAGGAAGGGGAAAGAGGGGGGAGAAAAAAAAAGGAAACTCACACGGGCACTTAGTAAAGTAGGAGGATAGCGGTGAGTAAGAGAAATAGCGGGAGGTGGGGTAAAGAGGAGGGGGGGGGGGAGAAGTAAAGTAGAAGATAGCGAAGGGGGGGAGGGGGTGGGGGGTAAGGGCACTCTAATTCACGTTGTCACTGCAAGGGTGAGTTTGGTAGGTTTGGTAGGTTCATAGGACGGGGAGGACCTGCGGAGTAATTGAATAGAAGGAATAGGAGTAGGTAATAAGAGGAGTGAAGTTAAAGAAAGGGAAGCAGTAAGAAAGAAGTAAAATTCTAGGGGAAAAAGAAAAGGAAAAAAAAAGGGAAAGGAGAAGGAAGGAAAGGATGGAGGGGGGTTTTGGGGGGGGGAGAGGAGGGGTGGTGGAGAGAGAGGAAATAGAAGCCAAGGGAAGAGAAAATATAGGAGGGACAGGGGAAAAGATAAAAGAGTATGAGAAGATAGAGGGAGGCCCAGGAACGAGAAGGAGGGGGAAGGAAGGGGAAGGAAGGGGAAGGGAGGGGAAGGGAGGGGGGGAAAAAGGGGGAAAAAGATTAGAGGAATAGAAGAGAGAGGAGGAGGAAAGATGGAGAAGAGAGAGAGGGAGATTACGATAGTAAAAGATGGGAATCACTCCCAATATGGAAATAAAATGTGTTGTGCAGTTGAAGAAAGTAAAGGTTGAGAAAGGGGGAGACTGGAGGGAGGGTATAGGAGTAGAGCACTCTGGCCGATTCAAGCCAACCCCCTAAATAGGTCTGCACCCACGCGAACCGTATAATTGGAGGTTCAGAGCGGGGTGCCTCCCTTAGGGGTTGATAGGATAGGAGGGGGGTTAGACTTAGATTAGAAAAGATTGGGTTTTTTTTTTTTTTTTTTTCTTCTGCCCACTACTGCCTTTCTATATCCCTCTGAAAGATGGAGGGGATAAGGGTAACTTCCATAATTGCAAAAGGATTGAATATACCGGAGAAACGGAAAATACTCCTTTATGAATTAAAACGATCCAGTACGGACGTGGCGTTCATACAAGAAACACACTTTAAAAAGAGCGACCTTCCGTATCTCCAGAATAGATTCTTCCCCTGTGCATACCATGTACATAATCAAGTATCGAAGTCTAAGGGAGTGTCCATCTTAATTTCGAACCGGGTACCCTGGGCTCTTCTGGATATGCGGAAAGATGTAGATGGACGCTTCCTTTTTATAAAGGGACAAATAGGGGGGGCAAAAGTTACGTTAGCCACTGTATATGCGCCAAATGTACATCAAGATAACTTTATAAGTAAAACTCTGACTAAATTAATGGAATTTGCAGAAGGGAAAGTGATTTTAGGTGGAGATTTTAATATACCACTAAACCCTAAGGAAGATACATCATCGGGAGTCTCATCAGTCCCTAAGGGTGTCAGGGGGAAGATAGTGCGGAAGCTGCAAGAGATGCATTTGGTGGATGTATGGAGGTTGTTACATGAAGGAGAGAGAGACTATACATTCTTCTCAAACCCGCATCAACTTTACTCCCGCATTGATCTCTTTCTGATACCCCATTACTTATTGCCATTAGTACAGAAAGTAGAGATAGGAAATATAACTTGGTCAGACCACGCACCAGTGACACTACAGATATCCATGTCGGGCCCGCCTCTATCCAAGGGGCGTCAATGGCGGCTAAATGAAAGTTTGTTGCAGATTCCCGAAATACGGGAAGATGTAGGGAAAGAAATGGAAGTGTACTTCCAGATAAACGACACCCCGGGGAGCGACCCGGGCATGATTTGGGAGGCGCATAAGGCGGTAATGAGAGGAGTGCTGATTAAACATGGCTCTCGATTAAAAAAAATACGAGAAGAACAGATGGTAAAACTAGCAGACGAAATTCAGAAGTTGGAGACTCTCCACAAGAATATACAAACGATATCTATAGGAAATTAGTTGGCACATCTGAGGAGACAGCTGACCGATCTCCTCCGATGTAAAGCGAAGGCGGCAATCCAGTTTGGCAGGAAAATAACGTATGAACTAGGGGATAAGTGTAGCAAAGCATTAGCAGGGAAACTTAAAGAAAAGGGGAAGATGGTTTATGTCCCTCATATTAAAGGGGAAAATGGACGTCTGATTTCCCGACCCAGTGAGATAGCTAAGAGATTTGGAGAATACTACTCTTCGTTATACAATTTGTCACTACCCCGAGTACCCCAGGCTAAAATGGAGGAGTATTTATCAGCAGCAGGCCTATGTAGGCTCTCTTCCACGGAACGTAGTAGACTGGAAGCCCCTATTACGATAGAGGAATTAAATGTAGTAATGAAAACAGTTAAACAGGGGAAAGCACCGGGGCCGGATGGATTTTCAATCCAGTATTATAAGAGTTTCCTCCCAATCTTAGGTACGCATATGTTAAAGGCCTTTAATGCGATCGGCCAAGCCGCGGCCCTCCCCCAGGATGCACTTAGAGCGCACATCTCGGTAATTCCAAAGGAAGGGAAGGATCCCGCGGATTGTGGGAGTTACCGGCCTATCTCATTGCTAAACTGTGATCTGAAGCTTTTTACCAAACTGTTGTCCTCTCGCCTCCAACCATTATTAAACCAACTGGTACATCGAGATCAAGTAGGGTTTATCCCTACTAGGGAGGCGAGAGACAACACGGTTAAGGTACTCAACCTGGTCCACTATGCCAATCAAACTAGAACACCCTCTATTTTTTTAAGTACAGATGCAGAAAAAGCATTTGATAGGGTGAATTCGGGGTTTATGTTTGAAGTACTGAGGCATATGGGACTAGGTGAGCATATGATAAGGTGGATATCTGGAATATACTCCTCCCCGCAAGCTCTGGTTAAAGTCAATGGGGTACTCTCAGAGCCGATTAAAATCTCAAATGGAACACGGCAAGGGTGCCCACTTTCTCCTATGCTGTTTGCCCTTTCGATAGAACCGTTACTGAATAAAATTAGGCTAAATCCAGATATTAGAGGTCTACAAGTTGGAGATAGGAGCTATAAAATCTCTGCTTATGCAGATGATCTGCTGTTTTCACTGGTCAGTCCACATATCTCACTGCCAAATTTAATGAAGGAAATAGAAGAGTATGGAGCATTAGCAAATTTTAAAATCAATTATTCAAAGTCAGAGGCAATGGGGGTAGCTCTTCCCCGGGAAAAACAACAAGTGTTACAACCCAATTTTAAATTTAAATGGGTAGAGACGGCCTTAAAATACCTGGGCACACAGATCCCAGTAAAGATAGAGGAGACATTTAAGATGAACTTTCCCCCGCTCCTTAAGGCAGTTAGAACATTGTTAGAGAAATGGCAACAGGGACGGCATTCATGGTTTGGTCGTTGCAACTCCATTAAAATGAGTATTTTGCCAAAATTTCTGTATATATTACAGGCCCTACCGATAGAAATCCCACCTGCTTTCTTCCGTAAAATAGACACGGTGTTTACGAAATTTATCTGGGCAGGTAAGCGACCAAGGATCAGTAGAACCCGGATGACCATGCTAAAAAGAGACGGAGGCTTAGCAGTACCAGATTTACTTAAATATTATGAGGCAGTTCATATTGGGAGGATTATCGACTGGTGCCGGCATACAGAATTTAAGATATGGATAGAATTAGAGCAAGAAATGTGTATGGTACCTCTCCGAAGAGCGATCTGGTGCTATACAAAACTACCGGAATCCATGAAAAAACATCCTCTTATAGGCCCAACATTGCAAATAGGGTTTAGAACTAGTCAGAACCCTAAATTCTCGTCAGCACATTCCCCATTAGTTCCGGTGCTAGGTAACCCCAGTTTTAAACCAGGAATGGAGAGGAGGGACTTTGAGAGCTTGCGGGAAAAGGGGTATATGCAGGTATCACATTTTCTGCAATCTAATTTTTGGCCAACAGTGACCATATTGACTCAACAGGGGGGCCAATTTGAAGTGAAGGTTTGGCAGGCAATGCAGCTTCGGCACTTTTTTGAGTCACTAGGTCCAGCAATAAACTATAAACAAGATCTAACTAGATTTGAAATATACTGTGAAGAGAAGGAACCTCTGTCTCGAACGATATCAAAGATATATACAATGCTTATAGCCCCCCCAGATAATTATGAGATGCCATGCTTTGTAAAGTGGGAAAGGGACTTGGACAGGACATTCTCATCAGATCAACGTCAGAGGATGATATACCTCTCGTTAAACACATCAATCTGCACTGGAATTCAGGAATTAAATTACAAGTTGTTGACAAGGTGGTCCTATACCCCATCGAAGCTCCAGAGGTTCTCCCCTGGAGCTTCAGATCAATGTTGGAGGTGCAACGGGGGACGGGGGACTTTATTACATATTTTCTGGACCTGTCCCAGGATCAAACAGTATTGGAGAGACGTGCAAAAAATTATGCAAAAATTTACAGAATATCGAATACTGGATGACCCGGCTTTTTTTCTGTTGCACCTCTCACATATCCCAATAAGAAAATATAAGAGCTCAGTACTGTGTCACATGGTTAATGAGGCCAAGGGATGTATTGCCCGTTCTTGGAAAGATTCTAAACCACCAACAATAGCAATGTGGTTAAATAAAGTGAGGAAGGTGGGGGCTGTGGAAGATCTAATACACTCGGCCCAGGACAGAAGTGAGCAGTATGCCAGGATATGGGCGGTATGGAATGCTTTTCTCTCTTCAGAAGAGGGAAAGAAACTGCTGGGGAACAGGGAAAGATAAGGAAACCACCATGCAGTGGGATTAAGTAAATTGTATTCGTGGGAGGCAGGATGGGTGTTCTTCCTTTTTTTTTTGTTTTTTTTCTTTCTTTTTTTTTTTTTTTTTTTGGAGGGGGGGAGGGTAGGGGGGAAAAAATTAAAATAAAAGGAGGGAAAGTGGAATATTTATTAACAGCAGAGATAAATAAGAAAGGGTTCTCAGTTATTTAAACTAGGGAAACAGTATTTTTGGTAGAGAATAAGATGGGCTGAGAACCGATGAATGTTTGTATGTAACTATGAAGAGGTGTGTAATTTGACTCTGTGACCTCCTTGAAGTTTAAATAAAGAATATATAAAAAAAAAGAAATAACACTTTGTGCAGGGACAGTTCTAAGCATGAGAAAAATGCGCCCCTTTACAGACATACTATACACACCCCCCAGTTACAAAATTTAAAAGAATATTACACTTTTATTGTTTCACTTTAATCATTATTAAAATCACTGCTCCCGCACAAACGGCAGTTTTTAAAACTTTTTTTGCATTGATACATGTCCCCTGGGGCAGGACCCGGGTCCCCAAACACTTTTTAGGACAATAACTTGCATATTAGCCTTTAAAATGAGCACTTTAGATTTTGAACGTTCAAGTCCCATAGACTTTAATAGGGTGCTAAAGTTCACACGAAGTTTAGGTCTGTTCGCAGGTTCTGGTGCGAACCCGAACTGGGGGGTGTTTGGCTCATCCTTAATACTAGGCAAAAATAATAAATAAAGCTGTTGACTTTTTCTTGAACATTACCTTGACTCCTGCCTTTTCTTCCATCTTTAACAGAAAGCTGTATTCCGGACCCTCCAGCGTCATCTTCTGGCAGGACCATTGCTCCTCATGGTAAGTACTGTATTTTCTGGCGTATAAGACTACCTTTTACACTTAAAAAAAATGCCCAAAAATCGTCTTATACGCTGGGTATACAGGTATACAATTCTGCTCGATGGATGTCAGCCCCCAAATGTCTGCTAATACTGTATGTGGCTTCAGCTACAAACAGTATATGCCGTTGAGCCAATCCTGGCGAGCGATGTATTCTATTAATGAATACAGCGCCTGCTTGGATTGGAGTAACAACCTCTGCCAATCCGAGCAGGCTACATAGAGTAGGCTGCTTGGATTGACTTTGAGAGAGATGCTACAGCCTCTGCCAATCCAAGCAGGCATTGTATTCATTAAAATAATACACCGCTCACCATACTTCCCTGGGTAAATCCATTCACTGATCTACTACTATACATCCTGCTATTTGCCTTTGAGGTCCCAGGCACCCAAGAGGGACAGGTAAATCTGGGACATATGACGGGGGGTTATTAAATGCATTTTGGTGGACAATTCCCATAGAATGTAACCCAAAAGTGGTATAGGTTTGGTTAGTGAAAAAATCTACTTTCCAGAGTTGTGGCAATCAATATATCTCTGTTTGTGTTATTATTGTTTGATTTACTTTATGACATATCACAGCATGGCGGATGAGTAGTTGGCATTCTTGCTTTGTGTTTTTTAATGGTTCTAATGTTTTTTTTAAATGGTGTTGCCTCAGAAGGGGGGTAGTCTTATATCGCGAGTATTGTCCAAAACCTATGTTTTCACTTGAAAAATAGGGGGTCGTCTTATACGCCCAGTCGCCTTATACGCCGGCAAATACGGTACATAAGCTGTCAAGAAACAGGACACACCACCAGCACCATACTCCTCATTCATCTATCTGCACATTATTTACACACAGGCATTATCATCCAATACACATAAAAGATCAATTTTCAAATTCGTACACACATGATACTTATGACACGACTGTGAAAGGGAAACTGTGATGTGAAGGGGGATTGTGATATGAAAGGGGACTGAGGAAACTGATGTAAGCATTGGACTGGGAAATAAAAGAGAGGGGCTGTGATGTGATAGATTAATTTATAGCACAAAGATGTGATTCGGAACTCCGCCATAATGAAACATTTTTTCAGAATTTTTATTTTGTTTTAATGAATTTTAATTCAGTACCCCTGATTTAAAGTGGTTGTATACCTCTTTAGCACTTTTTTACCTACAGGTAAGTCTATAATAAGGCTTACCTGTAGGTAAAATTAATATCTCCTAAACCTGTGCGGTTTAGGAGATATTCGCCCTGCATGCATCCGCTGATGTCGGCGGCGCATGCACTCTGAAGTCAAAGAAAATCAGAGCTCATTGATGGAAATTAGCTCCCTCATCGCTGACCATGATGCGACGCCGATACTTCGTTAGAAGGTAAATATTTCATAATTAGCTAGTATGCGGTGCATGCTTGCTCATTATGCCTTTGCTTTACAGGTTTTTTTTTTGTTTTTTTTTGATGGTATAAAACCGCTTCAAAGGTTTTTGCAATAGAATACCAAAAAATGTTGGGACCTTTTATAACTTTATCTTGAACATTATCTTGACTCTTTCTTCCATCTTCAACAGAAAGCCCAAGCCGTATCCCTCCAGTGTCATCTTCTGGCAGAAAACAGCTGGCCAATACTCCTCAGGGTAAGTACACGAGCTGCCAATATAAAGAAACAGGACACACCATAATCATCTACACATTACACATAGGCATTCTCATATAAAACACATAAAAAAATATTACCATCCATTTTCTAATTCATACACACACCTCATGCCTCAATCACTTCTCCACAAAATCATCCAAAGAAGTGTTATCTTTTAATATATGAAACAAAGAGAAGCGAAGATATAAAATTTGATAAACACCGTATTTATCAGCGTATAACACACACACACACGCACAGGCGTATAATACGCACCCAATTTTAAGAGGGAAGTTTAAGGAAAAAATGTTTTCACAGCCCCCTTAGCAGTACACAGTCCCTTTCTCCCTGCACAGTACACAGCCCCCCATCTATTATACAGCCCCCCTCCCCAGTATACAGCCCCCCCTATCAAGTACACAGCCCCCATCCATTATACATCCCCCCCATCCAGTACACAGCTCCCCCGTCCATTATACAGCCCCCCTCTCCAGTACACAGCCCCCATCCATTATAAATCCCCCCATCCATTACACAGCCCCCTGCACTCTCGGGAGACCCCCATAGTCTCTACAGTTAAGAAAAAAAAAATCACTGTCAGCCCCCTCCTGTGTCACTCCTATTGAAAAACTAAGCTTCCATATACCTCAGTAGCTCCATCTTTTTTCAGTGACCTGGTCACATGACTGCTCTCCTCTGATGTTACATAGATGGTCATGTGACCGCTCTCCTCCTCCAATCAAAGCTACATTCGGAGGAGGAGGAGGAGAGTAGCCAGAAAAAAATTAGATATTAAGATATTTACAAGATATTTCCCGACACATTGCTCCATTGCCTGGGAGCTCCTCTGAAAATCTAAGCAGCAGAGAACAGTCTCCTTCTGAAAGCTGAAGGCTACACCTTCCTCTGCCCCAGGACCCATGCCAGCTCAGCTCACATTTTTAGGCCGCATGCAGACTGGATGTTTTTACAGTTGCTGGTTTTGGCTTCCAACATTTTTTTCTGCAGCCAATTAACTCCCCAGCATGCTATCCTATGTGTCCATGGCTGGACCTTAATAGCAGATGTGTTGTTTGTTATTTTTACTAATTATTTTCTTACTGTAAATAAAAATATTTTTTGGTGTAATACTTTGATAGTTTGATTATTATTATGTTTTTTGTTTTTTTTTATTTGTTTTTTTTTTAATACATCACATATCTGCTAAATTATTAGTTTATTCCCACACACACACACCCACACACACACGGTAATAATCATTCAGAACTTCAAACTCTAAGTCCACAATAGTTATAAAAAAACAGTTCCTGCTTCCTTTAACTATTCATTTAGATTTTATGGTGCCCTTAGTGTTCTTTTAAAGTATGTTAATTAATTTTCCAAAATTGTGTTATATTGTAGTCCAAAGTTGCTGAAATGGATTTGAAATAATAATATTTACCTATTTGAGTATTTATCTTCTATATTTAGTACAACAGTCTTAATTTTATGTTTAAAGGGACATGTGTCACTTTTTTTTTTTATAACCAGCAAACAAAGATGTTTTAGAGTAGACAATCAAAATTTAATCAGACTCTTGAGATACTGCCTCATAAACATTGCAAAAATTCCCTATGTGCTTTTCTTAAAGTAGAAAGAGGTGGAAGGAGATGAGATGGGAGATATTAGTAAGACACACATAGCACACCAACTCAAGGAAAAAATCTGATTATACTTAACCATCCCAATATAAAAACTATCGGCCAGCTCGCTGTATATGTTATAAAAGGCCATATGTTTATTAGTATCAAAACTGAAAAAAGAATCAAACAATAAAAACTGCCACCATTCATGCGACACGATTCTCACTCCTAAAAAGCCATGTCCACCACTCTGTAATGTGCATATAATTATGACCACAAGTAGAAAAATAGATATATTGGTTTCAGTTTTACCCCCTAGCTCATGTTGCCAGTGTGTGGGAGTAGATAGATGTATAAGCGTGGTCCAATATACTGGATCAGTACTCCTGCAAGGGGCTGCCTAAAGGGAGCTATCCAGTATCCAATAAAAATAATGATATATAAACAGCTCCTTGCAGGAGTACTGGTCAAATATATGGGGCCCCGCTGCCCTTATACATATATCTACTCCCCCACACTGGCAACATGAGCCAGGGGGTGAAACCAATATATCTATTTTTGTACTCCTGCTCATACAAATTACATGTACATTATAGGTGGACAGGGCTTTTTATGAATATGAATGCTGTTGCATGAATGTTACGAATTTTTAATGTTTGATATTTTTTTTGTTTTGATAATAATAATAATAAAAAAACATATGAAATAAAAATACAATATAGGCATACGCACGTAGTGTTCTATTGCTCACCCTTATCCCGCCATGTATACAGCCAAGTTACAGTTTCTTAGACTGAACTCAGCATCTAGTCAAGTGGCAGAAAGTGCGTAGTGAAAATTACCTGCACTTTTTGATGCTAAGTCCATGGATGAAACATACTTGTCTATTCACTAAAGGGAGATGTGCGCAAGAATTTAACGGATATGACGGGCATTGCTGGATTGGCTGCCCTACAAACTGGTGCTGGAGCAGGAATACTGGACAGTGAACACACAGGGGAAGCGGGGGGTGATACCAGACACAGGAGCTGGGGGAGGGAGGGTACTGGAATAAGATAGGCAGGGTGGAAAAATAGGCACTGAGGGGCTTGGGAGGTAGCCGGGGACAATATATATGTAGGCATTCTGGAAACATGTGGATCCCTCCCAAGTACTACCTCATCTTTTAAAGACACGTGGAGGCAATTTTGCAATTGTGTATCTTTGAATAATATCGGTATGCAGCACAGCCGAGTGGCAGCACAGCCGAGTGGCAGCCCAGGCAGTGGAGCTTCTTCTCATCCTGTACCCGATCGGACAGGCAGTTGGTACATGTTGGGATCTATATGAATGATAGGAGTCATATAACACACTTCTATCTATCCTACAAGAATGTGTGTCACCATTAACGGAGGTCTTACCTGTGAGGCCATAAACACTGTACTCTGTGATACACAAGCTTTAAGTGAGTAGAATTCTTTGTAAGGTCCAAAGGGCAGACTGGAAATCTGCACCCACCAGAGGTGACTCAACAAAAAAGGAACAAAATATAGGGGAATAAAATATAGGGGAGACACATAAGATACCTCATTCAAATCTGGGGGGGGGGCGCAATACATAAACAAACATACATACATACAGTATATATATATATACATACATACATACAGTATATATATATATATATATATATATATACACATACATACAGTATATATATATATATCTATATCTATATATATATATATATATATATATATATATATATATATATATATATATATATATATATACACAAACAAAGTGTCAGGAGTATCGAGCACTCAAGCTTCTCATTCAAGCATCTGGGGCCTTGGTTATGCCACTCTCCTTGACTGTATGTCAACCTTTAAGGGGTCAACCTTTAAGGTGATTAATGTGGCTAGTCTCTAGGTGGAAACCAAACCTGTTATATGCCTGCCTTTTACCTGGACTGTCATAGAAAGCCCTCTGCCTATCTGCCAACGGCAAGTACCTGTTTGCTTTGCTCAGTTAGCACCTGCCCCGGTGTGGTAGTCAGGCACTATAGCATTGTGTTTAAGACCTGGGGCAACCATGTACCAGAAGGCCTGTTTGGCTTATGTGAAAGGGGGCTGCTATAGTCGAAGAACACAGAAGCCAGCTATAGTGTCTGATCACCTATGTTGGGGTAGACGTGACAAAAAATTATTTTTAGGTGGCAGGTATAAATTCCGGTATAACTCAGGACTATCAATTAATGCACAATGCCAGGTGAACAAGATAACAAACCATAAAGGAGAAAGAGAAAAAAAAAAGACAAATGAGAAAACCCTCCAGGGGGGGGGGCGACACCCTGACAACCCGACTGGGAACAAACTGTGTCAGGGTCTCAAGGCACCCCCGGATCTGAGAAACATTGAGATGCACTGCGCACCAAACGAGGCATAGAGTATCGCGGATAGGTAAAAGTTAAGAGAGTGATTAAGTATAAGAGGCAGGGTCCCTTAAGAGTCCTGAGTAAAGGCATAGGCCGAAGCAAAATGAGAGCTCTAGCCCGAGGAGTGGTTGAACAAATATTACCAAGCTAGCGATGATTAAGCCTTGGGGCTACTAGTATTCATAAGCCTGTTCTGAGAGATGAGATCTGCCATCTTTCTAACCAGCAGGTGCTGGTGGGAGGAGTGGATAGAGGCGAAAGAAAAGTGGGAAGAAGAAGTGAAAGGGGGAGAGGAGAAGAAGGGTGGTAGGTTCATAGTAAGGGGGTACCTAAGTCAAGGAGAGTCTGTGGAAACCAGGGGGGGTTTGGCTCTGGGAGCTGAACAGGGAATGAGCCTGGGTCTTGAAGTTAAAGGTGAGTCCCAATGAAGTTGGCCCAGGTTTCCAACACACGTTTAAATTTGTCCATTTTGTCAAGAATAATATTAGACGTTTTTTCTTGGAACATAATTCCAGGTAATTTTTTGTTTCAAAAGTGGGAAGGATACCCTGGCGGACTTCCAAGACCTGGCTATAGTCATTTTCGCTCCTATGAAAATATAGTGGATCAAAATTTGGCTGTTTTTGGAGATTTGGGGAATTTTGTGATTCAGGAGGGCAAAGGCTGGGGATTGAGGAACTGCAAGGCCAGTGACCTTGCGGATGAGGCTGAAAATCTTGTTCCAATAGCTTCTGATTCTGGGACATTCCCATAAGATGTGGAGGAGAGATCCTAAATGACCGCACCCTCTAAAATATAGGGGGGAGGACTAAGGGTAAAATTTAGCTAGACGAGTCAGAACCAGGTACCAGCGGGTAAAGACTTTAACGTCCGCCTCCATCAAGGACGTGTTGAGGATCCCCCTGAAGGCGGTCGCGAAGTGGGAGTGCCATGAGTCCAAGTCCCACTCGAAACCCAGGTCACATTCCCAGCTTAGCATGTATTGCGCTTTTTCCTTTGGTCCGGCGAGGGCGGAGTAAATCAGGGAAATAGCCCCCCCCTCATGTCCATGGCTGAGGAGCACCAGTGTTCATACGGGGATACAGCGAGGGGGAGAGGGTTTTGGGAGGCTAGAGTGTGCAAGAAATGTGCTATCTGATGGAAGCAAAATCTTTCTGAGGCGGGCATCTCTAGCTTAGAAATGCAGTGGCTTAATTTGAGTGGCCCATTTGGGTTGAAAAAGTGCCCTATTCTATGAAGGCCTTTATCTAACCACCACTGGAATGCCCTTATATCCAGCCCTGGCGGGAATGTTGGGTTGTTGAATATATGAGCAAGGGGTTGCCACTTTGATGTAAGGATGTTTGATTTATGTACTGCGTCGCATAAGGCAAAGGAATGAGAGAGGGTAGGGGACATGACCGGGGGTCTAGATTTCGGAGGGCGCCATATAAGGAAATCAATAGTGAACTTGGGGATAGCTTGTCTTTCCATCTCTAGCCATTCAGGTTTGGGTCCTCTCGAGTAGATGTTAAATATCTGGCAGAGTTGCGCTGCCCGATAGTACCACCAGAGATTGGGCAGTCCTAGTCCGCCTTTCCGTCTAGGTCTGAATTGAGTTTTCTTGGGGAGTCTATGGTTGGATTTGCCCCAGGTAAATCTTATAATTGCTGACTGTAGTTTTTGGACGTGAGATTTGGGGACCGGTATTGGGAGTGCGCGGAAAAGGTACAATAACCTAGGGAGGAGAGTCATTTTAACGGCATTGACTTTTCCAAGCCAGGACAGCTTGTGGAGTGACCATTGCTCAAGGTCTTTTTTAAGTTTCTTAAACATGGGTGGATAATTGTGTTTGTATAATTGGTCTATGTTGGGCATGAGCTGGACCCCTAAGTAGGGGATGAAGGAAGAGCTCCAAGAGAAGGGGAAGTGCTCCTTTAGCCTGTTTACTAGAGCCGGGGATAAGGAGATATTAAGGGCTATCGATTTGGCCATATTGACTTGCAGCCCTGAGACCTGTCCGAAATTTTGGAGGAGTTGGAGGATGTTAGGGGTAGAAGTGAGGGGGAAGGTGATAAAGAGAAGGACGTCATCTGCGAACAAGGCACATTTATGTGTCGAATGTCCACATTTGACCCCCTGGATGTCTGGGTGATTTCTGATGGAAATAGCTAATGTTTCGATACCAATGGCAAAGAGGAGGGGGGAAAGTGGGAAGCCCTGTCTAGTTCCTTTGCTGATCGGAAAGGTGTCTGAAAGGTAGCCTTGGAGTCTGACTTGTGCTCTAGGTTGGGAGTAAAGGGCTTTAATGAGATGAATAAAATGTGCACCAAAGCCCCACCTTTCTAGAATGTCTATGGGAAGGAGAAACCCCTCCTGTGGGGGTCCCCCGTCCCATCCTGATTTAAGAAGGGAGATGATATCCACCGCTCTCCTTATCTGGTCCGGTCCCTGCCTTCCCGGGATGAAGCCCACCTGGTCCTTATGGACATAGGCTCCAATAAAAGATCCTAATCTGTTAGAAAGGATTTTCGTCATTATTTTTAAGTCATTATTAACCATTGAAATAGGTCTGTAGTTGCTGACTAGGCTCTGGTCTTTGCCCAGTTTGGGGATGACAGAGATGTACGTAAATTGGCTTCGGAGTCCAAGGGCAAATTGTGACTCAAGGAATTGAACCGGGTCAGATAAGGCGACAGTACATCGGTGAAGGTCTTGCAATACTGTGTCGAGAACCCATCGGGACCTGGGGCGGAGCCTTTCTTAAAGTCCTTAATGACTGCTCTAATTTCCGCTTCTGAAATGGGGGCATCCATGATTGATCGGTGAGAGTCTGATATTTTGGGGAGAGGAATGCCGTCTAGGTAGGCTTTGGTAGACTGGATGCTGTCTCGGTTTGAACTTGAATAAAGATTAGAGTAGAACGTGTGGAAGGCTTTCAAGATATGTTTGGGGTTTTGAGTAAGGGAGCCAGAAAGTGACTTGATTTTAGGGAGAGGATGGGCTCTAAATTTAGGTGAAAGTTTTGCTGTGAGAAGTGGTCCGAATTTATCTGAATTGAGATAAAATCTACCACTCACCCATTGCATATGTTTTTTGGTGCTGGAGGTGAGGGCAGTGCTCAGGGCAATCTTGGCTGCATCCAGTAGGGCAAGCGAAGTAGTGGAGGGTTGTTTTTTATGCGATTTGCTTAAGGCCTGGAAATGTTTCTCTAAGTTGATTATGTCTATTTGTTTTTTGCGTTTAAGGCGAGAGGCAAGCTGGATAAGCTTGCCCCTCATGACTGCTTTATGAGCCCCCCATAACACACTGAGGGAAATGTCCTCAGTGTCATTAAGAGGGTACAATTTTGAGACTAAAGATAGTGGAGAGTATAGTGAGGGGAGAATATAGTGAGGTGCATGCTTCATGAGTTGTTTAAACAGCTCTCCTTCAACTATATTAAAGGGTGCTCCCCCGACTGCTATAAATTGCCCTATAAGACGGGTAATTTTTTGGGACTGTTGCCGAGACATCCCCCTTGATTGAAAGCTGCTAAATTGTTGCAGCATGGGCTGCTGTAAAGGAATGGAATGCCTCATGTCAGCTACAAAAGAAGTCCCTTGATCTCCCTGTCCCTTGTTCAGCCTTTTGGTGGTAATGGTAGCAGTAGTGCTGCTGCTTGCTCTCTTTTTATTGGTGGAATTGCAACTCCCCTTTTTTCTGTCAGCAGCACCGGTGTATGGTGTGTAATTCATTCCTGCAATTCATTCCTGTAATTCATTCCTGCATTGGTTACATGCCCAAAGTTTCTCCCACGGCTCACTTCCCTGCCACAAAATTTGCATTTCACTAGGCCCCCCTCACCAACTGAAACAAAATGTTCCCAGATTTTGGATCAGCGGTTGCCACTGGCCGGTGAAGAATGTTGTACAATTTCTTCCGGCTTATGGGTATGTGCAGCTTATGTGGCTTTTGAAGAATTTGGTGGCCCAACAATGATGGCAGTGGCACTACTTGAATGGGAAAGAGAGTTAGGCAAAACAACAAAGTCGGAAGAGGATTGTAATGGTGCTGACACTCTTTTTGAGGGTAAGGAGGACTTGGTAAATAACAAAGGGGAGTAAGGACTCATAGAAATAATATCATCCTGATATTGGTGTACTTGTAGTGCCTCATCCTCTTTATTAAAATCAATTCCTTTTAAGTCAAGACCTTCAAGGGTCGGACTCACTGGTAATTCTACTTCAGCAGCTTGTTGTGTCTGGTACCTACTTGGATATACTGAAGTACTATCAAAACAGCTCTTGCTATCTGTTGTGATATTGTCTGCTATTTTTACATCTGGAAGCTGTAAAATTTAAATTTTTGGCTGCCTAAAATTATACACAATAGCAAGAGCCTTTGTAGGAACCACCCGGCCTCTCTTGTAAAAAAGAGCCGGTGTTACAGTTGGCCTCTTTTCGGAAGTTGTTGCTGTATCAGACTAAACTTTTTCCTCTGTTTCTTCCCCCATGGGGAGAATGTGATGAGTGGGAGAAGTAGAGTCCATTATACAATATTTCTATTTTTAAATAGTATTATTATTTATCTTTATCTTTTTTTTATTTATTTTTTTATTAAAACAATAAAAAAAAAAATTGGTTCAGGAAAAGAAAGGGATTGAGGAGTATTATTAATTTACCTGTCCTTACAATTGGAAAGAATTTGGCCTCTAAATAATTTAAGATAGGGGTATAGGTACCATCATCCCAAATTTCAGACAAAAGGGAAGAAATGGGTGGATATAGCAAGGGCTGCTCCAAGATGCATAAATACCCTTGATCACCCAAAATACATTGGACTATTCCGGTACCCGATATCACAGAAAATCGTTAATAAAAATTATGTATCATTTTTCAGAAAATATACAAAAAAAATCATAAATTACAACAACAGTATCAAAACAATTGTTACAAATACAAATACAGTAGAATTCTTAGGTGGTGCCCCCCACAAATGTGTGGGTGTACAATTGGTGTTGGTATAGATGTAAACCTTGAGGAGTTTATGTAAGGAAGCATCAATGGGGGGAGGGGGTAGATCTGTGGACTTTGACCATGTTTCATGTTACACCCAGCATATGATAAACATGATCCAAAAGATTGACTTAGCTTTTAAGTAAAGAAAGCTGAAGATTGTTTTAAGAACCAGCTGTATATGTGAGACAGTATAATATACTGTAGAAAATATTTTTTTTAGAATAGCAAAAACCATTAGTACTAGTTAAACAGTCTTTCATGTTTACTGTAAGTAAAACAATTTTCAAAAATATAAATTAACCAGTTCTTGGAAACCATAAATCAAACATTTGCGTCTAATATAAAACCAGTAAGATGTTTCCTGTCCAGAAAGCCATGCCATGAAAAACAATAGAAAATAATAAAGAATCGTTGGCAAATATGAAATCTTCCTTTTATCTATATCTAAAATGTAGTGCTTATTGCCGATGGAGTTGTTTGATGTGTCAGGTCCTCTGGTCCCATGACTCTTCTAACAGCTCTGCACTCCCTGACTGGGCTGAGGATATAGATGCAGATCCCTGAGTGTATAAATACTCCCAACACAGCAATACATACAGTATACACCAGAGAATGACACAGGCCAGTTTAAGTAACAGTAAAGTATATTACAATTGGTGTAAACAATAAAAGCTGTATACAGGAATAGAGCAGCAAGGAAAGGTTATACTGAGTTGGTTTACCATTAAAGATTATAACACAACAGGTAACAATCAAACAGCTGAAAATAGTAGTATTGTAGTATTTAACTAATATGCTTAACAGGCTGCAAATAATGAATAATTAATAGTTCACCTCTTTCTTTAAGGTACACAGTGTAGCCTAAGAGGAGGACCTATAGGTGGTTACCACTGCAACAGTCAGTAGTACACATGTGCTAAACCTTTTGCTGGCCAGTTAGTTTGGGCACAAAACCTTGAGTTGGAGCATTTTGGGTAATGTTCCTTTAAAAGTTGGTGCATGCAAAGGTAAAGATTTCTTAGCCAGCAAGTCTGAACCTTTGTAATGCCTAGTACACATAAAAAGGAGGAAAAATACCTCTTTCAAATTGTACGATGCCAGATCATACAATTTTTATTTAATCACTGCAGCATTTGTCTTAAAAAAATCGGAAGAGCAAGACTATGCAAGCTCAGAAACAAAAGGATACATTACAATATAACACAACACATTACATCACGTCAGAAGTTGTATTCTGTCATACGAGAATTTTAATTTAGTAACCTCTTCATTTTTGATATGAGGCTAGCATGCAAATAGAAAATGGGCGATCATTTTTCAATATTCTCGCAGTGTGTATGAGGCTTTAGGCTGTAGTGTATGGTTGTCCAGCCATCAGGAACTGGATCACCTGCTGGTGGCACCATCATTACTGGACCAGAAAGTTGTAGTTCCGGCATCGACCAGCAACTGTCTCCCAGCCAGCAGATCCCAGCAATTAGTCTCTATCTGATGCTGGCTTCTGAGAGGGTATTAAGTCTTCCCTCTATATTTCCCTCTTGATTCAGAGTTTTCCCTGCTAGACAGATATCACTTCCTGATTTATTCTGAAACGTATTCCTGATCCTGATGCTGATCCTGCTCTTGCCCGTACCTATATCCTGCGCCCTGCTTGCTTTTCCTCCCCTTATTCATGATTCCAGTTCTGGCCCCCTCTCTGACTTTTCCTTTCACCTCCAGTTTTACCCTTTTAATCCGTGCTCCCCATTTTGATTATATTGTATTATAGTTAGTTTGCTAGTTAGGTTTTCTGTGTCTTAGCTTGCTAAATAGGGTTTATGTCACTTGGTTTGTGGATCACTTGTATCTTCATGTTTACTGTGTTAGTTTGCTGGTGTTTGGATGTGTTTTGTATCACTATTAATAAACATACTTAATTATAAACAGCCTGGTTTCAGTTTCCTGAGTTCAGCTTCACAGATCTGGTCATCCTTGCTTCTGGATGCCTGCTCTTGGTGTCACCGACACCGGTGGTCACTTACCAGTCCTTTAAAAGCAGAGGCTTCTGCCCAAGCTCCAGGCACAAAGAGGCTTCCATCTATTTCTATGGGGGGTCTCCTCAGTATTTAGCTATTTACTGCATGACAGGCTTCCCACAGACCAGGTTGAGATCCAAGGCTCAGGGTCATCATTTGCTGTGCTTCTCCTGTTCCCAGATAGAAACCTGCTCGCTGTCTTTGCTGCACTCAGGTGGGTCACAGTCTGTCTCAACCCTGGTCTCCCCACATTAAAAAGAGCCTTCTTTCTCCTTCAACTTGGAAAACTACTACCGTCCCTTCCCTCTTAATGTCTCTCTTTTTGGAATTGCATTTTCCAACCAACCTGTGCTACAGCTCAGTCTCAGTGATGAAAGCCTACTTTCTAGGCACATAAACCTACTCTTATGGTGGCACCAACGTCTGAGAAATGTCAACATTGGAATGCTTGATGCCCAAAAGCACTAGCTATGGAACTTTGGTAGGTATATCTTTTTTTTAGGATCTCTCTCCTGGCATTTAAAGCTGAAAAGAATGCAGCCTAGCATAGTATTGACCTCATGCTCACAGATATGGGAATAGTAGCCCCACATCCCTGGTGTGTTGGGTTGGTAGTATCAAAATAAAAAAAAGTGCTAAACCAAGGGTGTGTGTTGGCGGTGCTTATTGGTATTCATAAGCCTGAACCTTAATAACTTCTGTATAATTAAGAGGGGTCACCAGGAAAATTCAGTGCATTTCAATCATCTTTGTGCTTTTGGTTTCAGATTTTTATTTAGAAAGCTAGCCACCTTTAATGTTGTGCTTTCCCAGTTAGTAGCATAGGCAGAGAATCAGCTGTGCTGCATCTCAATTCCGAGACATTTTTTTGGCAACAGCACAAAGGGAAAAAAATTACCCTACTTTTCAGTCCAGCCAAACTGGCAGCAAAAGTTATTAGTATAAATATATCTGTGGACTAAGCAGAGTTATATTGACTGTTTTTCTTCTACAGTACACTATAGTCTGCTTAAAAATTACTTATTTTTCCCATTACTGTTACGAAATATCAATGTCATCATTGCACATTTCTAATATGCGTCACTAAAAAACTTTTGCAGGAATTAGGAAGCATGCTGTTCATACAATATTGACAGCGCTTTACACTTCTTTACATTAGCCTGAAATAAGTGTTGCAGGAAGTGCATAATTTGGTTAAAATTAAATGAACATTGTTCCCAGAATATTTTGATGACTAAAGCTTACTACTATAGGAAAAAAAGTCCAGAATATTACTGTAGAAACAAGGACACCAGTATCTATGAATATCCTAAGCAACAAGGTTTCTTAAATTGGAGCAAATTTTATTGTTTAAGGAAAAGTCCAGTCTAAGTAAAGAAAGTATATGTGACACAAAATTTTACAAGTGCCTCACTGGACTGGGAGGATTAGTTCTGAAGTCAGCCACCTACTAGTAGCAAAGTGAAACTAAGTTTTAGAGAAGCACAAAGTGGAGGCTTTGATGCTTCCCAGGTATTAGTATGCATTTTTTGCTATCTGCTGTTAAAGTAATATTAAAGTCAAGTTTTATTTTTTTACATATAATTGACAAACATGTCTGTTTTGTGCAGAGGTTTTGCATAGAGCAGACTTGATGCTCCTCTTCTTGGGTCCCCTGCCATGGTTCCTGGCTCCGTCCTCCTTCTGCACATGCCCAAAGTAAACAGCTGTGGGGAAACCCGAGCAATCTTGCTCCCGAGCCACTGCTCTGTGTGACCATTCATAAACGGAGCCGCGGCTCGGCCCACCCCCTGTCTCTTCTCATTGGCTCACTGGCTGTGATTGACAGCAGTGGGGGCCAATGACTCCCTCTCATTGCTGTCTTAGCCAATGAGGAGGGAGAGTCCCTAGAGAGCTGAGACACTTGTGCACATGACTGCATAGAATGCTTGAAGGTAAAAATGATGAGCCTTGCTGAGGGTCAGTTTTACACTGCTGTGTCATCTACAGTCTCATAATTCTTATAGTAAAACACTTGCCTATACTCTTTGTCTCTAGCACACTTCAGCCAATTCTCCCTCATTAAAAATTTTCGGCTGTTGGCCAATTACAAAGGATTTGCAAAGTACTGTTGTCCCAATGTTGAGGGACAAAGGCCTCTTCCCCATCTTGGAGCCCCAAAAAGTAGTGGAGGTGAACATAGGAGTAGTGATGGACGAACTTCCGACGGGACGTTTCGCGAAAGCGAAATGCGAACGGACCCAAACGTTCGCGAAACCGAACGTTCGCCGCGGGCCCCATTGACTTCAATGGGAGGCGAACTTTGCAAACCTTCATGTCGAATTTGCGGCCACGTGGTAATTATTAGGGGGTAAAACGTAGTCCCACCATCTGGACAATGACATAATACATGTATGAGGTGAATTTGGGATCGATAACTACAAGCATTTTTATTTTATTTGGGAAATTGTTCTAACAATTCAGGACTATGGAGCTAATGAAGGCAATGGAGGAGAGGGAAGGTCAGGGACCAGGGTAGGCAAAGAAGAGGGTGCAGGAGATGATCACCAGCAGCGTGACATACCGGAATGACACATGCACCGTGATAGAGGCATCTGACAGCAGCACCGTAATACAGAGCACTGACAGCAGCACCGTGACATACAGCGCTGACAGCAGCACCGTGACATACAGCGCTGACAGCAGCACCGTGACATACAGCGCTGACAGCAGCACCGTGACATACAGCGCTGACAGCAGCACCGTGACATACAGCGCTGACAGCAGCACCGTGACATACAGCGCTGACAGCAGCACCGTGACATACAGCGCTGACAGCAGCACCGTGACATACAGCGCTGACAGCAGCACCGTGACATACAGCGCTGACAGCAGCACCGTGACATACAGCACTGACAGCAGCACCGTAAGCAGCCCCAGGAGGAAGTCAGCACAGCACAGGGATGGTGTGATCCCCTCATAATAAGAACCCCCAGGAGGAAGTCAGCACAGCACAGGGATAGTGTGATCCCTTCATAATAAGAACCCCCAGGAGGAAGTCAGCACAGCACAGGGATATCATAAGCAGCCCCAGTAGAAATATGACACCGCTCAACCTCTTCAAAGAGGAGGGTAGGGGCATATAGTACGGTGTGCTTTTTTGGGTCAAGGAAGTGAGCCAAATGAATTAAGAAGGTCTGTGTGCTTGATTAAAAAAATAGTTTATAGACATATACATGGTCTACTGGTCACATGTGTTGAATTCCTCCGAGATCCATGCCTCATTCATTTTTAGAAATGTGAGGTAGTTAACACTGTGGTGAGCTAGGCGAGTACGCTTATCGGTCACAATCCCCCCTGCTGCGCTGAACGTCCTTTCGGACAGGACACTGGATGAGGGGCAAGCCAACAGTTCGATTGCAAATTGGGCAAGCTCTGGCCAGAGGTCAAGCCTGCCCACCCAGTAGTCTAGGGGTTCATCACTCCTCAGAGCGTCCACATCGGCCGTTAACCCAATGTAGTCGGACACCTGACGGTCTAGGCGTTCCCTGATGCTGGATCCGGATGACACCTGTCGATGGGTCGGCTGAAAGAATGACCTCATATCCGAAGTCACCAACACATCTTCAAACCGGCCTCTTCTTGCAGGCGCTGTTGGATTGGTACCCGCAAATCCTTCTCTGGGAGTGGGAATTGCTCCTCTGCCAGCGCACGCAAAAGCAGAATGCAGCATTTCTCGAAGCAAGGCCTGGAAGTGCTGCATTCTGACAGCCCTCTGCGACGGCGGTAACATTTCCGCCATTTTGTGTTTGTACCGGGGGTCTAAGTACGTTGCCACCCAGTACTGGTCCTTGACCCTCATGCTTTTTATACGGGGGTCCCTATTAAAACACTGGAGCATGAAGGCCCCCATTTGCACTAAAGTGGAAGCGGTGTGGTGGCCTGGCTCCTGCTCATCATCCAGGATAATGTCGTCCTCTTCATTCTCCTCTCCCCATCCTCGCACAACAGGGATCCCAGAAAGGTTTAAAGCATGCTCTTCTTGCTCCTGCTCATCCGCCCCGGCACCATCCTCCTCTGACTCCTCATCAGACTCCTGTTGTTGACTTGTCTCAGATAGAGTAGCCCCCCCGGGAATTCATCCAGCATTGCGACTTCCTCATCTTCCCGCTCCTGCTCCTCCACAGCCTGATCAATGACACGACGCAATGCACGCTCCAGAAAGAAGGCATAAGGTACCATGTCACTGATGGCGCCATGGCTGCGACTGACCAGTTTGGTGATCTCCTCAAATGGCCGCAGAAGTCTGCATGTGTCGCGCATGAGCAGCCACTGGCGCGGTGAAAAAAAACCCAGCTCCCCAGAACCGTTTCTTTCGCAGAGTTCATACAGGTAGACGTTAACTGCACGTTTCTGCTGGAGCAGCCTATCAAGCATATAGAAGGTTGAGTTCCATCGCGTCGGGCAATCGCAAATAAGACGTCTGACCGGCAGATGGTGTCGCCGCTGAATGTCAGCAAGGCGAGCCATGGCCGTGTAAGATCTTCTGAAATGGGCCGAGATTTTCCTTGCCTGCCGCAAGATGTCCTGGACCCCAGGGTATTTGACAAGGAATCGCTGCACGACCAAGTTTAAGACGTGTGCCATGCACGGCACGTGCGTGATTTTGCCCTGTTTCAATGCGCTAAGCAGATTGGCACCGTTGTCACACACCACTTTACCAACTGTCAAATTGAGCGGTGTTAGCCACTCATCTGCCTGTGAACGCAAAGCTGAAAGGAGTGCCGGGCCAGTGTGGCTCTTTGCTTCCAGGCACAACAGACGCAGCACGGCATGGCAACGTCTCACCTGGCATGTGGAATAGGTTCTGGGGAGCTTGGGCGGTGCAGTGGAAGAGACGCTAGCAGCGGAAAAGGAGGAGGCAGCTGAGGAGGAGAGGGAGGAGGATGGAGTAGGAGGAGGAGAAGAAGAGTCAGGCCTGCATGCAATCCGTGGCGGTAAAACCAAATCTACACGGGTGCCACGGGTTACATGCTTGACGGCCGTCAGAAGGTTCACCCAGTGGGCAGTAAAACTGATATACCTTCCCTGCCCGTGTTTGCTAGACCACGTGTCTGTGGTCAGATGTATCTTGGCACCGACACTGTGTGCCAGAGATACATTCACTTGCCGCTGAACATGGCCATATAGCTCTGGGATGCCCTTCTCTGAGAAATACTTCCTTCCTGGGACCTTCCATTGTGGTGTTCCAATGGCCACAAATTTGCGAAAGGCCTCCGAGTCCACCAGTTTATATGGCAGTAGTTGGCGGGCTATGAGTTCTGACAAGCCAGCCGCCAACCGTTGGGCAAGAGGGTTATCCGGCATCATCATTTTTTTACGCTCAAACATTAGGCCCACGGAAGCCTGCCTTTTTGCAGAAAAATGTGAGCTTGGCGTGATGGAAGGTGGAGTGGAGGACAATTGTGAGGAGAGAGGAGAAGGAGAAGTAGAAGACGAGGCTGGACGGTGAGAGCCTGCAGTGTGGCTTTGTGTGTTCCGTTGCTCCCACTGGGCTCGGTGATGGCTGCTCATGTGCCTTCTTAAGGCGGTCGTCCCTAGGTGAGTATTGGGCTTACCGCGACTAACGCGTTGACTGCAAAGATTGCAGATGGCAACGCTATTGTCAGCAGCGGACACGTTAAAAAAAGCCCACACTGCGGAGCCATGTGCCGGTGTCCTGGGAGCGCCAGATGTGACCGTACATGGTCGATGACTCGCTCCTGATACATTTGCAGTCTGCTTTGTCCCTGCTGTGCAATGTAAGTCATTGCTGCTTCTCCTCCCTATCTGCTGGTCCATATCTCCCTCTGAACTCCCCTCCTCTTCCTCTCTTGTGGGCACCCACGTGACATCACTAGACACGTCATCATCAACGTCACCTTCCCCACCGCTATAAGTAGAGATCTCGGAGTAGGCAGCAACACCGGGGACCAACCTCCTCCTTGGGCTGATCTGGGTACTGGCGTCAGACTGCTGAGTAGCGCTTGTTGCTACCTCCTCTTCCTGATCCAATACCAAGAGTGGCTGCGCATCAGAAATGTCCTCTTGATATGGATCGGAAAATAATTCCAGTGACTCAAGCGGAAGGTATGTGGTGGTGGTGGTGGTGGTCGTGTTGTTGGTGGTAGTGTCTTTGGGGGTGCACATAGCAGAGAGTGAAGAAGAGGGTGCAGATCGAGAGGATGAGGAGGGTGCAGAAGAGTAAGGCTGAGCGAGCCACTCAACCAAGTCTGGTGCATCCTTTAAAGTAATTGAACGCACCTTCTGCAACTTCCCACTTTGGCTCAAGCCTGTTGCTCCTGCCCTACCCCTACCACCCCTGCGGAAGGGCCTGCCTCTTCCTCTGCCTGTCATTTTTTAAATGACCCTGTGACAAAACTCTTAGTCCCTATACCGCTGAAGGACTGCTGCAGTATAGGTGAGCGGTCAGCAGTGGTGCACGTCAACCCTATCTATTGTGGACCTATAGCGGTCCTTACAGAACAGCAGACTGTACCGCACTCAAGCCTATGTACCGTAGCACCCTATACCAAGTTACCAGTCCTTATAAGAACTTTTGTGGACCAAGCAGGTTGTGTATTAGTGTTTAGCAGACTGTACGTCAGTCCCTATACCGCTGAAGGACTGCTGCAGTATAGGGCAGCGGTCAGCAGTGGTGCACGTCAACCCTATCTATTGTGGACCGATAGCGGTCCTTACAGAACAGCAGACTGTACCGCACTCAAGCCTATGTACCGTAGCACCCTATACCAAGTTACCAGTCCTTATAAGAACTTTTGTGGAACAAGCAGGTTGTGTGTTAGTGATTAGCAGACTGTACGTCAGTCCCTATACCGCTGAAGGACTGCTGCAGTATAGGTGAGCGGTCAGCAGTGGTGCACGTCAACCCTATCTATTGTGGACCTATAGCGGTCCTTACAGAACAGCAGACTGTACCGCACTCAAGCCTATGTACCGTAGCACCCTATACCAAGTTACCAGTCCTTATAAGAACTTTTGTGGAACAAGCAGGTTGTGTGTTAGTGATTAGCAGACTGTACGTCAGTCCCTATACCGCTGAAGGACTGCTGCAGTATAGGTGAGCGGTCAGCAGTGGTGCACGTCAACCCTATCTATTGTGGACCTATAGCGGTCCTTACAGAACAGCAGACTGTACCGCACTCAAGCCTATGTACCGTAGCACCCTATACCAAGTTACCAGTCCTTATAAGAACTTTTGTGGAACAAGCAGGTTGTGTGTTAGTGATTAGCAGACTGTACGTCAGTCCCTATACCGCTGAAGGACTGCTGCAGTATAGGTGAGCGGTCAGCAGTGGTGCACGTCAACCCTATCTATTGTGGACCTATAGCGGTCCTTACAGAACAGCAGACTGTACCGCACTCAAGCCTATGTACCGTAGCACCCTATACCAAGTTACCAGTCCTTATAAGAACTTTTGTGGAACAAGCAGGTTGTGTGTTAGTGATTAGCAGACTGTACGTCAGTCCCTATACCGCTGAAGGACTGCTGCAGTATAGGGCAGCGGTCAGCAGTGGTGCACGTCAACCCTATCTATTGTGGACCTATAGCGGTCCTTACAGAACAGCAGACTGTACCGCACTCAAGCCTATGTACCGTAGCACCCTATACCAAGTTACCAGTCCTTATAAGAACTTTTGTGGACCAAGCAGGTTGTGTATTAGTGTTTAGCAGACTGTACGTCAGTCCCTATACCGCTGAAGGACTGCTGCAGTATAGGGCAGCGGTCAGCAGTGGTGCACGTCAACCCTATCTATTGTGGACCGATAGCGGTCCTTACAGAACAGCAGACTGTACCGCACTCAAGCCTATGTACCGTAGCACCCTATACCAAGTTACCAGTCCTTATAAGAACTTTTGTGGAACAAGCAGGTTGTGTGTTAGTGATTAGCAGACTGTACGTCAGTCCCTATACCGCTGAAGGACTGCTGCAGTATAGGGCAGCGGTCAGCAGTGGTGCACGTCAACCCTATCTATTGTGGACCGATAGCGGTCCTTACAGAACAGCAGACTGTACCGCACTCAAGCCTATGTACCGTAGCACCCTATACCAAGTTACCAGTCCTTATAAGAACTTTTGTGGAACAAGCAGGTTGTGTGTTAGTGATTAGCAGACTGTACGTCAGTCCCTATACCGCTGAAGGACTGCTGCAGTATAGGTGAGCGGTCAGCAGTGGTGCACGTCAACCCTATCTATTGTGGACCTATAGCGGTCCTTACAGAACAGCAGACTGTACCGCACTCAAGCCTATGTACCGTAGCACCCTATACCAAGTTACCAGTCCTTATAAGAACTTTTGTGGAACAAGCAGGTTGTGTGTTAGTGATTAGCAGACTGTACGTCAGTCCCTATACCGCTGAAGGACTGCTGCAGTATAGGTGAGCGGTCAGCAGTGGTGCACGTCAACCCTATCTATTGTGGACCTATAGCGGTCCTTACAGAACAGCAGACTGTACCGCACTCAAGCCTATGTACCGTAGCACCCTATACCAAGTTACCAGTCCTTATAAGAACTTTTGTGGACCAAGCAGGTTGTGTATTAGTGTTTAGCAGACTGTACGTCAGTCCCTATACCGCTGAAGGACTGCTGCAGTATAGGGCAGCGGTCAGCAGTGGTGCACGTCAACCCTATCTATTGTGGACCGATAGCGGTCCTTACAGAACAGCAGACTGTACCGCACTCAAGCCTATGTACCGTAGCACCCTATACCAAGTTACCAGTCCTTATAAGAACTTTTGTGGAACAAGCAGGTTGTGTGTTAGTGATTAGCAGACTGTACGTCAGTCCCTATACCGCTGAAGGACTGCTGCAGTATAGGTGAGCGGTCAGCAGTGGTGCACGTCAACCCTATCTATTGTGGACCTATAGCGGTCCTTACAGAACAGCAGACTGTACCGCACTCAAGCCTATGTACCGTAGCACCCTATACCAAGTTACCAGTCCTTATAAGAACTTTTGTGGAACAAGCAGGTTGTGTGTTAGTGATTAGCAGACTGTACGTCAGTCCCTATACCGCTGAAGGACGGCTGCAGTATAGGTGAGCGGTCAGCAGTGGTGCACGTCAACCCTATCTATTGTGGACCTATAGCGGTCCTTACAGAACAGCAGACTGTACCGCACTCAAGCCTATGTACCGTAGCACCCTATACCAAGTTACCAGTCCTTATAAGAACTTTTGTGGACCAAGCAGGTTGTGTATTAGTGTTTAGCAGACTGTACGTCAGTCCCTATACCGCTGAAGGACTGCTGCAGTATAGGGCAGCGGTCAGCAGTGGTGCACGTCAACCCTATCTATTGTGGACCGATAGCGGTCCTTACAGAACAGCAGACTGTACCGCACTCAAGCCTATGTACCGTAGCACCCTATACCAAGTTACCAGTCCTTATAAGAACTTTTGTGGAACAAGCAGGTTGTGTGTTAGTGATTAGCAGACTGTACGTCAGTCCCTATACCGCTGAAGGACTGCTGCAGTATAGGGCAGCGGTCAGCAGTGGTGCACGTCAACCCTATCTATTGTGGACCGATAGCGGTCCTTACAGAACAGCAGACTGTACCGCACTCAAGCCTATGTACCGTAGCACCCTATACCAAGTTACCAGTCCTTATAAGAACTTTTGTGGAACAAGCAGGTTGTGTGTTAGTGATTAGCAGACTGTACGTCAGTCCCTATACCGCTGAAGGACTGCTGCAGTATAGGTGAGCGGTCAGCAGTGGTGCACGTCAACCCTATCTATTGTGGACCGATAGCGGTCCTTACAGAACAGCAGACTGTACCGCACTCAAGCCTATGTACCGTAGCACCCTATACCAAGTTACCAGTCCTTATAAGAACTTTTGTGGACCAAGCAGGTTGTGTATTAGTGTTTAGCAGACTGTACGTCAGTCCCTATACCGCTGAAGGACTGCTGCAGTATAGGGCAGCGGTCAGCAGTGGTGCACGTCAACCCTATCTATTGTGGACCGATAGCGGTCCTTACAGAACAGCAGACTGTACCGCACTCAAGCCTATGTACCGTAGCACCCTATACCAAGTTACCAGTCCTTATAAGAACTTTTGTGGAACAAGCAGGTTGTGTGTTAGTGATTAGCAGACTGTACGTCAGTCCCTATACCGCTGAAGGACTGCTGCAGTATAGGTGAGCGGTCAGCAGTGGTGCACGTCAACCCTATCTATTGTGGACCTATAGCGGTCCTTACAGAACAGCAGACTGTACCGCACTCAAGCCTATGTACCGTAGCACCCTATACCAAGTTACCAGTCCTTATAAGAACTTTTGTGGACCAAGCAGGTTGTGTATTAGTGTTTAGCAGACTGTACGTCAGTCCCTATACCGCTGAAGGACTGCTGCAGTATAGGGCAGCGGTCAGCAGTGGTGCACGTCAACCCTATCTATTGTGGACCGATAGCGGTCCTTACAGAACAGCAGACTGTACCGCACTCAAGCCTATGTACCGTAGCACCCTATACCAAGTTACCAGTCCTTATAAGAACTTTTGTGGAACAAGCAGGTTGTGTGTTAGTGATTAGCAGACTGTACGTCAGTCCCTATACCGCTGAAGGACTGCTGCAGTATAGGGCAGCGGTCAGCAGTGGTGCACGTCAACCCTATCTATTGTGGACCGATAGCGGTCCTTACAGAACAGCAGACTGTACCGCACTCAAGCCTATGTACCGTAGCACCCTATACCAAGTTACCAGTCCTTATAAGAACTTTTGTGGAACAAGTGAGTTGTGAATGTTTAGCAGACTGCAGCAGAAGGGCAGCAGTCAAGTATAATATCCTTTCTATATTTGGAAGAAAGAATATTATACATGTACAAGCCTATTACTGTACCACTGATACCAGTCCTGAAAAGAACCTTTGTGGAACTAATAATAACAGCAAGTCTTTAAAATTACCCTCACTGCCTGACAACACTGCTTCCTTCCTGTCCCTATACAAATTGGCAAAAAAAGAGAACGATTAGTGGTTACTGGAACAGCTCTTTTGTGGACCTTGATAGTAACAGCTAATGATGATGATGATGATGATGATGATGAAAGACTAATCTGGCTGTCCCTGTAGCATACACCGTCCTTTCCCTTTCTCTAAACTAACAAAAGACACTCAGGCTGCTGCAAGAATCAGCAGCACAGCAAACCTATCAACACCTAACACCTATACCAGTCCTGAAAAGAACTTTTGTGTACCAAATAGCTAGTGGTTTATCTCTCCCTACTCCACACAGGAACCTGTCCCTATCGTAACAGAAGAAAGAATGTAAAATGGCCACCGGATCGGGTGTATTTATAGGTTAGGGGGAATGTCCAAGTGTCCATGTGCTGTCATGTCTCAATTGGCTGTCCTGTATCACATGATAAACGTGTCACCAAAGGTTAAAGTTCTTGTATACATTAAACACGTAAGTCCGCCGCGGCGAACGACGGAAAAAGGCGTTCGAACGTGCGGACCGCGAATGTCGGAAATTCGCCGCGAAACGACCGCCGGGCGAAACGTTCGTCCATCACTACATAGGAGGACTTTCTAATAATGGGGCAACCAGATATCAATTCTCTAGCAGTGGAAAAGTACTGTTTTATTTTTATTTTTTTAAGAGCTTTGGAATATTCAATACAAACTGAGAAATGTAATAGCCTACTTGCAGCACATTTAAAGTGTACCTTTTATTAACGTTACAAGTCTGCATGAATAAGTTCCTGATGTGGTAAATTACAGCAACAGTTTCATTTTAATGCACATTTTATTATGAAAAGGCAGTAATTTACATATAGTGTCTAGAAAAGCCCTCCCACCCATATCCCCTCCAAACTCTGTTTACTACCCAACTCCTTTTTTTTTTTCTCAATCAAAGGTTTATTGAAGCATATTCAGTGTTACAATAAAGAATATAAAAATAGCCGTCCTTAATAACAAAGAAAATAGTGACATTGGTAAAAGTACAAGTCTTGCAAATGTCATATAGAGTCTGGACAACGACATAGTAAATGCTAGGTTATGATATATACAGTTAACATCAGAATCATTAAGACTGAATATGGAATGATGTTCTTGACAAGATTGTCAGGGTTAGCGTATATTGGATTGGGGAGTTTATGGGATGGGGGGGGGGGGGGGGTGGTGTATTGCACCAAAGGTTTTTGGTTATGGTAACTTGTTCAGACCTCATTCATTTATGACCTTATTGTAAACTTGGGGATTGATAGGGGTAGGTAAATCATTGGGTAAGTAATTGGTAATCAGGAGATAGAGTGAATAACAGCCAAGGTTGCCATGTTTTATTGAAGTTTAAGCTGTTTTCTCTCTTCATGGCCACAATTTCTTCCATTTTAAAGATATATTGTACTCTATTTACCCAGTCCTTGATTCCTGGGACTTTTGTGGATTTCCAGTAAATGGGTATGAGAGTTTTGGCAGCAGTAAGTAGGTGTCGTGAGAGTGACTTATTATATCTGCTTAAAGTAGTGGGTACTAAGTTAATCAAACATGCGGCCGCATTTAGTTCAAGTTTGGTATCCGTGACGTGTTTTATCCAGAATTTAATTTCATCCCAGTATGCCCGAATGGATGGACATTCCCACCAGATGTGCAAGAAGGATCCGGTGTGAGTCTTACAACGCCAGCATATGTCCGAGGTTGAGCGGAACCATCTCCCGGCCCTCTGTGGTGTTATGTACCATTGCGTAAGGATTTTGTAGGATATTTCCTGATATCTAGAGCTCAGAGAGCATTTGTGTGTCATAATACACGCCTTTTCCCATTGCTTCTCGGAGATCTTAATTTTGAGAGCTTGTTCCCATTTCCTCTTATGTTTATAGTTATCAGCATGTGCTATCTGATTCAGCCAAGCATATGCAAGAGATGTGGTATTCGATACCTATGATCCTTTGAGGCACAGGGACTCTAAGTGTGTCAATGGAAGGCGGTATTGAGATTTGTGTTTGCCGTTGATCAGGAAGTCCTTCAGTTGTGTATAGAACCATAAGCCGGGAAATTATTCGCCCACCTCGGAGCGGAGTGCTGCAAATGACTTAATGTTCGGGCCATTCATGCAATGTGAGGTGAGAAGGTTCCGTGGTATATTATGCTGCAGGCCTGGTGCAAAATCAGGATTGTTAGCGATGGGTGTCAATGGTCCCGGTATGGAGGCAATTTTATATGGACCTACTATTTTGTGCCAAATATAGATTGTATTTGCAATTAGTGGGTGGTTTATGTGTTTGTTTGTCTTGGAGTGAAGTGTCCATGGATAGAAGAGGAGTTGGTATGGGGATAGGTTGTTTTCCAGTTGAACCCAGTCTTTATTTGGGCCGTGACAATGCCAGTCTATCAATCTGGTGATATGCGAAGCCTGATGATATTTTTTGAAGTCTGGTAGTCCTATACCCCCTCTATTTTTGGGTAATGTTAGGGGACGGAAATTAATTCTTGGTTTTTTGTCTGCCCAGAGAAAATGTCTTTGTACCGGGAGGAGTTTTGTGAAGAAGGTTCCTGGGATTCTAATGGGTAGGGCGTTAAACAGGTAGAGGAGTCTGGGGAGTATTGTCATCTTTAGGATTGAAAGTCTACCAAACCATGAGAACATCTTTGGGGTCCATCTACGTAGGTCTTTCCTTATGGCGACTAGTAAAGGCTTATAATTAGTGTTATATAATGAGTCAAGGTTGTTTGTTAAATATATCCCTAGATATTTAAGTGTATTTTGTTCCCACTTATAAGGGTAGTTATCTTTTAACATCGTTAATTGTTCTTGGGGCAGGGTCAGATTAAGTGCTTCAGATTTCGATTGGTTTACTTTGAAGTTAGAGATGTATCCAAAAGTTTCAAAGATTTTATGGAGATTGGGTATGGAGATATGGGGGTTGGATACGAAGAATAGCAGGTCGTCCGCGTATACGGCCATTTTGTATTCCCTGTTGTTTACTATGAATCCTTTTATGTCATTATTTAAGTTAATTGTCCTTATTAGGGGTTCCAATGCTATAATAAAGAGTAGGGGGGAAAGGGGACAGCCTTGGCGGGTGCCGTTGTGGATCCTTAGGGGTTCAGAGAGAGTATTATTTACTTAAATTTTTGCTTGGGGATTGTGGATGGTGGGCAGAGATCCAGGTTAGCATGTTTTCGTTTAAACCAATGTGGGTACAAGTGGAAAAGATGTAGTCCCAAGAGACTCTGTCAAAAGCCTTTTCAGCGTCCGTGGAGAGTAGTTTTCCTTGGGTTTTAGAGTTTTGGACAAAGTGAATTAAGTTTAGGGCTTTCGTAATGTTATCGCAGGCTTCTCTACCAGGCATAACCCCAACCTGTTCAGGGCCAATAATCTTTGTTAGAAGGGGTTTTAGTCTATTAGCCAGTATTTTGGCAAGGAGTTTGAGGTCAATATTTAGGAGTGAGATAGGCCTAAAGTTTGCGCAATCTGTATGATCCTTGTCAGGTTTGGGGATTACAGCTATGTGTGCCATGAGGAAGGAGTTAGAATTGGTTTTGTTCTTTGCAAGATAATTAAAGGTGGATTGGAGGGGTTTTGCAAGTAGGTGAGTATAAGTTTTGTAGTATTGTGAGGTAAAGCCATCAGGGCCCGGGCTCTTCCCCATTTTTAAATCTGATATTGCTTCGGTAATCTCAATTATGGATATGGGTTCTTCTAGTTTATTTGAGTCCTTTGCTGATAGGGAGGGGATTTTGCTGTCTTCCAAGAAGAATTGTATTATGTCCCTTTTAGATTGCGTTAGGTGGGGTGGTTTATGTTGATATGGGAGATCATACAATTTGGAGTAAAATTTATGGAAGATGTCTGCGATTTCTTGGGATTTGTGTTTTGGCGTTCCTTCCTTGTTTTTGATGGCATGAATGTGACCTGCTATAGTTGTGTCTTTCAAAGCTTTGGCTAATTGTTTCCCACTTTTGTCTCCATGTTCATAAAATATGTTTTTTTTAAAGAAAAGGGATTTTTTGATTTTTAAATCTAGAATATGTCTCAGGGATAACCTGCTTTGTGTCAATTTTTCCTCCAGTATGATTGATTGAGATTGTTTGTGTTGTAGTTCCAGATTGGCAATTTGCTGGGATAGTGTTTCAATTTCTCTGTCCCTTTCTCTCTTTTTCCTGGTGCCCCACTTTATAAGTTCGCCTCTTATAACTGCTTTGTGTGCCTCCCAGTTGTTTAGTGGGTTTGTATCGGCGTCGGGGTTGTAGCTGAAGTAGGTATTTATAGCACTGTGTATTTCATCTTTTATTTCTTGGTCTGTGAGAAGCGCTGCATTGAGTCTCCAATTGAAGGAGGTGAGGTGGGGTGTATCTAGTTTCAATGAGATGGCCGTGGGAGCGTTGTCAGAGAGGGCTACAATGCCGATCTCAGCTGAAGTTAGTTTGTGAGATAAAGATAAGGTCAATTCTTGAGTATCTTTTATGTGGAGAAGAGTAAAACGTGAAGTCTTTCTCTGTGGGATGTGTGGATCTCCATGTATCGATCAATGTTAGAGATTGTAGTAGGGATTTGCTTCGTTTGAGGATCTTATAAGTGATGAATGTGTGTCCTGTGGAAGTATCTTTAAGTGGGGAGAGAGGGATGCTAAAATCTCCTCCTAGGATGGTGCAGCCTTCTGCGAACCATTTAAGCTCTTCTATTATTTTGTTGCAGAATGTGATGTGGGCAGTGTTCGGGAAGTACACATTTGCAAGTGTGATTGGGGTCCCTTCCCATGAGCCTTTGAGGATTATGTATCGACCTTCAGGGTCAATAAGCTGCTGTTTAAGTTCAAAGGGAGCATCTTTATTGATTAATATGGACACACCTTTGGTTTTGGCAAGGGGATTGGTAGCATGGTAGGCAGTCGTGTAGACATTATCAGTGAGTCTGGGGATGTTTTTGTCTTTAAAATGGGTTTCTTGAAGAAATATGACATAGGGGCGGACTTTCTGGAGTTCTCTCAGAAGCTTGGTTCGTTTCTCTGGTATGTTCAGGCCATTTACATTATGGGAAATAATTGTTGGTGCTTTCCCCAAAAAGGCGTACGCCATGGTTGAAACTGGGGACTGGTGAGGTCAGGGATTTGAAAATCTAGATCAGATAGAGGTCTTTGTAACCAATTACAGTAGGGTATGCTACGGGGGCAGGGGGGTTTATAACCGAGGAAGAGGTTATAGTCAGTGGGGGTTGCAGGGGGAAGTTATGAGGGAGGGTCAATAGGGGGGATTTGGAAGGGGAGTGATAAAAGGGGTTAGGTACTCGGCAGGGTGGTAAGTAGGATAGTTGTCTGTTGTATAAGTAATGAATGATGCTAGTATATAGAGTTTGGAAGGTTGAGGTATTATTTCCCCTCTTTTTTCCTGTTTTTGCCTTCCTTTTGGGGAGGTAGTGGGAGACACGTAGGTGGCACGGTGATATGATTTGTAACAGTAGGAAATACTTTTGTGGGGGGGGTGTTCGTCAAGTCCAGAGGAGCCCGAGTATACAGTTATGTAGTATCAATTGTGACTAGTATGTCTGAGACCGTTTATGCTGTTATGTCATATCTTGGGCAAATATGATTGTCACTGTATTGGAGGGAGGTACGTCTCAGAGGATATTACAAAGCAGTTCACAAGATGCATAAACATTACAACCGTTCTATAACCTATTATAAAAAAAAAACGCTAAAATTAAACATTGAACTTTACATTAGTTGTCATAGTGGTCAACTTTGACCTTTAACCCATAACCTGAGAATGTCGAGTGGCAAAAAAAAAAAAAGGAGGGGGGGGGGGAGAAGGGTGGAAATGTCTCAGTCCTCTCCTGAGGCTTGGGTGTTTGCACAGCCCAACAGATATGTGCCCTCAGTGTTTGAGTTGAGAACTAGTACAGCTAAGAAAAGGATAGGTAGTCTACCTGTTTCTGGCTTCTCATTTCCATTTGGGTGCAGAGAGAAAATGTGTCTCGTTATGTGTTGAGTGTAGCATAGTGGTCAGGCCAGGTTACTTACACTGTGAGGGCTCCAAACGAAAGTCTTACCAGAGTCTGTGCAAGCTGATAACAATCCCAGGGAGCAGCGTTCATAACCTGGGGGTGGGAAAAAAAAATTAAAACCCCTTTAGTGCAAAACAGAGAGCTCATGTCAAGTGTTGCCTTAAACCGGCCTCACTGTCATTTCAGCCTGTGGGTTGATCCAATCTTGAGGTAGGCCAAAAAACACAAGTGGGTTTAACTGCTCAATGTAGATATTTGGTAAATAAGGTTGTCACTGGTTATATCGCAAAGTAATTCAATATCCTAAGGATTCCCTTGCTCTCGGGGCCTTAGTGGCTTTAGAGGAGGTTGGAGAAACAAAGCTGCTTCGTTCTGTATGTCTGGCATGTTTTTCGCTCTGGTAAGGAGATTGTGCGTGGGGTGGTCCTGGAGAGGCCTGGGGGTTGTTAATTTCGGGTGGAGTACGGAATTCAGCGTACCAGTCTGGTAGGTCTATAGGTGTCACCTGTAGATCCTCACAGAATTTTAGCAAGTCATCAGGGACTCTCAGCAGGTGTTGTTTCCCCAAGTAGTTAGCTTGTAGTGCAAAGGGGAATTTCCATCTGTAGTTGATGCCTTTTTGTCTTAGCACTTCCAGTAGGGGTTTTAAAGCTCTTCTATTTTTGAGTGTGATAGGTGAGAGGTCTTGAAAAAGTTGTATTGAAGCGTCTGCATACAGGATTCGCTCTTTAGATCTCGCTTTTTGAAGAATGTCTTCCTTCAGGCCATAATTGGGCAAACAGCAAATGATATCTCTTGGGGGATTCCCGTCCTGCGCTCTAGGTTTGAGAGCCCTATGTGCTCTATCGAAGTCAATAGGGGACTGTTCAGACCTCTCAATGAGGCTGTTGAAGATGGCAGTAAGCGCTGGTCTGATCTGGTCAGGGGGAACCGCTTCAGGCACATCCCTGACTCTGATGTTGTTTCGCCTGCCGCGGTTGTCTAGGTCTTCAATTTGTCTGTTCATATCGATCAGATGTTGGGAATGCGAATTCGTGATGGCGTCCAATCTGGTCAGGGCTTTGTCCCTTCTTTTCCCCGCACGCTCCGCCATTGCCATTTGTTCTGTTATTTTCAGCAATTCAGTTTTCATGTCTGTGATTGCGGCAGAAAGAGAGTTTTTAATGTCAGCTGCGATATCTGTCATAGCGGCATACGTTAGCGGTTGGTCGAGTTTGTTACCGGCGACCGAATCCTCAGATGCTGGTAGTGAGATTTCGTCATCATCTAAGTCATCCTCAATATTGTTCCTCTGTGGTGGGGCCATCTTATGGGTTTTGTTGTTGCCACTGTATCAAAAAATTTTTAGGTTCCCAGGCGAGGGTTTTCTTTTAGGAGTCCCTAGGGAGCGAAGGGTATGATTGTGTGTGCTGCTCCTCAGGTGTGTGGACATATTCTCCTTTGTCGGTCTGTTTTCAGTTCTCAGGCTCCTCGGAACACCGGGGCGTTGTTACAACATAGCCATGTACACTGCGTGTCAAGCCACGGCCTCCAAAATTTTTAGAGTGCCGTGCAATTAGCCACCTCGGTAGTGATTGAGGGCTGCAGCAATAGATAGAGGGTGTATATTATCCTCAGAGCAGAATGGGGATGGGCGGATTGCCCTGGGTCCTGTGGTGGGACCGCCGTCTGTGAGGCACCTTGAGGCTGGGTAAAGTGGTCAGCCCAGATGACTCTGCACCTTTCTTGTAGTGGGGTGGTAGTCAGATATTTCAAGGATGGATTAAGACCAAATTATGCTGCTGAGGAAATAATTAGTTGCTGCTAGGGTTGGGTGTAGGAGGAGTACCAAGATGGCCGCCGGCTATGGGGAGGTAGGCCAAAGCCTCGGACTTTCCTGGGGGTTATAGCCACTCAGGGGTTCCCTGCCCTTGCTCAGATATGGTAATCCTGACAGGGGACAGAAGTGGGCTCCACCGCTATCTGGGGGGGTGAGTTAGCTCTCCTACTCACTGCGTCCTGAGGAGAAGGCCTGGTCCGTAGGCCTGCAAAGCAGCTCCGGTCCGCGGGCCGTCAGCGCTTGCCAGCGGTGTCTGTCAGATGTCCGCCGCCGGCTTTTAATGTAGGATGGGCAGTAGAAAGTGGTCCCCAGATCAGAGATCCATGCAGGCCACGGGTGTTGTGTGCGTCCGGCTGGAGCGTAGGCCGCAAGATGGCGCCGTGCGTTTTGTGCGGCTGGCCCCTCCGGGATCGCCGTGGCGGCGAGGGAGAGCTCTAAGCGGCGGAAAATGTTCAGGATGGCAGAGCGGGTGTCCCTGAAGCTTCCCCCGGTCGTGGCTATCGTCGCCCGCAGAAGCTAGAGCAGGGATGGCGGTGGATTCAACACTTCTGTGCGGAGCTCTGTTTCCACACGTCCTCCCTGCTACGCTCCCCAACTCCTTACTAACCTTACTCCTCTACTTATATTTGTCCACAGTTGTGCATTGTGTATTAGTTGTGCACTCCACAAATCTGGCCTTTATGGAAGAGTGGAAAGAAGAAAGCCATTGTTGAAAGAAGTCCATAAGAAGTCCAGTTGGCAGTTTGCGAGAAGCCATGTGGGAGACAGTGGTCTGGTCAGATGAGACCAACATTTTACTTTTTGGCCTAAAAGCAAAACACTATGTGGTGGAAAACTAACACTGCATATCACCCTGAACACATAATCCCCACCATGAAACCTGGTGGTGGCAGGATCATGTTATGGGGATGCTTTTCTTCAGCCAGAGTTGATGAGAAGATGGATGGAGCCAAATACAGGGCGATCTTAAAAGAAAACCTGTAAGAGTCTACAAAAGACTTGAGACTGGGAAGGAGGTTCACCTTCCAGCAGGACAATGACCCTAAACATACAGCCGGAGCTAAAATGGAATGGTTTAGATCAAAGAATATTCATGTGTTAGAATGGCCCAGTCAAAGTCCAGACATAAATCCAATTGAGAATCCGTGGCAAGACTTGAAAACTACTGTTCACAGATGCTCTCTATGCAATCTGACAGAGCTTGAGCTATTTTGCAAAGAAGAATGGCCAAAAAGGTCACTCTCTAGCTGTGCAAAGCTGGTAGAGACATCCCCAAAAATACTTTTAGCTGTAATTGCAGGGAAAGGTGGTACAACAAAGTATTGACTCATATGCACCCCAAACGTTTGACATATTTATTTGTAAAAAATGTTGAAAACCATTTATTATTTTCCCTCCACTTCATAATTATCTGCCACTTTGTGTTGGCCTATGACAACACCCCCCTCCCCCTCCAATAAAATACATTTACATTTATAGGTGTAACATGACAAAATGTGGAAAATTTCAAGGGGTGTGAATACTTTTTAAAGGCACTGTACATGACTGTAAATAATTACATTATTCTCCATTTACTCAGTATCATAAGATCTAAATGACCTTACTTATAGCAGCACATCTCCATCTTCAGGGTGCAGCACCTCATGCTAACTTCCATTTGGGCATGCACCCTCTCTCCTACATGCCAGTGGAGTTACATCTCCCATCGCCAGCATGCACCAGCATCAATATGCATGTGCATTTTTAAACAATTTGTCATAACAGGTGGGCTGGGTGGTCTGTTTAATTTTCACCTTGGACAGTGCACATGCATTGTTAGCTGCATTGAGACAGTACTAGTAGTCAAAGTTACTGCAAAAAAATGGAACTGCTGCTATGAAAATAAAATAAATGATTCTAGGCTGAATTGTAAAAACTGAAAAAAAAGATTGCATCGGCAAACGAGCTTAGAGGTAAGTGATTCTATGTCAATGTTAATTAATGTTGATGTTATTCAAATAACACTAGAATGTAATACCACTTGAATAATCATTGACCTCTTACTGCTTAATATAATAATGTCTATATGAACCTTGTGATTAGCTTTGTTCTGTAATTGTATTTTAAAATGCTTTTTTTTAATAATAAATGTTAAACAGAAAAAACAGTAATTGAACTTTAGTTAAGTAACTTTACCTAGGCTGATAGGAAGTCATAAGTCAAGGATTGAGAAAAGCTAATAGATCATTATCTTAAAGTGTTTGTAAAGGTAAATTAGTTTTTTACAAAACTAACAAACATATTATACACTACAAGCTCTGTGTAACGGTTTTGCAATGAGCATCCCCATTCCTCCTCTTCTCAGGTCCTACACTGGTGCAACTGGCTCCTCCTCTTTATCCAATGCCCCCACAGAAAGACATTTTCTACAGGAGCAATTGTGCAGGCTTGCTTCCGAGCCCTGCTGCCTGCATCCATAGATGCCCCCACTCCCTTGCCACAGAGTTTGATTGACAGAGATTGCTATTGATCTGCATATGAGGTGAACAGCCTCAGATAATACACAGAGATCTGCAGTCTTCTCTTCCCTACACCCCTTCTAAAGAAGCAGAAAAGTGTTCAAATCTTTCTTAATCTGTTAGGAGCACCGAGGAGGAGGCAGAGGCTGCAGTTGCAGTGTGTGAGAGCTGATTGGAGGAAAGGAACCCACCCCCCTCCACACAGCAGAAGAACTGTGTTGTGAATAGACAAGCTGTCTGCTGAGCTCTCCTCCCCAACACAAAATGTATCTCATGTGTCCAGAAAAGTTGTCAGATGTGACTCATGCTGATAACAGAGAAACGAAGCACCAGAGAGAAATGACAGTTTTGGAGAGAGATTAGTAAACACCAAAGATATATGTGCTTTGCTCAGATGTCAGGACTGAGGCTTACAACCACTTTAGGCTGGGTTCAGACTAGTGCGAATTAGATGTATGTTTCCCCGCATTCAATTCGCATAGCAGCAGATTGTGTCCAGCTCACTATGGAGCCGGTTCACACATCTCTGTAGTGGCTCCGGAATTGCCCTTGTGGCTCCGGACTTGCCCTGTGCATCTTTTGGTCTGAATTCAGACCTGAAATGGTGAATGGAGAAGCACAGGACTCGGACAGGAATCTTGAATGTGCAGTTCAGTTAGGAGTGACAGTTCACCAAAGACAGTTCACCAAGAGTTGTGAAATAAAAAATAACAGAGATAATAGAGAACGGCAGCAACATTTATACATTTATCACAGAAGATTTTAGCTATGAAGGAAGATAAAATAAGAACCAATTAAAGCAAGATATGATCACCTTTAAGGATGTCTTGACAACCTTGAATTGCCATGCGTTACTGCAGTATATGGTACCGCACCATTTCCTGTGGATTCAATGGATTGCTTCAAAAATGACTGGATGAGTTTCCAAAAGCACAAAATAATAATGACTACTTGTATTTTAAAGCAAGTGCTAGTTGATGGAGGGAGTTATGTTATTGCCTATCGGGGGATCTTTTATCAAGGTCTTTTGGCCTACTCCTAGGTTTGTTAGGGGTTAAGGGTTATGAAGATGCTTTTTTTTTCTTTTGCTTACCCAGTTTTACTTTGTTTTTCATACTGTTGAACTTGAGGACCTTTTTGTCCTTGCTCTTAATAGAATTACGGAAGGAAGAAAGAGTCGATTTTCAGTTTATTAACATAACGAGACTGTAACATCACAGTTTCTTTGAGAAATTATAGCAGATAACATTATCTAACACTGACAAGTGTAGAATGATGATTATTCTATTTCTCTATCAGCTAAATTGTTCTGTTCTAACAGTACTGTAAATCACAAAAACTAATTTTCATAAATTTAGTATATGAATGCTTGCAATAGCTATTTTTTTCTGTAAGGTGCAAAATTAACAGCAAACTATAGTGCTATTTTGTATTTAGTTTTGATTATGACTTGATAGATAAGTGTATAAAAATTGCATTGTGTGCTTAAATAAAAAAAATGGCAATTTTGATCTTTAAGGGCCCATTCACAAATCCATAAGGAACTCATATGGCATTAAGTGTCAGTGTAAACACTTTCACAGGACCTGCAAGTAAGCATTGGGGAACAGAATGCTGATTGATTTGCATTGTTTCACATGTGGCTTAAAGGATCCGTTCTCTTGAAATAAAATAAGTAAATAAATGTGCATTTATTATTTTTCATTGCAGAAGCCTGTAAAGCCTTTAAAAATCGCTGGTGCTCTGCAGGTCTCCTGCAAATCTGTCAATGTATCGGCTTACTCATACTTTGTACAAGCAAGCCTATACATTCTGTCAGGAAGACTCAATGAACTACCACAGCTTACGTACTAGTTCATTGAAAACTACAAGCCGACAGCCGCAAAGGCTGCCAGAACTTGTAGCAGCAGAGGACTGTGAATGAGTGATGTGGCCGGGTGGGCGTCTTTTCTGAATTGTGGCAGCAGACAAAGGGTGAAGATCCCCGGTCTGCTGTCACCACGGGGATCAGGGGGGAACTGCATTCATAACATGTTACATGTTATATGTTACACCCTGAATATGGGTGTACCATGTTATGAAAGGTGAACTTACCCTTTAATACCATCTCATGGCCGGAACTCACATACAGAAAGATAATTACTTATACACCTGGCAGTGACACCTGTCCCAGCACAAATAAAACACAACACACAAGGATTTAAAATAATTTTTTTATTTTTAATCCTCTGGGACTGTGACATCATAATGGGCGGGGACATCACCCGGTGATCCCACCCATTGTCCCTATATAAGTCGCCACGCAACACGTCCCTGTCATTATGGCCATAGACAGCGTCGAGTCAACATCTCAAGGAAGAAGAGAAGAGAAGAAGAGAAGGCGGTGACAGAAGACCCGGCCACCGCCAGTAAAAGAGCTGGAAGAAGGAGCGGAAGCCCGGAAAGAAGAACCGAAGAGGGGGAAAAGACCCCCGAAGAGGGGGACAAGACCCCTGTAGTCAGAAGAAGAGGCGGCGGCGGCGACAGAAGACCGGGCCACCGCTAGTAAAAGAGCTAAAGGAAGAAAGCGGAGGCCCGGCAAGAAGAACCGAAGAGGGGGACAAGACCCCCAAAGTCAGAAGAAGACCCCCGGCCGCGACGAAGAAGAAAGTCAGGCTCCTCCGCTAGTAAAAGAGCTAGCAGAAGATAGCAGAGGAGTCCGGCGGGAAAATCCCCCAAGATGGAAGATCCCCGGAGCTGTGCAATGGGGGGCCGATATCTGAGGGCCCCTTTATTAAAGGGGGCTCCTGGATTCAGATAAGCCCCCCGCCCGCAGACCCCATCAACATGGGGACAAGGTGCTTTGGAGTGGGGGGCCACAGGGCCCCCCTTCCCCAAAGCACCCCCCATGTTGAGGGCACGCGGCCTAGTACGGCTCAGGAGGGGGGGTGCTCGCTTGTCCCCACCCCCTTTCCTGATATGGACACTGGGGGGGACCCCCACGCTGTTTTTTCAGCGTTGGGCTTCCCCTTTAAGTCCATACCAGGTGACGGGGCTGGTGACGTGTCAATCTTCGCTAGTCCCGGCTACCTGGAGCCGCGTTCAAAATGAACGAACTTTTCTTTATTGCGGGAAAGTCTGTTCATTTCAAAAGTCAGTCAGACTAGCACACAGGCGGCTGGATTGTCGGACAATTTTTGAGTCAAAACTACTTTCTAAGTCCGCTGGACTTTTGGAAAAAGAAAGTCCGCCAGAGCCCGGTGGACCAGAAGTGTGTATGCGGCATTACAATTTCACTTGAACGAACCCATATCCAGGAGTGGATGAGTATGCATTAAGCCAAACACGGGAGAGGGAGGCAAATTGATTTGGCGAGTGTGATTGGACAAGGGGAATGGAAGCAGGAGCACAGCAGTGTGGTGGAAGATTAGAGTCAGATCAATCATCTGTTTTTTTACACCATTCATTGGACTGTTTATTTTCATTTTTTTCTGGTCGCTAGAATTTTTTGGGATACTATCGTTTATATACAATTTTTCAACAAGAGACTGGAATATTGTCCCTTGCTGCTCACAGGGTGATTTCACTAAAGTATTGACACATTGTTTCAGTCTTTATTTGTCATCACTATTCGTTATTTATGGTGCACATTGTTAATTTTTTTTATATATTACATTTTTCCTCTGTTTTGCATTCACACCATGATACAGTGAGATGTGGCTGTAGCTGCATTCATTATTTCTATGTGTCTCTGCACATAATTTAGAAGCATGTATTGACTTTTTATTTAGTTTTAATCACTATCTAGGTTATATTAACATTTAGCGCCATGATTCCTATTTTTATTTGGAGTTAGGTATTCATATTAACACCATTTGTGCATGGACAACTTTTAAGCAAGCATGCCACTTTAGAGATTTGTTCCTTAAAATAAATTGGCTGCTGTGGCACTATGTGACCTAGTCACAGGGGCTTCCCCAAAGGCTCATTAACACCTCACTTAGAATGGGGGAGAAAGCCTGCATGTATACCATATTTTTCGCTCCATAAGACACACCTGACCATAAGACGCACCTAGGTTTTAGAGGTTAAAAACAAGAAGAAAAAATATTCTGAACCAAATGGTGTACTAAAATATTTTCCAGTGCCCATGAAATGCAGAGTGACCATTACCATAGAAAATGCAGAGTGACCATTACCATAGAAAGTATTGGTAGGGTATTGCAGAGTATTGGCAGGGTATGGCAGAGTATTGGCGGGGTATTGCAGAGTATTGGCAGGGTATTGGCAGGGCATTGTAGAGTATTGGCAGAGTATTGGCAGAGTATTGGCAGGGTATTGCAGAGTATTGGCAGGGTATTTCAGAGTATTGACAGGGTATTGGCAGGGTATTGCAGAATATTGGCAGAATATTGGCAGGGTATGGCAGAGTATTGGCAGGGAATTGCAGAGTATTGGCAGGGTATTGGCGGATGGATGTGACTGCAATTGTCACAGAGCAGAGCTGTGGGCACTACAGATGCTGCCCACAGAGCTGCTGCCATCCGATCTCTCCCCTCCACTGTACAGCTCTGTACACAGAGGGGAGAGAGGAACTGGCATCATCATGACGCCGGTTTGTTTACAAGTGATCGCTCCGTCATTTGATGGAGCGATCATATTGCAAACATCGGGTGCGCCAAGATGGCCGCTGCTCCGGAGCTAGGCCGAAGCCGCGGCCTTTCCTAAGGCCGAGGCCGCGGAGTGCTCCAGAGCACGGCGGGGATCGGTGCCAAGCGTATATTCGCACCATAAGACGCAGGCACATTTCCCCCCATATTTCTGGGGGGAAAAAGTGCGTCTTATGGTCCTAAAAATACGGTAATGAAGAACTACTAGCAGTAAAATAGGACAAATGTGATGTATTTATCCTGTCTTACATTCACCCAGACACAACGGTCCAAATTCACATAGCGTCTGGTGTAGTTGAAAAGCCTCTCTGCATCCACAGCAGTATTGCCAACTATCAGTATTTTTACTGGCAGTAAAAAAACAAGCACCTTTCTCCTGCCAGTAAATGCTGGTGACCGGAAAAGGTTGCCAGTAAAAAATATGACTGTGAAGCTGGCCAAGACCATCCGAGTGCCTGCTACAGTGTGTTTGGAAGTGCCGTCGGGGGGCAAGTCTGAAGGAGGCGGTGCCTGAGTGCCTCGCTGTTTGAACTGGAGTGGATTGAAGGGACCACCTGGCATGGAGAGAGACTGCCACTGTGACTCAAGAGGGGACATGTCATGTAGGTGAGGTGTTATCATCATCATCTGTGCTGCTGCACACTGCTGTCAGTGTCACTGTGAGAGTCAATTTAAATTTCATGTGTGTGTGTGTGTGTGTGCCTGTTCATTCTACTTTCTTGTCCACTTGAGTCCTGTCCCTGAGCTATTTACTTATCGAAAATAAAATAGAAAATATTTTTTTTTGCCTTAATATCTACCTTAAATCACTTTGCTAATTGCATATTGTATTTGTTTGTAGCCTAAATACTGGAATTTGTACTTTTACTGTCATTTTAGAACTTTTGGAAATGCCAGTAAAAACTTGGCTGTGCCAGTAATTTTGGGTGTCATGTCAGTAAATTTAAATCTGGTAGGTTGGCAACGCTGGTTTATGGCTATAATCTAAATATAGAGGGTGTAGACTTCAATGACCCAATATTGAAGCCGTATTTAGCCCCTCGCAGAACTAGACACTTGTACAAAAAAGTGTCTATATGACGTATTTATCAGTGTATAACACACACTTTTTCCCCTTACAATCAGAGGAAAATCTTGGGTGTGTGTTATACACCGATCCCTGCTGTCTCTGAGGGAAGAGGCATGAGCGCAGCTGAATTACATCGAGCTGCGATCTCCTGTGTAACCCCACATTGGGCCACTGTTCTGTCTATCATATGAGCAAGGACAGGAGGCGTGGCTGTGATTGACAGAGCGCCGGGTACACAGGAGATTGCAGCTCTGTGTAATTCAGCTGTGCTCGCTCCTCCTCTTCCTCTGAGACAGCAGGGATAATCCAACACTGGCAAAGCTGCAATGATGGGAAAGGTGAGGCTGCAGATGGGCACTGAACAGGCTGCATTGATGGGCAATTGAGAGGCAGCAGATGGGCACTGAGCAGGGTGCATTGATGAGATTTGACCCTAAGCTCTTTATTTAAGATGCAAGTTGTTGTTTTCCTTAAACTTCCCTCCTAAAATTAGGGTGTGTGTTATACTCCTGTGCATGTTATACATCAATAAATACGGTATTTATTTCAATCTCAATTGGTTCTACACAATGCATTTGTTAATTACAAAGCTACTGGCAAAACTAAACTAAAACTAAAATTTTAGGAAGTGATTGCCTCAGCCCTTTTGTATCCAGAAGGTGCTGTGGCCTAAAGCCTAAATCCAAATGCAGTTAGCCGACTACTTGAAAGGCATTTTCCTTATGTCCTCCAAGATGCTATGTCTGTCATAAACACGGTATAAGTCATGACACCCATTTTTTTTGCCCCCCTGTCATGACCAACCTGATCTCTGCATCAAGAACTGCTTCCATTGGTACCACACCGTAGTGAACTATTAGCCTAGGGTAAAGCCCAGCACAGTGTAGGGTTCCAGACAATTCAGCACAGGAAGGGTCTCTAAAGAATTTAAGTAGTCAGGAAACTGTCTATCACATTTTGGGAGACCCTAAAATTAAAGGCTGGAAAGATTATTGTTCTGAAAAGTTAAGTTGTAAAAAAAGTAAAAAAAAGTTAAAAAAAAAAGTGGTTTTATTGAGTTAATGTTATATTGTAATTGTGTGTTATTGTTAACTGTTATTGTTGCTTTGCAAGAATGCCAACCAGCTGTAGCACTGATCTGTGTATTCTGACAGCAGCAGGGAGCTACTCTCGGAATACATATGCCAGTACCTACAGCACTGCAGGGGTAAATTTCTACATTCACAGATAAAAAAAATAGAACGTATATGCCCAGCATTAAGAGCGTGGGGCGGTCAGGGGGCATTTTCCGCCCACAGGCAAAAAATGTCCTGGTCGTGAAGGGGGTAAAACCTTCCGGAGGTAAAATGGTTAATAAATGCCCCCAAAATGCTCAGTATAGGCAGCATTAGGAATAAGTGGGGCCACATTCGTTGTACGATGAGAGGTGACTAGGAAAATGTCATAAGAAATATCACTGGAAAGGGAACAAAGATAAGTATAGGATTAGGCTGCCTGTACTCTGGCTGGTTTATGTCCTGACCAAATGTAATTACATTTATTTAAGTGTCAGACCAGGAACATGTATGCAGTGATGGTTTTCTACCTTTTCTCCAACTTAGCTGTGTACTTGTTCAAGGGTTATTAGCTCAAAAAGTGTTGTCAGCAGATCAAAATAAAAGACAAGAAACTAGCATTTATGGATTTTTGATCAATAATAGAAGCCTTCTTATTTTTCCTATGCTGGTCTTACCTTGAGCAATAATTTACCTGTCTCACTGTGGTAAACAAAGTAATGGAAATATCCTTGTAAAATACTTTTGGTGGTAGAAAAAGTATTAACTTATATATCTATAGTTGTGGGGTATTATTTATTACAAGTGACATCTACTGTATTTACTAACCATGCTTGGGTCACGTTATGCCTATTCGCTGTTGGCGTGGTGAAGAACTATCATTAACCAAGTTGTAAGAATTTCAAGTCAAGCTTTTATCTTCTTTGTTTTTATGCTTAAAACATAAAAACTAGAACCTTTTTAATTGATATTTTAACAAACTTTTTCTTCTATAAATATTTAAGCACGCAGTGGCTTGTGCCCAAAACGTATCCAACTATATTTAGTAGTTAGCACCGGTTAAGTGTAGAGATGTGACTGCAGCCTGGTACCAATAAAAAGCTCAGTTCTTCTTCTGCTACCTTGACTGGTGTAAAGTTGGTTCCCAAGGTGAAAACTAAGTGGTCTGCTGGCATATGGTGTTGCCTCCATTTGAGTGCTAAAAGCTGGATACTGTTTTGGAGAAACAGATGTTGTGGAGTGCAGCAATGCACTACTGAGCCTGTCTAACAGCTGGGAATCCTTCGTGACCCATATAGCTAGAAATAAACATGGCCCAAGCTTGGCAAAAATCGAAGAAAGCACATTTTCATTTGTTAAGAGCTTATCAAAATGAAGAATAAATGTTTTTCGCCATAAACTGATTTTAGTCACAAGAGGAATCCTACCAGCAGTTTATGTGATGGTCTGATATTATTACGAGCACCCACTGCCAGCTGAAGGCTGCAGTTGCGTTGACAGATAGGGCAGACGGAAAATAAACATCTGCCCCAATCACGAGTGTAGACCAAAAGACAAGGTTGACGAATATTGTCTGGCAAGCTTTTCTTTGCAGGAAAACATATAACAGCGACAGAACCAAAACTACTGGCATCGTCTGGTCCTTATGTGGTTACTTATGTGGTTACTGACCATGAAGAGAGATGATTAGTATGTGCTCTCCAAGGAGGACTGGTGCAGATGCTCAGAATGATATCATTCCAACTTGCTAGCATAGGCTTTCAAGCTGCAGCGCCATGCTATTTGCAAATCGGCCTTAGATTGTTTTTCACGGTTCAACAACCTTTAGAACTAAAACTTTCTTGCCCAGTATTATGCTGCAAGTCCAAATAAGTATTCCTGGTCCAATTGTAAAGAGAACAATGTGCCATTGTATTTTATATGACAAATATAGTAAATCATAGTTTTTTTGTCCTAATTAAACTCAACTTTATAAGTGTGCTTTTCAAAATTATCCTGGATTTTACTACTACTTTGTATACTAGATTTGTTAACAAAAGCTTGATTATAAGCAAACAAATAACAAATAACCTTATAGCCTCAAGGAGGAAGCACTATCTATGGAAATGATGATCATAAAAGATAACTGGGCTTATTGATAGGTATATTGTACCACATCCCAGTACTCTAGATTATATGAAAATATACAAATTTAATTGGACCTTAAGGGTGCTAGTAAAATTATAACAACAATGCCATAACAGCACTAAGTACAATAAAATCTCTTATCTATTGATCCCAAAATAATCATTGTCTATAATAAAAATAATTTAGATTACAAACAGATTAAAAAGACCTATTTTGAGAGAGTGTCCTCCTAACAGTACTTATCTAGCTGGCCCGAGACAAAAGAAGCACACTTTGGAGGTGACATGAAGGATTGAGCAGGCAGAGGATGTCTGTGATAATCCAAGGTACTGCTTTTGGAAGAGTATGAAAGTCACTGTAATTTGTAGGAAAATGGGAAGGCTTAATGCATGAGGTGAGTTGTGTCTACCTGCAGCTATGCACAGCATTAAGGCTTCCCATTTTCCTACAAATTACAGCAAATTTTATACTCTTCCAAAACAGTACCTTGGATTATCACAGTCATCCTCTGCCTCCTCAATCCTTCATTTCCCCTCCAAAGCGTGCTTCTGTGGTCTCTGGCCAGCTAGATGAGTACTATTGGGAGGACAAAGATGGTGTGGAATCCATGCTGGGAGATCCTGAAGCAATCAATCTCCATCCAACATGGTAAAAGTACTTGAAGCTATTGCTACTTGCCAGAATACTCTAACCACTTAGATGAAGTTAGGATAGATATTTCTTTGATTTGGCAAGACTTAAAGAAACTAGAAGATAAAGTCACAGGGGCTAAAACTAGTATTGGTACTGTGGAAGATCAGTGAAATCCTTCACAGCACATATTGGATCATTGTCACCTCCAACTACAGACTTTTAAAAATAGATTATGGAAAAATAAAACCCACCATCTAACATAATGACCCCCACCTCTAGGGCAGCTTCACTAACTTTTATTGTTAAACTACTCGGAAGGATTTACCCCCTTCCTGACCAGAGCATTTTTTGCAATATGGCATGCGCCGCTTTAACTAACAATTGCGCGGTCATGCAATGTTGCACCCAACAAGCTTTCTTTTGATGGTATTGATCACCTCTGCAGTTTTTATTTTTTGCTCTATAAACAAAAAAAGCAACAATTTTGAAAAAAAAGCAATATCTTTTACTTTTTGCTATAATAAATATCCCCCAAAAAATATAAAATAAATATATTCCTCAGTTTAGGCCGATATGTATTCTTCTACATATTTTTGGTAAAATAAATTGCAATAAGTGTATATTGATTGGTGCAAAAGTTATAATGTCTACAAAATAGAGGATAGATTTATGGCATTTTTATTATAATTTTTTTTTTTTATTAGTAATGGCAGCGATCTGCAATTTTTATCATGTCTGTGACAGATCAGACACTTTTGACACTATTTTGGGACCAGTGAAATTTAAACAGCGATCAGTGCTATAAAAATACTGTGTAAATGTCACTGGAAGGGAAGGGGTTAAACACTAGGGAGCGATCAAGGGGTTAAGTGTGTTCCCTCAGTGTGTTCTAAGTGTAGGGGGGATGGGCTCCCTAGAACATGACAGAGAACTGCTCCCGATGACAGGGAGCAGTAGATCCCTGTCATGTTTTTAGGTAGAACAGTCCAAATAGAGATTTAATATACGCAACATCAAATATGCAATGCTGTACCCAGCTCTGCTGTGGGTTGCTGACAGTGACCATACACTTTTCTTTATTGCCCTTATTTGTTTAACTGGCTTGAGCAATGGGATATCAGTAGGATTTCTCCTGAATTATGTCATAACTACCCCTAGTGTTGATGATCAGGCACTATAGCTGGCTCTGTGTTATTATTATTATTATTATTCAGGATTTATATAGCGCCAACAGTTTGCGCAGCACTTTACAACATGAGGGCAGACAGTACACTTACAATACAAATCAATACAGGAGGGACTAGAGGGCACTGCTCGTTAGAGCTTACAATCTAGAAGGGAGGGTCAAATTGAAACAAAAAAGGTAATAACTGTGGGGGATGAGCTGATGGAGAAAATGAAAATACAGTTGTTAGGTGTGGGTAGGATAGGCTTCTCTGAAGAGAAGGGTTTTCAGGGATCGCCTACAAGCTAATAAAGTAGGAGATAGGTGGACAGATTGAGGTAGGGCATTCCATAGGATTGGAGAGGCTTTGGAAAAGTCCTGGAGGCAAGCATGGGAGGAGGTGATGAGGGAGCTAGAGAGCAGGAGGTCTTGAGAGGAACGAAGAGAACGAGTGGGTTGGTATTTAGAGACTAAGCTAGTGATGTAGCTGGGGGCAGAGTTGTGGATGGCTTTGTACGTAGTTGTTAGTATTTTGAATTTAATTCTTTGGCTGAGCGGAAGCCAGTGGAGGGATTGACAGAGAGGAGTAGCAGAGACCGAGCGATTTGTAAGGTGGATGAGTCTGGCAGCAGCATTCATGATGAATTGAAGAGGTGATAGACTATGTAGAGGTAAGCCAATGAGAAGGGAGTTGCAGTAGTCGAGGCGAGAGATGACCAGCGAGTGAATTAAGAGCTTTGTTGTGTCATTGGTTAGAAAGGGGCATATTTTGGAGATGTTGCAGAGGTTGAGGCGGCAGGATTTGGACAATGATTGGATGTGTTGCTTGAAGGAGAGGTCAGAGTCCAGGACTACACCTAGAACCTTAGCATGTGGGGATGAGCTTATGGTTGTGCCATCAACTTGGACAGTGAGATCAGGGGAAGGGGCATATGGGGGAGGAAAAATTACAAGTTTGGTTTTGGATAGATTGAGTTTGAGGAAGTGGTGTGACATCCAGACTGATATATCTGATAGTAAATTAGTGATACCTGAGGAGACAGAGGGAGTGAGCTGAGGGGTAGAGAAATAGATTTGGGTGTCGTCAGCGTAAAGGTAGTATTGGAAGCCATGGGAGGCTATCAGTTGACCCAGGGAGGAAGTGTAGATTGAAAATAAGAGCGGTCCAAGAACAGAACCTTGGGGGACCCCAACAGAGAAAGGAAGAGCAGAGGAGGAAGTAGAGTTGTAAGAAATGGTAAAGGTGCGGTTGGATAAGTAGGAAGAGAACCAGCGAAGAGTACAGTCACTGAGACCAAAGGTGTGGAGTTTTTTGAGGAGGGGGTGGTCAACCTGTGTGTAGTGAGGGGGGGCCAGTGAGTCCAGTGAGGCTAGAAGTGAAGTGTTGTAGATAGAAGTGGCTAGGTTGGTGCAGGATAGGGGTGAGATTTTGTCGTAGAGGTTGTCGACAGCAGAGTAGAGAAGAGAAGGGTTGAGATGAAGTAGGTTTCTGCGGGTAACTTTTACATGGTTGGAGGGAGAGGAGGTGAAGGAGAGGGAGAGAGTGAAACTAATAAGGTGGTGATCAGAGAGCAGGAATGGATGGTTAGAGAGGTTGCATGGAGTGCAAAGGTGAGAGAAAACGAGGTCAAGGATATTGCCTTCAGAGTGAGTAGGAGCATGTATCCACTGCTTCAGGTCAAAGGAGGAGGTTAGGCTGAGAAGTTTGGAAGGGGCAGGAGTGCTAGTATTAATAGGGATGTTGAAGTCCCCGAGAATGATTGTAGGGATTTCAGAAGAAAGAAAGTAGGGTAGCCAGGCAGAGAAGTCATCAAGAAATGATACTGGTCCAGGGGGCCTGTAGATCACGGCTATGTGTTCTTCACCTATAGCAATCACCTTTCCTATGAGGCAAGCAGGCATACTTCCAGGTCCTATACACAATGCTATAGTGTTTGGCTACCACGCCAGGGCATACACGAGCTAAGCACAGCAAATAAGTACTTTCAGTTGGCAGACAGCCAGAGTGGTCCAATGGCAGTCCAGGTTCAATTCAGGCAATTTTCAGAGACTAGTCAGGGTCATTCTATGGTCAAAAGGCAGGCAGATTTCAGAGAGTAGTCCAAGTTCAATCTATAACAGGGGAATCCAAACTAGCAGGCAGGGCGAGGATCAGGCGAAGGCAAAGTAAAGGTACAGGAACAAAGCAAACAGGGAGCTTGAAGCACATGTTGCAAACACTATCACAAGCATGACACTAAGGGCTTGGCAGGCTTAAAACAGGTTTGGTCTTCACCCAGGGGCTGTGTTTACATCAATCCCCATACAGTGGACAGTCAGACAGGCAGAGTGCAGCTCAGCCAAAACCAGGATGCTAGAATCAGACCAGCAGCTGCCATGGATCAGGAGCATTACATATTGTTGGGTCAATGATTTACAACGACTTTTAAAAATGAACCTTGTGCTGCATAGAAAATTGGACACTCCTAATTTTTTGTATGCTGCAAGTAAATATATGTATTTATTATATTTTTTTTTCACCTGTCATTTCCTAGCTATCACATGACCCCTGTGTCACTGGGTCCATTTCTGCATGAAAGGGTTATGGGAGTGAAAAAGCCACTCTATGTTACTGAAGAAGGAAGTGCATGTCTTGGCTACCAAATGGAGAAGAGGCAGTGACTCTCAGCCACTGCACTCTACAACTAACAATAGTGGCCTGTAGGGATGAGCTTCGAGTTCGGGTCAAACTCATGTTTGACTCAAACATTGCCTGTTCGCCTGTTCGCCAAACAGCGAACAATTTGGGGTGTTTGCGGCAAATTTGAAAAGTTGTGGAACACCCTGTAAAAGTCTATGGGAGAAATCTAAAGTTAAAGGCTTATATGTAAGTTATTGTCATAAAAAATGTTTGGGGACCTGGGTCCTGCCCCAGGGGACATGTATTAATGCAAAAAAAAGCTTTAAAAACTGCCTTTTTTTCGGGAACAGTGATTTTAATAATGTGTAATTAAAGTGAAATGATAAAAGTGTAATATTCCTTTAAATTTCGTACCTGAGGGGTGTGTATAGTATGCCTGTAAAGGGGCACATGTTTCCTGTGCTTAGAACTGTCCCTGCACAAGGTGTCATTTCTGAAGGAAAAAAAGTCATTTAAAAGCACTCGCGGCTATAATGAATTGTCGGCTCCCCGTAATACAGAGAACAGTCATTGAAAGTCATTGATAAAAAAAAAAGCACGTCAATTTTTTTTTTAAAAATGACGTGAGGTTCCCCCCAAATATCCATACCAGACCCTTCAGGTCTGGTATGGATTTTAAGGGGAACTCCACTCCAAATGAAAAAAAAATGGTGTGGAGTCCCCCCAAAAATCCATACCAGACCCTTTATCTGAGCACGCAACCTGGCAGGCTGCAGGAAAAGAGGGGGGGACAAGAGAGTGCCCCCCTCCTGAAACGTACCAGGCCACATGCCCTCAACATTGGAAGGATGCTTTGAGGGACTGTGACCCCTCAAAGCACCATGTCCCCATGTTGATGGGGACAAGGGCCTCATCCCCACAACCCTGGCCAGTGGTTGTGAGGGTCTGCGGGAGGGCGGCTTATCAGAATCTGGAAGCTCGTTTAACAAAGGGAGCCCCAGATCCTGGCCCCCTGTTTGAAATGGTAAGGGGAGTACAAAAGTACCCCTACAATTTCACAAAGAAAGTGTAAAAAATTGTTAAAAAACACACAAACACCATTGGGAAAAGTCCTTTATTAAAAATAAAAAAAATTTAAAAAAGATTCCAGTGGTGGTAATCCACTCTTGCTATCCAGTGATGGCTGATCTCTTCTCTGGGGTCCAGCGATGGGTGATCTCTCCCGATGGTCCAGCGCAGCGCTTCCATCCTGTCTCCACCGGAAACACTGCGGGAATCCCGGCAGCCTGACACGTCTTAGCTGAGGAGGACGGGCCACCATCACCTGACCCCGCCCCCTCTGACGCAAGCCAGGCTTCCCCAGTGATGTGCGGGTGTACATCAGAGGGGGCGGGGTCACTCATACATCACTGGGGAAGCCTAGCTTTCCCCTTTTGTCAGAGGGGGCGGGGTGAGGTGACAGGTGGCCCTGTCCTCCTCAGCTAAGATATGTCAGGCTGTCGGGATTCCTGCAGTGTCTTCGGTGGAGACAGGATGGATGCACTGTGCTGGACCATCGGGAGAGATCACCCATCGCTAGACCGCAAGAGTGGATTACCACCGCTGGAATCTTCTTTTTTATTTTTTTATTTTTAATAAAGGACTTTTCCCAAGGGTGTGTGTGTGTGTTTTTTAACAATTTTTTACACTTTCTTTGTGAAATGGTAGGGGTACTTTTGTACCCCCCTTAACATTTCAAACAGGGGGGGGCGAGATCTGGGAGTCCCTTGTTAAAGGGGGCTTCCAGTTTCTGATAAGCCCCCCACCTGCAGACCCCCACAACCACTGGCCAGGGTTGTGGGGATGAGGTCCTTGTCCCCATCAACATGGAGACATGGTGCTTTGGGGGGGACCCCAAAGAATCCTCCCAATGTTGAGGGCATGTGGCCTAGTACGGTTCAGGAGGGGGGGCACTCTCTCGCCCCCCCTCTTTTCCTGCAGCCTGCCAGCTTGCGTGCTTGGATAAAGGGTCTGGTATGGATTTTTAGGGGTAACTCCACGCCATTTTTTTAAAAAAAATTGGCGTGGAGTTCCCCTTAAAATCCATACCAGACCTGAAGGGTCTGGTATGGATATTTGGGGGGAACCCCACGTCATTTTTTTTTATTTGATGCGGGGTTCCCCTTAATATCCACACCAGACCTGAAGGGCCTGGTAATTGAGTTTGGGGAAACCCCACTCTTTTTTTTTTTTATCAATGACTTTCAATGACCATTCTCTGTATTACGGGGAGCCGACAATTCATTATAGCTGCGAGTGCTTTTAAATTACTTGTTTTCCTGCATAAATGACACTTTGTGCAGGGACAGTTCTAAGCACGGGAAACATGTGCCCCTTTACATGCATACTAAACACACCCCCCAGGTACGAAATTTAAAGGAATATTACACTTTTATCGTTTCACTTTATTAAAATCACTGCTCCTGAAAAAACGGCCGTTTTTAAAACTTTTTTTTTGCATTGATACATGTCCCCTGGGGCAGAACCCAGGTCCCCAAACACTTTTTAGGACAATAACTTGCATATTAGCCTTTAAAATTAGCACTTTTGATTTTGAACGTTCGAGTCCCATAGAATTGAATAGGGTTCTAAATTTCACATGAATTTTAGGTCTGTTTGCAGGTTCTGGTGCGAACCGAACCGATGGGTGTTCGGCTCATCCTTAGTGGCCTGCAGTACTCACAGGACGGTGACAATATTATTGCAGCTTGGAAACCAGAGGGTTGCCTTCATCACCCAAGTAATGAAAGTCCTGTAAGCATGGCATTTTTTATTAGAAATCTACAATCATTACCCTTAGGCTAGTTTATCATGTAAATGGCATCTGTATTTACAAAAAAATATTGTAAAGTCTGTTTTAAGTTTTGCTATAATCTTGCAATCATCAGTAAGCAAAAATTGTAATAAAAATTGACAAGAGAACCAACCATGCACAAAGTCACACTACAGTAGGTTCATGTTCATCACGTGACCAACATCTTGTTATTATACTATTAGTGATCCTACTGGGAAATAAATTATTAGTGTGTGTTACAAGCAGGCCGCTGCTTGCCATAAACTGGCCCCAATGAAAATACTTCACACAAAGGGCTTTGCAATTGCCAGTTGGATGAAGCTACTGAATGCAGGGTGGCAGTGGGTGTCTGGTGCTGGAACACAGAGTGTTTCAGCACCCATCAGTCAAGTTTAGGCACTGTCAGGCAGAGGTATTCCCTGCCCATCGGTGCTTGTATAGTTCTGAGAATAAAGCCATCATGAATAGTTGCTAAGAGCCTGCACAAAGATAACTGTCACTGAACACCAATAATAGTGAGTATTCCTAATCCCATTGATTATACTAATTAGGGATGAGCTCGGTGTTCGACTCAAACGCATGATTGACTCGAACATCGGCCATTCGTCTGTTCGGCGAATTTAGAATTTTGTGGACCGTTCGCACCAAATTCGTGTGGCATGAACTGCTCACAATGCACTACGCCCTCACAGTGCATTGCTGGCTCATGATTGGCCAAGTATGCACTGTGACCCCGCATGCTTGGCCAATCATAGCAGCTAGGAGAGCCATAATTGGCCATAGACAGGATGCCTGTGGCCAATTATAGCTCAGGGGGTTTAGTACATGCCCCACACTATATAAGGCTGCCAGCGCGGTGGCCTTGTGTAGTGTGTTTTTCCGGCGTGCAGGGAAAGAGCTAGATAGGGAGGGACAGTGTGTTCTTTTCTCAGGCATCTTAAAGTTAAAGTGGTGTTGTGTGCCTCCAGCACAGTATAAACCTGTATCTACCCTTTATTGCTGTTTTTCTCTAATTAAGGCATCTGCAGGAGTTAGTGGGTGTTGTGTGCCTCCAGCACAGCACAGTATACACCTGTATCTACCCTTTATTGCGTTGTTCTCTAATACAGGCATCTGCAGGAGTTAAAGTGGGTGTTGTGTGCCTCCAGCACAGTATACACCGGAAGATACCCCTTTTTGCTGGTGTTGTCTGTTGCATATCTTGCATATTAGCCTTTAAAATTAGCACTTTTGATTTCGAACATTCGAGTCCCATAGACTTTAATAGGGTTCTAAAGTTCGTATGAATTTTAGGTCCGTTCGAAGGCATTTTTTAAATTATTACTGACCTTTAATTCTGGGGCATTTTTCTTTACTTCCTCTGCCTACCCAAGCCAAGGTACGTTTTTTACTCATGTTTAGTACTGACACATGGTTTATTTTCTTTTAGCTTTCACTGACCACCAACACATGGGCATTTTCCCACTGTCCACAGGCTGGCCCCCAAAAAGTCTTACCCTTTGTAATAAAGGCTTTAAACACCGTGCCAAACTTTATATTCTGGTCAGTACGCAAAGAGAAAAAATGTAAAGTCTGAAATCAAAGCTTATGTAACATCACAAGATCCAGTAGATTGGAGTGTTAAGGATTTTTAAGATCCAACAGGACTGGACTCTGAGTTATGAAACAGAGCTATGGAGTAGAGGGCAGGGGTGGTGCAAAGGTGAGAATGGTCATAAAACAGTTTGGTAGTGATTTATCATCATGCTTTCTGTCAGGGGTAGGCAACCTCGGCCCTCCAGCTGTGGTGAAACTACCAGTCTCATGAGACATTGTAAGACCCTGACAATCACAGGCATGACTCCTAGAGGCAGAGGCATGATGGGATATGTAGTTTCACCACAGCTGGCGTGCCTAGGTTTCCTACTCCTGCTTTAGGTGATTGTAGGCATATTAGTGCATTTGCAACAAAAAACAACTGAGTCAACTGTGATTAGAGATGAGTCGAATACCCCTTGGTTCACTTCGGGGAGGTTTGGCCAAACAGAAGCTGAATCTGAACCCCACTGAAATCAATGGGTGCCAAATCTGTCAAACCAAGTTTTACCATTTTAAAAGCTAACAGGGGACATGAATAATTGCAATTTAAAAAATTCTGTTTTGCAGAAAGCAGTGAATTTGGCCCAAGAGCTGTTAATCTCTTTCCAAACTAATTGTACTAATGGCTACAATATGATCACGTTTGCCACACAACAGGGAAGTGCAAAACAAGTGACACATTTTGTAAAATATATATTTTGTAGTTTAGATTATAAATCCTTTCAAATTAATAATACAACAAAATAAAACTTGCCTTTGACCAGTTCTTAAGTGTTCATATATTTTAAATGAATACATTTGATGTAGATATTTGCAAATAAGCTGCAGTTGGCTGTCCAGGATTGCAGGTGCAGGGGTTTCAAACAAACACAAAACCATTCATAACCTTTTGTGAGATCAAATGCAGTAGGATTTTTGCTAGCTATAAACCTAATTTTATCTGTATTTTGCTTGATACATTTTTCACACTAGCAAGGTCTTAAGAGAAGAGAGTCCCTTTATATGGAAATTGTGAATTTCAGTGGCTTGATCCTATTTTCATTTATATATTTCTCTGTGATCAAATTATGAAAGTAGAATAAACTGAAGAAATTAGTTCCTTCCCAAGAGCACTTACTGTATATTCCTTTGTTTAAATTGAATTATGTTTTCTGATTGGTTGATATGGGTAATAGCAATTGTACTGATGCAGTTTTTGTATGTCATTATTGGTTTTCAGCTCTTGTCAACTTCCCTAGGTCTTCAAACCCACCATGTCTAGTTGCTCACCCCCATTGACTGTTTTTTGGTTTATACTCTCTGCCTGCCACATGCACTGACTTTCTGTTTTTGTTTCTTCAACTACACTTATCTGCTGCCAGCCTTGACCACCAGCCAATTCTGATGTCATTTTAGCTTCATGATTTGGTATCTTGAGCTGGTCCTGCCTCAACTGTTTCTTAAGCCTATTGAAAGACATGCATTTTAGGAACGTTATATTCTTTCAGTCAATAAAAAGAAAAAATCTTGCATAATCTCAGACAAATGCAATTACAAAACCAGCTTTTGAATAAGCTTATACTTCCTGCCCAATACTTCTAAAATTGGAGTGACTGCGCAATGGTGGCTTCTTTATAGGTAGTAGCCAAGGTTTGCATGTGTAAGTGGGGAGGGGGGCTGTCCAGGCAGGGATGGTATTTTTATTTGTGGAACTGCATGTTTTAGCCCTTGTACACGTGGTCGAACATTCCAACGGAAAATGTCCGATCGGACCACGTTGTCGGATAATACGACCGTGTGTGGGCTTCATCTGACTTTTTCCGTCGGAATGTCCGACCAACAAAGTTTGAGAGCTGGCTATAAAAAATTTATGACAACATGATCTGATCGGACTTTGTCCGATCATTTGTAGAGAATTCCAATCGGACAAAGTGCCACGAATGCTCAGATCAAATTCCTAGACCAAAGCTATTGGCTACTAGCCTGAACGCAGTCCCGTCATAACTAAATAACGTCACCGCGTTCCGAACGATCGGATTTTCCGACAACTTTGTCCGACTGTGTGTATGCAACACCAGTTTCGGACAAAATCCATCGGAAAAAGTCAGACGGAATTTGTTGTCGGAATGTCCGACCGTGTGTACAAGGGCTAACAGTATGAGGTCCAGGGCTTGCAGTGCTGTGCTAGGTCCATTTATTCAGAAACTTCATGTAGGGGCTTCTGCCCTGTTCCTGAGGGTCACCGCTGCCTGCCCGATTTCTACAATAGCTAAAGTCTCTTCTCTCTTTTAAAAGTGTCCTGTACTACCCTACCCTACTTTGGCAGAATTGAAAAGCCATTCAGTCCAAATTGTTGCTAGCAAATACTTAACAAAATGGAATAAATACATAAGACTGCTTATAGATATTCTGCTGTAGATATCTGTCTGGAACATACTCCTAGTGCCATGACTTCAATAGTACAGAAATAAATATAGTGGACAACAGCTGAGCTCATTAGTTGTGTCCTGTTTTTACTTTTAAATGTACCCCAAACTGTTGCAAATGCATAATATGTTTTTTTAAGAATGGGACATGTGATTTAAAAAAATGTGACTTCCAGGAAAAATGTGAAAAACATCTCAATGAAATAAAGGTGATTCATCCAACATTCATAAAGTTTAATAAAACGGTTACTGTATGAAGATGAATGTTTCCATTCCTCTCTCCGAATAGTGTAACTTTGTGTATATTCAGATTTTTATTTTTTTAGTCATGCCCTCCTATACCTGCATCATGGTACCAGTACTACAACATTAAGTATGTGAACCGGAAAAGTTGCTCAACGTGAGACAACTAATAGAGACAAAATGGTGCCCTGGGGAACCTGAAAGTCACAGCTTTCAAACCAGCAATAACTTCTGGTAACACTGGTCCTGAGGCAGCAGCAGTCAACATTGTTAAAAAACTCCCTTATGGTGTACTCATTAATTAACTGTACTGTTTGTTGATTTTAGATTGATTCACTGCAATCTCAGAGGGGCATTTTTGGAATCTGTATAATGGCATTATGCAGAATTTCATCTTCAGGTCTTAAATTCCCAGGGTGGTGTTTTGCTGGGACATATAGAAGATGAAGTGAAAATCAGGATGTGTTAGATAAAAATGGTAATGAAAATATTTTAAAATTCAGATGCAATTTTTGAAGATTGTCCCCACAGATTGAAAAAAAAATTACCTGAAGCAAAGTCTGACTGACAGGCAGGTTTAGCGAACAGAGAACAAATGGTATGCAAAAAAGTATTCACTGCTAATTATCCAAGAAATTATTTTAATTAAGCTGTTTACCAAATAGGCCTTTGTGTCCCATAAATAAAGAAATGCCTATTGTAGCAATGTCTCAGCATTTAAAAATAAAAATGACTAAATGGGTATATCATTTTCTTGCTCAAAAATTGTTTTGTTCAACAGTCCCAAAAAGAAATGTTGCATTTAGTTAATTCTCACCTCAAATACTGGCATTTTGGCAAGGAACCTTTCCACTTGCATACAGATACGTGTGCTGTTCATGTCATAAAAGGCCTGTTAATAAGAATGAGCAGAGTGTTTGTTTGGTCCAAACATAAATCCAAACCCCAAATATTTAGGGCTTTATACTTTACAATATAAATATCCTGAACAAAAATTACAGCTTGTTGCTGTTAAAGGTTGCTAAGAAAGCAGCATGCACCGGCCATGTCCTTAGCGACCACTGACATCACCTGGCCCACTTACATACATGACCAGAAATCCCCAGCCATGTAAGGTAAAGGGACAAGTGACATTAGTGACATGTGGGTAATGATGTCACCACTTTTTCCATTTCTTGGCTTTTATTGCTGATAACAGCTTCCTCCAACCTCAACATCTTATCTAGGTCAAAATGTTAAACTTTGTAGCTTTTCTAAGGTCACTTTATAAATCTCCCTGACCATGTTCGACTCTCCAAAAAAACTCTGTCTCACAATAGTTCTCGGGTCCCAAGTTTCCTCTGTCTTCTGTCAGGAGCCAATATGTATGGAAAGACAGACAATATTTTATATATTGTGACACTTATATTGTGACACTTTGGGGTTTCTTAACTCAATGGTAGTCACTAAACAGTGAGTTTATTCCACGCCAGATATACTGAAGTTTTCAGGGCTTTCCTGCCCACTATTATTTAAAAGAAAGTCAAAATTCATACAGGTATGTCTTCACATGCAGGGGGTTCTCACCATCACTATGAATCAAACAAAACATTTAGCCTCCTGCCTCTCTAGTGGCAACTTCACTGCTACAAGCACCTCTTTAGTGTCCTCCTACCTTTTTTTGGTCCTCCTGACAATGAAACCAGTCCCAGTGTTTATGCACAGATGCTTCATCTCAGTTCTGCATCTTCCTTACAGCTTCCTAGATGCTCTGTCCCTCATGGACTCTCTCAAAGGCCAAGGCTTTGGTCTGTTCCAACCTGGACAGCATGGTGCATAGCAGCACCTCTCACAGCTCCCTTCACACATTGACCTCCTTAGGTGGGTGGGACTCTGAGCTCTACCTATAAAGTCATATAAAGCCAGCACAGACCTGTGCCATGAGTGTGCTTGCTTCTTGGAAAGTCTGGTATAAACCACCATTTTACAGAGTGGCACAGGGTTGGCCTGCCACAATATACACGTATGTTTTGCCTTGCATTTCTGTATTTAACTGAATGAGTTGTTTTACAAGTTAAGATAACATACACTTTAATTAAAAAAAGCAAAGGTATGCTATAGTCCTAGACAACCAACCACAATATTTCTTTCTCCAGCTTAAAGCTGGTACACTAATAAAATATAAATACTGTATTAAATAAAGGTACAGGCAGTCAAAGCACGGTGTACAGTACCTAAATACACATAATCCTTGATTATTTAAAATAATTTACTATTCTATATATGAAGTGACTATGGGGGCTATTTACTAAAGGCAACCCCACTTTGCACTACAAGTGCACTTGAAAGTGCAATCACTGTAGATTGATGTAGATCTGAGGGGAAGCTCTGAAATGAGGGGAAGCTCTGCAGATTTTATCATCCAATCATGTGCAAGCAAAAATGCTGTTTTTTTAATTTTCCTTGCATGTCCTCCTCAGATCTACAGTGACTGAACTTCCAAGTGCACTGTGCACTTGTAGTGCAAAGTGGAGTTACCTTTAGTAAATAACCCCCTATATCACTATTTAGAAAAAGAAACAAGACCAGTCTTCAAACAAAAAGCACTAATACTTACCCCTTCCATTGCCTGACCTGCTGAACCCCACTGATGTAAGCTTGTCGAAGATTCTTTAGAACCCAGCACTCTTCCATGTGTGCGGGATGCCTGCTCCTCCAGTGTGCTCAGGGTGTGTGGTTGGGTGGAGACATGTAGGCTAAAGCTGCTTCTTATCGTTTATTCACATAGGCTGGTCTGGAGTAGGGGCTATTCTATCCTTTCTACATTTTCTAGCCTTCTGGATTGGTATTAGCACAAGACTGCCCCCCCCCCCCCCATATGCTCTGGGACACAGGGATATGCTTTCACCTCCACTTTGAGAGGCAACAAAAGCAATATTACAGGTCGTAGAAGTATCTCTATCTTTCTTGCTACCTTATGGTATAACATGGTTTGTCAGGTCACCCATTCAGATCTAATTCTGCTTTATGAGTGTCTAAATATCTGGTCAAATGATGGTTGGAAAATGTACTGATGAAGAGTAGTATCAAATTAAAATAAAAGCAAATTAAAGTAAACCCTAACTGAATGCCATTTAATTAGCTGAAAACAATATTATCATAAACAACAGCCACGTTTTTTATACACACAATGCTGTTTTCACTTTTTTTAGTCCTTTGTTGTATTTTGTTGTTACTTATCTCCTGCAATATCTTTGCTGCCAATTCCCGTCTACGTCCACTTTAATATCTGCTTTACATAATGTTTCAGGGCAGGTTTCGTGATGGTAACAAAAGTGGAATATTCCTGTGCAATGTGCACTAACACAGCCTCTTGCAGTCAGTATCAGAAGCTTGTGTGACAAAGTGACAACAAGGGAGAACAATTATGACATGGGCATGGAGGTTTTCACCCTGTAAGTGTTTGCACAATGACCTTACTGACAAGACTACCAGGTATTATCGTAGCAAAAAAAATAAAACATTTTTACCTGGCAGTCCTGCAAATAACACACTTCCTATCAATGGGTACATCACTTCTCCACTGTATCTGTGGGGAGAGCCATTGTGGAGGGAGCCATGGTTATCACCCTAGGCTACTCTCCTAATATGAACTCCAAACATTTTTGTCTCCCTTCATCTTTATTACATGGAGGAAGTGCAATTTGTAGGAATAAATAGCTAGGAAGGATGACATTCTTCTGTACAGCTCACAGGAAGTAACAAGGACACTGCATTGTTGGCAGGATCAACAGGTATTTTTTGTATTTGCTAAAAATGTTCTTAGCTTGGAACAAAAAAAGAAAACGAATGCAGCCATCACATCTAAGGACTGTAAGCAGCAACATATTGCAATTTTGTTCCTGGGCTTAGTTATCCTTTATTTTACAGTAAGTCATGCTTCTGCAGCTGCAACGCCCTCTGGAAATCACATCAATTTCTAGGAAAATGCACGGTTTAACTCAAAGTGAAATACATTATTAATGGCTATGTGCTTTATTCCAATGAGGCATTAATGTTAACAATAGGTTTACTTTAGGAGAGACTTGGCTTTAGATGCTTATAATTACATTTTCTTAGGTTACAAGGGTGGAGCAGATGAGCATCAGGGTACAGTGGTGGGGCAGATGAGCAGGGAGTACAGAGGTGGGGCAGATGTGCAGGGGGTTACAGTGGTGGAGCAGATGTGCAGGGGGTTACAGTCATGGGGCAGATGAGCAGGGGGTACAGTGGCAGATGAGCAGGGGGTACAGTGGCAGATGAACAGGGGGTACAGTGGTGGGAGAGATGTGCGTTACAGTTGTGGGGCAGATGAGCAGGGAGTACAGTGGTGAAACAGATTTACAGGGGGGACAGTCATCTGAGGTGTGAAGGTGCATGAATTGGGGCTCATCTGAAGTGTGGAGTTGAAGGAATTGGGACTGATCTGAGGCGTGAGAGTGCAGGATATTAATTTCTCACTACTAAAGTAGTTTACAGCATTTACTTTATAAAAAATACTTTTCGTGATTGAGAGTGTGAAGTTGATATTTTTTTGTTATAAAATCGTAATGCTCAATTTCTTTGAAAACATTTTTCAGCACACTGTGCTCAAAAGGTTGCCTACCCCTGTTCTAGACCTTTATTAATGCTTGATTGTGGATGTATTCTCATCATTAACACATTTAATACTTTGTGTACAGTATGGTTTTGGCAGTACTTGAATCTTCTTATACTGTATGCGATTTAAAACTTGTTTTTAGCAAGGATAGTTTGCAAAGGAGGTATTGACCAGTATTTCACTGAAGCTTTCCTTGTTTTTGCAGATGCAAAAATGTCATACCACTGCCCAATTTCTATCTAATTCTCATTGAGAATTAGGACACCACACGTGATACAGCAGTGTAACATTTGACAATGAGAGGGCAGGTTTAATGAGCAAAACTAGGTTGATCTAGGTACTAGAGACTGAATACTAAGAAACTGCAGATAACAAGGCAGTGAAAGAACTAGCCACAATAGGGCAGTTATTGAATAAGACTAGCTTAAAATGTACAAGGGACACAGGTGTGGAACAGGTTGAAAGAAAGAAATTAGCCTACTAGCCAGAAGTTCCAAGCTATGGCAAATGAGATGAGCACAATGAAAAGGTTGGGGGTGTTGCTACGTGAATATTATTCTTATCGTGAGACCAAAGTTTTATATGGGTTGATTTACTAAAGGCATACTGATCATTCATAACATTAGGATCACTAATTGATTGTTCAGTGGCAGTGGTCAATGGGATATATTAGAAAAATGGAAATCGCAGTTTGTTATATAAGGGACTGCATAGCTGTAGACTGGTCAGGGTACCTATGCTGACCCGTGTCCATAGCCAAAAGAGCCTAACATGGATATGTGGGCATTAGAAATGGACCAGTTCAATGAATAACATTTTATTTTACATCATGTGGATGGCCGGGTGTGTGTGCGTCACTTACCTTGGGAAGAGATGGTACCAGGAAGCAGTATGGAAAGATGGCAAGCTGACAAAGGCAGTGTGATGCTTTGGGCAATGTTCTGCTGACAGCCTTGGTCTGCCGTATATGTGGATGTTATTTTGACAAGTAACACCCAACTTAACCTTTGTTGCTGACCATGTAAACCCCTTCATGTAAACAGTATTCCATGACAGCATTGGCTTCTTTCAGTCAGATAATGTGCCCTTCCACACTGCAAAGATGGTTCAAGAGTAGTTTAAGGAACAAGTTTGAGGTATTGGCCTCCAAATTCTCCAGATATCAATCCATTGAGCATTTGTAGGATGTGCTGTAAAAACAAGTCTGATCCATGAAGGCCCCACCTTGAAACTTAAAATATCAGCTACTGACAGCTTGGGGCTAGATAAAAGAGTATACATTTAGAGGTCTAGTGGTGGCACCCATGCTGTGACAGGTTAGGGCTGTTTTGGTGGCAACAGGGGGACTTAGTCAATATTAGGTGGCTCATCATAATGTTCACTTATCACTTTGCAAGGGAATTTTTCCTTAGCCTAGCGAATGTGGTGAAGTTTCACTTTGCAAAGAAAAACCAAGCATGTGCAAGCAAAGTAGAAAAATGATAAAAAATAAAAATGATCTAATAAATGTAACAGCCTATTTGCCTGTAGTAAACCAACTCTATAGAGTCAGCTACTATAGTCTATAAAGCTGGAGATCCTAATGCCAAACAAATGGAACACAAAGCTGCTGAGCCATATGGATTCATGGGTTCTACTTCACAAGTGACCCACAAAGTTATTGAAGGAAAAGTATTCTGTAAGGCTAAAAAATACTTTTTTATTGTTTGAAATCAATAAAAACAAAAAAGTAAATGACGGTACATGTTCCTTAATACTTATGTTTATTTTTGTTTTGTTTTTTTACTAACCTGCAAAAGTAAAAGAAAGAGTTACTCATTTAATTTGTCCCATGTTTCATAAACTATCTTTATACTGCCACATAGGTAGACAGGAACTTATTTATCAGAAACAATATTTATTGTATCTAAAATCACTAGCTCCTATCACATGCAACACATACTTGTCTATTTGGAATTTTGTCACTATCATAAAGGGAAGAATAGTGGCTTTTGGTTCATTTGTTGCTAAAATACATATTAGCTTGAATGTGGCCAAGCATTTCAATAGTAAGATCTTCTTTTATCTATTTAAATAATTAGCATGTTACAGAACACCACCAACCCTATTTCTTACATTACTGGCAGGCTGAAATGTAATAATGGAGTGATATAATGTACAAATTGAAAGATCAGTGTAATATTGTACATTATTAAACTACTTGTATCACTTGAATGGAGAAATGATAAAACACGGCTGGCTCATCTAATTTATTCACAATCAGTACACAGCCATCTGGATTTTCTGCTTTCCTTTGAGATTCACATTTGGTCTATGGCAAGGTTGGAAGGCGATAAGGACCAAAAGTGAAAGACAACAGACAAGGAAGCAATTATTTTTCCCAAATTAGGGACTTGCATATATTTACAAATGAAAAACTTGGATCATTGTTTTTAATTAATGGCTCTTTCTCAAATTCCAGTTCTTGGCAGCATTACCAGGAAAAAAGTACTAATCTTGTCTTTCAGTTTGCATTCACATTTTTTTTTTTTTAATTAGCGTGTAGTGCCGCTTCCTGGTGACCTTCGCAATAACAAATAACAGTAAAAATGGTACCATGATATTTACTGTAATTGTAGTTGTAACTGTACAAATGTGAATGTTATATATAGTTTCCATTATTATACAATGATCTAATCAACATGTTGTGATGTTTCTTTGTATGTTACAGCATCGGTATGCATTATAAAGAATAGATATTAATTATTAGGTGGTAAGAATCCTAATTTTAGAGTACAGCTTTAGTATTCAAAGCAACTCCAAGACTAAGGCCCAATAGCCAATTTGGTCTTAATATGCCTGATAATGCTTTTACACATAAGTTCATAGACAGCAATTACATACAAAGCAGTGTGTTTATTTACATATTCCTGTTTAAATGTTATTTTCTTATTTCTTTTCATTCTGAAATCTGCACAGATAAAAGGTTATTTTCAATAAGATATGAACATCAAGCACAGAGGAGTAGCTTGAGGCTTGTAGGCCCTGATGCAAAAGTTGACCTGGGGCTCCCCTACTACCACTTGCTGTTTCCACTGCACTCCAAGATACTCCCACCATGCTCCAAGATACTCAAAGTAGCTAAAGAGTCATTTCACATCTTTATTTACATATTGAGAGGGTAATTCAAAAGATTTTGGAAAATGTCCACATTTTGACATACCTCTCCAATTCTTTTGAATGCCCTAGAGCAAGGTTAGGCAACCTTTGAGAGGTGGAGATCTACCTAGACAAAATGAAAAATATCAAGGATCACCATGATTTGGCACCCTTTTTTTAATAAATAAATCAGCAAGCCCTAACTAAATAGTGAAGAAAACTTAGCGTAGTCAGTAGGGCGATGAACAGTGTCAGTAGGGTAGGGGAGACAGATGAGCACACGAGGGGTATGGGCAGCAGAAATAAGAGTAATCTGGACAGGAGGGGGGTCATGGGGGGGGGGGCTAAGGCTACTATAAATTGAGGGTACACATTTTGATTGGACATGATTTTCATTTTGGCTAGTTCAGATAGTTGTAGTATGGACATATTTTACCTCTGAGTAGCTTATATATCAAGGCAAAGCAGAATGCAATGACTGCAGATATTTCACCATTGAGTCTGGTTGATTGTTATAGGTTGCTGCCTTTTGAGCAGGTATTACTCGTTGCAGTACTTACTCCGGGCATTACTCCCCCCCCCCCCCCCTCCAACACACACACAGCCTAGATGCATCAGCCATGCAGCTTTTAAGGTGCCACATCCCCAAATGCAATATAGTGCAGAAAATGAAATGATTGATGGGATGTTTAAGGCACCACAAAAAGATTTATTCATAGAGTAAAATGCATCAATTTTATTTGTGCAAAAATGAAAAAAGAACTCGGAGATTCCATTACATAAAGCAAACAAAAAATCTGATATAACATGATTATCATCAAAGCTATAGATCCACTAGAGGCGCCCCTAATCCGTGAATGCTACCTCAACGCCTGCCAGCTTCAATCATCTTCTTCAGGGGGTTGATGAAATGGATTATTCCTACAAAAAAAGCAATATAATGACCAATAAGTATAACGATCGTGTAGAAAACAAAAAACTTAATGATAATGAAACACATTATCCATTAAATCAAATTGCAATCACAATATTGGTAAATTGGTAAATTGAAAATGTAGCCATTCAAAGATGTCTCCACTAGATCACATGGGGTGGAGAGTTTCCTGATCTCCAACAATGCAGATCGCATACTCTCCTCATTATACCTGTGGATATCCTGTGAGGAACAAATTGTTTGAGAAATGGAAAGAGGATCTCCCTGCCTTGAAGGATGATGACTGGGAGGAAGGGATCCAAGAATATATCCCATTAATGATTTCTGCTAGAGACAGATTCATTCAACTTAAATTCATACACAGAGCGTACTATACCCCACAAAGGCTAGCGAGAATATACCCTACACAATCTGACAGATGCCCAAAATGTACCACTGAAATGGGCACCTTCTTCCTGCCCCTCATACAAAAATTCTGGTTAGATGTATTCTCTACGATCAACTCAGTTGGAGGCTTGTCGATAGGCCTAGATCCGCTTATTCTCCTGCAGGGTATATGTGATAATGTCCCACCAAGCACACACAAACAGCTGTTCATATTCTACACAACATTCTACACTATGAAAGCTATCCTACTTCATTGGAAGCAACCAGAACCTCCCACAGTCTCACACTGGAGAGCCATGAGTGACTCTATTCTAGCACTATAAAAACTTGCGTATATGAGTTGGAAATGTCCCCAAAAATTTGTTAAGATGTGGGGTAGCTGGACTAAGAACTGAATAATAGAGCTTGGCTGAGGGCCCCACAAGGTCGAGGAGAGCAAGGAATGGGAAATGAGCCTTGGGAGTTTGATTTGCCCCTCTTCATTCTCAACTGATTATTGATGGTATTTTATATTTTGTATTATAGTACTATGATTCGGAAGACTGATTGTAAACCGTAATTTGTGCTAAAAATATGTAAACTGCTATGTTAATTTTTATGTCATGCTTCTCCTCTTGGAGACAAAAAAAAAACGTATCTGTTAAAAAAAAAAAGAAGATGTCTCCACCCAACATTTATCACCTGAGCGGACAGAGATGAGCACACGGGACAACAGCAGCTGCCGCATGAAACTGGATTACTAAAAAGTACATAAATAGAAGAATATATACAAGATCAGTGTTCCTCAATCTTTTTCCAGTCGGGGCACCCTTGAAAAGTATTTTTAGTCTTGAGGCACCCCAGTCTAAGGCTTAGTTCACATTATTGCTATTCACAGAATGTGCGCAAAATCGCACACGTACCTGACAAACACGCTGCTCTTTACTAGATACATAGGGATGTCATTATTCTTAATGGTACCCCCACGCATTGGTAAAAGTGATTTTTTTTCCGTGTAGTGCAATTAGAAAATAAATGATAAGGGAATTCTTTCCTTGTGTTTCTGTGCGGCAGCCCACTGAAATGAATTTGCTGCCCCATCAGGGTCTGAGGAGGGTAAAACCACATGCTTTAGCTGCATTTTTTTCCACCCCCAACTGCTCCCCCTTAAGCTGCAAAAGAAGCAGCTGGGGGGTACACATACTGCAGTTGTGGCTGTGGTTTTGGCTGGAAGTATACACCCAGGGCTGTGCTGCAACCACCCTGCAACTGTGTGCACTGAACATAGTACCAGCATAGTGCTGATGTATTTAGGGGTTTAAAAAAGAAGCAATATATGGTCTCTTCACTGCCTGTCAAATGCCTCTGACAAGCAATCTGAGCATGGGTCGCTTTTCAGAGGAACTGCCATTTCTTGCTGGTAATATGAACAATAAATAAAGAAACACATACTGTATTTACTCATCTTTCACATTTTACAAAAATATTGGGGTATGTATTGTGTTTTTTTTTAAATTCATTAAAGCGTATTTTTTCCAAAAAAGTTGCGTTTGCAAAACCTCTGCGCAAATACCATGTGACTTAAAAATTGTAACAATTGCCATTTTATTCTTTGCTAAAAAAAAAATAGATAATGTTTGGGGTTATAAGTAATTTTCTAGCAAAAAATACTGATTTAAACTTGTAAACAAAATGTGCCAGAAAAAAGCCTGATCTTAAAGTAGTTATAAACTCCTATTGATTAATTGTACCTCTAAGTAAGCCTATAATAAGGTTTACCTATAGGTACTGTAAATTTCTCCTAAACGTGCACCGTTTAGGAGATATTTACTGTATATGCAATCAATGATGTAATCGATTTGAAGGAACAGCCACCCGTGCCGTTCCTTCAAAGCCCTGTGCCGTGACTGGTGGCTCACATGCGCATTCGTGGGAGTGACGTGAAGATGGATGCGGCCTCCAGTGGTGATAATGCCAGCACAATATGCCTTTACTTTGCAGGTCAGAATTTTTTTAACAAAAATAGGCGGTTTACTTCCTCTTTAAATTGGCATGACATTAAGAAAATGTTTGATACTGTTCCTGGCCCTATTTCCAGTAAGTCTTGTGACACTGGGGGTTCTGCCTACATTTTCCTCCATTGGATCACTTCGTTATACCGCTATCCAAGGGCATATGTTAACCACTTCCCTACCCACCCATAGTAATATGACGCCCGCAGATGGGATCTCCCATGCTGGGCGAGCGTCATATGGCGTCCTCCCATTCCCGGCCACCTGGTGGCCGCTATGTCTGCCATGCACCCACGATTGACCGGGAACAAAGCAGGACTGTGGATCTGTGTATGTAAACACACAGATCCACGTCCTGTCAGAGGAGAGGAGACACCGATCGGTCTCCTCCCCTTGTGAGTCCCCTCCCCCCCACAGTTAGAACATAATTAACGCCTGCAGCGCCCCCTGGTGTTAACCCCTTCCCTACCAGCCACATTTACACAGTAATCAGTGCAATTTTATAGCACCGATGGCTGTGTAAATGTGAATGGTCCCAAAAATGTGTCAAAAGTGTCCGATATGTCCGTCAAAATGTTGCAGTCATGAAAAAAATTGCAGATCGCCATCATTACTAAAGTAAAAAAAAATGCCATAAATTTATCCCCTATTTTTTAGACGCTATAACTTTTGTGAAAACCAATCAATATACGCTTATTGCGATTTTTTTACCAAAAATATGTAGAAGAATACGAATGGGCCTAAACTGAGGGAAAAATTTGTTTTTAAAAATAAAAAATGGAATATATATTATAGCAAAAAGTAAAAATATTGTGTTTTTTTCAAAATTGTCACTTTTCTTTTGTTTATATCACAAAAAATAAAAACCGCAGAGGTGATCAAATACCACCAAAAGAAATCTCTATTTGTGGGGAAAAAAATGACGTCAATTTTGTTTGGGTGCAACGTCGCACGACCACGCAATTGTCAGTTAAAGCGACGCAGTGCCGATTCGCAAAAAGTGCTCTGGTAAGGAAGGGGGTAAAATCGTCTGGGGCTGAAGTGGTTAAATACACTGGGTAACACTTTGATTTTTTCCTGATCAACAGGAGGACAAGGCAGGGATGCCACCTCTCTCCCCTCCTCTTTGCTCTTGCCTTCAAATTACTAACGCAACTAATACGCTCTGACCCAAATATCAAAAGTGTCGAGGTGGGGAGGCATCAACATAAACTATGTCTCTTTGCAGATGATGTGCTTCTGTTCTTTACATCACCACTGCGTGTAACCTCCTCCACACCTTGGATAGTTTTGCAAGCATCTCCACACTGGCTGTAAACCCACAGAAATCACAAGCCCTCAATATTTCTTTGCCTGAAGAGGAACTAAATCATCTACAAGAGACCTTCCCATTTACCTGTCCTCCACATTATCTTTCATCTCTAGGCACTAAGCCACCTCATAATTTTGTTGATATATAGTGCCTTAATCTAGAATCTCTAAATTTGTTCCTAACCATCCCCCAACATGTTGTGCTGCCAATGGCACCTTCTTGCATATTTGGTGGTCCTGCCCTATTGTTAATCAGTTCTGGGACAAAATAGTCTAAATTATCTCCATATTTTCCTCCACTGTGATCCTTACCAACCCCCTCATAATACTGCGAAATGTATGCCCCTCAAATTTATCCCGGGCCAAATTTAAACGGTTAGGCTCCTTTCACATGGGCTGGATTTAGTTTTCCTCAGGGGATCCATTCTTCATCCCCTTCTCCACTGAGCAGAGTGGTCAGATGACAGGTCCATGTCTGCTGCGCTTAAGCAGAGTGGACTCTGACACAGCCCCCCTCTGCTCCATGGGCAGTTGGATGTAAACAGACCAGCTGTCCATTAAGACCTGACTGCCCTCTGATCTGATCTGGCCAGACAGAGGGGAACAGATCTCCTTCCATTTGTTTTTACTAAATTGGATCGGAGGTAGCCAGGTGTTAACAGACACAAGTCCATTAACATCTTACTGCCCATAGAGGAGCAGAACAAAAACTGACAGAAAGACCCAATTGGACCTCTCGTGTGAAAGGGGCCTTACTCCAGGTAACAACAGCTGAAAAACAAGCCATAGTGAAGGCCTGAAAGACTAACTCCCTTAATATAATGGGGACCAAACCCAAGATTACTAAAGCTATGATCCATGCTAAAATTGAGGCAGTTCTTTAAGATAAGGTACATCATTAAACCAAACTATGATAGCCATGGATCCATCACTTTGTACCCCATCTCTTCTATTCCCTTAACATCACTGTCTCAACTTATTTTCCTTACTCATGCCACTTCCCATTGACCCCCAGGGACTCCCCCTTCCCTCCCTCTTCTTCTTTTCCCTGCTACATTAGACTTGGCTATTCAGAGTAGTCTCTTATCTAACTCTGGATTTTCATTAACCTGTTAGGGATACTAGCTGTGTTACACAGTTCATTCTCAGTTGTATATCCACAATAATTTCTTCTACTTTATAGGTTTTATAGCCTTGTGCTCTATTGACACCTTTGAATAACAGCTCATCTTTTGTTATATTGATACTGTCAAAGGTAATACCTTTTTATGCAGCTACTGCACAACCTATGATCTTCTCTCTACTTTGAAAGCCATGATATTTGCTATTTACTAATAAAAACATTGAACATGAAAAACAGTCTGAGAAGGTAAATTAAGGGGCTGAATTGATCATAGTACAGTTTTCCCAATTATTTAACTCTAGATTAAAGCTACATAATTTGCCTTTAAAATGTGAGTCGTGGATCCCAAGTGCTTTCACAGAAGAAACTTCTATGTCACCTGATACATTACAAGAAGGAAATAAATATTGACCATCACCGAAGTCATGGTCACAAAAGTGATATCTCAGTATTTTGAATGCTGATGATTATTTTATATTACATTTTTTTACTATTGTTAGGATAATTAGTCACAATTACCTATTGGCTGTTTGGGTCATGTGGCTCTACATGGGAGGATTCCTCCAGTGGATAAATTGTAGGATGGTAGGAACAGACTCTGTGACTGACCACTGGAACACTGGGTGTGATGAAAAGGATTTTTTGGTGAGACCATCTGTTTGGGATATATTCTGCTGTCCATCTAATGGGTAATTATCATGTTTCATCTATACACATTCTATAGATATATACCATTTACTCTGTATTGAGTCTAGTATAATGTGATATACAGTATATTTCTTGCTTGTACATTATGGATGCCAATTGAGGACTTCCTCGCACCTTATAAGACCCTCCCACCCTTCATCCCAAATGGGATAGAGACAATACACCTGTAGGATTCCAGTGAATCTATGGTTTTAATACAATGAGAATGATGGGTTTCATCATGCTGGTATAAACAAATACTCTTTATTTTGGATATGCTCATATAATGATATGAGTGCTTCCAATCAGAATGTGTTTATAATATACATATTATATCTTTTAACCACTTGTGGACAGCCCACCGTAGATATACTGCGCCCCACAGCCCCAGTTGTGCTGCAATTCATTGCAGCACAAACCAATCAGCGGGTGCTGGCCACTGATTGGTCGCCAGGACCTGCCCATCAGCTCTGGTAATTACTGTAATTATTGAAGAGACCCCTGTGTATGTAAACAAACACAGAGCTCTCTTCTGACAGCAGCAATGTGTTGTTTTTTCTCCCTGCAAAGCAGAAAGTAAAAACCGTAAGCAGCACACGCATCAACACATATTAGGCACACATATAACCCCTTTATCACCCTAGATGTTAACCTATTACCAGCCAGTGTCATTAGTACAGTGCATAGTTTTATTACTGATCACTGTAATAGTCTTCCTGGTTCCCAAATAAGTATCAAAAGTGTCAGGTAGGGTCCAACTGTCTGCTGCAATCCTACTATAAAGCTCTGATCGCCACCATTACTAGTAAAAAATAAATAAAAACTCTATAAATATATTCCATAGTTTGTAGACACTATAACTTTTGCACAAAATCAATGTAATCTTATCAGGATTTTTTTACCAAAAATATGTTGCAGATTACATATTGGCCTAAATTGATGAAGCAATTCGAAATTTTACATTTTTTATTGGCTATGTTTTATAGCAGAAAGTACATTTTTTTTATTTTTTTTTCAAAATTGTCGGTCTTCCGAAGCTGAAGTGGTTAACCTATACTGCTGCAGGGTGACTCTATTGTACGAAACAAAATACGTATATGTCGTTTCATGCAATAGATACTGTGGGTGCACACGCATGGGTCCGGTGGACTTTATGTCCTGCTGACCACCCACAAATGCTGCACAGAGAGGCAGAACGGGGATCTGCCTATGTAAACAAGGAGGATCCCCATTCTGACAAGGGACAGTATGGAGATCTGCTGTTCTTAGTGATCAGTAACAGTGATCTCTGTGTTGTCCCAGTGAGCCCAGCCCCCACACAGTTAGAATACACCCAAGGAACACAATTAACCCTTTGATCGCCCCTAGTGTTAACCCCTTCCCTGCCAGCATCATACATTGATCAGTGAATTTTCTTTAGCACTGACCACTGTAATAATGTCATTGGTCCCCAAAAAGTGTCACTTGGGGTCAGGTTTGTCTGCTGCAATGTCACAGTCCCACTAAAAATCACAGATCGCCACCATTAAAACATAAAAAAACATAAAAACATAAAAAAATAAAATAAAAGTCCATAAATCAATCCCCTATTTTGTATACGCTATAACTTTTGCACAAACCAATCAATATACGCTTATTGCTTTTTTTTTTTTTACCAAAAAAATGTAGCAGAATACATATTGGCCTAAACTGATGAATACATTTGTTTTTTTGTTATTTTTATTGGATATGAATTATAGCAGAAAGTAAAAAAACTTTTTTAAAAAAAAAATTCAAAAGTTTATAGCGCAAAAAATAAAAACTGCAGAGGTGATCAAATACCACCAAAAGAAAGCTCCATTTGTGGGGAAAAAAGAGACATCATTTTTGTTTGGGTACCACATCGCATGACCGCGCAATTGTCAGTTAAGGCAACGCAGTGCCATATCGCCAAAAAAATGGCCTGGTCATTAAGGGGGTAAGTCCTTCCGGGGCTGACGTGGTTAAAGATCGTTCAAATGTACTCCTGAAGAAAATATATTAAATCTTGTCAAATCTACATGTGTAGTGTATTATATTTAAGCAAATACTTTAACCCTATATTCAATATTTTATTGTTTGACATGTGTTTTAGCTGCTATTAAATGTTAGAATAAAGTGTATGATTTTTATAAACACAGTGTTTTCCTTGTATCAATATGTTCCTCTAAAAGCCCTTGGCTACTACCACTTTTGTTTGTAAATGAGTATAGAATCAGGAGACTAAACATTGGGGGTTATTTACGAAAGGTAACTCCACTTTGTACTGAAAGTGCACTTGGAAGTGCAGTCGCTCTAAATCTAAGGGGTAGATCTGAAATGAGGGGAAGCTCTGCTGATTTTATCATCCAATCATGTGCAAGCTAAAATGTTGTTTTTTTATTTTCCTTGCATGTTCCCCTCTGATCTACAGCGACTGCACTTCCAAGTCCACTTGCAGTGCAAAGTGGATTTTCATTTAGTAAATAACCCCCATTGCTTTAATACCCCGTCTTAGATAAAACTTGTCATAAGGGAAATTTGGAGGCTGCCATTGCTGGTTCTAGGTTATTTTATATGGTGTGCACCCAGGAGTCCTGGAGCATTATGGTTTTTCTGAAGAGAGCACACTGAAGCTCTTTCCTTTCAGTTATTCTGTCTCTCTTTAATTATACTTTGGATATGCATGGGCGTCCGCAGCAGGGGGCAAGGGGGGTCAAGTGCCCCCCCCTGGAATCCCCAAGGTGTCTGCCGTAGCAGTGCTGCATTTTTTTTCACTTTTTTTTCTTCCTTTTTTTGTCCGCTGGCGGCTGCATCCTCCGCCCTCTCCGACTCCTATGGATCAGAACACTGGCTGGCTCTGTTTACTGCGGCCGCTCTGTAACATGGCCCCGCCCCCTCAGACCGAATCGTGTGATAGTAAAGAGAATCAATGCTCCACCTATCACATAAGTCGGTCTGGGGGGGGCGGGGCCATGTTACAGAGCGCCCGCAGTACACAGAGCCATCCAGCACTATGATCAAGAGAAGGAGATGCTGCAGGTACAGCACGCCCTATGTGCCACAGTGCCTGGATAGGAGGATCAGGGGGGGGGATTTCCAACTTATTTTACTGTCCCCAGTTCACCTTGTGCTCCCTGCCCCCCCAGTGCTCTCCTCCCCACCACACTCTCCTACCCCCCCCCCCCCCAGTGCTCTCCTCCACCACCACACTCTCCTGTCCCCCCCCCCAGTGCTCTCCTCCACCACCACACTCTCCTGCCCCCCCAGTGCTCTCCTCCACCACCACACTCTCCTGTCCCCCCCTCCCAGTGCTCTCCTCCACCACCACACTCTCCTGCCCCCCCAGTGCTCTCCTCCACCACCACACTCTCCTGCCTCCCCCCTCTCTCACCCACCACACTCTCCTGTCCCCCCCCCCAGTGCTCTCCTCCACCACCACACTCTCCTGCCCCCCCGTGCTCTCCTCCACCACCACACTCTCCTGTCCCCCCCCCAGTGCTCTCCTCCACCACCACACTCTCCTGCCCCCCCAGTGCTCTCCTCCACCACCACACTCTCCTGTCCTCCCCCCAGTGCTCTCCTCCACCACCACACTCTCCTGCCCCCCCCCCCAGTGCTCTCCTCCACCACCACACTCTCATGCCTCCCCCCTCTCTCACCCACCACACTCTCCTGTCCCCCCCCCGTGCTCTCCTCCACCACCACACTCTCCTGTCCCCCCCCCCAGTGCTCTCCTCCACCACCACACTCTCCTGCCCCCCCCAGTGCTCTCCTCCACCACCACACTCTCCTGTCCCCCCCCAGTGCTCTCCTCCACCACCACACTCTCCTGCCCCCCCCCCAGTGCTCTCCTCCACCACCACACTCTCCTGCCTCCCCCCTCTCTCACCCACCACACTCTCCTGTGCCCCCCCCTGTGCTCTCCTCCACCACCAAACTCTCCTGCCCCCCCCCGTGCTCTCCTCCACCACCACACTCTCCTGCCCCCCCCCACTGCTCTCCTCCACCACCACACTCTCCTGCCCCCCCCCCCAGTGCTCTCCTCCACCACCACACTCTCCTGCCCCCCGTGCTCTCCTCCACCACCACTCTCTCCTGCCCCCCCAGTGCTCTCCTCCACAACTACACTCTCCTGCCCCCCCCCAGTGCTCTCCTCCACCACCACACTCTCCTGTCCCCCCAGTGCTCTCCTCCACCACCACTCTCTCCTGCCCCCCAGTGCTCTCCTCCACCACCACTCTCTCCTGCCCCCCCAGTGCTCTCCTCCACCACCACACTCTCCTGCCCCCCCAGTGCTCTCCTCCACCACCACTCTCTCCTGCCCCCCCATTGCTCTCCTCCACCACCACACTCTCCTGCCCCCCCCCAGTGCTCTCCTCCACCACCACACTCTCCTGTCCCCCCCCCAGTGCTCTCCTCCACCACCACACACTCCTGCCCCCCCCCAGTGCTCTCCTCCACCACCACACTCTCCTGCCTCCCCCCTCTCTCACCCACCACACTCTCCTGCCCCCCTCATAGTTTTCTCCTCCCCTGTTCTTGCTGCCCCCCAACTCTCCAGCTCTCCCCATCCTTCTCTAGCCACCATCCCAGTGCTCCCCCCTGTCCCCCCAGTGCTCACCCCCTGTTCCCCACGCCCAATGCTCTCCACTTCCCCCAGTGCTCCCCCCGCCCCCCCCCCCCCCCACAGCACTCTCCGCCCCCCCCCCAGTCCTCTCCCCTCTGTGCTCTCCCCCTGTTCTTCCCCCCCCCCAGTGCTCTCCACGCCCTCCAGTGCTCTCCCCCTGTTCTTTCTCCCCCCTCTTCTTTCCACTCCCCCCAGTGCTTCCCCCCCCCCAGTGCTCTTCAGCTCTCCCCATCACTCTCCAGCCCCCACCCCAGTGCTCTCCAGCCCCCCCATTCTTCCCACCCCTGTTCTTTCTGCCCCCCCCTGGTGCTCTCCAGCCCCCCCCCCAGTGCTCTCCACCCCTGTTATTTTTGGCTCCCCCCAGCACTCTCCACTCCCCCTACATTCTGCCCCCACCCATGTGCTCTCCAACCCTACCAGTGCTCTCCAGTCCCCAGTGCTTTCCACCCCTGTTCTTTCTTGCCCCCACTGGTGCTCTCCACTCCCCCCTGCTCTTTGTACCTCCCCAGTACTCTCCAGCCCCTGTGCTCTCCACCCCTGTTTTTCTGCTCTCCCAGTGCTCTTCACCGCACCACACTCTCCTGCCCCCCCCGTGCTCTCCTCCACCACCACACTCTCCTGCCCCCCCTGCTCTCCAGCTCTCCCCATCCTTCTCTAGCCACTATCCCAGTGCTCTCCCCCATTCCCCCCCTGTTCCCCCCCCAGTGCTCTCCACTCCCCACAGTGCTCTCCCCCCACAGTGTTCTCCACTCCCCCCAGTCCTCTCCCCTCTGTGCTCTCCCACTGTTCTCCTCCCCAGTGCTCTCCCCCCCCCCAGTGCTCTCCACACCCTCCAGTGCTCTCCCCTCTGTTCTCCCCCCGCCTGTTCTTTCTCCCCCCTATGCTCTCCACTCCCCCCCACTGCTCTCCTCCCTGTTCTTCCCCCCCCTCGGTGCTCTTCAGCTCTCCCCATCACTCTCCAGCCCCCACCCCAGTGCTCTACAGCCCCCCATTCTCCCAACCCCTGTCCTTTCTGCCCCCCTGGTGCTCTCCAGCCCCCCCCCCCAGTGCTCTCTACCCTCCGTGCTCTCCACCCCTGCATTTTGCCCCCACCCATGTGCTCTCCAACCCTACCAGTGCTCTCCACTCCCCCATAGTGCTCTCCAGTCCCCAGTGCTTTCCACCCCTGCTCTATCTGGCCCCCACTGGTGCTCTCCACTCCCCGCGGCTGTTTGTACCCCCCAGTACTCTCCAGCCCCCATGCTCTCCACCCCTGTTTTTATGCTTCCCCAGTGCTCTTCACCGCCCCACACTCTTAGCCCCCCCAGTGCTCTCAGCCTACCGTGCTCTCTACCTCTGTTCTTATTGGCCCCCCAGTGCTCTTTGCTCCCCACCCCTGTGATCTCCACTCCCCCTCGCTCTTTGCCCCCACCCATGTGTTCTCCAACCCCGCCAGTACTCTCTACTCTCTAGTACGCTCCCCCTTCTCTCCAACTCCCACCCAGTGCTCTCAACTTTCCCAGGACCAGAGGACATGCTGATTGGGGCCGGAAAATGAGGATGGCTGAAGGTGCAGGTGGCCAGGGACCACTCCATCCCACAGCAGACAGATTCTCTGGAAGGAGCACCGTCCCCATCCAAAACGAGAACAGACCCTGCCTGCTGCTGCCCATCATGGATATCCTGCTGGCATGCAAGGTACCGTACCAAGCATCAACAACACACCTTCCCACAGACAGGGACTGCAGACTGGGACATGGGGCACAGGAGGGGCTGCAATGATGGGCACAGTAAAGCTGCATTTGGTGGGCACAGTAAAGCTGCATTTGGTGGGCACAGTGAGGCTGCATTTGGTGGGCACAGTGAGGCTGCATTTGGTGGGCACAGTGAGGCTGCTTTGGTGGGCACTGGTGAGGCTGCATTGAACTCTTGCATCAAGTCTGCAGTCTCTGTCCATCTCCTGTAGCATGTCTGCAGTCTCTAAGGGAGTCTGGAGAGGAGTCAAGAGTGGGAGCGCCGCTGGGATGGGGGTCATGGGAGAAGTCAGACTTGTCTGGACTGTGGACAGGAGACTATAGGATAAAACCAGAGCCACCAAGCTGGAGCTGACTGACTGAGCCCTGCACAGTGCACCTGAGAGGAGGTCAGTGAAAGCACCGCCAGGCCAGACGGGGGGAGGGGGGGTCACTGATGTAAGGGGGGAGTGAATACGATAATGTAAGGGGCATTGATACAAAGGGTTTCCTCCTTATATTAGTAACCCACCCCCCTTACCTTCGAGTATTCTTTCTGCAGAAGGTGGTCCCCCCCCCACCTTCTGAGTTTCTGGGGTCCCCCTTGATGATTGATCACTTACCACTACTAACTGGTAAAATGTATGGTTTTCCTTTCATGAACAAGAAAATAATGACGTAATGCTGTTGGGCTGGTATAATAATGCTGTTGGGCAGGTATATTAATGCTGTTGGGCTGGTATAATAATGCTGTTGGGCTGGCATGGGCGTCTGCAGAACTTTTTCCAAGGGGGGGCATCATTTTAAGGCTCATGCTCCGCCCCTTTTTGACAATCTCATGAAAATCTTTCCACTGGTAATACATATGTGTTATATAATAGATAATTCATCTTCACTTTGTATTGGAAGTTACTCTGGCGGCTGTGTTCCAGGCCCATATAGCCTAGAGAATGTACATCTGTTTACATTGCAATACATCTGTTGTGGTCATATATTGATCTCATACTGTCACTGTATTGGCTGTTTTCATCAAGATAAAAATATGGCCACAACAGATGTATTGCAATGTAAAGAGATGTACATTCTCTAGGCTATATGGGCATGGTACCTAGCCACCTGAGTAACCTTGAGGACGCCCATGCTTTCAAAAACCAGCCCTGGAAAAAATGTCATACCAGCCCAACAGCATTATTATACCAGCCCAACAGCATTATTATACCAGCCCACATGGGCGTCCGCAGCAGGGGGCAAGGGGGGTCAAGTGCCCCCCCCTGGAATCCCCAAGGTGTCTGCCGTAGCAGTGCTGCATTTTTTTTCCCTTTTTTTTTCCCTTTTTTTGTCCGCTGGCGGCTGCATCCTCCGCCCTCTCCGACTCCTATGGATCAGAGCACTGGCTGGCTCTGTTTACTGCGGCCGCTCTGTAACATGGCCCCGCCCCCTCAGACCGAATCGTGTGATAGTAAAGAGAATCAACGTTCCACCTATCACATGATTCGGTCTGGGGGGGTGGGGCCATGTTACAGAGCGGCCGCAGTACACAGAGCCATCCAGCACTATGATCAAGAGAAGGAGATGCTGCAGGTACAGCACGCCCTATGTGCCACAGTGCCTGGATAGGAGGATCGGGGGGGTATCCAACTTATTTTACTGTCCCCAGTTCACCTTGTGCTCCCTGCCCCCCCAGTGCTCTCCTCCCCACCACACTCTCCTGCCCCCCCCAGTGCTCTCCTCCACCACCACACTCTCCTGTCCCCCCCCAGTGCTCTCCTCCACCACCACACTCTCCTGCCCCCCCCAGTGCTCTCCTCCACCACCACACTCTCCTGCCTCCCCCCTCTCTCACCCACCACACTCTCCTGTCCCCCCCCAGTGCTCTCCTCCACCACCACACTCTCCTGCCCCCCCCGTGCTCTCCTCCACCACCACACTCTCCTGTCCCCCCCCAGTGCTCTCCTCCACCACCACAATCTCCTGCCCCCCCAGTGCTCTCCTCCACTACCACACTCTCCTGTTCTCCCCCCAGTGCTCTCCTCCACCACCACACTCTCCTGCCCCCCCCCCAGTGCTCTCCTCCACCACCACACTCTCCTGCCTCCCCCCTCTCTCACCCACCACACTCTCCTGTCCCCCCCCAGTGCTCTCCTCCACCACCACACTCTCCTGCCCCCCCCGTTCTCTCCTCCACCACCACACTCTCCTGCCCCCCCCCAGTGCTCTCCTCCACCACCACACTCTCCTGCCCCCCCAGTGCTCTCCTCCACCACCAAACTCTCCTGCCCCCCCGTGCTCTCCTCCACCACCACACTCTCCTGCCCCCCCCCAGTGCTCTCCTCCACCACCACACTCTCCTGCCCCCCCCCCAGTGCTCTCCTCCACCACCACACTCTCCTGCCCCCCCGTGCTCTCCTCCACCACCACTCTCTCCTGCCCCCCCAGTGCTCTCCTCCACCACTACACTCTCCTGCCCCCCCCAGTGCTCTCCTCCACCACCACACTCTCCTGTCCCCCCAGTGCTCTCCTCCACCACCACTCTCTCCTGCCCCCCCAGTGCTCTCCTCCACCACCACTCTCTCCTGCCCCCCCAGTGCTCTCCTCCACCACCACACTCTCCTGCCCCCCAGTGCTCTCCTCCACCACCAATCTCTCCTGCCCCCCCATTGCTCTCCTCCACCACCACACTCTCCTGCCCCCCCCAGTGCTCTCCTCCACCACCACACTCTCCTGTCCCCCCCCCCAGTGCTCTCCTCCACCACCACACACTCCTGCCCCCCCCAGTGCTCTCCTCCACCACCACACTCTTCTGCCTCCCCCCTCTCTCACCCACCACACTCTCCTGCCCCCCTCATAGTTTTCTCCTCCCCTGTTCTTGCTGCCCCCCAACTCTTCAGCTCTCCCCATCCTTCTCTAGCCACCATCCCAGTGCTCCCCCCTGCCCCCCCAGTGCTCACCCCCCTGTTCCCCACGCCCAATGCTCTCCACTTCCCCCAGTGCTTCCCCCCGCCCCCCCCCACAGCACTCTCCGCCCCCCCCAGTCCTCTCCCCTCCGTGCTCTCTCCCTGTTCTTTCCCCCCCCAGTGCTCTCCACGCCCTCCAGTGCTCTCTCCCTGTTCTTTCTCCCCCCTCTTCTTTCCACTCCCCCCAGTGCTTCCCCCCCCCAGTGCTCTTCAGCTCTCCCCATCACTCTCCAGCCCCCACCCCAGTGCTCTCCAGCCCCCCCATTCTCCCCACCCCTGTTCTTTCTGCCCCCCCTGGTGCTCTCCAGCCCCCCCCCAGTGCTCTCCACCCCTGTTATTTTTGTCTCCCCCCAGCACTCTCCACTCCCCCTACATTCTGCCCCCACCCATGTGCTCTCCAACCCTAATAGTGCTCTCCAGTCCCCAGTGCTTTCCACCCCTGTTCTTTCTTGCCCCCACTGGTGCTCTCCACGCCCCCTGCTCTTTGTACCCCCCCAGTACTCTCCAGCCCCTGTGCTCTCCACCCCTGTTTTTCTGCTCTCCCAGTGCTCTTCACCGCACCACACTCTCCTGCCCCCCCGTGCTCTCCTCCACCACCACACTCTCCTGCCCCCCCTGCTCTCCAGCTCTCCCCATCCTTCTCTAGCCACTATCCCAGTGCTCTCCCCCGTTCCCCCCCTGTTCCCCCCCCAGTGCTCTCCACTCCTCACAGTGCTCTCCCAAAACAGTGCTCTCCACTCCCCCCAGTCCTCTCCCCTCTGTGCTCTCCCACTGTTCTCCTCCCCAGTGCTCTCCCCACACCCAGTGCTCTCCACACCCTCCAGTGCTCTCCCCTCTGTTCTCCCCCCGCCTGTTCTTTCTCCCCTCTATGCTCTCCACTCCGCCCCACTGCTCTCCTCCCTGTTCTTTCCCCCCCCAGTGCTCTTCAGCTCTCCCCATCACTCTCCAGCCCCCACCCCAGGGCTCTACAGCCCCCCATTCTCCCCACCCCTGTCCTTTCTGCCCCCCTGGTGCTCTCCAGCCCCCCCCCCCCAGTGCTCTCTACCCTCCGTGCTCTCCACCCCTGCATTTTGCCCCCACCCATGTGCTCTCCAACCCTACCAGTGCTCTCCACTCCCCCATAGTGCTCTCCAGTCCCCAGTGCTTTCCACCCCTGCTCTTTCTGGCCCCCACTGGTGCTCTCCACTCCCCGTGGCTGTTTGTACCCCCCCCAGTACTCTCCAGCCCCCATGCTCTCCACCCCTGTTTTTCTGCTTCCCCAGTGCTCTTCACCGCCCCACACTCTTAGCCCCCCCCCAGTGCTCTCAGCCTATCGTGCTCTCTACCCCTGTTCTTATTGGCCCCCCAGTGCTCTTTGCTCCCCACCCCTGTGATCTCCACTCCCCCTCGCTCTTTGCCCCCACCCATGTGTTCTCCAACCCCGCCAGTACTCTCTACTCTCTAGTACGCTCCCCCTTCTCTCCAACTCCCACCCAGTGCTCTCCACTTCCCCAGGACCAGAGGACAGGCTGATTGGGGCCGGAAAATGAGGATGGCTGAAGGTGCAGGTGGCCAGGGACCACTCCATCCCACAGCAGACAGATTCTCTGGAAGGAGCACCGTCCCCATCCAAAACGAGAACAGACCCTGCCTGCTGCTGCCCATCATGGATATCCTGCTGGCATGCAAGGTACCGTACCAAGCATCAACAACACACCTTCCCACAGACAGAGACTGCAGACTGGGACATGAGGCACAGGAGGGGCTGCAATGATGGGCACAGTAAAGCTGCATTTGGTGGGCACAGTAAAGCTGCATTTGGTGGGCACAGTGAGGCTGCATTTGGTGGGCACAGTGAGGCTGCATTTGGTGGGCACAGTGAGGCTGCATTTGGTGGGCACTGGTGAGGCTGCATTGAACTCTTGCATCAAGTCTGCAGTCTCTGTCCATCTCCTGTAGCATGTCTGCAGTCTCTAAGGGAGTCTGGAGAGGAGTCAAGAGTGGGAGCGCCGCTGGGATGGGGGTCATGGGAGAAGTCAGACTTGTCTGGACTGTGGACAGGAGACTATAGGATAAAACCAGAGCCACCAAGCTGGAGCCGACTGACTGAACCCTGCACAGTGCACCTGAGAGGAGGTCAGTGAAAGCACCGCCAGGCCAGACGGGGGGGGTCACTGATGTAAGGGGGGAGTGAATACGATAATGTAAGGGGCACTGATATAAAGGGTTTCCTCCTTATATTAGTAACCCACCCCCCTTACCTTCGAGTATTCTTTCTGCAGAAGGTGGTCCCCCCCACCTTCTGAGTTCCTGGGGTCCCCCTTGATGATTGATCACTTACCACTACTAACTGGTAAAATGTATGGTTTTCCTTTCATGAACAAGAAAATAATGACGTAATGCTGTTGGGCTGGTATAATAATGCTGTTGGGCTGGTATATTAATGCTGTTGGGCTGGTATAATAATGCTGTTGGGCTGGTATAATAATGCTGTTGGGCTGGTATGACATTTTTTCTAGGGCTGGTTTTTGAAAGCATGGGCGTCCGCAAGGTTACTCAGGTGGCTGGGTACCATGCCCATATAGCCTAGAGAATGTACATCTTTTTACATTGGAATACATCTGTTGTGGCCATATTTTTATCTTGATGAAAACAGCCAATACAGTGACAGTATGAGATCAATATATGACCACAACAGATGTATTGCAATGTAAACAGATGTACATTCCCTAGGCTATATGGGCCTGGAACACTGCTGCCAGAGTAACTTCCAATACAAAGTGAAGATGAATTATCTATTATATAACACATAGGTATTACCAGTGGAAAGATTTTCATGAGATTGTCAAAAAGGGGCGGAGCATGAGCCTTAAAATGATGCCCCCCCTTGGAAAAAGTTCTGCGGACGCCCATGTATATATATATATATATATATATACACATATATGTATAGATATATATAGAGATATATAGCTATATATATATATATATATATATATATATATATATATATATATATATATATATATATATATTTCTAGATATGCAGATATGCTCTCTCTAAAATCAAAACACCAGCCTGACCACAGTTCACAAAACAATCTATTCACACAGTCTAAATTCAATAGGCATTTGCATGTGTAGCACTAACCCCCAATGGAGCTGTTGGTTTTATTCGGGCTTACCGTTACCTCTTCTGCTCACCTCTTCATCTTAGGGGGGTCCTGTGGAAAGTAGCCCAAATGATGATAGATCAGACACGTGGTGCTTTTTGAAGATTTATTTAGGGGTAACACCAAAGAAAGACACAAGACACAGTCCTTCACTAGAGGGTTAGAGGACAAGGGGAAGTTCAGGCACCTAGTAATTGCGGGTTAGAGGTATTAGTCAGATCCAGAGGACAAACAGCTCCACAGACTGGATCCAGCAGTCACCGGATAGGCCCCTCTCACTTGACCTAGCAGCCAATGAGATGCCAAACAAAGTCTCTGACACAGACTTGTTAATTGAACTTAGTGGTTTTGAGAGTAGATGCACAACAAAGATTCTGCCACAGACTTGTTAACTGAACTTAGAGATTTCTGAGAGTTTTTATGAAGAACTACCATACAGGACCAGATTCTTTCATACTTTAAGGATATTGATCTGGGTTGCGTCCTCAAACTGAGTTTCCAGGCTCTTCCAGAGACACCAGCCTTGCGCTTGGTCCTCCCCTGGATCCTCCAGTTTTTCTTGGCTTCTCCCCGCAGGCGAGACAGCACAGGACCACCTCTGGATCAATCAAAAAAAGGCTTCCCCCTGAATGGGTGGGATTTTAAATGACCATCAACTCCGGACACAAATGGACACAATAATATACAATTTTTATTCATAAATTACACAGTGTACATAATATTACTAGGAAGTACAAATGGGCTAAACAATGTCCTCCTGGTGTATTAATAAACAAACATATATACAGAACAAAATATGATTAAAACAATGCTTGTCCTATATCACCCACACCCGACGCGTTTCCAGTTGCTGATAATTCAGAACCTTCATCAGGGGTGAACAAACTTGATGATATAGCAATCTAGTGAGGTGTAAGTTCGAGGATCAAAATGCCTGCCATTTAGAAAAATATAAGTATGTCTGAAGAGTACTTCAAATACTTTCGAGATGTCAACCAAGTACAGGATGTCCTGCAGATTACTTCCAGATCAGTTAGACGGATTCTATGGCAAGGGGGGTTTTTGTGTTTCTATGTGAGACATTAATTGGAACAAACAATGGCTATCTGGATGTTTCAAGTCCACCTTCATGTGTGTGTCAAGCTGAATTAGCATGTATATGACTTGCACCCAGGGTTGCCTTGTCCCATTCCCAGGAAATAAGCCCAAAAGGAAAACTGGAAGCTGTAGTCCAACCACAAATTACAAACGGCAAAGCAGTCCTCTATGTGCAGCGTATGGATGGCACTGGATCAATAGGCCCAAAGACATTCCTGGGCCTACACTCTCAGTTGTAAAGCCTCGGGCCAGCCGGCCCCAAGGCACAAGACCATGCGACACAGACCTCAGGCCAGGAGGGCCCTGGGGTTGGGATCACGGGCCCGGAAAACCCAATGAAAAAAAATGGCGTCGGTACCTTAAATACCCTCTCCCAGAATGAACAGCAGGGAAACCACACCCACTGAACCATTTCCGAGCAAGAGGTGGCATTCAATGCATCCAGCCTGCTGCTGTTCCACACCCACCGACGGTGACAGCGACACCTACGGTCAGGTGGGAATCAGTGCAACCCAGCTGGACTAGGCCAGAAACCAGAACTTTTAGAGAAATTAGTCTGAGCCAAACTACAGCTTCAGACAATTAAATTTGAAAAAAAAAACAATAGCGTCTACTCATCAGGAGCAGGGCGCTACATATATATATTTATATACGCTGTCTTGATATTTTATATGGCATGAGTCATGCATAATGTATGAAAGCGTAATAAAGCAATTGCCTGCTAATTGAACACCTTTGCTCTTCTCCTAAGAAATGTGACCTGCTGTGATTACACTTTTGTTTTACCTTGATTTTACTGAGAAAATAAAATAGCCTTGGCAGTTTCCCATTGACCTTTGCGACTCAGTTTAAATAAGAATAAAGGTGGCATAGTTTTCAAAGGTGAGGCATGATAACATGTCACTGTTACTGACTATGAACTTGACAGAGCAGGGAATACTCCGATAACATAATTTTTAGTTTAATATTTCACCAGTGTTTGTCATACTGAATAGAATCTTTGGAACTTTTGAAAAAGCACGATATGTTTAACTAGGTGCAATAAAAATTTAGTTTACAGCAGAAGTACATTTTATGATCTTTTTTGATTTTATGAATTCCTTGAGAAGAAATATACAGTAGCTCACAAAAGTGAGCACACCCTCACATTTTTGTAAATATTTTTTTATATATTTTCATATGACAACACAGAAAAAATTCCACTGTGCTACAATGTAAAGTAGTGAGTGTACAGCTTGTATAACAGTGTCAATTTACTGTCCCCTCAAAATAACTCAATACACAGCCGTTAATGTCTAAACTGCTGGCAACAAAAGTGAGTACACCCCTAAGTGAAAATGTCCAGATTGGACCCAATTAGCCATTTTCTCTCCCTGGTGTCTTGTGACTCGTTGGTGTCTCAGGTGTACATGAGGAGCAGGTGTGTTAAGACCATACAGCGGTTTAACAAGACAGGTTCCACTCAGAACAGACCTCGCCATGGTCGACCAAAGAAGTTGAGTGCACGTGCTCAGCGTCATATCCAGAGGTTGTCTTTGAGAAATAGACGTATAAGTGTTGCCAGCATTGCTGCAGAGGATCAAGGGGTGGGGGGTCAGCCTGTCAGTGCTCAGACCATACTCCGCACACTGCATCAAATTGGTCTGCATGGCTGTCATCCTAGAAGGAAGCCTCTTCTAAAGATGATGCACAAGAAAGCCTGCAAACAGTTTGCTGAAGACAAGCAGACTAAGGACACGGATTACTGGAACCATGTGCTGTGGTCTGATGAGACCAAGATAAGCATATTTGGTTCAGATGATGTCAAGCATGTGTGGCGGCAACCAGGTAAGGAAGTACAAAGACAAGTCCGTCTTGCCTACAGTCGAGCATGGTGGTGGGAGTGTCATGGTCTGGGGCTGCATAGGTGCTGCTGGCACTGGGGAGCTACATTGAGGGAACCATGAATGCCAACATGTACTGTGACATACTGAAGCAGAGCATGATCCCCTTCCTTCGGCGACTGGGTTGCAGGGCAGTATTCCAACATGATAACAACCCCAAACACACATCCAAGACAACCAATGCCTTGCTAAAGAAGCTGAGGGTAAAGGTGATGGACTGCCCAAGCATGTCTCCAGACCAAAACCCTATTGAGCATCTGTGGGGCATCCTCAAACGGAAGGTGGAGGAGAGCAAGGTCTCTAACATCCACCAGCTCCATGTTGTCGGCATGGAAGAGTGGAAGAGGACTCCAGTGGCAACCTTTGAAGCTCTGGTGAACTACATGCCCAAGAGGGTTAAGGCAGTGCTGGAAAATAATGGTGGCCACACAAAATATTGACATTTTGGACCCAATTTTCACGTAGGGGTGTACTAATTTTTGTTGCCAGCGTTTTAGACATTAATGGCTGTGTGTTGAGTTATTTTGAGGGGACAGAAAGTCCATACTGTTAAACAAGCTGTACACTCACTACTTTACATTGTAGCAAAGTGTCATTTCTTCAGTGTTGTCACATGACGATAATAAAATACTTACAAAAATGTGAGGGGTGTACTCACTTTTGTGAGATACTGTATCTTAGCATAGGGGACTGATTTATTTAAAGTGGAACTATAAGCAAAACTTTTTTTTCATTTTGGAAAAATTAAGGAAGGGTTATACACCTTGCCAGGTTTTTCTGCCATCAGTGTTCCATTAGAGAGATTTCTCTTTGATTCCTATTTCATAGTTAGAACAGGGAGTGATAGGAAATTCTTCCAAAGTGAGGGAAACCCTGGTGACGTCACCAGAATTGGTGTCCCCTTTGGTATATATCTCCTCTTTCTTTTACTATCACTTTTGATGAGAATGGTAAACAGGTCAAAGAGAGAGAGTTGAACCCCCCTAATAGGGGCACAGACAGCAATAAAAATCTGACAGGGATTAGAACCCCTCTCCAGCCTTTCCAAACTGTAAAAAAGTTTTGCCTTTAGTTATACTTTAAGTGTGATGTCAGGAGGAGAGGAAACGTAAATGTTGCTATTGTTTCTTATCTGGTAAATGTCAGCAGGACAGGAAGTGAGCATAAGAGTCCTCAAACTATTAAAAAAATTGGCATACTTTAGCACTTTTAAGTAAAACTAAAGGCAAAGGTCTTTTTTTTTTTTTGACAGAGAGAGGGCTATAACCCCTGTCAGTTTTTTTTGCCATCACATTGAGGAGATTTCCAATCACTTCCTGTCTAATAGACAAACAGGAATTGAGAGGAAATTCCTCCAAAGTGAGGGAATTCCTGATTGTCACCAGAACTAGTGTCCCTATTGTAATATTTACCCTCTATTCCTTTTCTGGTGACAACCCAAAATTTGGGGTTTGCTTTAAATTTCACTCTTGGCGATAATAGAAAACAGGACAAACAGGGAGGGCGAATCTCCCTATCAGTGACACCGACAGCAATAGAATCCTGACAGGTGTTCTAATCCCTCTATACTCTAGAACAGGGGTGCCCAACCTTATGACCTTCCTGGGCCACATTGGAAGAAGAAGAATAGTCTTGGGCCACACATAAAATACACTCACAATAAAGCTGGTTATACACGATCTGAGTATAGGCCAGTTCAGCTGAACCGACCTTCGGTACGTGTGTACAGCTGCCTGCTAGGCAAAAGCCAGTTTAACCACTGGCTTCTGTTGAATGGGCATACTGGTTAACCAGTATCTGATCAGCAGCTGATCAGTACCGGCAGCCATTGGCTGATCAGTGTATTCTGGCTGGGGAGGTGGCCCCCTGTCAGAAAACAATAGCACAGTAGGGAGATTGGTGCACTAACATCACTTGTGTTAGTACAGCAATCTGTCAGTTTTGTATTTTTAGTTCAGCCCGCTGGGTTAATGATTGGAATTCAACTATGGGCACAGTACCTAGATCCTAGATACAGCCATGCAGCTTACTTGCCTGGCGCTAGCGGGAGTCCCTGCATTTTCTGCCACTGGTGCTATGCCAAACACAGCATCCCAGCATTCCCTCCAGACGTTCCTGTGCTTGGCTTGTCTGTGCTGACCACCACTGTGGCTGCTATGGCAAATACAACATCCCCATAATCCTTCCAGACCTGCCTGGGCCTAGCTTGTCTGTGCCGGCCACTGTGGTGGCTGCTATGTCATGCACTGCATTCCCAGCATCCCTCCAGGAAAACATAAAAAGTTTTGCCTTTAGTTATATTTTAAGTGCATGCGTTTGTGTGCGAAAATAGCGTAATACTGCTTTATTAAAAACTCATAAAAATATAGTAATGCACTTACATTTACACAGAGTTCATAATGTCATAATCAATTAGGAAGTATATTAGCCACTAGCGGAACACATCCTGTGTTCCATACACCAGAAATGACACAGAAGATGTGATGTAAGATGCTCCTTCCTACGCATTTTATCATTTGGACCTCATCAGGGAATTCCCTGATGATGTCCAATTGACAAAACGCTTAGGTAGGAGCATCTTATGCCACTTCTGATAAGTCCTTTCCTGTGTATGGAACGCAAGATGCATTCCACTAGTGTCTAATATATTTTCTTATTTATTATAAGATTGTGAATTCTATGTAAATTTAAGTGCATTACTATATTTTTCTGACATTTTAATAATGCAGTATTACAATATTCTTTGGCACCTTCCCTGTTCATTTCTTAAAATTTCCTGGTCTTCACTTGCTGGAGAGGAGAATGAGTAATTACCCCTATACAAATGCTGACCTGGTGTGTAAAGGCTGGGGATCAAATACCACAGGAGCTTAGGAGACCCACTAATTAAGTTAAGGGGTCACACATATCTGGTAAGTGAGTGTGCCACTGGGGAATTACGAGTGAGGACACCAAAATAATGATAGGTATTTGCAATAGCACTTTTTTGGACTTTATTAAGAAGAGTTTGCACTTGCACTTTATTAGGCTGTATTACTTGGAACGTTTGTTCATATAATATCCTGTAATTTATAGCATATAAAGTACCCTTTATAAAGATTTGTATATATTGAGTTTTATTGAAAGTGGAGGGGTTTTATAGTGTTGTCTTATTTCAATTGTGGATTAAGTGGATATACATATGTATGGTGATTGGCACACTGTAAGTTCTAATGAGACATGATTTGAAAAAGGGTGCGTTGTAGTATTTTGATAAGAAGGGAGGTGTATTGCAGTACTTTGCATCATTAGATATATATACCATTTACAGTATCTTTTATTTTAGCGCTGCACCACATTTATGTTTATTTACTATAGTATATCCAGGGGGGATATAAAATTGTTCAGCAGCTGAAAAATGCGGAAGCATTCCTTTTAATTTGCCACAAACCCTTTTGCATGTATTCTGCACTTGTAGCTTTAATAATGAGTTGACAATACAGTAAAAATTTCAAGCAATGTTATTAGCGCTGCCTAAGTTGCCTGTTGCACTACAAAACACCCCTCTCCCCTCTTATATTCTGGAGTAGAGGAAAGTGAGAGGTGTTCTGTGGTTTAGCAGGAGAAAACTCAGACAGGGCTGATAACATATGAGAACATATGAGATCATCTCCCATCGCCGGCTCTCCCTTCTCACACAGAGACAGTGTGTGAGGAGGGAGAGATGAACGCTGCAGCGTGAGTAAAAAAAAAAAGCAAAATGAAGTGCTCACATGTCCCCACTGTCGGTGCCAGTGCCATCTGTCCCCAGTGCCACCTTTTGTCAGTGCCATCTGTCCTCAGTGCCATCTGTCCCCGGTGCCATCTGTCCCCAATGTCACCTGTTGTCAGTGCCATCTGTCCCCAGTGCCACCTGTTGTCAGTGCCACCTGTCCCATTGCCATGTATAAGTGCCATCTGTCATCGGTGCCAAATCAGTGCCACGTGTCATCAGTGCCACATATTAGTGCCATCTGTCATCAGTGCCACATATCAGTGCCATCTGCAGTGCCGCCTGTCAGTGTCACATGCCATCTGTTATCAGTGTCACGTGTCATCAATGCCACGTATCAGTGCCATCTGTCATCAGTGCCACGTATTAGTGCCATGATGATTTGCACCACAGCTTGTAGACTCTCTAACTTTCACAAAGACCAAATAATATCCACTAATGTGGGTTATTTTTACCAAAGATATGTAGCAGTATAAATTGTGGCCAAAATGTATGAAGAAAAATTTATAATTTGCAAAATTTTATCACAGAAACAAAGAAATATGCGTTTTTTTTCAAAATTTTTGGTCTTTTTTCATTTATAGCGCAAAAAATAAAAAGCCCAGAGGTGATCAAATACCACCAAAAGAAAGCTCTATGTGTATGAAAAAAAGGACAAAAAATTCATTTGAGTACAGTGTTGCATGACTGAGTAATTGTCATTCAAATTGTGAAAGCACCGAAAACTGAAAATTGGTCTGGTCACGAGGGGGGTTTAAGTGCCCTGTTGTCAAGTGGTTAATGTATTTAAAGGATTGTTTTTATGTATTTTTTTTTTTAGGGTGGCTCTCCGCTTTAATTTTCAGCTATGCTGAAAAAAGTCAAATGAGTCTTCACAGTATGGCTGATCCTTTATGATATGCGACAGCTAAGACCAAGGTTATCATATTGTAATATAATCATGAATAAAGATAAGATTAAATAAATGAAAGTTAAAAATAATACAGTATTGCTTTTATAAAGCGCCCTATGTTATATTTGCGGATCATTGTTCAATCAATAATAATAATAATAAAACAATTCCTGGCATACAGCTGAACCATTTACTTCTTTATTGAACCTTAGCATCCAGCCACAATTGGAGTCAAGCAATATGTTTAAAATCTGGATTCCCCCAGCAGCGGCAGTATGTTTTCCAAAGCCATTATAGTCTCCTTTAGCAGCAGACAGGCAAAACCGAACTACAAAATGGGATTTTACATACGCTATATTTTAAAAAGTATTGGGACCCTTGCCTTTAAATGCACAATTTAATGGCATCCCAGTCTTAGTCTGTAAGGTTCAATTTTGAGTTGGCCCACCCTTTGCAGCTATAACAGCTTCAACTCTTCTGGTAAGGCTGTCCACAAGGTTTAGGAGTGTGTGAATGGGAATGTTTGACCATTATTCCAGAAGCGCATTTGTGACATCAGGCACTGATGTTGGACAAGAAGCCTGGCTCGCAGTCTCCGCTCTAATTCATCCCAAAAGTGTTCTATCGGGTTGAGTTCAGACCAGTCAAGTTCCTCAACCCCAAACTCGCTCATCCTTATCTTTATGGACCTTGCCTTGTTCACTGGTCCTTATGGAATTATGGTGTGGGGTTGTTTTTCAAGGATTGGGCTTGGCCCCTTAGTTCCAGTGAAGGGAACTCTTAAGGCATCTGCATACCAAGACAATTTGGACAATTTCATGCTCCCAACTTTGTGGGAACAGCTTGAGGATGGCCCCTTCCTGTTCTAGCATGACTGCACACCAGTGCACAAACAAGGTTCATAAAGACAGGTATGAGAGAGTTTGGGGTGGAAGAACTTTACTGGCCTGCACAGAGTCATGACCTCATACCTTTGGGATGAATTAGAGTGGAGACTGCGAGCCAGGCCTTCTCATCCAACATCAGTGCCTGACCTCACAAATACGCTTCTAGAAGAATGGTCAAAAATTCCCACAGACACACGCCTAAACCTTGTGGACAGCCTTCCAAGAAGAGGTAAAGCTGTTATAGCTCCAAAGGGTGGGCCAACTCAATATTGAACCCTGGGCTGCCATTAAAGTTCATGTGCGTGTAAAGGCAAGTGTCCGAATAATTTTGGTAATATAGTGTATGTTATGGAGATCCTTTTTCAATCTCCAACAATTTTTTTATAATAATATTATTTATTTATTTACTTATTTGATAGAAAGGGAAAGTGTTAGAACCATTTTCAGGTTTCATTTACAGCTTATGCCCCTCCTTCAAATATTTTTAAAAAATCTGTCTATTTCTATTTCATGGATTTGGCAGAATCCTCAATTTTAAACAATTTTAAGTAGAAAGGGTAAGTTATGGAAACTCAGTTTAGCTTATGTTTCCATGGAGGAGATCTCTCCTCACTTCCTGTCCATGTGACAAGTGTCAGGCAGAACAGAATGGAAGGGGAAATCTCTCCAACATGGACCACAAAAAATACCTGCCTGAATTTTTAACCCTTCTCATCTATATCCCACTTTTGTTTTGTTTTTTGGCTAGAATTGAGCTTTACAGTTCAACTAACGTAAAAGCATACTGTACTGGCTACTAGGATAAAAGACAAAAATTGCCTTCTTTATGACCACACAGCCATTGATTTCACCATTCTGGAATCTCAGTTGGAACAGTGGAGCATTTAATCCATAATGTCATTTCATGCATGCTAAAAAAAAAAAAAGCCAGAAATGTGACGTTCTGCAATTTACTTCAAATTATACCCAGTTCCTTAAAAAAATAGTACACATGTGCAGTTTTAAGGGGGTTATCTGTGGAAGTACTCTATAACACGGCAAGCACACGGAGACTGACAGAAGGTAAATGGCTTGTCGGGAGCTCTGTATTTCAGTTCACAGCAGACTCTAAACATGATGTGCTGAATGCTCTCCACAACAGCTGCTTTCATTGCTAACTATTTTTGATGTAAATGTCAATAAAGCTGCAAGCCCTATCATATTTTTGGCCTTGATTGTCCGTCATTCCCCAGTGAAGGCTGGCAGGTGGGGGTTTCATTTATCTACTCTTAGGAACATGTCCGATAATAATGACAGTCTCTGGAGACCTTTTAAAATGATTGAAAGCAATGATTGGGACAATAGGCTGCTAAATTTCACTGTTGAAATTCGTTTGACATGTGACTGCATTTTATTCTCTGTAATCACCTAGAGGAGAACATCTGAAACACTCTGTTGTATCCTATTAGTGACCATTTACGTATTGATAGGATAAACATAACTACAGCATGTTAATGGCTTTAAATAAGTCCAATCTGTATTATAAGAAATATAGTCATAAAAAAGATTTCTGTAATTTATATTTTAAAGGATTTGGAATTTTTCATGTATATCATGTTTCTATTGACTCTCAATAAATAGGCAGACCTAACCTTTGTGCCAATTTTCATGCAATTCCTTTTCTTACACTTTCAAAACAATAAAGCTGCACACATTTTGTATGCGTACATTTTATATGCCTACTTTTTCTTGTTGGACGCGGACTATACTGCCAATCTCAAGACGTACGATGAGCCGATAAAAAGGAAGTTCAATAGTCATGGGCCACCCTTTGGGCTCCTTCTGCTAATGTTGTGTTTGGTGAGCATTGATTCCAAGCATGCATGTTTGTACTTTGGACTTTTGTCCGACTGACTTGTGTACACACGACCGGAAAGTCCGACAACACACATTTGTTGGCGGAAAATTTGAGAACATGCTAGCCAACATTTGTTGGTGGAAATTCCGACAAAACAAATGTCCGTTGGAGCATACTCACAGTTCGGACTTTCAGCCAACAAGCTCACATCCAACATTTGTTGTCGGAAAATCCAATTGTGTGTACAGGGCATAAGTGTGATCGGGTCCTATTGCAAAACCATTAAAGTAGACACTTTAGTAAAATGCAAGGTGCACTTTTATTTATTGGGCCCTGTCTCCCAATGAAAATGTATGTCTATAGTATATCCAAAAGGTACCTGTAAGTGAAAAACTTTGATTTCATGCTTACCATACTGCCATTTTATTTGCCCCCAACAGCTAGGTAAGGGTAATATAACAGTCCTTCTGGCGATTCTTGTGGAATAGGAATACAGAGAGAAGCCCAATCTCGCAAGAAGATGCTCTTGCAATGGACCTGAGTGTCTCCTCGATGAGAAACTCATCATTCCCCAGAAATCTCCCTGGAGAAATAGTGATGTCATGCCCAGCGATGCAGAAGAGGTAGTGAGGTAACCAGTGTTAATTTTGGCAGAAAATGTCAACTCAGATTTAGTCTTATGCCCTGTACACACAGTTGGACATTCCGACGACAAAATTCGTCAGATTTTTTCTGACGGATTTTGGCCCAAACTTGTCTTGCATACCAACTGTCGCACAAAATTGTCGGAAAATCGGATCGTTCAGAACGAGGTGATGTACAACATGTACGACGGGACTATAAAGAGGCCAGTAGGGGGGGCGTGTCTGGGCGTGGACGACGGCGGACGTCTTTCTGGAGAGCTCCGAGTGCATCGGTGCTTATCCGCCGCCATCGGGCTCATACACGGCGGCTAGTTTCACAAAAACCAGCCTGCATGACAGTCCGGGCTCCCCTGCAGTGCCTGAAGTGGTTATTGTCCCGGGATTCGGCTGACAACATCGGGGAGAGTCCGCACCGGTACTCCCGCGGCCGCCGCCATCTTGCTACTCCCAGGCCTCCCGAGGACAACGCCACCCATCTGGAGGTAGGAGACCTCTCCTTCACCCCTACCCTGTCGGGGGACTGTCCGGGCAGCATAGGAGGGCCTCTCCGGGTCCCGGGGACGCCGCGGCCCGGTCCGGCCTAGTGCGGCCTAGTGGAGCCTGCGGATCCCCGCTGTTTCCTGGGGCTGGATCCCCGCCGGAGGCTGCCTACTTCATCAGTGCGGCCGCCTGTCTGGGCCCACCCCGTAATTTCTCCGGTCCCAGGCCCTGTCCTGGGGTGTCACCACAACCCCTGGACTGACCCTTGCTGGCTACAGACGCTGCAGTGCGTGAATTTGTGCCCTGGACACACCGCATCGGGGAGATCCCAGCTTTGGGGCCTTGCTGCCTGGCCATCTCCTCTGGCCTATTAGTGTGCCCGGTGGGCCTGGGGCCGCCTAGTGCTCTACCCAACTGTCACTCAACAACAGCCCGGGACCGGCTGTGGCAGAGAGGGGGCGCTCCCAGAGGAATTCCTGTGGACCATAGCAGGACAGCTCCCCTCCCCGGGGACGGTGACTTGAGGATGGCTGGGTGAAGACAAGCCATGGGGGGACCCCATGCCTGACCCGGACCTTATGGGCCACAACGCAACTTCACCGGATGTGACCTCGGCATGACCACCCCCAAAAGTTACAGGACAAGATCGGCGACCCGCGGTACCCCCAATCGACCTTCACAGCCCGGTATTCAACGTTTCTTCAGGGTGAACCCATGCACTTCACCTGGTGACACCGCCGATACGCCTCGGGTACCCCAATTGGAAACAGCCCCCGCTGGGACACAGGACCTCCCAGGTACACCCGCATCAGACTATCTTTCAGGGACTCTGGCGGTGTTCAGATCTGAGATGGCAGGCTCTTCCTCAAATCAGGGAAACCTTGATGACGACCTCCGCAGTATGCTACGTGCTCTGCCTACAAGAGCGGACATTGAGGCCCTCCCTACGAGGGCAGACATCGAAACCCTAATCCTGCGGATAGAGGAGGCGCATAACAGGGATATACAAGAGGTGAGGACTGAGCTGCATGCCATAGAAGACCGCGTCTCCTCAGGAGAAACCCAGCTCACTTCATTGGCGACTAGGGTGCAAGCACTGGAACATGCACAGGATACCCAGGCGGTGGTGGCGCAGGAGATGCAGCTTCACCTGGAGGAAATGGAGGACCGCAGTCGCCGCAATAACTTGCGACTGCGGGGTATCCCAGAGGCTACGGGTCACGAAGATCTGGCAGAGACTGTCACGGCTATCTTTCACAGGCTCCTGGGTGACCCGCCTCCCTCCCTGGAAATTGACCGAGTTCACCGGGCACTGGGCCCCAGATCTACCGATCCAGCACGACCTCGTGATGTTCTATGCCGTTTACACAGGTACGCACGGAAGAAAGCACTTCTAAAGAGGGCGTGGGACCACGGGACCATTGACTTTGACGGTGCACAGATTCAGATACTCCCGGATCTCTCCAGGGCCACGCTACAACGCCGCGCCATGCTGAAACCAGTTCTGGAAGCTGCAAGACGCCGGGGTTGCACGTACAGATGGGGCTACCCCCTAACAGTCATCTTCCGCACGGATAGCGGAGCCTTTACATTACGCACGCCGGCGGACCTCCCCGCCCTCTTTGCTTTCCTGGGCACAGATCCAGTCCAAGTGCCTAACTGGCTGGTGAGGATCCCGCGCCCGGCAGGCCGTTTGGGCCCAGCGTCGGGTGGCACCGCCCCACCGGCTCGCCCCCAGAGGTCGATCCCGCACTACGTCCGCTTCAGTGACCAGGTCACGTGAGTCATAACAGCTCCCCTCAGCACCTACTATGTTGTTCTGCACTGGCTGAATTTTTTCACCCCTCATCCACATTATTTTCCTGTGCTCCACATCCCCCCCAATCAGGACTGTCCACGGCCGTCCTGGTCCCTGATGACATGCTGGGGACATGAGGAGACATGCTATCCCTGGACGCTTCCATATGTGTGTCACCATCTGGGGAGAGGGCGGGGTCTCTGTTGCAACGCCCTGGGGAGACGCTTTCGGCCCCCCGGTGGGCCTGGGCGGCCCCCACCCTCAGGGCCTTCCACAACCCATCCACATGGACCCCAAGACTATTGTGCTCCTGCGGAGGCTTGGAGTGGGATGACATAACGGAACATTTGGGGATCTGGGTGGGCTACTGTGATGGGCCCTGTACAGCAGTTGGGGGGGCTGGGGGGGGCTCTGGACTTTGTGATGTGGGGTGGGGGCTGCTGGGGTGGGGCCTGTTCTCCTCCCTCCTCCGTCCCCTCCATCCCTGCCTTCCTCTCTTCCCGCCCCCCCTCTGTCTCCCTCTATCCGGGACCTGTGGATGCCCCCCCGGGGGGCATGGGGGGGGATGTGTTGCAATGTTTTGTATGGGGGGATGTTTGTTTGTAGCTGTTATATGTTTGTTTTTTTTTGTTTTTTTTTTTGCTTTAGCTAGCGCAATGTTTCCAGCCAGTGTAGTTACCTTGTAGATACCTGTGCAACTTTATAATTTGTTTAGTTGTATGACATGTTTTGTGCTCATGAACCCTGGACGGCCCCTATCCCTTTGTTCCTATTGTCCTGCCTATACAGACGTCACTTTATAGCCCACATCTATGCAAACACATAGGGCCCGAGGCTCCGGGGTGGCTCCGGAAGCTTCCCGTCGGCCCGCACTGCTCGTTCCCCCACTTAGGCTGACGCTTTTCATCCAGGCACTCCTGGTGGGTGTTGAAGCAGCAATTGGCTGCACTTTAGTGATCCAGCTTCGCTGGACAGTATCGGCTGGGAGTCTTTCCCTCTCCGTCGCTACCCATTTTCTGGAAAGTCTATCCCCCACTTCTTTAAACCTTTTATTTTCACACCCGATACTGCACTCTTCCTCCCTTCAGCTTTTCCCTCCCCTCTCTTCCCCCTTCCCATACCACCCACCCTGACACGAACATGGACGTGCTTAAAATTGTTACCCTTAATGCAAAGGGACTCAATGTCCCAGAGAAGAGACGCATGCTACTAAACGATATGAAGCGACAAAACGCTGATATTGTCTTGATACAGGAGACGCACTTTAGGGAGAACAGGTTCCCTATCCTAACAAACAGATTTTACCCGATAGTCTATCATTCCACATACTCTGAGGCCAAATCTAGAGGGGTCTCCATTCAAATATCTGCCAAGGTCCCATGGACTCTGATAGCTGTAATGACAGACCCTGAGGGACGGTTTTTATTTCTCAAAGGCCTGGTAGGTAGTGTGAAGGTTACCATCGCTAATCTCTATGCCCCTAATAGCAGACAGGACCGGTTTGTGAAGAAACAGTTAAATTTGCTTCAAGGATTTACGGAAGGACAACTGATCGTAGGAGGGGACCTAAATATCCCATTGATACCCACGGAGGACACCTCTACTGGGCTGTCCTCCATCCCCAGTAGCACACGGAAAGCTGTACAGTCTGCCCTACATGCCTCACAACTAGTGGATGTTTGGCGCCTCTTACATTCCAGCGAACGGGACTACACTTTTTTCTCCAGGCCGCACCTCGGTTATTCACGTCTCGATTATTTTTTGATGCCACATAACCAGCTTCAGGCGGTCAAAGGCTCCACTATCGGGTCTATCACGTGGTCAGATCATGCCCCTGTAACATTACACTACGCTTTAACCGAATTCTATAGGGGGCAAAAGAAGCCATGGAGGCTTAATGAGGGCCTCCTCCAAGACGCAGAGGTACTAACTGACGTGACGACAGAATTATCACATTACTTTCGCTCTAACAACACAGGGGATTGCGACGTGGGCCTCGTTTGGGAGGCGCATAAGGCGGTGATTAGAGGGGTATTGATAAAACACGGCGCACGGATCAAGAGACAAAGAACAGCTCAATTATCCGAGCTATTCCGTAAACTTCAAATCCTAGAAGCGACACACAAACAGACACCGACTACTCCCTTAGGTAGTGAGCTGGACACAATACGATCTCAAATAACCGACCTTCTCCATTTTAAAGCTAAGGCGGCACTCCAGATTTCCCGTAAAAAAATCTACGAATCGGGTAATAAATGTGGCAGACTGTTGGCGCAATCTCTGAAAGCCCAACGGACAGCTTCTTATATACCTCACGTCTTCTCTTCCTCCGGGAGTCGAGAAACGTTGCCCCACCAAATTACCAACACTTTCAAGTCCTTTTACGAGACTCTATACAACCTAAACGTGACCCAGCCTACCCAGGAACATATAGCCGACTACATAACCTCTTCCAACATGCCCACCCTGACGACGGACATACGGGACACTCTAGAGGCACCTATAACATTGTCCGAACTCCAACTAGCAATAAGTACTACCAAGCGAGGGAAGGCCCCGGGACCTGATGGCTTAACGATACAATATTACAAGACTTTACTTCCATCTCTCGGGCATCATCTGCTTAATCTTTTTAATCACCTTCCGAAGGGAAGTAAACTCCATGAGACCACGATGCAGGCCCATATAGCAGTGATCCCCAAAGAGGGTAAGGACCCGTCCCAGTGTGGGAGCTATCGTCCGATTTCCCTACTGAATACAGATCTTAAGCTGTTTACCAAAATTGTGGCTTTAAGGCTGCAGCCATATATACCCGACCTGATACACCTTGACCAGGTAGGATTTGTCCCGACCAGGGAGGCTAGGGATAATACCACCAAAGTCCTGAACCTGCTGCACGCTGCCATCTTGGGAGACAAGCCAAGTGTCTTTCTCAGCACAGATGCTGAGAAAGCCTTTGACAGGGTGAACTGGGCTTTCATGTCGGCCACACTACGCCATATAGGACTGGGAAATAACATGCGGCAATGGATTTCCGCAATATATACGTCACCGTCGGCCAGGGTTAGGGCTAATGGGGTAATTTCTGAACCCTTTCAGATTACCAACGGTACGCGACAGGGATGCCCATTTTCACCCCTCCTTTTCGCGCTGTCACTCGAGCCGTTCCTATGCCGCATCAGATCCAATCAGAACATAACGGGTATACCGATTAAGCAAACTCAATACAAAGTGTCGGCCTACGCTGATGACTTGCTATTCTCACTCTCAAACCCGGTGATATCCCTTCCCAATTTGATGCATGAGTTTGCAACCTATGGGGCGCTCTCCAACCTAAAGATTAATTTTGCTAAGTCTGAGGCTATGGGGGTAGGGATACCGGCAGCGCAACTCACGCACCTTCAAACCAGCTTCCACTTGAAGTGGACAAATAAGGCCCTGAAGTACCTAGGAACATACATTCCCCATACACTCTCGAAACTGTATGAACTTAATTTCCCACCACTACTGTTGGAAATAAAAACCCTTTTGACCCAATGGCAATCAGGCATGCACTCCTGGATAGGCCGCTGCAACATCTTAAAGATGTCTATCCTCCCAAAAATTCTCTACCTGATGCAGGCACTACCTATACACATCCCGACCGTCTTCTTTAAAAGGGTGCAATCTGTATTTACAGACTTTGTCTGGGCAAAAAAAAGGCAGAGACTCGCCAATAAACTTCTTGTTCTCCCCAAGTCTCATGGTGGGCTAGCTTTGCCGAACATTCGAGCTTACTATAGAGCTGTGCATTTGGGGAGACTCATAGATTGGTGCCGACATCAGGGAATTAAGCTGTGGGCCAAGCTGGAGCAGTCCCAAAGTCCAATCCCGCTACGGGGGGCACCATGGTGTTACCCAGCACTTCCGACAGAGATAAAACGTCACCCACTGATAGGTAACACGGCGAGAGTTTGCGCCCGGATAATATCGCAAACGTCCCTCTCCTCCCCGAATTCGCCCCTTTACCCTATAATAGGCAACCCCCTATTTACGCCAGGTCTATACGACGGCTGTCTCCGGAGTCTAGGCGAGGCGGGCCTATACCAAGCCTCACACTACAGTTCAGGAGGGCGCTGGAAACCAATGGCGGACCTCATGGACCCTACGGGCCCGTTTGGCCTGGATTTTCTGAGGACTCTCCAATTGTCACATTTTCTTTCCACAATTCCGCCTCCCAATGCAGACGCCCAGACGCTTACGGCCCTGGAGGTGCTATGCACTGACACGGGTACCATACCTCACACACTTTCGCTGACATATAACCTTTTAAATGCCCCCTCAGTAGACTTTGCACCCCCGGGATTACTTAATTGGGAAAAAGAACTAGTTTGCCAATTCAATGCCTCCATGAGTCACCGTATTCTTAGATTTACGCACAAATCCTCAATATGTGCCAAGATCCAGGAAACCAATTACAAAATCCTTTCACGTTGGTATAGGACTCCCTCGTTACTCCACCAGTACTACCCAAATACACCGGACCTGTGTTGGCATTGCCACACCGATAAAGGGACAATGTTGCATATCTTTTGGTCATGCCCGAAACTAGCGCACTTCTGGAAAGTGGTGCGTGAGACCGTACAACCATTCATAGACCAGCCCATCACAGACGACCCAGCATTTTTTCTCTTACACGCCTCCAACATCCCTGAGAGGAAATATCAGAAATCGGTGATTCGCCACCTGCTTGACGCAGCTAAAGCCTGTATACCACTTCAATGGAAATCGGCTCTTCCGCCGACCATTGACCTCTGGCTTCGCAAGGTGGAGGACATCAGAAAAATGGAGGACCTTATCCTCACAGCACAACATAGAGAAGAGGCCTTCACTAAAACCTGGCAGGGCTGGACTGTGTTTATATATTCAGCTGCGGGCCAGGCCCTGAGAGGGTCTGACACATAATACTGCGGAACGAACCGATAGTAGGCTGAGCTAAGGGTTCGTAGATATAGATCCCGTATATGCGCACCTGATCAGATTTCCGCACGCTCTAGGTTCGTGTGTCCCACCGCTCCCCACCTTTTTTCCTTCCCTTCACCCCCCACCCCTCTCCCGCTACCTCCCGCATACTTTCTGCTCTCCCGCTCCTCTCCTTTCCACCTGCCCCCCCCCCCCCCGTTTACCTCCTTTTTTCTTTCTCTTTCTCTCTCCTTCTCGCTCTATTCCCCCCCCCCCATATAACCGAGTAGATGCTCCTTTAAAATGACCTTGGGAGGTGTGCCCACGAGACAGTGATAATCTGCTGAATTCCACAAAATTGGTATTAACGGTTTTTGATATTGATATTAATGTTAGCAGAGACTTGTTGTTGTACCACCTGTTTTGCCTGCTACTCTGTTAGACACGTGGAATGTTTGTATCTTGTTGGTCTATGTGGACCCATCTCCTGTTATAAATAAACAATTAAAAAAAAAAAAAAGAGGCCAGTAGCCAATAGCTTTCATCTAATCTATTTTGAGCATGCGTGGCACTTTGTCTACACACGATCGGAATTTAAACGATCAGATTTTGTTGTCGGAAAATTTTAGATCAAGATCTCAAACTTTGTGTGTTAGAAACTCCAATGGAAAAAGTCAGAGCCCACACACGATTGGAATTTCCGACAACACAGTCCGATCGCACATTTTCCGTCGGAAAGTCCGACCGTGTGTACAGGGCATTAGTCTTAGGACTAAAATGGTATTTTAGTTTTAGTCCCATTTTAGTCTTCTGCAATTGTTTTAGTTTTAGTCGTATTTAGTCGACAAATCTCTAGTACATTTTAGTTGACTAAACTGTCCTACGTTTTAGTCGACTAAAATCTCCAGTACGTTTTAGTCTACTAAAACTCATTTTAGTCATCTAAGATCCAATGGGTGTAATTAAATAGTAATGTATTAGTTAACATTTCTCTACAATTACCAAACTCATTATATACTGCTGGAGGGAAAAAATCTCATATATTATTTAAGGTATTGCGGTATGAACATGCGCTACAGACTAGTGTTAATTTTGAAGTCAAATTTCAATTTAGTTTTAGTTTTAGTCTTTTGACTAAAATGCCATTTGAGTTTTAGTCCCATTTTAGTCATCTCAATTGTTTTAGTTTTAGTCATATTTTAATCAACTAAAATAGTATTCATTTAGTCAACTAAAAGGTTTTTAGTCGTTTTAGTCAACAAAATTAACACTGGAGGTAATTATAAAATCTAACTTTTATTTTAAGGGCTGCAAGGTCTGGTTTAAATGGCTTTCATGTTTTTATAATCTCTATTTAAAATCAAATGGATCCAGTATTACAGTATAATAATTACTAGAGATGTGCAATTTGTTTTTTTATAAATCGAAATCCAACCAATGTTTTTGTTATTCAGGTATTCGGATGTATCTGAATCTCTGAATCACAATAGTAATGAATTCTAATGAAGCCTAAATAAATTATATAGTCCAACCAAAGGATAGATGGTATTTTTAACCAATTCCATATCTGGCTAATTCTGGCGCTTCTCTCCTACATATAAAAATCATATTTTTTTTGCCAGAAAATTACTCAGAACCCCAAAACATTATATATGTTTTTTAGCAGAGACCTTAGGGATAAAAATGGCATTTGATTAAGCTTTTTATGTCACATGGTATTTGTGCAGAAATTTTTCAAATGTGTTTTTTTTGGAAAAAAATAAATGTTTCATAAATAAAATAAAAATAAAAACAGAACACTAAAGTTAGACCAATTTTTTGGTATAATGTGAAATATGATGTTACGCCGAGTAAATAGATACCTAACATGTCGCGCTTTAAAATTTTGCACACTCGTGGAATAGCGGCAAACTTCGGCACTTAAATATCTCCAAAGGCGATGCGTTAAAAGATTTTACAGGTTAGGTGTTTAGAGTTACAAGGAGGTCTTGGGCTAGAATTGTTGCTCTCGCTCCAACGTTCGCGGTGATACCACACAAGCCGTTTACACATGCGGGCATGACATATGTATGTGTTTGCTTCTGTATGTGAGCACGTGGGGATAGGGGCGCGGTGAATTTTTTATTTTCATTGTTTATTTTATTTTTATTTTTACACTTTCCCTTAAAAAAAAAAAATTTTGATCACTTTTATTCTTATTACATCCCTTATAATAGGAATAGGGCATGACATGTCCTCTTTACAGAGAGATGTGGGATATATAAGACCCCACATCTCTCCTCTAGCCTGGAAAACTGAAATTAAAAAAAAAACAATCTCAGCCTTTTCTGTAAAAAAAACAGCAGTATTTACATCTCCGAAGGTCATAGAGACTGCCAGGGACCATCTGGTTTGAGGCTTGTCTCTGTGCTGTTTGGCATATTGTAAGTGGGATACTTTATTGCATTTGCATAGTAATAGCTTTCTTCTGGTGACTCAACCATGCAGCCCATCTTTCTTCAAGTGCCTCCTTATTGTGCATCTTGAAACAGCCACACTACATGTTTTCAGAGAGTCCTGTATTTCACCTGAATTTATTTGTGGGTTTTTCTTTGCATCCCAAACAATTTTCCTGGCAGTTGTGGCTGAAATTGTAGTTGGTCTACCTGACCATGTTTTGCTTTCAACAGAACCCCTCATTTTCCACTTCTTAATTAGAGTTTGAATGCTGCTGATTGGCATTCTCAATTCCTTGGATATCTTTTTATATCCCTTTCCTGTTTTATACAGTTCATCTACCTTTTCTTGCAGATCCTTTGACAATTATTTTGCTTTCCCCATGATTCAGAATCCAGAAACGTCAATGCAGAACTGGATGAAAGATGCAAGGGTCTGTCAGGAGTCCAGAAACTCATTGACCTTTTATACACACACACTAATCACAAGCAAACAGATCACAGGTTGGTTACCTTTACTAGCCATTCAAACCCCTTTGTGTCAATTTGTGTGCATGTTATCAGGCCATAATCACCAGGGTATATACACATTTCATCAGGGTCATTTGGGTAATTTCTGTTGCCATTATGATTTAAAAAGACTAAACATAGTTGATTGATAATAAATGGCTTCAGCCAAACACTAACCATGAGTGAAAGAAATGTTTTTGTGTTATCATTCATATTCTCTGAAAAATGGCCCTGAAATCCTAAATTCTGCCAGGGTATGTAAACTTATGAGCACAACTGTATATGCAATCGCTGGCTTATGTGGGCACCCCCTCAATTCGCGCCCACCCTGCTTCCTCCTTTCACTAAATATGTCTGTCGTGTTCCGTCAGAAAAAAAGCCCTGGGTATACATATCAGGTCTCTCCATTGCAAAAAATTGAGGAGGCAACTTGTAACTTTAGAAACTGTCAAAAAAAACTCATGCATGGTTTTACTTACCAAATGAAATACCAGACCAGAAATAAATCCAAAGCAGCATTCAATGTTGAGTTACCTAAACCTCAATATGCAGGGCTTGAATGTTAACTTTATTAAAAGAAAAGGATCTGTAGGCAATCTGTCCCACCTTGCAGTAAATGTGGACCCAAAGGCCAGATGGTACAGACTGGTCCACATGCTAAAAAGTCCTAAGAAAAGTGGAGAAAGTGATGTACCTAGTTGGAGGTAGTGGCAAAGCACTTAGTAAGAAAATAAATAAATAAAGGAGAAAAGAAGAGAAAGGAAAGTAGGAGGGGGAAAGAAGGGGCCCATGGCTAATATAGCCTGCTTCTCACTGTGAGTTATATAGCATATATTGTTTTCCGTGTGCATAGTAGTATTGGAGGATAATGACTTTACCTGTATGGACTTAAGTTTGTGTCCACCAATTAAAATTACTGGACCTCCATTCTTCTACATTTGTATTTTTACTGGCCATTCTCATCCCCTGCTCACAGTTTATACATTTTTGCCAGTAATTAAAATACACTTCCTGGTTCCCTTTTTAAATAATTTGGAATACATTTTGTGTGCACTGATGCCATTGGGAGAGAATACCCTGGTTTTATAAAATGATTGTGTGAATAAGCACTTTAATGGCTCTAAAGAAGTGGATCAAGTTCATGAAACTTGTCAGGCTATAAAGGATCAACTATATCTTGTTTTATCGCACTGGTGTTTTACCACTTGTATTATATTTGGATACTTTATGATATACTGTATATATCAATATGAAAAATCCTTTTTGTAATTAATTGATACTAAATAAATGATGTTTTTAGATATATGTCCTATTCTATTGCAATTTTTTTTCTTTTTTGTATAACAATTTATATCAATGTGGCACTATTTCTTTTAATAACATCAGTTTTTAAGTTAACTAAAAAATGTCTACATTTGACAAAACAGTGTAATCTGGGCTGCATCCCGCTTCCAGTATATCATTTCATTATCTCTAGCCATTTAAACAAACGTTCCAAACTTTAGTATCTGGATACATTTTTCTGTATCTCTCTGTAAGTAAAATCAGCAAACCAAATAGGTACTTTCATATATAATCAGAGAATGCAAGCACTTGCACTTGTACAGGCATTCTGATTAAAGTAAAAATGATTAACCACTTGGGATCCGCGCTATTGCCAAATGACGGCATTAGCGCGGATCTACTTTTCCGGGACTACGTCTATTGACGTCGTCCCGGGTACGAGCGGCCTGCGCGCGCCCTGAGGGGCGCGCGCGGCGCGCTCTGTGATCGGCGAGTCCGTGAGACTCGCCTGATCACCGATCCGTGCAAGGGGTCGATCCCGACCCCTTATCACGTGATCAGCTGTCAGCCAATGACAGCTGATCATGTGATAGAACGGAGCCGGTAATCGGCTATTATTCCTCCTCGCGCTGACAGCGCGAGGAGAGAAAAAAAAAGCCGATCACCGGCGGCCGTGATCGGGACATCAGTCCCGATCACGGCCAACAATACAGCTGACCACCTGCCCCCTGCCAGTGCCCACCTGCCCACCGCAGTGCCATCCTGAATAAAAGTAAGTGCCCCCCAGCAGTGCCCATAGTGCCCACAGTGCCACCCACAGTGCCACCCACAGTGCCATCCAGCAGTGCCACCAACAGTGCCACCCACAGTGCCCACAATGTGACCACAATGTGCCTCAAAGGTGCTGCACCCCAGTGCCGCCCATCAGTGCCCAGCAGTGCCGCCCATCAGTGCCCAGCAGTGCCGCCCATCAGTGCCCAGCAGTGCCACCTATCAGAGCCACCTATCAGTGCCACCTATCAGTGCCCATCAGTCCCATCTATCAGTGGTACCTATCAGTGCCCATCCGTGCCACCCATCCATGCCACTTATCCGTGCCACCCACCCATGCCATCTTATCTGTGCCCATCTTTGCCCATCAGTGCCGCCTTATCTGTGCCCATCGGTGCCGCCTTATCTGTGCCTATTAGTGCCGCCTTAACTATGCCTATCAGTGCCCACCAGTGCAGCCTATCAGTGCCCACCAATGCAGCCTATCAGTGCCCACCAATGCAGCCCATCAGTGCCCACCAATGCAGCCATCAGTGCCGCCTAATCAGCGCACTTCAATGAAGGAGAAAAATGACCCGTTTGCAAAATTTTATAACAAACTATTAAAACATGATTTTTTTTATTTATTTTTTTGCATCTTTTTTTGTTTGTTTAGCAAAAAATAAAATTCCGAGCTGTAACTAAATACCACCAAAAGAAAGCTCTATTTGTGGGAAAAAAATGATAAAAATTTCATTTGGGTACAGTGTTGTATGCCCGCGCAATTGTCATTCAAAGTGCATCAGCGCTGAAAGCTGAAAATTGGTCTGGGACTGAGGGGGGTTTAAGTGCCCAGTAAGCAAGTGGTTAAGGAACAATACTATAAAGCTGCATGAGAAACCTGGAACCATGTATCTGTCACTATATGAGGATGTATTGTATTAAATATGGTATGAACCTGAGCTGAGCTTGATTTACTTCAGAGACCAAAGCAGTATATCTTAATCTTTTACTTTAAAACCAGGGAGACCTGTGCAGTAGGCCAAGAATTAGGCACTAGTATGCCCAGTGTGCTCAATGCATATGATAATTTCCCCATTAATGACTTATATGGATGAGTGTTTGGGTTGCAGGAGGTTCAGCGAGCCTAGGCAAAACTCTGCTAAGCCTGAACATAGCACTAAACCATATTGAAGTCTATAGGAGACTAATGCTGTTATATTTTTTCAGTTTTTTTAAGACCAGTTTGCAAGCTTTCGTTAAAAAATGTCTGTGTAGCTAGGCATTGCCATGGGTACATGTACTAATGAAAACAATGCTGCTTAAAGGGCATTATTAAAGATACAAACATCCTATAAATAAGTTACAGGAAAGAAGAGGAAATTGCCACTAATGGCACATCCTTGCTGGCTAGTGTTTGTCTCAACAAACCGGGGAAACTGTTGTTCTATGGTGGTAGCATGGCTGCCAATACATGATCCCCGCTGATTTGTATGTAAATAAACAGGCTGGGGATAGTGGGTGACATTCTTGAAAAAATATAGTCAAAAATGTACTGTATATGCTTAATAATATCACCCAGTCATCTCAGACTTTTTTGTTTACATGCAGGAACAGGTGGGGATCATTATCATTTGTCAGATCACTATGTAGACAGGTCATTGTGATTAGTTTCTACATTGCTGGACGATGTGGTTGATGTTGGATTTACTGTACATCTGGGAACATTATTTATTTTTTTATTATTTCTCTAGTAAAGTACTTTTTCATGGAGTGGGTGTTTTTATTGAGTGTTTATATTTATATTTCACAATGGGAGTATTGGCAGTTGATAATCGTCGGGCATTGCAGGGCATCAACATCGACAGTTGGCATGTTGGATTATCATTAGTGATGGACGAACGTTTCGCCCGGCGGTCGTTTCGCGGCGAATTTCCGACATTCGCGGTCCGCACGTTCGAACGCCTTTTTCCGTCGTTCGCCGCGGCGGACTTACGTGTTTAATGTATACAAGAACTTTAACCTTTGGTGACACGTTTATCATGTGATACAGGACAGCCAATTGAGACATGACAGCACATGGACACTTGGACATTCCCCCTAACCTATAAATACACCCGATCCGGTGGCCATTTTACATTCTTTCTTCTGTTACGATAGGGACAGGTTCCTGTGTGGAGTAGGGAGAGATAAACCACTAGCTATTTGGTACACAAAAGTTCTTTTCAGGACTGGTATAGGTGTTAGGTGTTGATAGGTTTGCTGTGCTGCTGATTCTTGCAGCAGCCTGAGTGTCTTTTGTTAGTTTAGAGAAAGGGAAAGGACGGTGTATGCTACAGGGACAGCCAGATTAGTCTTTCATCATCATCATCATCATCATCATCATTAGCTGTTACTATCAAGGTCCACAAAAGAGCTGTTCCAGTAACCACTAATCGTTCTCTTTTTTTGCCAATTTGTATAGGGACAGGAAGGAAGCAGTGTTGTCAGGCAGTGAGGGTAATTTTAAAGACTTGCTGTTATTATTAGTTCCACAAAGGTTCTTTTCAGGACTGGTATCAGTGGTACAGTAATAGGCTTGTACATGTATAATATTCTTTCTTCCAAATATAGAAAGGATATTATACTTGACTGCTGCCCTTCTGCTGCAGTCTGCTAAACATTCACAACTCACTTGTTCCACAAAAGTTCTTATAAGGACTGGTAACTTGGTATAGGGTGCTACGGTACATAGGCTTGAGTGCGGTACAGTCTGCTGTTCTGTAAGGACCGCTATCGGTCCACAATAGATAGGGTTGACGTGCACCACTGCTGACCGCTGCCCTATACTGCAGCAGTCCTTCAGCGGTATAGGGACTGACGTACAGTCTGCTAATCACTAACACACAACCTGCTTGTTCCACAAAAGTTCTTATAAGGACTGGTAACTTGGTATAGGGTGCTACGGTACATAGGCTTGAGTGCGGTACAGTCTGCTGTTCTGTAAGGACCGCTATCGGTCCACAATAGATAGGGTTGACGTGCACCACTGCTGACCGCTGCCCTATACTGCAGCAGTCCTTCAGCGGTATAGGGACTGACGTACAGTCTGCTAAACACTAATACACAACCTGCTTGGTCCACAAAAGTTCTTATAAGGACTGGTAACTTGGTATAGGGTGCTACGGTACATAGGCTTGAGTGCGGTACAGTCTGCTGTTCTGTAAGGACCGCTATAGGTCCACAATAGATAGGGTTGACGTGCACCACTGCTGACCGCTCACCTATACTGCAGCAGTCCTTCAGCGGTATAGGGACTGACGTACAGTCTGCTAATCACTAACACACAACCTGCTTGTTCCACAAAAGTTCTTATAAGGACTGGTAACTTGGTATAGGGTGCTACGGTACATAGGCTTGAGTGCGGTACAGTCTGCTGTTCTGTAAGGACCGCTATCGGTCCACAATAGATAGGGTTGACGTGCACCACTGCTGACCGCTGCCCTATACTGCAGCAGTCCTTCAGCGGTATAGGGACTGACGTACAGTCTGCTAAACACTAATACACAACCTGCTTGGTCCACAAAAGTTCTTATAAGGACTGGTAACTTGGTATAGGGTGCTACGGTACATAGGCTTGAGTGCGGTACAGTCTGCTGTTCTGTAAGGACCGCTATCGGTCCACAATAGATAGGGTTGACGTGCACCACTGCTGACCGCTGCCCTATACTGCAGCAGTCCTTCAGCGGTATAGGGACTGACGTACAGTCTGCTAAACACTAATACACAACCTGCTTGGTCCACAAAAGTTCTTATAAGGACTGGTAACTTGGTATAGGGTGCTACGGTACATAGGCTTGAGTGCGGTACAGTCTGCTGTTCTGTAAGGACCGCTATCGGTCCACAATAGATAGGGTTGACGTGCACCACTGCTGACCGCTGCCCTATACTGCAGCAGTCCTTCAGCGGTATAGGGACTGACGTACAGTCTGCTAAACACTAATACACAACCTGCTTGGTCCACAAAAGTTCTTATAAGGACTGGTAACTTGGTATAGGGTGCTACGGTACATAGGCTTGAGTGCGGTACAGTCTGCTGTTCTGTAAGGACCGCTATAGGTCCACAATAGATAGGGTTGACGTGCACCACTGCTGACCGCTCACCTATACTGCAGCAGTCCTTCAGCGGTATAGGGACTGACGTACAGTCTGCTAATCACTAACACACAACCTGCTTGTTCCACAAAAGTTCTTATAAGGACTGGTAACTTGGTATAGGGTGCTACGGTACATAGGCTTGAGTGCGGTACAGTCTGCTGTTCTGTAAGGACCGCTATCGGTCCACAATAGATAGGGTTGACGTGCACCACTGCTGACCGCTGCCCTATACTGCAGCAGTCCTTCAGCGGTATAGGGACTGACGTACAGTCTGCTAAACACTAATACACAACCTGCTTGGTCCACAAAAGTTCTTATAAGGACTGGTAACTTGGTATAGGGTGCTACGGTACATAGGCTTGAGTGCGGTACAGTCTGCTGTTCTGTAAGGACCGCTATCGGTCCACAATAGATAGGGTTGACGTGCACCACTGCTGACCGCTGCCCTATACTGCAGCAGTCCTTCAGCGGTATAGGGACTGACGTACAGTCTGCTAAACACTAATACACAACCTGCTTGGTCCACAAAAGTTCTTATAAGGACTGGTAACTTGGTATAGGGTGCTACGGTACATAGGCTTGAGTGCGGTACAGTCTGCTGTTCTGTAAGGACCGCTATCGGTCCACAATAGATAGGGTTGACGTGCACCACTGCTGACCGCTGCCCTATACTGCAGCAGTCCTTCAGCGGTATAGGGACTGACGTACAGTCTGCTAAACACTAATACACAACCTGCTTGGTCCACAAAAGTTCTTATAAGGACTGGTAACTTGGTATAGGGTGCTACGGTACATAGGCTTGAGTGCGGTACAGTCTGCTGTTCTGTAAGGACCGCTATAGGTCCACAATAGATAGGGTTGACGTGCACCACTGCTGACCGCTCACCTATACTGCAGCAGTCCTTCAGCGGTATAGGGACTGACGTACAGTCTGCTAATCACTAACACACAACCTGCTTGTTCCACAAAAGTTCTTATAAGGACTGGTAACTTGGTATAGGGTGCTACGGTACATAGGCTTGAGTGCGGTACAGTCTGCTGTTCTGTAAGGACCGCTATCGGTCCACAATAGATAGGGTTGACGTGCACCACTGCTGACCGCTGCCCTATACTGCAGCAGTCCTTCAGCGGTATAGGGACTGACGTACAGTCTGCTAAACACTAATACACAACCTGCTTGGTCCACAAAAGTTCTTATAAGGACTGGTAACTTGGTATAGGGTGCTACGGTACATAGGCTTGAGTGCGGTACAGTCTGCTGTTCTGTAAGGACCGCTATCGGTCCACAATAGATAGGGTTGACGTGCACCACTGCTGACCGCTGCCCTATACTGCAGCAGTCCTTCAGCGGTATAGGGACTGACGTACAGTCTGCTAAACACTAATACACAACCTGCTTGGTCCACAAAAGTTCTTATAAGGACTGGTAACTTGGTATAGGGTGCTACGGTACATAGGCTTGAGTGCGGTACAGTCTGCTGTTCTGTAAGGACCGCTATCGGTCCACAATAGATAGGGTTGACGTGCACCACTGCTGACCGCTGCCCTATACTGCAGCAGTCCTTCAGCGGTATAGGGACTGACGTACAGTCTGCTAAACACTAATACACAACCTGCTTGGTCCACAAAAGTTCTTATAAGGACTGGTAACTTGGTATAGGGTGCTACGGTACATAGGCTTGAGTGCGGTACAGTCTGCTGTTCTGTAAGGACCGCTATCGGTCCACAATAGATAGGGTTGACGTGCACCACTGCTGACCGCTGCCCTATACTGCAGCAGTCCTTCAGCGGTATAGGGACTGACGTACAGTCTGCTAAACACTAATACACAACCTGCTTGGTCCACAAAAGTTCTTATAAGGACTGGTAACTTGGTATAGGGTGCTACGGTACATAGGCTTGAGTGCGGTACAGTCTGCTGTTCTGTAAGGACCGCTATCGGTCCACAATAGATAGGGTTGACGTGCACCACTGCTGACCGCTGCCCTATACTGCAGCAGTCCTTCATCGGTATAGGGACTAAGAGTTTTGTCACAGGGTCATTTAAAAAATGACAGGCAGAGGAAGAGGCAGGCCCTTCCGCAGGGGTGGTAGGGGTAGGGCAGGAGCAACAGGCTTGAGCCAAAGTGGGAAGTTGCAGAAGGTGCGTTCAATTACTTTAAAGGATGCACCAGACTTGGTTGAGTGGCTCGCTCAGCCTTACTCTTCTGCACCCTCCTCATCCTCTCGATCTGCACCCTCTTCTTCACTCTCTGCTATGTGCACCCCCAAAGACACTACCACCAACAACACGACCACCACCACCACCACCACATACCTTCCGCTTGAGTCACTGGAATTATTTTCCGATCCATATCAAGAGGACATTTCTGATGCGCAGCCACTCTTGGTATTGGATCAGGAAGAGGAGGTAGCAACAAGCGCTACTCAGCAGTCTGACGCCAGTACCCAGATCAGCCCAAGGAGGAGGTTGGTCCCCGGTGTTGCTGCCTACTCCGAGATCTCTACTTATAGCGGTGGGGAAGGTGACGTTGATGATGACGTGTCTAGTGATGTCACGTGGGTGCCCACAAGAGAGGAAGAGGAGGGGAGTTCAGAGGGAGATATGGACCAGCAGATAGGGAGGAGAAGCAGCAATGACTTACATTGCACAGCAGGGACAAAGCAGACTGCAAATGTATCAGGAGCGAGTCATCGACCATGTACGGTCACATCTGGCGCTCCCAGGACACCGGCACATGGCTCCGCAGTGTGGGCTTTTTTTAACGTGTCCGCTGCTGACAATAGCGTTGCCATCTGCAATCTTTGCAGTCAACGCGTTAGTCGCGGTAAGCCCAATACTCACCTAGGGACGACCGCCTTAAGAAGGCACATGAGCAGCCATCACCGAGCCCAGTGGGAGCAACGGAACACACAAAGCCACACTGCAGGCTCTCACCGTCCAGCCTCGTCTTCTACTTCTCCTTCTCCTCTCTCCTCACAATTGTCCTCCACTCCACCTTCCATCACGCCAAGCTCACATTTTTCTGCAAAAAGGCAGGCTTCCGTGGGCCTAATGTTTGAGCGTAAAAAAATGATGACGCCGGATAACCCTCTTGCCCAACGGTTGGCGGCTGGCTTGTCAGAACTCATAGCCCGCCAACTACTGCCATATAAACTGGTGGACTCGGAGGCCTTTCGCAAATTTGTGGCCATTGGAACACCACAATGGAAGGTCCCAGGAAGGAAGTATTTCTCAGAGAAGGGCATCCCAGAGCTATATGGCCATGTTCAGCGGCAAGTGAATGTATCTCTGGCACACAGTGTCGGTGCCAAGATACATCTGACCACAGACACGTGGTCTAGCAAACACGGGCAGGGAAGGTATATCAGTTTTACTGCCCACTGGGTGAACCTTCTGACGGCCGTCAAGCATGTAACCCGTGGCACCCGTGTAGATTTGGTTTTACCGCCACGGATTGCATGCAGGCCTGACTCTTCTTCTCCTCCTCCTACTCCATCCTCCTCCCTCTCCTCCTCAGCTGCCTCCTCCTTTTCCGCTGCTAGCGTCTCTTCCACTGCACCGCCCAAGCTCCCCAGAACCTATTCCACATGCCAGGTGAGACGTTGCCATGCCGTGCTGCGTCTGTTGTGCCTGGAAGCAAAGAGCCACACTGGCCCGGCACTCCTTTCAGCTTTGCGTTCACAGGCAGATGAGTGGCTAACACCGCTCAATTTGACAGTTGGTAAAGTGGTGTGTGACAACGGTGCCAATCTGCTTAGCGCATTGAAACAGGGCAAAATCACGCACGTGCCGTGCATGGCACACGTCTTAAACTTGGTCGTGCAGCGATTCCTTGTCAAATACCCTGGGGTCCAGGACATCTTGCGGCAGGCAAGGAAAATCTCGGCCCATTTCAGAAGATCTTACACGGCCATGGCTCGCCTTGCTGACATTCAGCGGCGACACCATCTGCCGGTCAGACGTCTTATTTGCGATTGCCCGACGCGATGGAACTCAACCTTCTATATGCTTGATAGGCTGCTCCAGCAGAAACGTGCAGTTAACGTCTACCTGTATGAACTCTGCGAAAGAAACGGTTCTGGGGAGCTGGGTTTTTTTTCACCGCGCCAGTGGCTGCTCATGCGCGACACATGCAGACTTCTGCGGCCATTTGAGGAGATCACCAAACTGGTCAGTCGCAGCCATGGCGCCATCAGTGACATGGTACCTTATGCCTTCTTTCTGGAGCGTGCATTGCGTCGTGTCATTGATCAGGCTGTGGAGGAGCAGGAGCGGGAAGATGAGGAAGTCGCAATGCTGGATGAATTCCCAGGGGGGGCTACTCTATCTGAGACAAGTCAACAACAGGAGTCTGATGAGGAGTCAGAGGAGGATGGTGCCGGGGCGGATGAGCAGGAGCAAGAAGAGCATGCTTTAAACCTTTCTGGGATCCCTGTTGTGCGAGGATGGGGAGAGGAGAATGAAGAGGACGACATTATCCTGGATGATGAGCAGGAGCCAGGCCACCACACCGCTTCCACTTTAGTGCAAATGGGGGCCTTCATGCTCCAGTGTTTTAATAGGGACCCCCGTATAAAAAGCATGAGGGTCAAGGACCAGTACTGGGTGGCAACGTACTTAGACCCCCGGTACAAACACAAAATGGCGGAAATGTTACCGCCGTCGCAGAGGGCTGTCAGAATGCAGCACTTCCAGGCCTTGCTTCGAGAAATGCTGCATTCTGCTTTTGCGTGCGCTGGCAGAGGAGCAATTCCCACTCCCAGAGAAGGATTTGCGGGTACCAATCCAACAGCGCCTGCAAGAAGAGGCCGGTTTGAAGATGTGTTGGTGACTTCGGATATGAGGTCATTCTTTCAGCCGACCCATCGACAGGTGTCATCCGGATCCAGCATCAGGGAACGCCTAGACCGTCAGGTGTCCGACTACATTGGGTTAACGGCCGATGTGGACGCTCTGAGGAGTGATGAACCCCTAGACTACTGGGTGGGCAGGCTTGACCTCTGGCCAGAGCTTGCCCAATTTGCAATCGAACTGTTGGCTTGCCCCTCATCCAGTGTCCTGTCCGAAAGGACGTTCAGCGCAGCAGGGGGGATTGTGACCGATAAGCGTACTCGCCTAGCTCACCACAGTGTTAACTACCTCACATTTCTAAAAATGAATGAGGCATGGATCTCGGAGGAATTCAACACATGTGACCAGTAGACCATGTATATGTCTATAAACTATTTTTTTAATCAAGCACACAGACCTTCTTAATTCATTTGGCTCACTTCCTTGACCCAAAAAAGCACACCGTACTATATGCCCCTACCCTCCTCTTTGAAGAGGTTGAGCGGTGTCATATTTCTACTGGGGCTGCTTATGATATCCCTGTGCTGTGCTGACTTCCTCCTGGGGGTTCTTATTATGAAGGGATCACACTATCCCTGTGCTGTGCTGACTTCCTCCTGGGGGTTCTTATTATGAGGGGATCACACCATCCCTGTGCTGTGCTGACTTCCTCCTGGGGCTGCTTACGGTGCTGCTGTCAGTGCTGTATGTCACGGTGCTGCTGTCAGCGCTGTATGTCACGGTGCTGCTGTCAGCGCTGTATGTCACGGTGCTGCTGTCAGCGCTGTATGTCACGGTGCTGCTGTCAGCGCTGTATGTCACGGTGCTGCTGTCAGCGCTGTATGTCACGGTGCTGCTGTCAGCGCTGTATGTCACGGTGCTGCTGTCAGCGCTGTATGTCACGGTGCTGCTGTCAGCGCTGTATGTCACGGTGCTGCTGTCAGCGCTGTATGTCACGGTGCTGCTGTCAGTGCTCTGTATTACGGTGCTGCTGTCAGATGCCTCTATCACGGTGCATGTGTCATTCCGGTATGTCACGCTGCTGGTGATCATCTCCTGCACCCTCTTCTTTGCCTACCCTGGTCCCTGACCTTCCCTCTCCTCCATTGCCTTCATTAGCTCCATAGTCCTGAATTGTTAGAACAATTTCCCAAATAAAATAAAAATGCTTGTAGTTATCGATCCCAAATTCACCTCATACATGTATTATGTCATTGTCCAGATGGTGGGACTACGTTTTACCCCCTAATAATTACCACGTGGCCGCAAATTCGACATGAAGGTTTGCAAAGTTCGCCTCCCATTGAAGTCAATGGGGCCCGCGGCGAACGTTCGGTTTCGCGAACGTTTGGGTCCGTTCGCATTTCGCTTTCGCGAAACGTCCCGTCGGAAGTTCGTCCATCACTAATTATCATTACGGATATTCTTTTTTTTTTAGTAATGTACTTTTTCAGTGGTTTCAGTGTTTTAATATACTTTTTCATTTTCTTCATGTGAATGAATAACAAGGGGTACCTCATTTATGGAGGGGTGTCTATGGGCTCCTTATTCAAAGAAGGCATTTAGCCTCTGATAAGTCCCCCTTACAGACACCAACATTCCTTTTGGGGGATGAAAGCCATTAACATGAAGAAAAGGTGCTTTGCTTTTCTGTACGCCCCCCCTTCTGCAAGGTATTATACAAAAGTTGAGAAAATGTGACCTGATATGGTTCAGAAGGAGAGCAGCAGGGAACTCCACACCATTTTTTTCTCTTAAATGGCCAGCACATCAAATATGGTGTAAGGTCCCCCTAAAAAGACCTTTATCCAAGCATGCAGCTTGGGTGCCCAGAAAAGGGTGAACCCCCATCCTTCAACCATACCAAGCCCCATGCCCTCAACATTGAGAGGGTACCTTGCAAGGGAGGCTGCACAGGTGTAATACAAGCCCATCTACATCCCCAGATCCTGAGGGGCTGTCCTGGGATTTCCATAAAATGTCAGCATCCCATGGTTTCAGGACATGTCTTCCTGTACTGAATGCTGCACATGCCACATTTGTTTTGTTCCAGGTGTTCCTAATATAGGAGCTATAGTAATATGCTGTTTATTATTGTCATATCTCCTATATGTGGCAGATAAGGAAGCAGTAGTTAATATACATGTAGCGGGTGTATTGTTTCTTCTGTGACCCCGCCAAGAAAGCCAAGATATACACAGGCTTTTCAGCCTGAGAGAGGGAGAGAGCTGCCTGTCATGTCTGCAGGGGATTTCTTCACCCACCTCCTTCTCCCTGTTTCACTGACTCACTGACTCACTGAATCTAATGTAATATGACCTGACTTACACAGAGCTGTTCACTCTGCAGCCTCCCCTGTGTCCCTATTGGCAGGAGGAAGAAAGCCAATTAGAAGAGCAGTTACAAGTGCCAATCGGAGGGACTTTAACAAGCTGCAGGAAGTAGCTGCAAAGGACTTTGGAGTATGAAGTTCTGGTACAAAGCAGCCCCATAGCCTTGTATAGTGACAGAAATGACCAAGACCAGCATTCTCTGTGGGAGGAAAGTGAAAGACTCCATTTTAATTCCTGAAGAGATCTCAGTGACTACGAGGAAGTGAAAGGGATCAGACCTTAAGGAGAGATGTTGTCTTTCAGATGATCTCCCTGCGTGATTCAGGCCTCCACCACCAGTCAGGCCCTGCAGCATGAGAGAGGGGGATCCCATGTGCATATCGAGGCTCACCTGCACCGATAGTGAAGCATTCCAGTGTGAGGTGACTAGTCGGGTCACCAGGAAAGCCTGCTGTTCCAGGATGTTTGTTTGGGCCTTGACCACAGAATTTGGTGAGAGGGCATTTTGCCCATCTGCAGATAACAGAGACACTGCACCATAGGAGTAGTATAAACACTGTATACAAACAATGTTGCCGGTAGTCATCTTGCTGACACTTGTAGTGCCATAGGAACAAGGGATAAGGCTATCCATTTCTGGGACAATGTATACAAACATCATTGTCCTCTCACCTTGCTGAGAAAGATCCTGCCTGTTTCACTTAATAAACTGGGGCAGTTGTGTTGTTTGGGCCTGCTATACAGGAGTTTAAGTGCACCAAAGAGAGTGGCTAGCTGAAGACACCAAATCTTATCTTTTCTTCAAAAGGACTGAGGCTGCTAGTGCCATACGGATCTGCACACACATATTCAGGGCTCTGCATATGCATTGGGTGTGTGGGACAGTTTATCTAGAAAGCTAAGCCATTACTTGTTGACTTGAATAAGTGTTTAAAGTTGGGCCTGTGGTGTCAGGGGACAGAAGAGAGAGAGACAAATACTGAAGTGGTAGCTGCGGCGCTCCCCTACAACAGCTAATTAAATACGTATAACATATGGAAACCAGTGCTAAAAATAAATAGTTTTCTTAAAGTGCAAGTGCTACCCAAATTACCCCCCCCCCCCCTTCTCTTTTAAGAAGAGAGAGAGAGGCCTGACACAAAGGGAGTCATTCCTCTGCTCTCCTGCCTGGACTCATAAAGCCAATCTGAGATTTTTTTTATAAAAATGTTAAACCTAGTTGCTGCTGTCACTTCACATTAGCTAAATAAATATACCAACACAGTGCTACTAGAAAAAAATTCAAAACATAAAAAAAACCCATATAATGTGACACAGTCGTCCATATGTACAGTCCCAATATCTGACGTCTCACTGCTGTTAATATAGGCTCCCGTCCCAATTGCTAGGCAACACCTCCCCTCCTCTCTGATGCAAATCAGTTCAGGCCTAAGCCCAGGCGTGTAACAGCACGCACACATTCCAGGCGGGATATGGTAGTCACCCAGCAGATTCCTAATGCGGACACCTCGATATATCGTTATCTCCTTCCAGATCAATGTTGGATGTTTCAAATATTAAGCTGGTAACTACATTGCGTGGCCCACCTAAATACTATAACCTATATTAATACCGCTATATTCATATAAAATAGGATAAAATTACCTACTTGGCTCACAATAAATTATAAATAATAAACAAATATATTAACCAAATTAAAAACCTAAAAATCACTAATAAAACAATTCAAATTAAAATCCCTCAGAGAGAGAACTTTGGTCTCAAATATCCAAAAAGATTCTCTTCTACTGAGTTGTCTAATATAATTACCTCCCTCCAATGTTTATCAACTTTTTCAATCCCTCAAAATTTAAGCAAGCTTGGATTCTTATTATGTACCAGTTTAAAATGTTTGGGCACATTATGTGTGCTTACCCCTTTCTTAATATTGGTAATGTGTTCTCCTATTCTAATTTGTTGAGTCCTGGATGTACAGCCAATATACTGTAACCCGCATCCAGCATATATATATATATATATATATATATATATATATATATATATATATATATATATATATATAATGTCAGTAGTGGAACAGGTTATAAAATCTTTAATTACGTATTTCTTTCCAGTACCGATTAACTTTTTCCTTTTTTTCACATTATTCTTAGCATGATAGCAGGCTCTACATCTGCCGAATGCAAAGAAACCAGTGAAACAACCAATAAGTGTGCCTATCTTTTTCTTAGGAGGATCTATCACTCCTGGGGCGATCATATACTTTAGTGCTGGAGCTTTTCTGTATACAGACCCTGGGTAAGTGGGTAACAGTGGCCCCAATAGCCTATCTTTTTTTTAAATATTCCAATTTTTTTTATAATTTTCTCAACCTATCTGAATTGGATATTATAGTCCAGAACCATTCTATATTCTAGATTAGAGGACACCCGCTGCTTACTCTCCAGTAGTAATGGTTTCCCATCCATATTCAGTACCTTAATTTTCTCTTTCTCAATACTTATAAAATCATATAATTTTTTCTTAAATCTGTTAACTAATACTTCTGACAGATGAAAATCTACCTCTTTAGAAAGTTTCTACGTACTCTCGTAAACTGGCCTTTAGGAATATTAACAAGCCAGGGCTTATGATGGCAACTGTCCAACGGTTGGTAGGAGTTTCTATCTGTGGGTTTGAAATGATTCCGCATATACAATGGACCTTCTTCTTTGTGAATTTCTAAATCCAAGAAGATGATATGCTCCCGAGTCCCTACTAATAGACCATATTAAATTAATAATTTTTTGATTTCTCATTCATTTTGTTCATAAATGTCTCAAATGATAATGTATCCCCTACCACAAGGTCATCAATAAACCTTTTATATTAAATAAGCTCTTCTGGTCGTTGGTTTAGAATCTCTTCACTCTCCCAATATGCCATAAAGAGGTTCGCCACACTCAATGCAAACCTAGCCGCCATGACCAATAATAGTGTATAGAGACCCTACATCCGCTATGGCCAAAATACATTGATAATCTTGACATCTTTAATATATGCTTCAGTTTTGACTACCAGCGACTGTAGTAAAGTGTCTATGTATTGGCCCAATCTCAAACAAAGTGAAGTTTTGGCAGAAAAACGTTCCCAAGTGCGCTAATTTTCTCTCCATTTCCAATTGGTAATATTGATTACTCATAATTAGGGATGGGCCAAATGCCCCCGGTTTGGTTCGCACCAGAACACTGCAAACAGGCAAAAAGTTGTAGTGAGCATGCAAACTATTAAAGTCTAAGGGACATGAACATGAAAAATCAAAAATGCTAATTTTAAAGGCTTATATGCAAGTTATGTATGGGGACCCGGGTACTGCCCTGTACATGTATCAATGTATCAATCTATCGATGCAAAAAAATGTTTTTAAAACAATTGTTTTTTCAGTAGCTGTGATTTTAATAATGCTTAAAGTGAAACAATAAAGATGAAATATTCCTTTAAATATCATGCCTGAGGGGGTCCCCTTAGTCTGCCTGTAAAGTGGCGCATCTGTGAGATGTGTAGAACATGCCACAACAATAACAACATTTCTAAAGGAAAAAGTTTCATTTAAACTTGCTTGTGGCTATAATGTTATGCTGGCTCCCAGCAATATAGTATGAAAAAAAAAGTCAAGTATAAAAACGGTGTGTAGCCCCAGGTCCTTCGGGGTCTGGTGTGGAACTTAAGGGGAACTCCGCCCCAAAATTTAAAAACAAATTGTCATGGGGCCACACCAAAATCCTTGTCTGATCAAGCAGGAAGGGGGGGGGGGGGGTGAGCAAGCACCCGAGCTGTTAGGGGTTCTAAATTGGTCAGCAATGGAGGGGGAGCTCCCCACATCAATGATGGAATCTACCATAGTCGTGATACATAAGGAAGGTAAGGATCCACTCAATACATACTCATTTAGACCCATCTCCTTACTAAACACGGATGTTAAAATCCTGGCGAAGGTCTTGGCAACCAGATTAACTAGGGTCACCCAGAAGCTTGTCCACCCCAATCAGTTGGATTTATACCTGGAAGATCTACTAGCATAAATATAAGGCGTGTGCACCTGAACTTACAGGTCCCGGCTGATGGAGATGGATCGAGGGCTATTTTGTCTTTGGATGCCCCCAAGGCTTTCGATACGCTTGAAAGGTGATACCTATGGAGGGTCCTGGCCGAGTTTCAATTTGTCCCAAGCTTCATTAATTGCATAAAAATACTATACAGGGGGCCAGAGACAAAAGTGAGAGTGAACAATGAACACTCTGCCAAATTTCGACTATGGAGGGGAATGAGACAGGGGTGCACTATGTCCCCCCTACTCTTCGCCCTCGCAATCCAGCCTCTGGCGGTGGCTCTTAGGCTTTCCCCAAAGGTAATAGGACTTAAAAGGGGAATAGCGGAAGAAAAAGTTGCATTAAATGTGGACAATCTTTTATTATTTCTAGGAGATACACAGGCTTCCTCACTGAATGCAATGAAAATAATAAAGGATTTTGGCCAATTTTCTGGACTTGTTATAAACTGAAAAAAATATGCATTGTTACCAATAGATCCCTTGGAAAGGTCTTCCATTGTCAGTAGCAGGACGATGTAATTTGATCAAAATGCTATGGATGCCAAAGCTTCTGTATGCATTGCATAATTCTCCAGTATAGGTATGCAAAAAATGGCTTCTAAAACTAGATGTTATTTTCAGAGAATTCCTCTGGAAAGGTGATCCGGCAAGAATTTGCCTGCGTACCTTACAACTACAAACATAGGAAGGAGGGGGTCACACTCCCACACCCTCAGAGTTACTTCCACATGGCACAACTACAGCACATAGGAGGGTGTAATGGATTGGAAGAGGGACACACAGGGAGGGAAATGTTGCTACAAGATACCCCACATGGATCAATGGTGGAGGCTGTGGAGGCGGGTTCTTCCCCCTCTAGGCTCCCCACATTAAATCTAATGGTTAAAACATGGGAGACGGGGGGCATGGCTTGGCGCGCAAAGGAGATGGATGCCTGAACACTGAGCTCCGGGAAACCCGCGCTTTGAGCCTTTCTCTGGCACTGATTTCGCCCCAGAATGAGCAGAGCAGGCAGGCACACCTCCGGGAACACTTCAGGCCGGACATCAGCAGCATTACAAGCCTGCAGCATCCTGGAGATCTTCCGCAGTAAGACCCGCTCCATTCACGGAACACCACATAAGATGGCACCGACACGAGGGGAGGAGGACGAGCTGAGCGAGGGCTCACAGTCAGCAGTGGAGGACATAGTAAGCGGTGCAGGACATGCTAGCCATCCCTTTACCCTGGGGGACATGACAGCAATTGCCACGGACATTAAAAACACCCTCTTTTCGGCTATTACAGACCTAAAAGCTGACCTTCTTTCACTCACTGAAAAGATGGCCGCTTTGGAAAGGGCAGAGGATAGAAGGGACAGAGTCATACGAAGACTGGAAGCCACGACAGCTTCACACTCTAACCACCTAATTGAGATCAATAGACATTTAGAAGACTTCGACAATAGAGGCAGACGTAATAATCTCAGAGTGCGAGGGATCCCGGACACAGTCAGTGCAGACCATATCCCCTTAGCCCTCCGGTCAATTTTTAACAACATACTGGAAAGGCCCATAGATACCCCTATCGAATTTGTGAGGGCACATAGAGCTTTACGAATGAAACCCCCGGATGACGCACCACCAAGAGATATAATTTGTTGTCTACAGAATTTTCCCCTAAAGGAGGACATTTTAGCTCATGCCCGGAAGAATGACCAAATCCTTTTTAATGACAGCACGCTTGCCCTGTTCCAAGATCTATCTCCTATCACTCTGCAGAACAGAAGAGCATTGTGCCACTTATTAGAGGTGTTGAGAGAGAGGGGAATCATTTACAAATGGCATTTCCCCTTCGCACTTCAGGCCACAGTAAGCGGTAAACAATACATTCTGCTGGTGTCGAATAATCTTCCTGATTTTTGCTCAAGCTTGCAAATGCCATTTACCGATCTCTCAGATTGGTATACAGAGTTCAAGGAGCCCCCAGTGGAACGTAGCCCAGACAGTTCACCTCACCCTACTCCCACCAAGCCTCCACCAAAGAAAAGCAAGTATGGCAAGCAACCCAACTCTAGAGCTCTTGCTGTCTTTTACCCAGTTTGGAGCCATCCTGGCCCCTGTTGTCAGCTGTCTATCAGTTATATTGTTCCTTGTTTATGTAAGTGGCTCAGTTTTAGTGCACCAAGCCTTACCTACAGTCTTTACTATGAAGAAACTAGCTGGTGGCCAGTTGGAGATAGACACTGGATTGACTATAATGCACTGAGGTGCCTACTATTTTTACAGCTGGTTTGTGACATTTTGGGCCCTGGGAATTCTGGTCCAAAGCAGAGACTTACTGACGAGCTAGCTGACCCCCGTGAGATCAGAGTCAGCATTTTGGCCGGGACTTTGACATTCTGATGAACTGGAGGGGTGGTTCCTTTTTTTTGGCCCCCCACGGCCGCAGTATCATACACGGCAGGGTGAGCTTACCCAACATCCTCTATCTAATGCTATGAGAGCCGGCTGGCTATCTGATCGGGATGGTTTGTCACCAAGGACACCTGCACTGCTTGCTTTTTTACATCCCTCCCTCCACAAGTAAAGACTAGGTTGTGTTTAAACCTTGATCAGACTCAAGAATATTTTTTGCAAAGGCTCAGAGGAACTTTCCTCGGAGTAACCAATTCCTGAGCTCTGCATCATTTGTCCCCTCCCAGGGTACACACGGTTCCAGTAGGTTTGATGCTCCCACGGGAGAGATAGTGAGTTGTGCCGTGTGTTTACTACTAGCAAATAGTTGCCACGCCATTATTTAGTTGTGCCAGAGATATTACTGTTTATTATTTTGATATCAGTTCGCTAAAATTGGGGCTGCAGGTCCCCTGACAGTTATTGGTTTGTGTTATTACTTTTGGTTTATCACTTAAAGTTTAACGCTTGTTATATTGACCTCAGGTAGGCATTACCTGAGTGGTGTTCCTCCCATATTTCCCCACAAGTGGGAGCTGCACTGCTTAGTACAGTGTAGTCGGTAACCACAAGAAAATTCTTAGCTTGCAGTTGGTCTAGCTGTAGGCAGACCCCTTAGTTAAATTTGGCCACCGCCCTAGAGTCAGGGCCTTTCCTCCCTTTTCACTACCCTAACCCCCTATTCATCTTATTCTCCCTCCCTTCCTTGTCCCCCCTTTTTTTTGTTATTTTCTCTCTCTCTCTCTCTCCCCCCTTCCCGTTTTTCATCCCTTGCACAGGAGACCAGGGAATCAAGACAATAGGTCAGAACAATGGCATACTCATCCTTGGGGCATTCCCCCACCGTAATATCCCACAATGTCCAGGTTTGAATATTCCTACTCAGAGAACTTAATAAGGTAAAACCTCTCTTTGTATTTCTGCAGGAGACGCATTTTCACGCCAAAAAAATCCCCAACATATTCCACAAGTTTACCATGCCACGAATCCCGAGGCAAAGACCAAGGGAGTTTCAATCCTTATAAACAAATCAGCGTACTTTGAGGTCATCCAGCATCTGGCAGACCCGGTAGGCAAGTTTTTATTTCTGAAGGGGATGTGGGGCTCCTCCCCCCTGACCCTAGCAAACGTGTACTTTCCCAAAAAAGCCCATGTATCCTTTTGCAGACGTGTAACGGACGACCTGAAAGGTTTTGCCTCGGAACGAATCCTATTGGGAGGAGATTTTAATATTCCACTCAATCCTCTGCGGGATACGTCCACAGGGAAATCAAACCTGACATACCGCTCATTAAAACAAATTAAAAATTCTATACATTTCTTCACCTTGATAGAATCATCACGATAGATAGGCTCACCTTGATAGACTCATGGTGGGTTGTCCATCCCATGGGTAGAGATTTCACGCACTATTCAGTACCACACAGCAAATACTCACATATTGACTATGTGTTCTTTTCACAGAGAGATCTCACTGATTTACTTGAAGCCCATATAGGTATACAATCATTCTCCGACCATGCGCCATTCTCCCTGACCATCAAACGACCTGTACCACACTCTAAACCCTGCACGTGGAAGTTAAATCCTTCTCTCCTCACTGATATTGACGCAAAGCTGAAACTGACTGATGCTTTACGCATTTACTTTGTAGAAAATACTTCGAAAGACCTCTCACCCTTAACTGCTTGGGAGGTGCACAAGTGCATCATGAGAGGGGAACTGATCACCCTAGGAGCGATGCGTAAAAGAAAAGCAGAAAACAAGATTAAGCAATTAGCGACCCAGTTGGCACGACTTGAGGGCCAACATAAACAATCACTTGACGAAGCAATAGCTTCAGAACTCCTACTGACGTGACAGGAACTCCAGAGCACACGAGTTGAAAAGCAAAAGAGCTCTTTTCCTAAAAAAGAAAGTGTATTATGAGCACGGAGATAAAAGTGGAAAGCTGTTAGCTAAAGCTCTGAAAGAGACTTCTTTGGCCAACAACATCTTGGAAATCAAAACCACAGAGGGCAACATGACCAATCACACTGATAAAATTGCCACTAGTTTCCAACAATTCTATGCTAAACTTTACAATATCCCACACCCGCACAGACCTCCCGAAATCAGGGGGGACAGGGACCACATTATTAAGAACTATTTGATTCAGAGTGGCATGCCCACCCTTTCCCCAGAGGAAGCAGAATCCTTAGAAGGCCCAATAACAGCAGCAGAGTTGACAGACACAATCAAAAACCTCAAACCCGGCAAGAGTCCTGGCCCGGACGGGTTTTCAGCCCACTATTTTAAGACATTCATTGACATCGTAAACGAGCCCCTACTAAACACGCTAAACTTAATGGAGCCACGCCAATTACCAGATACATTTTTGGAGGCGCATGTTACAGTAATACCCAAACCGGGCAAAGACCCGACAGACTGTGCCAGCTATAGCCTGATCTCTTTGTTAAATTTAGATTTAAAAATTCTTGCTAAAATTGTAGCAAATAGATTATGTACATTTCTCCCACAGTTGATTGGATTAGAGCAAGTGGGGTTCGTGCTAGGAAGGGAGGCCAGAGATAATGTGACAAAAGCCCTTGACCTGATCCACCACTGTCATAGGGCAGGATTTGAAGGCTTTCTCCTGTCAACAGACGCAGAGAAAGCCTTCGACAGGGTCTCCTGGGACTATCTCCTGGCCACCATACATAGGTCTGAAGTTGCATATGCTCTCCTGGATCTCTTCCCTGTACCAGAATCCAACAATGAGACTAAAAATCACTGGATCCCTGTCTGACAGAGTACAAGTGTGGAACGGTACCAGACAGGGATGCCCACTGTCGCCCTTGCTATTTATCATATCATTAGAACCCTTCATCCGCACTGTCAACAACTCCCCATCTATATCAGGATTCAAAGTAGGATCTAAAACGTATAAAGTCGCAGCGTATGTGGACGATTTATTATTTTTTCTAACCCACCCACATACATCAATCCCTAACCTGCTACATGCCTTTTCAGTATATGGATATGTATCCCACTTAAAGATTAATTACAACAAATCTGAGGCAATGAACCTCACACTACCTATGTCCTCTCTGACCCTGGCCCAACAGAACTACCTCTTTAAATGGGTGTCGGAGGCGCTCAAATACTTAGGTGTTGGACTGACCCCTTCTCTTAACAACGTGTTTACACAAAATTTCAAACCCATGTTATGAAAAATTTAAATTTGTCTGGCTAAGTGGTCCCCTTGGCCTTTTTCTTGGTTCAGAAGGGCAGCCATTATTAAAATGGTTATTCTCCTGAGACTGCTTTATTTGTTTCATACTACCGATCATTATCCCTGCCAGTTTTTTCAAACAACTCCAATCCCCGTTGTGGAAATTTTTGTGGGCTCAAAAAAGACCCCGCATAAACCTACACGTTCTTATGAAAACCAAAGCGGTTGGAGGTCTTGGACTACCCGATCTCAAACTCTACTATTACGCTACACATCTGGCCAGGATAATTGATTGGCATTGCCATGCCCCGCACAAGGAATGGGTGACCTTAGAGGCAAGTTTTTCTACCACACCACTAAAATTCACCCCCCCCCTCGATCGTTCAGGCAAAATGCCCCCTTGACCTCATGCAACATCCGCCTATAGGCGCCTCTATTAAGATCTTCCATAAAGCTGCTACCTTGTACCAAATCGCCTCCTCCCTGGGCCACTTACCCCCCTGACAAATAACCCAGACTTCCCCCTGGGTGTAGACGCAAAGGTCTTCATACGGGAGGATAACACGCCTTTTATCTCGGCACAGTTTATAGAGAAGGGCCACATCATTACACATGCTGAGCTGCTGGAGAACTTCTCGCCCACTGTACTCCCTTTTTGGAATTATAGACAAATTCATCACTTCCTCTCTTCTGTGGATAGAAGACGAGAAATCTCTAGAGAACCTATGATTTTTGAGTCAATTTGCTTAAAAGGTGACCCTTTTGAGAAAACCACCTCATTCCTTTATACACACCTCCAGCGTGGAAAAGGGGCAGACCCAGTCAGGTTCAGAAAACAATGGGAATCCACCTTACAAATGCAATTCACGGATACCCAATGGCAGAGTGCATGCATTCTGGCTCACAAGTGTTCTATATGCACGAGAATCCAGGAGAATTCATATAAACTTCTATCACATTGGTAGGCCACACCTGACAAAGTGAAAAAATGGTACCCAACTGCCTCAGACTCATGCTGTAGGTGTGGGGAAGCTAGAGGTGACATGCTCCACGTGTGGTGGAGCTGTTCCCATATATCTTCCTTTTGGGAAAAAAGCCGCAAAATAATCCTCCACATCACAGAAACTAAATTTAAACGTATCCCTGCTTTCTGTCTCCTGCATATTTCGGATGCTCCTTTGGGCAGATATAAAAGATCCCTAACTAAACACCTCCTAATAGCTGCCAAAAGCTAATCCCCAACTACTGGAAACTCACATCAATCCCTACAATCAAAGAATGGATATATACGGTAAAACATATGTTTAGACTTGAAGAAACGCTGGCCAATGCCAGCGAAATGGCGGACAGCTTCCATGGAACCTGAGCACCATGGTTACAATTTAAATTTTCTGAAGCTTTTGAAAGGTTGACAACCGGGTGAGACTTATCTCTCCGAATGGTGATCTTTACCTTTCTTTCACCCCATATGGACGTTAGAACATGTGTTGAACATACTCCTCTCCCTATCTCATCAAATAGGAGATTGGTCCCTCCTGTGCTAGGTCTCTACCTCCTTCCCATTGCTTGCTATTCCCTTATCTGACTCCCTCCCTTCTCTGGTGTTTCCCCCCCTTTTTTTTCCCCTCTTTCCCCTCCCACCCCCCCCCCCCTTTCCTATTCTTCTCTCTTTATCATAATCACCATTGAACAAGCTTGACGCAGGTCTTTACCCCTTGGTATGTGTTTTGGAAATTATAACTAGACCCTACTCAACACTTATAATAGTTTAATATGCTGTTAGTTATGTGACAAGATATCTTTGAGAATGTATACTGAAATATATATTGCTTATGTCTTTGTACCTGAGATGTTGTATCGTTCGCTACTATTTGTGTTCAATAAAATATAAAATAAAAACAAACATGGGAGACAGTGAAGACTTTGCTAGGATATACAGGACTTACAGAGTATACTCCCTTATGGGAGAACAGAAATGTAGGTGAAATTCAGAAGATGGGGACAATTAAGGAATAGGAAAGGTGTAGAATAAAGTTTGTTAGCCAGGTATACAAGGATGACATTATGAAATATTTTCAGGAATTGAGGGAACAATACACAATATCAAATAAATCCTTTTTTAGGTAAACAAAAATCAGGCACGCTTCGGGGGCTCAGTTTAGAGAGAGGGGGCTTGAGTGGAGCAAGATTCCCTTGTTCGAGAATTAAATTAACGCAACCACCCCAAAAGGCCTTATTTCGAGCTTATATCCCCATAGATTTAAGGGGAGCCTGGAAGGGATAGGTGCCCCACCAAGTAGTGGGGAGATGTGGGGAAATGAAAGGGAATTTAATTCACATGTTTTGAAGGTATATGAAGCTATTCCGGTACTGGAAGGTATCCAGAGTTATGTCAGGTATTCGAAGGACCTCCAAACCCGGATGTAAGGCTTTGTGTACTGGGGTATGTAGAGGGGGAGGGCAACCCCGGACACACCCAGATTGAAATCCTTAGGTGTTTATTCCAGGCAAGGAAATTGATAGCACAAGGTGGCAGTCAGTCTTGCCCCCAACTTGTATGGAATGGGAGTGAAGGATGGGTGAAAACACATACAAAAATGACATTTAACTCCTACAAGGCTATTTAAAATACCTGAGCATAATCAGAAAATATGGTGATTTAGTTACACCATATGGCCATATAGTGCTAAGCCCACTACTATGTCAAAGTACCCCAATATCAGTGGGTCTGATGCTATTCATAGAATGGAAGATGCTTCTCTGAACCATGGTAGACATACAGTCTTCTAAATGGGAGAATTAAAAATTAAATTAGTTGTTGACTTCATCTTGTGGCCATTTCGCTTTGTATGGAGATTATCATGTCCGGATAGCCCGAACTGCTTTAGTGCTTCGCTTGTGAGTACTATGTATGTTGTTTTACTGTAGGAATAAATCATTTTAAACAGAGAGCACTAGATCCCGTATTTATGTTCCCATTTATACCCAATATCCTTGAGGGAGATTCGAGGCTTGGTAAGCCACTAGGGAAGAAAAGGGAGATACGGAGGATTATTACGCTGGCAATCTACGGATTAGCCCTAAAGGAGACCTGCTATTTCTTGCCCACTGGTAAAACAGGGGTCAGAATGTGAGGTGAGCAGCCAGAGCACACTGGTGGAGGAGGGCACTTGCACTTTGGATATTAATAATGCACAGTTTGGTGAAGCAAAATCCTTTGAAGTCACAAATTGATGTTGCAAGCATTTAATATTGGGACTGTACACCTGGATGATTTTGTACTGTGTCACATTATATATATATTTTTCTTCTATGTTTTGATTTTTTTTTCTAGTAGTGCAGCACTGTGTTGGTATATTTATTAACCCTATGTGGACTGCTGGAATTTTTACAGACTCTCCATGGTGACTTGCCCTGTAGCCAGGGCTGTCTTTAATAGTGATTGGACCCTGGGCAAAACTTTTCTTGGGGCCCCCCTCATGCAGTTTTGCTCTCCACCTGCTCTGAGACATACAATAAATAGCAGCTAGACTCAAAATCAGTTTACTGAATCAGATCAGGCAGCTATTGCGATTAGTTGCCAAAGGTAACAATGCATCATTACCGCTCACTGACTGGTTGGTAGAGATTACAGCACACATTACGGCTCACTGATTAATTGCTAGAGGTTACAGCAAATGATTTCTGCTTGTTGATTGATTTCTAGAGATTACTGTGGATATGACCTCAGGGGGGCATGATATATATATCAATGCCACCGGCCACCACTATTTATATATGAATGACGGTAATGTACATGTAAACACAGGGTCTGCAGGTGAATCATCTGTACACAACAATAGGGCAGAGCTGGGCTGCATTAGTAGCAGCACTTCACACTGAGATATTGGGGCACCACACAGGACCAAAACCTCAAAGGACGAGGGAATTTAAACCAGGACAGTTGGTAAGTATGAGGTAGCTGCTTTGGGCCCCACAACAATGACAGGGCCCAGGGCAGCTGCCCCTTTTGCCTGTAGCTGCACCTAACAACACACCAACCCACCAACAGCAACAATCAGAATTCAGCCTTGTTCTAGGTTTAAAGATGTATTTGCTCAATACCTTACCTTATTTGCACAATAGCTGGAGAGAAGGTTGGGGCACAAGGTAACCCCAAAAAACTGCAAAAATATTTTATTCACAGAAAACTTGCTAATGGCTCTTTAAGAGAAGCCTTCTTAATAGTAGCAAATTTAGTGGTGGCTCTAATATTTCAGTAGCTGGCTCCCAATAATATTTCAGTAGCTGGCTCCCAATTACTTTAAAGTATACTGTATAGGGTTGATTTATTTAATGCTAATAGACTGTTCACTTTGCAAGATAAGTTGTACTTTGCAAGGGGACTTTCTCCAAAGCTTAGTGATGAGATGTAGAGAGAACATAGATGTAGCTCTGCTAACTTCCATCATCCAATCATGTGCAAAAATATTTTTTTTTCTCTTGCATGTAATTGAGCATTCTTTGCAAAGTGAAATTTCACCACATTCACTAAACTCTAGGGAAAATCCCCTTGTAACGTGTGCATCCTATTTGCTTTTAGTAAACCAGCACTATATGACAGCAGAACAGTAACAAATATACCTTGAATAGTTGAGCAACGGACTCTGAAGAAGTTTCTGCAAACAGATATCTATCTTTCAGTTTCTTAGTACTCTGCCACAGGCCAGTTTAGACATCTTAGATCTCCCTCACAGATTAGGGTAGATTTTTTAGGCCTCTTCCACCGACCAGCTTAGGTTTTAAAGGACAAGACAGGTATCTTCCCTAACCTCTGCAAAAGGCTTTGGATTATTTTGGCCTTTGCCATAGACCAGCTTGGATTCATTAGGTGCAAACAGGCAGCTAAGAGAGTAAAAACATACTTCTTTCCAGCTCCCCCCCCAGGTAAAAAAAGACCTGGGAGGCAAAAACTGGTACCCTCTCCACAGATATCCTTTCCAGGTAAAGCCTGAGAGGCAGGGATCCTTCTAGAAAGTCCAAATATCTACCCTCTTCCTCAGCCCACTCCACTGAACTAAACCCTTCAGTTATAAGTGAAGGCAGATATTCATAGCTCAACAAGTTATAACCTCTCACTCTAAGCCCCTGTACACACGGTCGGAGATTTCGACAACCAAATCCATCGGATCTTGTCCGAAACTGTTGCATACACACGGTCGGACTAAGTTGTCGAAAAATCCGATCATTCAGAACGTGATGGCGTAATTTCGTTACGATGGGACTACGTTCAGGCTAGTAGCCAATAGCTTTGATGTAGGAATTTAATCTGAGCATGCGTGGCACTTGGTCCAATCAAAATTCTCTACACATGATTGGAGTATGTCTGATCGAACCAGTTGGTCGGGGAATAACAAGTTGGAAAATTGGGTCCAATGGATATTCCAACGGAATCAGTCCGATGCATACCACACACAGTCGGATTATCCGACAACACGGTCCGATAGGACACATTCCGACGGATTCTCCGTGTACAAGGGCTTACTATTGCAGAACACTCAACAGCAGCAGGCAGAAGTAATGTCCTAGTGTACAAGAATCCCAACGAACACACATAACAACCATAAAATGTAGTCTAGTTGAAAACACATGACAAGAGCTCATTCACACCAGATGCGTTGGAGCTACTCTTGCAACAACTTCAATGCATAGACAAAGCCAAGGCAAAATGTCTTGTTTCCTATACTATCTGATCACATCACACAGTGCTTAAAAAAGTGTGTGGATTGCAACGCAAACCACTATAATCTCAAAAAAACTATACAATGCACTGCTCAGAGATTCGATGATTGTGCATTCACTCTAGCTTCCTGATGTGAAAAAGCCTTTAAGGCAGGCTCCCTACATAAGCATATATACTGTGCATGGCATGTGTTGAGGAAAAGGTAACACTGCTGCAGCGAAAACAACTGTATTGAAGCATCACTTAAGTCATTTCAAGGAAGTTCTATTAAAAAAAACAGTTAACAGTGGGGGTTATTTACTAAAGGCAAATCCACTTTGCACTACAAGTGCAAAGTGCACTTGGAATTGCATTGAGCGTGCACTTGGAAGTGCAGTCGCTGTAGATCTGAGGGGGGATATGCAAGCTTCCCTCATTTCAGATCTGCCCCTCAGATTTACAGCTACTGCACTTTCAAGTGCACTTTCATAGTTTCATAGTTTCATAGTTAGTAAGGTTGAATAAAGACACCAGTCCATCCAGTTCAACCTGAGTGTCTACAATTGTCCCTGTACATTGCACACTCACATCAGTCCCTACCCTCAAAGAGCCCACAATCCAAGGTCCCCATTCATATACTAGGGCCAATTTTGGACAGAAGCCAATTAGCCTACCTGCATGTCTTTGGATGCAATTTCAAGTGCACTTTGCACTTGTAGTTTGCACTTGTAGTGCAAAGTGGATTTCCCTTACGTAAATAACCCCCCTGTGTTGTACCCAGATCAGTGGGGGGTTACTTACAAAGGAAAATCCACTTTGCACTGCAAGTGCACTTGAAAGTAAACTCGCTGTAGATCCGACGGGGACATGCACAGAAAAAAACAGCATTTTAGCTTGCACATGATTGGATGATAAAATCAGCAGAGCTTCCACTCATTTCAGCTCTACCCCTTAGATTTAGAGTGACTGCACTTCCAACAGCACTTTCAGTGCAAAGTGGATTTGCCTTTCATAAATAACCCCCAGTGTGTCAGTTCTCTAAGTGCATACAAGGGATGTGCATGGCTCATTGGTGTGAATAAGTCCTTAAGGCAGGGTTCCTATGTAACCATGCATACTGTATAGTATGTTTTGGTTTTTTTTCGCACTGGGTGCATAAAAGGTCAGGCAAGGCTATCTTTGAATTATATAAGCATAAAAAACAACACGAATACAGTATGCATGTGCAGTATATAAAATTAAGTCAATAGCCTATGCCAAAATCCACAAAGATTGCTTTTTATTTGTCTTTCACAGCGAATTTACTAAAGGCCCCATGTGATAAAAGGGCATTTGTTATTCCTAGAGAGCAAATGTTTACCATTTGGGATCATTGTCTCTTAATCCCTCAGGTTGTTGCCCTCCAGAGAAGTTATTTTGCTTCAGTTACCTGCACAAGCTTTTCTAAGCGACATTGATAGCCATATGTGAAGCTGCAGGAAAACAGATGCTGCTTTTCCATTTGTGAAATCGTGTTGTTGGAAAATAATCAGGTTTTCTGCCTGTAACGTTACAGTTAATAAGCTTAAAAACACAATGTGCAATTTGTTTATTCCCTTCAAAATATTGCTTGACAAGTAAGATATGCAGTCATAAGATATAGCAATCATGCACAACAGAAATGTTACATGCTAATTCCTTTCTTATATCAATAATAATAATAATAATAATAATTAGGGAATAGTAAATAACAATCTGACAAATAAAACAACACCTGGTTATAAGGAGCTGCCAATATCTGTGATTTCATTATAACAACTCTATTCTATAGTAAGACATTATAATAACACACGCAACATGCGCCTGATAGGAACAAGTCAGTAAACAACTCTGAACTTTGTGTTGTTATTGTTTTTTAGATTGTAAGTCTAAAAGGAAAAAGAGAGAATAATTACCCAGAGTTTAAAAAAAATTGTAAACAAGAAAAAAAAAAATATATATATATACTGCGAGTAAGCTTTTCTCATGGTATCTTCTAGAATAATAGGTGGCTATACATCAAATGTTTAAAAAAGAACTTCATTCCTGTTTTAAGAAATTGAATGTAATTAATGAATATTGATGAACTTGCGCGTTGCTATGTGAAAAGACTCAAGAAGGTGCTATTAATATATCGAATATAATCAAATAAACCGAACAGCTGCCTGCAACCATTTGAAAGTGCGCTCAAACACTAGCGTGAATATGGTATTGTGTGTAAAATGGTGCGCTTGCTCAATTAACTATCATCAAGTAGATAAGATTACAACACATATTTTATTTATTTACTAAAGGAAAAAACACTTTGCACTGCAAGTGCATTTGGAAGTAAAGTTGCTGTACATCTGAGGGGGACATGCAAGGAAAATAAAAAACAGCATTTTAGCTTGCACATGATTGGATGATAAAATCAGCAGAGCTTCCACTCATTTCAGATCTAACCCTTAGATTTAGAGTGACTGCACTTCCAAGGGCACTGTCAGTGCAAAGTAGATTTGCCTTTCATAAATAACCCCCAGTGTGTCAGTTCTCTAAGTGCATACAAGGAATGTGCATGGCTCATTGGTGTGAATAAGTCCTTAATGCAGGATTCCTACGTAAGCATGCATACTGTATAGTATGTTTTGGGTTTGTTTCGCACTGGGTGCTTCCAAGTGCACTTGCAGTGCAAAGTGGATTTGCCTTTTGTAAATAACCCCCATAGTGAATGCAAATAAATCACAAAACAGTCCAAGTGATAAAAAAGGGGCAAGTGAAATATATATATATATATATATATATATATATATATTAGGGCCAAGCTGACATAATTCTTGCCTAGGCCACTGTTAAAGGAAGGTCCATTTTGGTTCAACCATTTCTACATCCTTTAATTCACTTGCTCATTAGTTCAACTCAAGCATTAGTTCAACTCAAGTAAATCTCTTATTCCTTATTTTTGAGTCATGTGAATGGATATGTAATTGGCACTTCCCCATAACAAGTTGGACTATACAGTATATTTAAGTTGGGGTGTCCAAAAAATTACCAAATCGTTTGACTTTTCTGGCTAGTAGTAGGTGTATGAAGAGCAAATCCCCACATTCCCCTGTAAGGGAGAGTGTGGGAAAGCATGGGGGATCTTAAAATGCCAAAAACGATATCAACTACTATAGTGTAGATAAAGATTTCTCTAAATTTTATTCATACTAAAAATATTTAAAAATATAGAGTATGATATCAAAATTACAATGACTTGAACAGTATATGTTCGTTCTGAACAAACAATGCACGCGGAAGAATTAATGGACCAATGCATTTTGCCCACACTGGAAGAGAGGGCTTCTTCAGGATCCAGTTTGCAATGTTGGCAGATCTAATGACTTATAAGATGATCAAAGAAACCTATATCAGCACTTGCCATAAGCCCGACACAGAAGTGTCCAATGAAAAATAAGTGTCCAAGATTATAATTCATTCATATTAAAAACAAGGAAAAGCGAAAAGTCATCCACATACATGCACCATCAAATATGTCAATGAAATGAAAAGAATACTGTCATGTTGGCGGACCATATGTGTGGCGTGGTAGATAATAGTAGCAATGTCTGCTTTTAGCCAGTTTAAAATAGAATACAGGTTTGCTTAGGTCCTTCACGTGACTTTTTTGTTTTTTCAGAAGGCCCTTTAGATTGTTCTGTGGTAAGGAAAAAGTGTCTATTCTTTAAAAAATCTTTATCACAACTTAGAAAGCCTTAACTAAGATTATTGAGACAAAAGATCTATTTGCTTTTGGTTTACACCTAGCATCAGATATATACGTTTTAATATTAAATGCTAACTAAGGTGTAAGTGTATTTATAAAAAAGAAAAAATTTATTGTGATAAAAAAAAAAGAAAATATACTGTGCTTTTTGTCAGCTAACATTATAGGGGGTTATTTACTAAAGTAAAAGCCGCTTTGGACTGCAAGTGCACTGGAAAGTGTACAGTCTAATCACCGTGGAAGAGGAGGCTGAGGAAGTACTTAAAGTGGAGGGCCACCCTGAAAACAAAAAAATATTAAAAATTACAAAAAAATATAAAAAACAAAAAATGAAAAAAAATATTTTTTTTTACTTACCAGAAATGCCTGTTGCTAGGCACTTTCTCCTAATCTTCCTCTTCCTCCTCCGCGGAGATCTTCTGTCTTCTGTCTTCGTCGCGGCGTCTTCTGGGTAATGGGTCGCGCTGTGTTCTGGGAACTGTGTGTTCCAGAACACAGCGCGTCCCATTCAGAAAGCGCTGCGGGACTCGCGCATGCGCAGTAGCTGCGGGACTCGCGCATGCGCAGTAGGAAACGGGCAGTGAAGCCGTAAGACTCCACTGCCTGTTTCCCTTACAAGGAATGGCGGCGCCGGGACCCGAGAGCCGAGGGATGGGTCGGCCTCGGGCGGCCGACATCGCGGGCGCCCTGGACAGGTGAGTGTGTTGATTAAGTCAGCAGCTGCAGTGTTTGTATAACCGACCCCCCTCTTTAAATTATGACTAAAGGCAATACTTTTTTCTACTTTTGGATAAACTGGAGAGGGATTAGAACACCTGTCAGATTTTATTGCTATCGGAGCCCTGTTATGCCACGTACAAGCAATCGGAATTTTGGTTGGAAAAAGCTCTGATGGTTTTCCTGATGGGATTTCGCTCAAGCTGTCTTGCATACACACGGTCTCACCAAATTCCAACCGTCAAGAACGGAAAAAGGAAATTCAATGCCCGGTAGCTAATAGCTTCCATCATAGTGGAATCTGAGCATGCGTGAGTTTTTGCACGCTGGAATTGCATACACACGATTGGAATTTCCCATAGAAAATTTTTCTGTCTGAAAAATTTAGAACATGCTCTCAAATTTTTGCTGGTAGGAATTTCAGCCAGCTAAATTCTGATGGAGCACACACATTCATCGCATTTTCCGATAAAAAGCTCTCATCGGTCTTTTGCTGGCCGAAATTCTAGCCGCGTGTACGTGGCATTCGTATTATTTGTCCTGTTTACTGTTATCACTGAGAGTGAAAGTGATGGAAAATCCCAAATTTTAGGTTGTCACCAGAACAGGAACATAGGTAAAATCTTCCAAAGGGAGCACTAGCTCTGGTGACCCTGGTGACAACCAGGGATTCCATTACTTCCCCTCGCTTACTGTTTTGGCTATGGAACAAAAAGTAAAGGGAAATCTCACCATCACCGATGGCAAGAAAAATTGACAGGAGGCTCTATCCGAAATGAAAAAAAAAGATTGTCTTTAGTTATACTTTAATTCTGCCTGACAATTATACTTTGCTGCATATTGAGAAATCTCATAAATGCATTTATGTTAATTTCCTTGGAGGTCTATTTTAACATTCTTCCAATAATTTTAAAAACATTTGGGATATAGAAGTGAGAACGGTTAAATAACTTCTTAGAATAATAACTTTCTCTATCTGATTTGATGCCACCAGAATGTATTCCTTAAAGACAGTACAATAAGATGAAACTAAAGAGATTTTTGTAATTCTCAAGATTCTTATCTGTGCTTGGATAACTCCAATCCCAAAAAATCCATCCCAAAACCTCATCTTACAGAAGACTGCAGGATATCTGTGATGTATAAACCTGGGAGAGATGTTGCTGTTAGCAATAGACCCTGTGTTTTCATTCCCAAAAGGAAAAGTTCCAAACCTCAACGACTCATTGCATTTGAAATTACATCATCTTAAGGAAAAACAGCTGCTTTATTCTGGTTACTGGAGGAAGCAATATTTGGATTTTAGCCAAACCATCAACTTTTAGAAAACAACTCCAAATGAACTTGTGGGAAGACCTCTTGTCAGCTGCCCTTATATCTAAAAAGGTAATTTTGCTCCCATATGCAGATTATCTATCTTCGCTGATCTAGTTACTAACATTATGTCACATGCTTGAATGTCTATATCGGTGCAGACCTAGAACTTGTACTGAACTAGCGCTCATAGCTAGTTGGAAGGGGGTGAGGGTTGGTTGTGACAAAGGTTAAAAGAAGGAACCGTTTTGTTTCATTCTTGTTTTTATTAGCATTAGGTATAATTCAGTCTTACTTTTAAAATATACTGTGTATACAGTATCTCACAAAAGTGAATACACCCCTCACATTTTTGTAAATATTTTATTATATCTTTTCATGTGACAACACTGAAGACATGACACTGTGCTACAATGTAAAATAGTAAGTGTGCAGCTGGTATAACAGTGTACAATTTCTGTCCCCTCAAAACAACTCAACACACAGTCATTAATGTCTAAACCATTGGCAACAAAAGTGAGTACACTCCTAAGTGAAAATGTCCAAATTGGGTCCAAAGTTTCAAAATTTTGTGTGGCCACCATTATTTTCCATGCTCCTCTTGGGCATGGAGTTCACCAAAGCTTCACGGGTTGCCACTGGAGTTCTCTTCCACTCCTCAATGACAACATCACAGAACTGGTGGATGTTAGAGACCTTGCGCTCTTCCATCTTCCGTTTGAGGATGCCCCACAGATGCTCAATAGGGTTTAGGTCTGAAGACATTCTTGGCCAGTCCATCACCTTTACCCTCAGCTTCTTTAGCAAGGCACTGGTCGTCTTGGAGGTGTGTTTGGGGTTGTTATCATGTTGAAATACTGCCCTGTGGCCAAGTCTCCGAAGGGAGGGGATCATGCTCTGCTTCAGTATGTCACAGTACATGTTGGCATTCATGCTGGCAGCACTCATACGTCTATTTCCCTAAGACAACCTCTGAATATGATGCTGAGCACATGCACTCAACTTTTTTGGTCAACCATGGCAAGGCCTGTTCTAAGTGAAACCTGTCCTGTAAAACCGCTGTATGGTCTTGGCCACCTTGCTGCATCTCAGTTTCAGGGTCTTGGCAATCTTCTTATAGCCTAGGCCATCTTTACGTAGAGCAACAGTTCTTTTTTTCAGATCCTCAGACAGTTCTTTGCCACAAGGTGCCATGTTGAACTTCCAGTGACCAGTATGAGAGAGTGAAAGTGATAACACCAAATTTAACACACCTGCTCCCCATTCACTCTTGAGGTCTTGTAACACTAATGAGTCACATGACACCGGGGAGGGAAAATGGCTAATTGGGCCCAGTTTCAACATTTTACTTAGGGTGTACTCACTTATGTTGCCAATGGTTTAGACATTAATGGCTGTGTGTTGAATTATTTTGAGGGGACAGCAAATTTACACTGTTATATAAGCTGTACACTCACTACTTTACACTGCAGCAAAGTGTATTTTCTTCAGTGTTGTCACATGAAAAGATATAATAAAATATTTACAAACCTCTGTTTTTTTTTTGTTTTTTTTGTGTATTTTGATGGAACTATCTTTTTTACCTTTTATTACCTCTATGTCATTAGTTTTGAGGGTCCCTGATGAACTGTAGTTTGCACTGTGTTTGTTTGCATTTTCTTTCACTGACATAAAAATCAGCAGGGGTGGCAGAATTTGCCATACTGGTTGAATGAGCAGGTCACATGGACAGGGCCGTCTTTAAGGCGGGGCAAACGGGGCACCTGCCCTGGGCCCTGTCATTGTTGAGGGGCCCAACATCCTCATAATCACTTCCTGTCACAAAGTGCAGCTGCAGGGAAAGTAAAACAGTAAGAGGTGGTGTCTTTGCCGGACAGCAGAACTGGCCGGGTGGAGAGACACACTAATGAGCTGTGGCAGGGGTCGGAGGAGTGAGAGAGGATCACAGAGAGGAGGCAATGACAGTCCTAAGGCAGCATGGATGAGAAAATCCAGTGGGTGGTGAGAGTTACGATCTGAATGAGAACATGTGCATAGCTGTTTGAACCATTAATCTGTTATCACTCTTCTTAACTTCTCTGCTTTTTAACAAAATTACCAGCACTGCCTGTATATAACACTGGTTGGCATGGATGAGCGGGCAACTGGTATGTTGTGTTTTACAATCTGAATTAGCTCATTCACCCTGGCCTGCTGAGTTGAACTTTCTTTGCTTGCTATGATCATTGACAGTACTGTTTTTGAATGTAATCCTGGTCGGCTTCATTAACCCAATCTTTCTGCCCAAATTCTGCTACAATACAAGACAACACTTTTAATATGGCAATGGGACTGCTTTGCATTTGTAGCATAATCTATCTATAATCTAGCAACCAATCAGTGAGCAATAATAATGTGCAGTAACCTCTATCAACCAATTAGTTAGCACTAATGTTGTGCAGTAACCTCAAGCAACCAATTGGTGAGCGGTAATGATGTACAGTAACCTCCAGCAACCAATCAATGTGCAGCAAGAATGTGCAGTAACTTCTAGCGACCAATCAGTGAGCAGTAATAGTGTGCTGTAACCTCTAGCAACCAATGGGTGAGCAGTAATGGTGTGCAGTAAGCTCTAGCAATCAGTGAGGGGTAATGATGAGCAGTAAACAGTAGCAACCAATTAGTGAGCATTAATAATGTGCAGTAACCTCTAGCAACTTAATGGGTGAGCGGTAATGATGTGCAGTAAGTTTTAGCAATAGTGGAGACTGGAGGTGGTGGCGTTGGGCCGGGGGGCCCAGGAAAATATTTGCCCAGGGTCCAATTAATATTAAAGCCGGCCCTGCACATGGGCTGGGCTGCCACAGAAGCCTGTCCTATTTTATTCATATATTGTGTTTTGGTATAATCCTGCCTTCTTCTGTTTTGTTTTACTTGGTTCAACCTTTAGCTATCTAGACACCAGTGACAGCTGGTGGGTTCTTCTTTTGGAGGGGCAGCAAACAAACAACACCCCCGGTGGCATGGCACTGAGACAGAAACTCCCTAACCGAGCGCTGACAGAACCCTCCCCTGCTGGGCAATGCAGCACTGACACCCCCGTGGGCGGTCTGGCACTTACCCGCTCGTGTAGCGGGGCTGTGGTGCCCTCTCCTCCTCTTCTGGAGTGCAGTCAGCAGCGGCTCCTGTGTCTGCTCAAGCTTCCTCCGCCATGTGTCTCATCTTCCATCAAAGTGCTAGGTATCCAATAGGATCCCCTGCCACTTTGGCCAATCGGGAAACAAGTTTCACAACCTGCCTCCTGATTGGCGGGGAGGAACTTTAGTGCTCTGTGAGCACTGAGGCCTCCCTTTTTTGAAGCCTATTAGAGACTCCGACTCTAATCAGGTGCTTAAAAAAAAAACATCCACCTCCCATTGGAATCCATGGTCTGGCACTCTGATGTGTAGATCAGGGGGCCGGAGGCATGAATAGGGGAGGCAGCGCCCATGCACCCTTTATGGATGGGCCGCCACTGCTAGACACTCTCATACTCCTCAGTTAGTTTCTGTTTTTCCTCTGCCGAGTAAAGAGGAATTGAGATAGGAATGTATATTAATCTTTAAAAAAAACAGGTAAAACATCCTCTGCAAGGTGTCAAGTTTGAATAAACTACATTGTATTCTACTTCTGAGTTTTTTTGGTAAGTTGACACTGCCTGTGGATCTTGCCAAGTCAAGTTGTCATTAGGGTAGCCACCTCATCCCTTTAAACCTGAACACATATGAATTACACAGGTTCTGAGGCTAATTAAATGCAGCTAAGGCACCAAGTGAGTTTAATCACCACCTTAATCAGCCAGAGAACCTGTGCAATTAATATGTGTTTGGTTTTAAAGGATGAGGTGGCAACCCTAGTTGTCATACAGGCACAGATTGAGTCTCATGAGGTATATGTTTTGCATAAAGCAGCATTGAGACAAAACATGGTTTGTTGTATGGCATGTTCTCAATTGAGTCATATCCTTCACTCCTTCATGGCTAAGATAAAGCCACTCATACTGTCTCCTCACTATGGCAGCTGATGTCTAGCAGCTCTCAATAAATAAAGCAAGTTTTTGTTAGGTGCCAACCTCTTGGTGACATGGTTTTGGTCTACACAGGCTATGGGGCTGGCAAAAAGAAAAAAATGATTGCTCCAGACTTCTAATTATTCCACCAGGTGAGAATCAAACGAGCCCCAGAATGTAAATCATTTGTGTTTCTATTTAAAGGAGCTATCAGGTCAAATTATGTGCTGCCAAGGTGTGGCATAGGGTTATGCAGTATCCTTCCCATGCTTCCCTGAATCCCTATTAATATTCATACTATCATAAAAGCGCTCTGAAGGTTAGGTTGCGGGAGAGTTAAGTGTCTTCTATAATCATTTTATGAATTGCAGATAAAAAGTTGATCCTGTGTTACAACTCTGTCACAACCTAATCCCCCAGTGTTAGTTAATTGTGTTACCATTATAAAATGTGATGAGAATTATTTATATTCATGTCATTCTTTTCTTTTAAATGATAAAGAATTAGAAGAAAGTAAGTTTTATTTCCCAAGCAAGCCACCGCTGATATAGCAATTCTAATAAAGTTTGAATATTGGCATTTGATAAAAAATGACAGCTCTGTAATGAGGACTTCAGTGTAAGTCCATTGCTTAAATCAAGAGAATTGTCTCAAGTGCATAAATTATCATAATTCCTGTTGCAAAGTATTACTTTTGGTATAGCTGTTACTGTGGGTTATCTCTGCCAAATTGGATGAATGTTGTCTAGAAAGAGATGCATTTGTAATTATAGAGTTCCCTGTGGAAGTTAAATGATATGTTAGTATGAAAACAAGCCTATGACCATAGAGCATGACCTCTAGAAATAACAGGTTTAGGAATGTTAATCATTAACTGTATTTGAAGCTGAAAGACAAGCAACAAATTATGAAATGTCGGACCTCTTGATCAGGATTGGTTGTTCTGTTTCTGTATAGATTAATTGTATTCGGACTTGACATCTTTAATTGACTGAAATATGGCATAAAATGTCATAAATAGTTGGAAAGGAAACAGGGGTACGGTAAATGGAAAGGGAAAGAAAAGAAACATTCAATGTCAATACTTTATCTCTGTTTTTATTGTAGTTCTCCAATCTCCTGTTATGAATGCTGTATTTGTTTAAAATAAATGACACTTGCATTGCCACTTTTCGCGTCATGCTGAGCAACATTCCTATTTTTGCATATAAGCCCTTGTACACACGATCGCACATTCCGACAACCAAATCCGTGATGACGTGATGACTTAACGTGATGACGTTATTTTGTTACGACGGGACTACGTTCAGGCTAGTAGCCAATAGCTTTGGTCTAGGAATTTGATCTGAGCATGCGTGGCACTTTGTCTGATCGGAATTCTCTACACATGATCGGACAAAGTCCGATCCGATCATGTTGTCGGAAAATTTTATAGCCAAGTTGGAAAACTTGGTCCGTCGGATACTCCGACGGAAACAGTCCGATAGAGCCCACACACTGTCGGATTATCTGACAACATGGTCCTATCGGACATTGTCCATCGGAATATCCGACCGTGTGTACAAGGGCTTAGACAGTAATAGAGGACATTGAGTTATTTCTGCTTTCTGTGAAACAAATAAAAAATTGGATTACGTTTCCATAGCTTTGGTATGTTTCATAGCTAAACAAGTTCAATGAACTTAAAGTGTATCTATGCCCAGTTTAATTTTGGATAGAGCAGTGAAGAGTTAGAACTTCTGGCAGTGTTTGTTCTATTGCTCAGGTAACAACGTTGTCACCTGAACAGGAAGTGAAAGGATACCTGCAACAGGTGCTACCTGCAACAGGGACTTTTCCATTCTCCTCCCTTTCCTTTGTGACATGGTTGCTAGGGAGTTTTCTTTCACTTCTTGGCCTGCGCAGAGTTAAGAAGAAATCTCGAATACATTCATACAAACTGCAATAAAAGCACTCTTTTTTAGTGATGTAGACAAAGGCTATGAACCCTGTTAGCTTGCTGTACATGTCCCTGTGGCAGATTTTCTTTCAGTCCCTGTCCAAGTGACAACATTGTCAATGGGACAAGAAATGGAGTGTAGAGCTACCCCCTGATCAGGATGGGTCCTCTGTTCTTTGCCTTGAATTTTCTGAAAACCTCACACTCTCTAACACATCAGGTTGAGTGTACAAACATACAATATCACAGGAAATCACTGAAAGTAATTTCCTTAGTATCCAGTGGTAGTGCTACATCAAAAGAAAATAGGCACCAAACCAGGCAGTAAAGGCAAACTAAATATATTGTCACCCAATAAGGTTAGCAACTAGGCAATGGTAATAACACAATTTAGCATACAAAGTGATTAACAATAAGGACTAGGCATAAGATGTCCTAGACTGACTAGATGTGCACTGTCCAAAAGTCAAGGAGGATGGTAGAGGAGGAGGGCAAGGGAATAAAGGGGACCTGCAGACTTGTAGAAATATTATTACCGAAGGAGCAGGCTATTGTTGGGGCCTTTTAGGAGCATTGATGCACTTAACAACAGTCCCAGTTAACCTGCATGCAGTATAGATACATTATAAGAACAGTATAGTATGTGATTGATGAGATTTTCTTCCATAAAATACATGACTAATAGTCTCTGTTTTGTTTATATACAGTACATTGTAATTTTTTTGTGAATGATTAACAAGGGGTACTAGCTTTATGTGGGGGAATGAATATCTGGGGACTCCTTTAATATAAAGGGAGCTTTGAGATTGCAATAACCCCCCCGCCCTTCAGAACCCATATTCCCCAGGCCAGGGTTGTGGGGATGTGGCCCTTGTTCCCATCAACATGGGGATATGGTTCCTTGCCAGGGAGGCTATTTATAGGGTATGTGGTTTGGTATGGATCTTGTACTGGTCTGCTATGGATTTTGAGGGGATCCCATGTGTTTTTTTTGTTTGTTTTCTCTCTTCTGTAACAGGAAGGGGCTGCATGGTTACATTAAGGTCTGGTATAAATTTGAAGGGGCACCCTAGGAAAAAAGAAACAAAAAAACAAAACAAAATGGCTTAGTGTTCCCCCAAAAATCCATACCAAACCCTTATCCAGGCATTCAGCCTAGATGGCCAGGAAAGGGAGGGGCAGTGAACATGTGCCTCCACTCTCCTCCATCATACCCAGCCCATGTTCTCAACATGTTAATGGGGACAAGGACCTCACCCCCACATCCCTGACCCAGTGGATATGGAGATCTCTGGGGTACCTTTTCAGAAATTGGAAGCCTTCATAAGAATACAGTTAGCTATCCAGCCTCCCATGTGAATGAGTAGTGCCCTTTGCATTCACTAACTACAAAAATTGTAATGATAAGGAACACACAGACAACAATGACGTATTTTGACGTAGTCAAGTATTTTATTAACAAAAGAAAAAAATGTCCCAGGCAAATATGCTTTGAGAAAACCTAGAAGAAAATGAAAGCATTTGCCTCACAAAGACTTCACTATGGTTTGGGCATTTAGGAGTCGCACACTTTTTCAAATGTTTAGCAAACATCCAGCAAACTGAACTTTGCTCAGTTTATGGATCTATACCTGCCAGTAAAAACTTCCTGTCCCAGAGTGACAATGTCCACATTGTCCATACTGTCTCTATAGAGGAGCAATGTTGTTATCCTAGGACACAATGTAATGTATGACCTAAGAACCCCGCCTACAATTTTCATCTATATAATATGAGAGGTGTTCTGTAGTCCACACAGTATCTGGGGACAACAATGACTGTCAACAGTCAGGGCTGACACAGAGCACAGAAAACTATCAGTGCTCAAGATTTGTGGCAAGATTAACAGATATTGCTTTTGCAATTATCAAACAGATATAACAAAACACTTATATTTAACAAACTATAAGGAAGCAATCCGAGAAATTCATTGTTAGAGTGCATACACTTAAATTGTGATTACTGTGTTTTTATTTTGAAAAATTGCTTACATCAATTTAGAAAACATATTTGAAAACAGAGTACTCTATGAAAATTGCTAACTTGAAAACCCATTTAAAAAAATGTCAAGTTAACCCCTTCACGCCAACATAAAACATATATTTTTTCCATGGGGCTGCATATATGCATATCTGTCTCTTTGCTGGGAGCACCGCACACTCCCAGCAAATAGACTGGGGTCTCACCAGAGCCCCAGGCTCCCTACTAACAATCGAGACACGGAACTCCTGATTCTGGGTCACCTGATCGCTGTGATAGCCTCAGACTGGCTATAAGGCCACTGTAAAGCCTGCACCTGTGTTTCTTTCTCGGTGAATGGAGGGCAGAGATACATTGAGGGAAATAATAATTAAAAATCAAACAAAAATAGCTTGATAAAGGTTTGATCTAGGTTAGTGCCAGGGTTGGTGGTTGGGTCAAGGTCAGGGTCAAGGGCCATGGAGCAGGTTTGGGCAGGTTTTTTTTTTGTATTAGTATCAGTATTAGTGTCAGTTACTGTCAATGTCAGTGCGTTTTAGGTATGATAAAAAAAAAAAAGCAAAATGTGCGGAGCAGGAGAATTCAGTTTTGATTGTTCTTTGGTGGTAGGTTATGGTAGTAACAAGAAATATGCAGCTGAATTAAAAAAAAAATAATTGAATTGGCCCAGTTTTCTTATGATTATAAATAAAATAATTAGGAGATATCTATTGCCATTTACCACCAAATGAAAGTCCAATTTGTCCTGAAAGAAAAAAGGTATAATATACCTGGATGAACAAAGTACCGTAGTTGTTTATATGTACAGTTTTACTAACACATGTCAAAATTGCTAAATTGTGCTTTGGCATTATGATTTGTTTTAGCATTAAAGGGGTTAGGTACCTGTATCTGTCTTTTGGCTTTCAAAACAATGTTTAGTTGAAATAAGTGTGTGATACATTTCTGGGCCTGTTGCAGACGTTATGCAAGTTTATATTGATTTTTATTTTTTCTGTATAGCTCTTTAGGTCCCCCCAACATGTACTGCATTTACACGGATACCTTAATCTATTGAGTAAGTAAACTTTTTGGAAGGCTGCACTAAAGCACTCGCAGTGCGTCCTGATGACCATGTTAATTAAAACTCTGATGCACATACAGCTGATATTTTTTACCCTAATGAAGAACATTAATTCTAGAACATGTGTGGCTGTAGTCATATTGCTACAAATTAACTTCTATTTCCTTTATCTGTTTCCAAGAAAGTCTCCCCCCTGTTCGCTTGTAAAAAAAAAAAAAAACGAAGAAAAAAATGTGATAGTGCAGCTCTAAGCAGCATAAATTACAGGCATCAATCAGATGGAGCTTAAATTAAAGCACACGTTTGGCAAACAAATATGAATATGTTAATCTCATCTGTGGATCAAAATGATTTAGTGCCAGTGTTCACCCCCTACTGATCAACATGAAGGTCAGCGTAATCTGATTGATTCTTGTTGAGAAATGGAGTATTGCCTTTCAAAAGAAGTCCTCTTATCCATTCGATAACATTCATTCAAACTGGCAATTTCAACATAGCGTGAACTGATTTATTTTACCATGAAAATGCAGTGCCCCCTTTTATTTATGTAACATGCGGCAGATAGCTAAATTAAAATGTAAAAATGTTCGCCTTGGCTTTGTTCTGAGGTTAAGAATTAGGAAAAGTGTAATGTGATCGGTTGGAATCTAAATGGCTGCTGAAAATCAAATGCTACACCTTTCAGATATTGTATTGTCATAAATCATTCTTTTCAAATCATGTTCTCCATGCTTCACACCCTAAGAAGAACAGCTTAAGCAATTTATATTAGGAGACAATCTCAAACTCTGTACGGACATGCACAAAGTGAAACATAACCTTGAGAAAAGACCTGTAAGACATAGTAGAAGTGCCAATCACAGTGATATGTAACACATAATGATGTTTTAATGGAATTTGATATTATTATAATGTATGAATAACGCTATCTATCTATCTATCTATCTATCTATCTATCTATCTATCTATCTATCTATCTATCTATCTATCTTTACATGTTTGTCAGTTTGTCTTTACAAAATATTCCCATATAATCTAGCAATAAAGATCAGAAAGATCATAATGTCTTATTTACGCCAGTAATGGAACACTTTAAAAATATACCACCCAAACCCAGTTGAAGCCTATAGGAGTCAAATCTTGTGTTTTTTTTTTTTTGTTTTTTTTAAGGCAAATGTGGAACCTTTTGGTAAAAAGTAGGGGTAACGTGCAAAAAAATACATTAAAAAAAATATACTGTTCAGCAAGGAGTGGCTCTTTTATTGCAGTGTAAAGAGTAACTAATTAAGTAATTATTTTAAATAACATGCTTGGGGGATGTTGTAACCTGCAGCAAAAGTGACATTTAAATAAAAACCTCTGATCCCTGGTCTGCTTCTGTTTGTACCTAAAGCAGCCAGGGGATCCTAGGTGACATCATTGTCAAAATATGGTCATAACATCAGTTGGATAGTCTGTTTACATTCAGCTGTATGAACACCTTTGCCGTCATTGTGTTATGTGCTGGGTGTTCAGTGTGCCCCTGTGCGTTTAAGGAGGGCTGGGCTATCTCCAGGCTCACTTGCCCTCCATCTATCCATTAGAATGCATGTTTTTCCACTGTGGAGGGTCTCATATATTTACAAGAGTTAGGACTGCAGAAATATTCCATGTGCTCCTTCCTGTGAGGGACAGTTATAGGTGGGGACAGGGGCCATCTGTTTGTTAATGGTGTAAATATTGGTGAGAGAACAGTTGTTTGTTTACATTCAGCTGCAGACCTGGGAACTGTCAACAGAGAGGTTTGATGGTACAGGTCATCACGTATGTCAGTTGGGCATCATTCATTGTAATTGATATTGGATCTACATTGCTGGATGGTGTGATTGATGTTGCATTTTTATTATATAAAATACTTTTTTTTTACTGAGTTTGATGTCCATACTGTGTTTTCATGTCCATAGCTCCATAGCTCCACCGACACACACATGATGTCCTCACTGACGACCCTTTCCTGCTGTATTTTCACTGCAAGTTACAACTCTTGGGCTGGCAGCTGAATGTCAACAAACCAGCCAGCTGATGTTACTACCAAATAGGGTCATTACCTAATTTGGTCAATGATGTCACCTTTGAAACAAGTCAGCAGGCAAGTGGCTAAAATCTTAATTCAGTGATGGGTATAATGCCCTGACTGAATGAACTAAATGAATAACTTCCAGCTGGAGAAGCCTAATGCTTGGGTGGACGGTATACAAATATGGCTATTTAATTTACCCTTTCTGTGGACTGTGAATTGCTTAGGTTTGGGTCAAACTCATGACTGACCCAAATCTAAAGCTTATCCCTATTGTGTCTCTGAGTATCTGTACTTTTGGGCAAATGAAACACTCCTCCTCTTGGGGTGATGCAAAATTACCCCATGGTGGTGTGGCAGGCCCACATTTCACTTCCAATATGTTTTTATTAAAGATTTTTCGAGATACAATCAGTGATGTAGAAAAGTACACAGGTATGGGTAATACACAAGTAGTTGCCTGAACTACTGTATATACAGCCAGTATCACAGAATCACATTCAATCATAAGAGAAGAATATAGGTTTCCAAACCAGCAAGGCTATGTAGCAGGAGTGCCCTCCAGAAGTTTGAAAAAACATGTAATAACTGATGGGAAACTGGCTAAAGTATATTTGGGGGATCCAACATGGGCGAGGATCTGCTATAAAGAGGAAAAAGGAGCTGGAAAACAGAAAAGATCTCTTAAGGAAAATTAGAAAAAGGAGTTAGAAGAGTAAATTTCAGTAGTGGATATAGAAATTAAGGAGTGGAAATGCAGACAAGGGAAAGGGTGGGGTAGATGGAAGTAAAGTGGCAAGAGCAACAGGAAAGGGAAGGAACATCAGCGTCTCTGCCACTCTGCTCTTACTGGGAAGAGTAGCTTTCTATTGGCAATGAAGGATGAGCATACTGTATTCAAGGCAACCCAAAAAGGAGAACCTAGTGGTCAAAGCACAGTACTACCCCTCCAGATTTTATAGACACACCAGGTAATGTAATATATATATTTTTTTATTATTATAATAAACATACAATAAAAATGCATAAGCAAAGGGGTAGAAATTACATATTACATATAAAATGTGTATATAGCAAATGACAGTATACTCAAAGTTACATTGGTATGAAGCGGAACTGCCCTGTAGACAATGTTGGGCTAGCAAGAACGCATACTGCAAATGACACCTAACTTGTTTCGGACCTTGCAGTCCTTCTTCGGAGGCTTATGTAATTTATTTCAGAGTCATGAGTATTCTATAATATAAGTATAATAATACATTATATTACAAGTAATACAAAAATTCTGAATAATTTTAGTATTAAAACAGCGCTCTACAATAATGTCCAAAAGATAATAACCAAATAAAGTATAAAATGAAAAAGTCCTTATTGTGCAGAAAAGGTGACTGTAGTGATTTATTCAACGTTGCAAGGTGATAACGGTGGTAGTTTCAAAGTGCTGTTAGTATCACTTCCACCAGGTAATGGCAGGATTTCACCGTGTGTAGCACATCCCCCTTAGGGGGTTAAACTCACCAGACAAAGTTGAGCAAAAAGCCTTAAGGAGGTACTCCCTCTCTAGGTATCCATACGTCATCCACTAGGGTCCAGCTTTCAATAGTTTTCCATAAATGTCATAAAACAAAGCAGAATTTGCACATAGCATAATTCCGTTTATTTTAAAATAAATTGCACAAGCTAGTAAGTAACCCCATATAATAAGCTGCGTACATTGTTACAAATAAAAAACAGCATTTAAAAGTAGTGTGTTCACCGTGTCTCCCAACGCCCGGGTCATCAGCATGTGTTCCTCTGCAGACACAATGGGTGATTTCCTGGATCCTGGTTAGCGGTGGAACGCACTCGTCACTTCTGGGAACGTCGTGTAGGCCACGTACTGACGCGTTTCGTCACTTCCGACTTCAACAGAGGGCGTAACCTAGAGAGGGAATACCTCCTTAAGGCTTTTTGCTCAACTTTGTCTGGTGAGTTTAACCCCCTAAGGGGGATGTTCTACACACGGTGAAATCCTGCCATTACCTGGTGGAAGTGATACTAACAGCACTTTGAAACTACCACCGTTATCACCTTGCAACGTTGAATAAATCACTACATTCACCTTTTCTGCACAATAAGGACTTTTTCATTTTATACTTTATTTGGTTATTATCTTTTGGACATTATTGTAGAGCGCTGTTTTAATACTAAAATTATTCTGAGTTTTCATTAACTAATTTTTGTATTACTTGTAATATAATTACTATACTTCAAAACGGCTGCTAGGGTTTTGACCTGTTTGGTATTTCTGTAATATCTTGACAGATCACATACTTCTGTGCTATATATATATATATATATATATATATATATATATATATATATATATATATATTTGGATTTCTGGTTCCCTGCATTAGGCGCTGAGCGGTGTATTATAGGCCGTTTCTGAACACACCTTGTTTTCAACAATAATACATTAGTAAAATAATGACCTAGTATATCAATTTATCAATAATGGTTAAACAAGAAAAATAATCAAAACAAATATGTATATCTAAACATGTTTGATGAAAAATGACAGCAAAAGAGACTATACTTACCAGGATGAGCAAATCACTGATAAAACCAACCAGGGAGCAAAAGGCTGTACTTCCATAAATTGAGTGCAAAACCGTGGTGGGCCCCAGGTGGCAACCGGGTAAGGGAGGGGGCATGCACAAAGGGGCGGGAGACCAAAAAGGCGGCACCTGTCCCAACTACAAGGACCCTAGGCACATGAAATCAAAATTCTGCCAAAATTCTGACCGGCAATCGATATAGTCTGGATGGGTACTGCAGTAGAGTGCTGTATATGTTTTTCTGTATATATACAAGAGAAAAAGGGGGGGGGGAGAGTATAAGGGGAAAAGCACGTACAATTCATTGCAGAGATGCAAAATAGTAAGTGTATAAACAAGGTATAAGTTGTTATCAAAATGTTTTGCCAGACAATGCTATAATGTACTTAACCAATCTATTTGTCTTTTAAATTCTGTCGAGTCCCTTCAGTGCAAGAGATATTTTTCTGGAAGTGGGCTGTTGACTTGAGTATACAGACAGAAGTATTGTGTTTCCCTATTGCCTTATATGACTTACCATAAATGTCATACCAAATATATACAGTATACTTATATGTGTCCAAATATATACAAAATTTAAATAAGTGTAAAAAGAATGTGAAAAGTCCTTTCCAAAAAAGGAAGAAAATCAAGTCCCACTTGTGCAGTTGGATATTAGTATCAAACGGATCATCTAATCATAGAGGTGCAACATGCAGCCACTGTGTGTCCATACCACCACCTCTATAGATGTGGGCTTACCAGATGATTCTGACCCAAAAGAACGTATATTCCAAGGGTCATGCACACTTTTATGATAACAGGTAAGTGGAACTCCCAGGTACTGGATTCCCAAACTTAAAGGAAAGATTTCTTCCAAATGTGAATAGATATTATCAAGTTCTCTCCGGTTACATGAAAAGCCAAACTCAAACCCATGAACATATAGGATGGAAGAATAAGGCCATACAGCGTAATTCCGTATGTGAAATAAATTTATTAAAATGGTAACAAACTTACATTTAAAAGTAGTTTTCAAGCGCTTTCAATATAAAAATGGCGGCAGTAGAGAAGCAGGATATCCCAGCCTATGGATAGTGCAGGACCCACTAATCATGGGGTACTTTGTCGCAGTAAGTGGGCTTAAACACCATATAGCAATATGGTGTGACCAAATCCCCATATTTTTTTATAACGTTTTTTGAAAATGTCTAGGTGTTTTAAATAAGCCTTGCACGAGGTAAATGTCTTTTTTGCATGTGTAACATTTTGTTCTGTTGCATGGTCTTATGGCTGCACCATCTTTAATGCATCTTTCAGGGTGTGCCCCCCTAAATATCTTGTTTGGAGTCACAGCTGCATCACGGAGCTCTGAAGGGATGGCACGGGTGTGCCATCCCTTCAGAGTGCATGCAATGGAGATGACACTGGCTGTATGCAGTGTGAATATTCTAAACGGTGCATGTTTAGGAGATATTCACTGTACCTACAGGTAAGCCTTAGTATAGGCTTACCTGTAGTTGCAAGTTAAAAAAAAAAGACTTTAAAAACAAGAGTTACTATGAGACCAGGAGTAGTTAGGAAATATCCTCAGGAACAGATAAGATCAATTCCTACTTTATGCATTGATCATAGTGTAAGTAATGATGGCAAAGGGTTAGGTTATTGCATTTCTGTGAGATGGCATGTACATTCTAGCCCACTCCGGGTAACACAAAGCAAAATAACCCTCTTAGCTTCAGAACAAAACTTTTTTGTTTAAAATTTATTCTGTTTAGGCACCCAGCCTTTTGCTTTAAAAGTGTCTTAACTTTAAGTATTGTTGGCAAATGGAAGGAGATCATTTTTACTTTAATTTCCTATTTCCATAAAAGAAATAAGACAGACTATGAAGCATAAAACTAAGCCATTTTACAACCTCTAGGCATTATTCATTTTCTGACACATTATAGCTTTAATTAAAGGTTCATGAGTTAATTAAAATCTTCATCAGTATACTGTACGTTTGTACCTTTTTGCATTGGTGTCTTGTTTTGATTTGAGTTTTATGTCCTTTTTGTGCATTTTAAGCGTAACCTATCCACAATTTATAAAGCTGGTAAAATATGAATCTTCTTTCCCTTAAAGTTTAACTCCTACATACACTTAATAGATAAATACAGTAATTCTTGTTTTTCTGCAATCATCTTCCACCTTTCTAATATCTTTAAACCCAACATTTCATGTCTGTAATAAAACTGATCAGAAAATCTCTTGCAATACCAAGATATTATAAGAAATATATACAAATACTTGATAACAAGCAGTTACGTGTAATAGAAATTACATGCTCTGATTGGGAGACTGAAATGCTTAGGATCCTCTATGCCTTTAGTTGTCCCCTGAAGATATCTTTATCAGGAATCAGGAATGGCTAAGTGATAGGAGAATCAACTCAATCAACTCATTGTCAGTGTTGGTCCAGGTCTTTAGTTACAGAAGGCAAAAATCATGGTTGTAAAAGCAGCAAGCTAGAACTCAGTAACAGGCAAGTCAAGAGCATGGTACCAGGTGACAGGCATAGGGTAGGTTGCAACAGGTAGACATGGAACACATTCACAATGAGCATGCAGAAAGCAGATTCTGGATTTACTGAGCACTGATTATCAAATACTGGTCAAGTCAAAGACATGCAGAAAAGGAAAATAGATAATGAAATATTCTAGAACATGATTTCGGCCAATAATAAGGGGTGTAAGTTGATCAAATGTATCATTTTGTTAGTAAGATTGCTGAAGGAACAATGAGCCCTAGTACTCTGTCAATGTTTGCATAAATAGCATACAAATCCTCTGTGAATTAATGCCATCAAGTGTGAAATGTGTTAGTGCAGCAAGAGTTTCATCTATATTTCTGTTAAATTGTCAATAAAGACTTTATTGTACATTCTATGTGTTGTCACTTTCTTTGGTTAACACTTGTATAAATAGCATGTTTAGCTCAAGTATACTGAAAATATTTTTATGAATGTGTATATTGAATGAATGTGTTTACCAAAAAGTGATCAGGGAAAAGATTATTTAAATTAGGCTTTAAACCTGGGGTGGGGACCCAGTGACCATAGTTGATGATCAGTTTGTCTATTTTGTGGCATGCAACCAATGTGTTTATTGCTAGGCTAAGCAAAAGTCAGCTTTGTAGATATTGCTTGAGAGTCTGCCTTGCTCTTTGCTTGAACTATATTGTACTCCTTAGGAGAAGACCCTATTTGCTGTTGATTCTTTGTTGACAATATTCAAACATGTATCTTGGTGGTTTTCTTGGGCAACACATTTCCTTTTTATTTTCTTCAAGTTTTTATATAGCCCTGAAATTGTCAACATGGTAAAATCACTGACTGAAAAAAATAACAGAAGCAGTCTGTGTAGTAAGATTTAGCCATGAAAGTAATCAATATCAGTTACAAATGTGGCTCAGAGTGAATGCTGCTCGTTGTATGAAAACTGGGTCAAGAGTTTGAACTTTGTCGCTTCCTACAGGAAGAATCCACAATAGGAAAACCAAGAGCCTCCAGCAAAGTATTGTCAGTTACTGGCGCCATTCCATCACAGTGACTAAATAAAAACTTCAGTCTGAACAGCAAAAAAGGAAACAATACAGTTATATAACAAATGGATACCATTCACAAAAACTAGTATTTGCTTGGTTATTGCTCCCCATACCAAATATATATAGGTAAAAGATATACAAGATATTTGTGTTACTTTTTAAAGGTTTTTTTCATTTTTGTATAAAAAATAGTGAAATTTGATAGTTATTTAGTATATTGCATTTACTTATAACCACTTTTAAGGAGAAGAAATAGTAGATTGGTAGAACAATATACATATGTTTTTTCTTCAAGTCTATTGAGGGACACAAGAATGTAGCAAATTCTTGAGACATTTGGTTTATACTGCTACCTTTAGTAGGCTGGGACACTGCCAAAAAAAATGCCCTTGTATAACCCCACTTCTAGCTGTCATGCTCCAGATTTGTAAGCAAGCAGTACATATGGCTAATGACACAGGACTAAGTACTGCGTCTCTCAATGGACTTCAAGATAAAGATTTCAGGGTATGTAAAAAAATGTTTGTCTTTTCTTGTCCACTGAGGAACACAGGAATGCAGTAAATTCATAGACCGCGAGATGCCTAAAAGCAGCCCAACTGAAGGGTGGGCAATAGTGACTTAGCTATCCCACAGATGTGGAAATACAAGGAGTATTTAAAGAGATAAATAGATAGATAAAGCAGAGGCAACCAAATATGGAAATTTCTCATGACTCTTAAGCCAGCCATAGACCGATCTAAATTTGGTCAGTTCATCAGAAACCAAATGAATTTCGATTTGTCTATGGGCAGGATGGTTGTATTGAAGTTGATCCATTGATTGACTTCAGTACAACCAACCTGTTGGGTTCTTTCCCCTGATCAATGCTGGCAGCTATAGCAGCCAGCAGTGATCATTATATTCTGCTGGTGGGGAAGGCTCACAGCTTTCCCCGCTGGCAGAGCACAATAGCACATTGGGAGGGATTCTCCCATGAACACTGATTGTGCTGATGGGAGAATCAAGCAATTTCCTTTCCTTCAACCACAGAAAGTTGCATAATCTATGGCCTACATAAGGGAAGATATGCTTCGAACCAGGACCAGTAATCACCAGTGTAATGGACAAATTGCATTGGGTTTGATTCAGAAACATGTTTGGGTAATGCCTCCAAAAATATGAAAATTGCAAACTTTAATGCAAACTTAATTGAAGTCAGTAGGAGGCAATTAATGAAAATCAATTCTCTCAAATTTTAAGACTAATAGGTAAGGGATTGTAAAACAAAGGGCATGGGGGAGCTGATTGTCTGTCAAGTACCAATGCAAAATAAAAATGTAAAAAAGTACTATTCACCAGGGAGTAACTTAAGCATTAAGGCATTCGAAATGCTAAAACTTTAATAAAAGTGCTATTAAATAACATTTTGGTGGAGTATCCTAAATATATATGTGAAATGGCTCACCTGTTCTACAGCTAAAAGACATAAATGACATAATGATATTTATTGTAAAAAACAACATGAGGACCCCCAAAATCAAATAAAGTCATGTGGATCTGGATACTGCCCAGGAGGACACGTTCCAATGCAAAAATAAATTGTCAATATCATTAAGAAGGAAACAGCTCTTTTAATAATGCTGAAATATTAAAAATGCAAAATTCCTTTTACCACTTTCTGCTCAGCCAATGCTCTCTAGTTTAAATACAGAAGATGATCTATATTCCAGCAGCCACGTTCCACTTAGGCCTCTAAATTCACAGAATCTAGTTTAGACTAATTGTGCAGCAGGGTAACCGAGAGTAGCCAGGATGCTGATCCTCCAGGTAAGTACATGAGTTATTAGTAATATAAACTTCCTTACAAGGAAGAGCGAAGACACAATCACGTGTATAAACCTCACTTTTCAAGGTGGAGCACATCAGATACTGGGATTTGGAGGCCAATATCTTGACCCCAGAAAGAATAAATCCACAACTTCCCACAGTATCCAACATCAGGAATAGATGCCTGGATCATATACTGAGGGAGCCCCCAAAATCACAGATGAAGATCTAGCAACCTTCACATGAGTTACTGTAGAATAGGCCAGAAAAAAAGACCAACCAGAAGTAGTCATGGGTAGAAGTGCTCCTTTCAATTATTTAAATAATTAGCTTTTTTTATACTATGTTATGTTTTGCTAGAGATTTATCTTCATGTTTGGTTTTGGTCTTTTTGAAAGGGGTGTTGGAGTGCTCCTTTAGCATTTTTTATAATTGTATTTTTGGGATACTGATCTATTAATATTGATTTTGCACTGTCTGGGATCCTTCTTTAACTCAATAAACTGTCTGTTCTATAAATAGGGATGGGCCAAACAGCCCCCCCCCCCCCCGATTCAGTTTGCTCCAGAACTCTCAAACATTGCAAAAGTTCAGAACCGAATGATGAACCCCATTGAAGTCTATGGGAGCCGAACATGAAAAATCAAAAGTCCCCATTTTGAAGGCGCATATGCAAAGTATTGTCCATAAAAAGGGTATGGGGGCCCAACTACTGGAGGACATGTACCAATGCAAAACAAAAATGTCCAAAAAATATTGTTTTAAAGGAGCGGTGAGTCTAATGATGCTTAAAGTGAAACAATAAAAATTTAAAATGTATTTAAATATAATGCCTGGGGGTCCCCTTAGTCTGCCTGCAGAAAAACTGATATTTATAATGTCAAAAAAATGACATTTAAATAGATTTTTCCTTCAAGCTTTCTTTATATGGACAAGCTGGAATTTAGACACTGGGCACGTGGGTGGCAGGGGGTGCATTTTTTTTCCGATGAAGCAACTGGGGCAGAGAAATTTGCCTGCTATACTCTACAGCTGGTGGAGTTCAGCTGGCAGACGTGTTGCAAGGACCTGTGAAAGCCTTTGCTATACCATCGTCCCTATCAGTAGAGGCTGCTGAGATGTCATGAAATATAGCAGGGGTAGACATGAAAGTTGAGGAGTGAGGAGGGGAAGAATTGTGTTCCTTGTGTGTGGATTTCAGGTAGTCTTGTCAACAGGCTGAGTCGTGAGAGGTTAAATGCCTTATCATGCATGTGGTACCAAATAGCTGGAGTTTTTGCCACGCTTTATCTGCTTTCAGCAGAGATTGCAAATTGCATCAGTGTGATTGGCTGCACATTTGCTAAAAAAAGGCCCAGACAGCTGAGTGGTGGAAAGTGGGTCGGGAGATAACAGCTCAACAATCCAATGGAATACTCTCTACTCTTCCATGATGACTGCATCTGGAGGACATTTTTGGGGTTGTTTCTCCCCCTCACTTCCCTCCTCTGCTCTATTTGGCACCCAAGTCGCATCAGTGACCTCATCATCATCATCCCCTCCATTCTCATCATCACTGGAGCCAACTTGGCAATACATTGTGACTGGGGGAACATAACTGCCAATTTGTGGTTTATCAGTGTTCTACCCTCTCTGTAGGCTCATGTTACTCCCTTCTTCAACCTCAGAACCAACATCAGAATCAAGTAATCTCTGTGCATCCTCAAGAAACAAGTGGCTGACCCTGTGTTCAAATAATTCAACTGACACCTCCATGCATGATGCTGGGGCTTTATGCAGGAGTAGCTGTGGACAAGGAGGCAGAATAAGTTGCTCTGGCAGCTGTGGTGGATAGCAAACTCATGTCAGCTTGGGTCATAGAGGATGAGGAGGATAAGGATGGTTTAGTAAGATAGTCCACCACCTCCTCTGCATGCTGTGGCTGGATAGCACCGGCAACATCAATAAACAGAGACAAGTATGCCCTGCCTGAGGATGGACCATGTCCACCTTTGCCTGTGGACACAGACGCTGCTGGCCTCCTCATGGTGGCATGGGAATATCTGCCCCTCCTTGGTGGCCTTCCAGACATGATGGGGGGGGGGCTTATTACCCACATTTAATAGAAATTGAGAAATGTGTGATTGGATGCACTTTTTTTTTAATGAAAAGTGATGTTTGGTGAGCTATAAATTAAGGACTGACGCTGTCACTGTAAACACTATAAAAAATATATAAAAATATTTTCTTTTAGTCAGAAAAACTGCGGCTGACGATTTAAAAAAAAGATAACAAAAAAAGACAAAAAAAAACAAAACATGCAGCAACACTATGCTGACACATTATACGTGCACACTATACTAACACTACACTAACCCTTTACACCATGAGTCATATGTAAAGCTGTGTTAAACACTGCACTACACTAACACACTACACTCAGAGTCACAGTAAGTGAACACACTATCTCGCTAGTAGCAAATTGAGCCCCGTTCTATCTATCTCCACTCCAACACAATGCAAAAGCTTCTTAAGGGATGTTACCTTTTGTAGTGTGGGATTGGACTACAAGCCAAGCCATAATTGGAGAACGTCATCACTTTGTCTAATCAGGCAATGAAGGTGCTCTGGTGCCCTAATTGGTGAAGCCTTGTACCTGACCAGAAGTCAGTGCAAGGTTTTATCCAATTAGGGCCCTAGAATGTACTGTGAATTCTGCAGTGCATTGTGTGGTGCTCTGTGGGCGAACATCCCACCGAGTGACCTGCAAATTCAGGTGTTAACGGAACGGACGAACAGACAATGTTCGGACCAAACTTTTGCTCAGCTCGAACCGTAGGCGCAACATTGTCTATAAAATTAGACTTAAGCCAGCTATAGACAGTTCAAACAATGTATGGGCAGGCTGATTGTACCCAAGTCGATCCATTGATCGACTTGGGAACAACCAGCATGTCGGATTTCTGCATGCGATTACTGACAGAAGCTGTAGCCGCTAGCAATAATTACTGTATTCTGCCAGCAGGGACAGCTCCCCATGCCTCTCCCCCTCCAATGGGTGAACAGAATAGATCCACAGAATAGATCCAGGGATTTCTCCATCAACACTGACTTTAATGATGGGGGAATTGAGTGGTTTTCTTTCCTGCAACCAATTGTATAATTTATGGCTGGCATTAGGGTGGGAAAAAAATGTACATCCATTAGGAGAATTCTACTAGTATAGGATAAAAATAATTGTCACACTTGAATTTGCCACCCCAGAGCACCTTGTCCCCATGTTGATGAGGAAAAGGGCCTCTTCCTGACAACCCTGGCCGTTGGTTGTCAGGGTCTGCGGGCGGGGGGCTTATCAGAATCCGAGAGCCCCTTTAATAAGGGGGCTCCCAGAATCCGGCCCCCCACCCTATGTGAACGATGTATCCCTACCTATTCACCTGAGGGAAAAAGTGTACACATAAAAAACACAACACAGGTTTTTAAAATACTTTATTAAACTGCTCCGGGGGTCTTCTTCTGTCTTCGGGGGTCTTCTCGCCAGACTCCTCCACTATCTTCTGCTCTTTTACTAGCTCTTTTACTAATGGAGGAGCCCGGCTTTCTCCTTGGTCGCCGCCGCTGTCCGGGGGTCTTCTTTTGACTTCGGGGGTCTTGACCTGCTCTTCAGTAGTCTTGTCCCACTCTTTGGTTCTTTTTGCCGGATGTCCACTTTCTTCTTTCAGCTCTTTAACTAGCCTTGGCCAGGTCTTGTTGCCGCCTTCTTCTTCTCTTCTTCTCTTCTTCCTTCCGATGTTGACACGACACTCTCTCCAGCCTTAATGGCAGGGACATGTTGTGCGGCGACTTATATAGGGATAATGGGTGGGATCACTGAGTGATGTCACATGGTGACCCCACCCCGTATGATGTCACAGCCCCAGCATCCTCCGGGACTGTGACATCATAAGGGACGAGGTCACAGGTGACATCACCTGGTGACCCCGCCCATTGTCCCTATATTAGTCACCGCACAACACGTCCCTGCCATTACGGCCAGAGAAAGAATCATGTCAACATCGGAAGAAGGAAGAAGAAGAGAAGAAGAAGAAGAAGCAGAGGAAGCAGAAGGCGACGGCGTCAGCAACAGAAGACCAGGCCAACGCTAGTAAAAGAGCTGAAAGAAGGAAGCAGAGGCCTGGCAAGAAGAACCAAAGAGTGGGACAAGACCCCTGAAGAGCGGGACAAGACCCCCGAAGTCGGAAGCAAAAGAGCAGAAGATAGTGGAGGAGTCCGGCGAGAAGACCCCTGAAGACAGAAGAAGACCCCCGGAGCTGTCTAATAAAGTATTTAAAAAACCTGTGCTGTTTTTTTATGTACACTTTTTTTCCCAGGTGAATGGGTAGGGGTACATGGTACAACGGCCAGGGTTGTCAGGAAGAGGCCCTTGTCCTCATCAACATGGGGACAAGGTGCTCTGGAGTGGGGGCCGCAGGGCCCCCCTCCCAAAAGCACCCCCCATGTTGAGGGCACTCAGCCTGGCACGGCACAGGAGGGGGCGCTGACTCTTCCTCACCCCCTTTCATGACCGGCCGGGCTGCGTGCTCGGATAAGGGTCTGCTATGGACTTTGGGGGGACCCCCACACTGTTTTTTTGGGCGTAGGGGTTTTTCTTTAAATCCATACCAGGTGAAGGGGCTCACAAAGTGTCAATCTCGCCGAAGGAGGCGGTGACATTCACTTCCTTCGTTAGTTCCGTCTACCTGGAACCAAGTTCAAAATTAACAGACTTTTCTCAGTGTGTGGGCAAGTCCATTCATTTAAAAAGTCCGGCGGACTAGCACACAGACGGGCGGATTGTCCACTGGACTACCTAGTCTGGCGGACAATTTTGAGTCAAGACTTCTTTCTAAGTCCGCCGGACTTTTGGGAAGAAAAAGTCCGCCGGAGCCCACACACGGGCAGATTGTCCGGTGGACCAGAGTCTGCCGAATAATCCGATCATGTGTACGCGGCATAAGAAGCTGCACAAGATGAAAAAAAAAATTCCTTTTGCCAAAATAGGCATGCATCTTCATGCGGTAGACTGAGCAGATAAATTAGAGGACTTCTGGACTCAATATCTGTGGCTCAAATGTGAAGTAGACAGACTGTCTAAAAGGTACTATTGTAATAACAGGTGTAGTATGGGGTTCTTCTGCCCCATTTCAAAATCTCCTAATAGAGGTCTAGGGCATACTTGAAGTTGGGGTCCAAAATAGGATTGTGTCATGGGTGATGTCAGAGGGTGTTTAAAGCCTTTGCCAGCAGATTACTGCATTAACTGTGCAAACTGATGAAAATTACAAGGTGGATATTAAAAATGTTGTGGTCATGTTGTAGGTCCTAGCCTCATGCTTCAGAGCAAAATAAGACTCCGAAAATAAAAACCTTACACTTCTGGGATTCCAAGAAAGCATCCCTATCAACAATAGAGGAGTAGGGGTGTTGCAGCGGAATGTCTCCTGTATATCTATTATTATTATTATTATTATTCAGGATTTATATAGCACCAACAGTTTCAACAGAGCATTGCACCCCCCTGTTTGGGAGTTCTGCTGGGAACTGAACAGGGGGGTGCAATGCTCTGTTGAAATGTTCTAACCTGAACAGAGAACGCCATTGAAGTCTATGGGAGCCGAACGGAAAAAAACAAAAAAATATATATTTAAGGCTTATTTGCAAGAAATTGGCCATAAAATGGGTATGGGGGTCTGGGTCCTCTGTGGGACATGTATCAATATTTTTTTTTTTTAAAGATTGTTTTTTTTAGGAGCAGGGATTTTAATTATGCTTAAAGTGCAACAATAAAAATGACACATTCTTTTAAATATAGTGCATGGGGGGTCCCCTAATGTGCCTGTAAAGAGGCCCATCTGTAGCGTGCATAAAACATGCTACAGCAAAAATGACATTTCTAAAGAAAAGAAAGAGTCAAATCCTATTTAAAATGGCTTGTGGAAACAGTTGCCGACACCCGGCTATTGAAAAAATAAAAACAAAAACAGCGTGGAGTGCCTCCCAAAATCCATATCAGACCCTTATCCGGGCATGCAGCCTAGCAGTGAGTGCCCCCCCCTCCTGAACCATACCAGGCCACTACCCTCAACAATACCCCCTGCCCTGAATCACCTTTTCCCCAAGTTGATAGGGACAAGAGCCTCTTCCCGACAACCCTGGGCTGTGGTTGTCGGGGGATTATCAGAATCTGGAAGCCCCCTTTAACACGAGGACTCCTGGATCCCGCCCCCCACATAGTACACCTACCCATTCCCTATAAAAGTGTCAAAAAGTGATAACCACATGAGATTTTTCACAAATCCTTTTTAAAAAATAAAAAAATTGTGTCCCTTGATGTAAATCTGTAGTCAATCATGCTGACTTAAAAAATAGAAAAAATGAAAACGCTCCTCCTGGGAGACGCCCGCTCCATGCTTTGACATTACTTATATAAGAAAGGGGTGGGGCCACCTGGCTACTTCACCCAGTGACACTGCCTCCTTATGATGTCATGTGATGTAACGTGACGCCAGAAGGGGCGGTTCCACCAGGTGACGTAGCCAGGTGTCGCCTATCAGTGCCCATCAGTGTCGCCTATCAGTGGCCATCATTACCGCCTATCAGGGCCCGTTAGTACCGCCTATAAGTGCCGCATAGCAGTGCCCATCAGTGCCGCATAGCAGTTCAGCCTCATCAGTGCCTCCTCATCAGTGCCGCCTCATTAGAGCCCATCAGTTCCACCTCATCAGTGCACATCAATGCTGCCTTACCAGTGCCCATCAATGCCACCTACCGGTGCCCATCAGTGCAACATATCAGTACAGCTTCATCAGTGCACATCAGTGAAGGAAAAAATTACTTTGCATTTTATAAAAGATTGTTTTTTTTTTAAGTGTTGATCTTTTTTCATTTGTTTATCAAAAAATAAAAAAACCCAGTGGTGAATAAATATCACCAAAAGAAAGCTTGCGTACAGTGTTGCATAACCGCACAATTATCATTCAAAATGCAACAGCACTGAAAGCTGAAAATTGGCCTGGGCAGGAAGGGGTGAAAGTGCCCAGTAAGCAAGTGGTTAAACACGACTTTAATCATCTGTTTGGATATCAGAAAAACATGCTTTGTTGGTGAGAGGCAAAGATGAATTTGCTCATTCATAGATAGTTCCTTATTTTTCCAGTGCTACTACTTGAGATCTGGTATTACAACATCATAAGACAGTTAAAAAGGCATCTAGTAAAAATATTCATCAATAGGAAATGATCGTTACTCATATGAGCATGGAAATAGCATTAGAAATTACATTGTACTTCTAATATAATCCTGCTTGTTCACTATTATGGCTGCTATAAGTCCCACCAGACCCTTTTCACACTGGGGAGCTTTTCAGGCGCTAAAAATAGCGCCTGAAAAGCACCTGAAAAGCTACTCTCAAGCCACCCCAATGTGAAAGCCCGAGTGCTTTCACACTGGGGTGGTGCGCTTGCAGGACGGAATAAAAGTCCTGCAAGTAGCATCTTTGGGGTGGTGGGGGAGCGGTGTTTACACTGCTCCTCCACCGCCCCTGCCCACTGAAATTAATGGGCAGCGGTGCCAAAGTGCCTGCTACACGGGCGCTTTTAACCCTTTCTTCGGCTGCTGGGGGGGTTAAAAGTGCCCAGCTACCGGCAAAAAAAAGCACAGCTATCACACTGGTAAAGCACCGCTAAAACTAGTGGTGATTTACCACCTGCACCGCCTCGGTATGAAAGGAGTCTAAGGAGTTTGCCAGGTGAAAGAGGCCATTGTTGTAGATAAGGTTCCCTAGAAGAAGTAAAGCATCAATTCTTCATGAGATTTGGTACCAACAAGGTTGAATGTACAAGGATCACCTGCACCAGAGACCACTTGGGAATAAAAAGAAATTGACTTGGAGGAGTGCAACGTAAACGGTAATAAACTGGGAAAGTTGGCTGTGAGAATATCTGTATGTTAATGCACAGAGGATTAAAAACAGACTGAAGATTTCAATTTAAATTAAATATTGTAGACTTCACCTCCGTAACATCTCTAAAATACGCCCCTTTTTAACTAAGGATATCACCATGCTACTCATTCACTTCCTTGTTATCCCTCGCCTCGACTATTGCAACTTTCTCATAGGCCTACCTCTCCATAGGCTAACCCCTCTTCAGTCTATCATGAATGCTGCTGCCAGACTCTACCTTACCAGCCGCTTAGTGTCTGCCACCCCTCTCTGCCAATCCCTACACTGGCTCCCAATCACCCAGAGAATTAAATTCAAAATACTAACCACAACATACAAAAAAGCCCAATACAACTCTGCCCCAGCTACATCACCAAATTTGTCTCCAAATATCACCCAAACCGTCCTCCCCACTCCTCTCAAGACCTCCTGCTCTCAAGCTCCATTGTCTCCTCCTCCCATGCTCATCTTCAGGATTTCTCCAGAGCCTCTCCCATCCTCTGGAACTCTCTACCTCAATATGTCTGGCTATCTCCTAATCTAGCTGCCTTTAGCCGATCCCTGAAAACTCATCTCTTCAGGGAAGCCTATCACGCCTCCAACTAAGCTTCTACCACTTCCATCAGCTTATTCCCCACAATTACAACCTTTTGTACCACCTCCCCCTCCCTATTAAATTGTAAGCTCTTCTGAGCAGGGCCCTCTTAACCCTCTTGTATTTTATTGTATTGTAACTGTATTGTCTCCTTTTTATATTGTAAAGTATTGTGTAAAGTGTTGGCGCTATATAAAACCTGAATAATAATAATAATAATAATAATATGTCCAGGGGGGGGCGTGGCTACCGAGCTACTGCATGGACGCGTAGGCAGTTAGCTCCGTGCTAGAGTCCGGGAAAACAACCCTTAAAGGAGAGCGATTCGACTCCACTCCGGTACCACCTGCTTGGGAAACATCCCTCACTCCTTAGCCATGGCCAAGAAGAGAAAAGGAGTCTCGCAATTGCAGAAACTACATCACTTCTTCCCGCAAAAAGACCGAGGCCTACTCCAAGATGGCGCCGGAGACGCTCCGTCGCCCACATCCAGCGGCTCCTCCACCTCCACGCCTAGCCCAGGATCCCGGGCATCCGCTCGCCGCGATCCCCCAGATGTCTCCACTCCTATGTCCCGAAGCCCGGCGAAGTCTAAACCCAGACTGTCGGTGGATGCAAACGACGAAAAGGTGAGCGCTGACCGTGACGGCCTAGACGACACCAGGGAGCTAGCAGAAACGCTTCAATCCTTTCCTACCACAAACCAACCGGTGTCTGACACCACATTGAAAGACATGTTAGTGTCCCTTCGCAGCTCCCTCCACGCAGACCTAATGGACTGTATGAGAAGCTTTAGAGCAGACATGGGGGAGCTGGGCGAAAGAGTGTCACATGTAGAGGAGAAAATGGGAGACTATGCCTCTTCATATAATTCACTGGTAGATGCCCACAATGAACAGGCCGATGAGGTGGCATGGCTTAGGTCAAAGGTCGCCGACCTCGAGGACCGATCCCGCCGCAACAATCTCAAGTTGAGAGGGGTCCCCGAAGTGATCACCTCAGGTCAGCTACTGCAATACGCACAAGATATGATGCACTCCTTTCTTCCGGACGCATCTGCTTCTGACTTGGTAATCGATAGGATCCATCGTATCCCCAAGCCGTCCCACCTACCAGACAACATCCCTAGAGATGTCCTCATGAGAGTACACTTTTACCATATCAAGGAAAGTTTTATGTCTGCATACCGCAAAAATAAGCAACCGCCTGAATGCTATGCAAATGTTCAACTTTTTGCGGACTTGTCTCAGTATACCATGCAAAAACGCAAAGCCCTGGTAACCATTACTAAGGCCCTGCGCAATCATGCCATTATATACCGCTGGGGATACCCTGCTAAACTGCTCATTACCAAAGACGAACGAGTGACTGTAGTGAATTCGCTGGAAGAAGGGCTACAGCTTCTCCGCACTTGGGATATCCTCCCAGCTACACCTGAGACACACGCTTCCTCTCCGCCTTCACTGGATATCAGCAAGACCTGGCAGGTCGTGTCCAGAAAACACAAGGCTGCCTCCTCTAGAAGACACACTTGATCTCTCCCTTGTTAAATTCCACTAAGAATGTGATCACCCGGCTCTAACAGCACGTATGCCACCGAGTGCTTACACACCCCATGACATTTAGTGCAGTAATTCTGCCACGGGCCCATGCACAAGGCCCTTTTCTTAGTATTGAGCATGTTGTAGCTCTAAGTTTTTTCTTATTTTCTCTGTACGCAGGTTTTTTTTTTTCTCTTCCCTCCCGCTCCCTCTCTTTCACCTCTTCTTCCCAGGATGGACTTTGCCGTTTCTTCCGGATTTTTCGTCTTGTCTCTGAAGACCACCTCCACAACTGGACATCGGATGACCTCTATCCGCGCACTAGTACACGGGTATGCCTACTCCTATCTTCCCCTTGTGATTTTTACAAATGATGAAAGTTGTTACCTTCAATGCACATGGGCTTAACCACCCAGCTAAAAGGGCTGCTCTTTGGAAAGAGGCCAGTAAATTGAGAGCTGACATCTTATGCATACAGGAGTCGCATCTCACACCACAGGACCAGCATAGACTTAAACACAGGAACTACCCCCATGTTTTTCAAGCTTCGGTGCCACATAAACATAAAGGTGTTGCTATTGTTATTAGTGCCTCGGTAACATTCACCCTTCAGTCTCTTATCGCCGATCCAGAAGGCCGTTATGTTATTGTTATTGGAGAATTTAACAGTAAGCTCTATACAATAGTCAGCCTCTATGCCCCTAATTCTCATCAGTTGAGATTCCTTAAAAGGCTGTTGAAAAAAGTGGCCGCAGTAAAACAAGGTACCCTATTAATTGGGGGCGACTTCAATATCACTTCGGACTACACTATCGACACTACTTCCAAATCCAAAAGGCCTCTACCTACACTGCAGTCCACTCTACATTCAGAAGAACTATATGACATTTGGAGGTGTCAACACCCTGGCGAAAAAGACTTTTCCTTCCGCTCAGCCAGGCATAACACATATTCGCGTATTGACATGATTATTGGGGATAGAAATTTGTTAAGGGCAGCATCCTCCTCCGCTATCCATGATATCTCTTGGTCCGACCACGCTCCAGTTTCAATTGTGGTAGCGGAGAAGGATGCCCCGATGGGTGATTTTGTGTGGAGGGCCGACTCCAGTCTGCTTCGGATACCCAGTCTTGTGACCTCTTTAACAAAAACATTACAGGAATTTTTCGATATTAACACCAATTCTGTTTCTGACCCTATGACGTTGTGGTGTGCCCATAAGGCATATATGAGAGGTATACTCTTACAACTTAGCTCAAAATTGAAAAAACAAAGATCAGCCAAATTAGACTCTCTGCTTCAAGAAATTAAAAATCTTGAAGCTCAAAACAAGGTCACTCCTGGGGCTTCTTTGGCGGACAGGTTGACGGCTCTCCGTTATGAACTGAGGGGACTACTTATAAGTTTTCACGACAAATATATCAAAGCTTTACGACTTAATCATTATGCATATGGCAACAGAGCCGGGAAATTACTTGCTAACAAATTAAAAGAACATAGGACACGCAGTAGAATCCCCTTTATCAGAAACACCTCTGAAGGTGCCAAAATTTCGGACCCTAAGGGTATAGCAGATGCCTTCGCCACATACTACTCCTCTCTCTACAATATTGACAAAGACCCCAATACAGTTCAACCCCTGGAAGACGATATCCAGGCCTTTTTACAAAATCTTAAACTCCCAACCCTATCCCATGCACAGCTGACATCTCTAAACGCCCCTATATCAATGACGGAAATTCAAAAGGCCATCAATACACTGCCCCTAGGCAAATCTCCAGGACCCGACGGCCTCCCAAACGATTACTATAAAGTTTTCAAGACACTACTATCCCCGACTTTACAAGCTGTTTTCTCCAATGCGATTCTAAATGCCTCCTTCCCTCCAGAGATGCTTAAAGCATATGTGGTCACAATCCCTAAACCTGGTAAAACTCCAGATACCCCCTCGAATTTCCGCCCTATTTCTCTCCTAAACACTGACGTTAAACTCTATGCAAAAATTATAGCCCTGAGACTTCTAGACATTCTCCCTTCCTTAATCAACCCTGACCAATCAGGTTTTACAACAGGCAGACAACCCTCTGACGCTACGCGGAGAGTTGTCGACTTGCTCCAACATGCCAAATCCTGTCGGACGCCTTCTCTGCTCCTCTCTTTGGATGCGGAGAAGGCGTTCGACAGGATACATTGGGGGTATATGATCCATGTCCTTAAGAAATTTGGCTTTGCTGGACCCATACTATCGGCTATCCTGGCCCTTTATTCGTCACCTTCTGCTCAAGTATATACCTCCAACTCATTATCCCGAACTTTTAAAATCACGAATGGCACTAGACAGGGATGCCCCCTCTCACCTTCTATCTTTAACTTACTTATAGAACCCCTTGCAGAAAAAATTAGATCACATCCAGATATAATAGGCTTTACCTTTTGTAACACTTCCCACAAGATTAATTTATTTGCGGATGATGTCATCTTATTTCTAGACACCCCCACACACTCTTTACCCTCCGCCCACTCTGTCCTACAGAACTTTAGCCAAATTTCATACTATAAAATAAATTATTCCAAATCCTTAATTCTACCGATCAATGTCCCTACGAAACTCAGGAACTCCTTACGAAACTCACTCCCATATACCTGGAGCGATGATGGCATTACTTATCTAGGTCTCAGGATAGTTGCCGACCCAACGGAATTGGCTAATATAAATTACCGCCTGCTCTCCGACCAGTTGCTTAAAGAAACCACCCGAATCTCTAAAGTAGAACTCACCTGGTCGGGAAGATTGGCATCCTTTAAAATGCTCCTCCTGCCACAAATCCTATACGTATTTCGTACACTACCTGTACCTCTTTCACCCACACACCTAAAAAAACTTGACGCCATCCTTACTAACTATGTCTGGCAATCTAAAAGGCCTAGGTGCTCAAAGGCCCAATTAATGAAGCATAGAAATGCAGGAGGTGTGGGTTACCCAGTACTTCTAGATTATTATAGAGCTTCGATGCTCGTTCAACTCAAAAAGTGGTTTCGGGATACAGAGATCTCCCCATGGGGAGCCATTGAACAAGCGTTAAGCCCTACTAGAACATTGAGATCTATGTTGGTGATAGATATGTGGAAACCATTTCCACTTAAAGGATTACCGCTGACTATACAAGCCTCCTTGCAGGCGTGGAGAGCTCTCTGCACTGCCCCCTCCTCAGGGGATAATCTGATTGATACCCCCATCCCTATAGACATCTTGGCAGATATTATTCCCAATACACCCACTAGAAGATGGAGGGATAAGGGAATTGAGTTTATTGCTGACCTATTTCAAGACAATTCTATAAAATCTTTCGATATTCTCGAAAAACAATATGGGCTCCAAACCCGAGACAGATACCCCTATGGTCAAATCTCCCATTTTTTTGGGTCATTGCCCTCCCACAAATTGTATGTCCATGAACAAGCGTGGAAATATTTTACCTCAACACAGACCCAAAAGAAGGGAATATCCATATTCTACTTACTTTTTCAACAAAAAACAGTCTTTTCTAAAACATCATCCCACATTAAATGGGAGAGGGACCTGGCAACCTCTTATACCACTCAACAGTGGCAATCCGCATTTAGGACTTTATATAATGCTACCAAATGTATTACACACTGGGAACTTCACCAAAAAATTGTCCTGAGATGGTACTTGACACCTTATCGTCTGAGCAAATTCTCCCAGGCCCATTCACAGTTATGTTGGAGAGGATGTGGTGACATAGGTAGCCTTCAACATATCTTATGGTCTTGTAAGAACCTATACAGTTTCTGGAACTCAGTGTTTCGTTTGATTTCCTCCACCACAGGAATGCTCACCCCCCCTAGTATAAGTCTAGCTCTTTTGAACATAGGTATAGAGCTCTTCCCGCCAGATCTCCGCACTGTGGTTATCCATATACTTTTGGCTGCTAAATCTCTTATAACAAAACGTTGGAGGAGTGATATAGCGCCAAATATATCCGATCTATATCATGTTCTTCAGCTCACCTCCACATATGAAATCCTCCTGGCCCGGAAACGAGGGTCGGAGGGAAAGGTTTTGCGGTCCTGGAAAGTCTGGCTGGAACAGCTCCCTGCGTGAACCCCTTAGAATAAATATTCTGAAGACTATCTATTAAAATTTAATGATCTTCCTTCCTGGCGTAATATATATTACTGGTTGATTATTTTGGAATGTACCTGATCAAACATAGAGGCTCATCCGATACTTATACAAACACCTACTCACCAATCTTCTCCATCCTTCCTTGCTCTTTCTTCACCCTTCCCTGCTTCCTTCTTTCTCTTCCCCTCTTATCCTGTCTCCTTTTGTCCTACTTCTCTCCCTTGTTACATATGTTAGTTCCTCTACGCCTCTGAGTGTAATTTGTTGTCATGTGACATGAAACGGATAATGTTATACTCCATCCTAAAACTGATGACACTAAAGATAATTTTGAATTAATTGTCCAACTCCTCATATGATTGTTACATGTTGTATGCCTTTTCTTAGTCATACTATTTTCTGACGTATGTATCCTTTTTGTTTTGTATAACCAAAAATCTTTTCAATAAAAACTATTGTGAAAAAAAAATAATAATATGTCCATTAAATTATTTACAAAGTCTATTTTTTGTCAAATTTTTATCATATTTTAAAAATGCACAAGAAAATTATCTTTCATTTGAGACCAATATATACCTTTATTATCTTTGACCACTATAGACTTTTCCCTGTTAGTTATAAATCTGTTGTTGTAAAACTGTTCTCACTAGTAATTTGCAAATATGGAAGAAAACCCAATATTCCATCCAGCAGACATAGGTCAAGATGTAGCGCACATGCTTGAGCTGATCTACCAATCTGCCTGTAGTCATATGGTTCTCATATTGCAATGCTCACAGATGCCAACAAAATCTGAAATGTTTCTGGCTCATTTCATTGCATTCTGTTAAATACTCCTTCATATGTACATAAAAGACCTGGGTTCTGATGTATTGTGGGTATTGCTGGAACTGAAGCACAATTGAGCTTTTGATAAAGTTTAGTCACAAAAATTATAAGCATTTTTAGTGCTTTTATTGAGATATCATCTCTTGAAAATTTTTCTGCCGAACTGTACGTTTATCCCAGTCAAAGCACTCCATTCAGAAGGAAAGGTCTTGGCATTTATATTCAATTAATTGGCAAGGGGAGATTAGTGAAGGCGTAGACGGAAATGTACGATTTCTTTCTGCTCAATTGAAGGCCTGGCAAGGGCTGAAAATTACTCATTGATAGGGCTTTATGTCTGTATGTAGAAGACATACAAGATAATAGAAACGTCATATTGGAAATGATTTGGTCATTCGTTATTTATCTAAAAATAATTAATTTAATTTACAATACTTTTAGCAAATTTAGAGCTTCCTCTGTTTTGTTGCAACAACACAACACAATAAGGCTAATCACTTATAAATGTTCACTTTGGAGTGCATATGCTTAGTTTGCAAAGTGCCTATTGGTAACCAGGGTAATGCTCTGTTCACTTTGAATACCAGTCATGTGGTAGCGCAAATATGTATTTTTCCCTCACACATTATTTGCTATCTTACCAATTGTCCTCCAGTAGGTTTTACTCCCTTCAAGACCAGGGCATTTTTTGCTATTCAGCACTGTGCTGCTTTAACTGGCAATTGCTTAGTCATGCAACACTGTACTCAAATTAAATTTATCGATTTTTTTTCACACAAATAGAACTTTCTTTTGGTGGTATTTAACCACTTCCCGACCAGCGCACGACGATGTACGTCGACAGCATGGCACGGGCAGGCATATTGGCGTACATGTACGTCCAATATTCGTTGCCGCCGTGCCATCGGGAGCGCGCCGCCGGCGGCGCGCTCCCGCGCTGGTCGGGACCTCCGTGAGTCCGGTCGCGGGACCCGCGGACTCGATCGCCGCGGGCATCCCCGCGATCGTCTCACGGAGCGGCGGAATGGAGGAAATGCTGTATAAACAACATTTTCTCATTCTGCCTAGCAACTAGTGACGCTGATCTCTGCTCCATGTGATTGGAGCAGAGATCAGTGTACACTAAATGAAAGCCCAACCCCCCCACAGTTAGTAACACACCCCTAGGAACACTTAAAGAGGAAGTAAACCCTTCCAAACAACTTGGACCTATAGGTAAGCCTAGATTAAGGCTTACCTGTAGGTCCAAGCAATATCTCCTAAACCTATATGGTTTAGGAGATATTTGCCCGAAAATGGGCACCGCTGTCTACGGCGCATGCGCCGTAGACAGCGGCGCGCAGGCGCACTAAATGCGGCAAATCCAAGAATGGATTTGCCAAATTTGTCGACTCCCGTGCGCATGCGCGGGAGTGACGTCATCGCGGCTTCGCCGTATGACAGCAACGGAGCTGCGAGGCGCGACTCCCGTGCGCATGCGCGGGAGTGACGTCATCGCGGTTGCGCCGCTGTCATTGGTCGGAGCTGCGAGACGCCACCAGCAAGATGGTCGCGGCGGACTACAGGGATCAGCGGCGACTTCGCTGGCTCCTGTGATGCATAGTAGTCCATTATGCTTTACCTTTGCAGGGAAAAAAAGAGGAAGTAAACCCATCAGGGTTTACTTCCTCTTTAAGCCCTACACTGCCACCCACAGGTTAACCCTTTCACTGCCAGTGTCATTTACACAGGAATCACTGCATTTATATAGCAGTGATTACTGTATAAATGACAATGGTCCCAAAAATGTGTCAAAAATGTCCGATGGGTCCCCGACAATGTCGCAGTCACAATAAAAATCGCAGATCGCCGCCATTACTAGTAAAAAAAAAAATAATAAAAAATTATTAATAAAAATGCTATAAAACTATCCCTATTTTGTAAACGCTATAACTTTTGCGCAAACCAATCAATAATCGCTTATTGCGATTTTTTTACCAAAAATATGTAGAAGAATACGTATCGGCCTAAATTGAGGGAAAAAAATGTTTTTTTATATATTTTTGGGGGATATTTATTATAACAAAAAGTAAAAAATAATGCGTTTTTTTCAAAATTGTCGCTCTATTTTTGTTTATAGCGCAAAAAATAAAAACCGCAGGGGTGATCAAATACCACCAAAAGAAAGCTCTAATTGTGGGAAAAAAAGGACGTCAATTTTGTTTGGGAGCCACGTCGCACGACCGCGCAATTGTCAGTTAAAGCGACGCAGTGCCGAATCGCAAAAAGTGGTCTGGTCTTTGACCAGCAAATTGGTCCGGTCTGAAAGTGGTTAATCACCACTCTTTTTTATTTTTTTTGACATACTGCGTGCAGTGCATCATCATCATATGACTGGTGTGGCAGTGATCAGGGATACTGACTGGTGACCATGTGTAAAAAAAAAAATGCAACTATGATTGCTTGTTACAGTGATGATCACTGTAACAGTAATCGTCTACACTGTCATGAATGGCTTTCATTTGTGATTCATTGTTTACTATTGTGATGCTGTGCTTGGCCGCAGCTATCACATGGTACAGGGTGCTGTGATTGGCCTAGGTACCATGTGATCATTGATGACCAATCACATGTAAGCAGGTTTAAAAGGGTTCTTCTGCCCCATTTCAAAATCTCCTAATAGAGGTCTAGGGCATACTTGAAGTTGGGGTCCAAAATAGGATTGTGTCATGGGTGATGTCAGAGGGTGTTTAAAGCCTTTGCCAGCAGATTACTGCATTAACTGTGCAAACTGATGAAAATTACAAGGTGGATATTAAAAATGTTGTGGTCATGTTGTAGGTCCTAGCCTTATGCTTCAGAGCAAAATAAGACTCCGAAAATAAAAACCTTACACTTCTGGGATTCCAAGAAAGCATCCCTATCAACAATAGAGGAGTAGGGGCGTTGCAGCGGAATGTCTCCTGTATATCTATTATTATTATTATTATTCAGGATTTATATAGCACCAACAGTTTCAACAGAGCATTGCACCCCCCTGTTTGGGAGTTCTGCTGGGAACTGAACAGGGGGGTGCAATGCTCTGTTGAAATGTTCTAACCTGAACAGAGAACGCCATTGAAGTCTATGGGAGCCGAACGGAAAAAAACAAAAAAATATATATTTAAGGCTTATTTGCAAGAAATTGGCCATAAAATGGGTATGGGGGTCTGGGTCCTCTGTGGGACATGTATCAATATTTTTTTTTTTTAAAGATTGTTTTTTTTAGGAGCAGGGATTTTAATTATGCTTAAAGTGCAACAATAAAAATGACACATTCTTTTAAATATAGTGCATGGGGGGTCCCCTAATGTGCCTGTAAAGAGGCCCATCTGTAGCGTGCATAAAACATGCTACAGCAAAAATGACATTTCTAAAGAAAAGAAAGAGTCAAATCCTATTTAAAATGGCTTGTGGAAACAGTTGCCGACACCCGGCTATTGAAAAAATAAAAACAAAAACAGCGTGGAGTGCCTCCCAAAATCCATATCAGACCCTTATCCGGGCATGCAGCCCAGCAGTGAGTGCCCCCCCCTCCTGAACCATACCAGGCCACTACCCTCAACAATACCCCCTGCCCTGAATCACCTTTTCCCCAAGTTGATAGGGACAAGAGCCTCTTCCCGACAACCCTGGGCTGTGGTTGTCGGGGGATTATCAGAATCTGGAAGCCCCCTTTAACACGAGGACTCCTGGATCCCGCCCCCCACATAGTACACCTACCCATTCCCTATAAAAGTGTCAAAAAGTGATAACCACATGAGATTTTTCACAAATCCTTTTTAAAAAATAAAAAAATTGTGTCCCTTGATGTAAATCTGTAGTCAATCATGCTGACTTAAAAAATAGAAAAAATGAAAACGCTCCTCCTGGGAGACGCCCGCTCCATGCTTTGACATTACTTATATAAGAAAGGGGTGGGGCCACCTGGCTACTTCACCCAGTGACACTGCCTCCTTATGATGTCATGTGATGTAACGTGACGCCAGAAGGGGCGGTTCCACCAGGTGACGTAGCCAGGTGTCGCCTATCAGTGCCCATCAGTGTCGCCTATCAGTGGCCATCATTACCGCCTATCAGGGCCCGTTAGTACCGCCTATAAGTGCCACATAGCAGTGCCCATCAGTGCCGCATAGCAGTTCAGCCTCATCAGTGCCTCCTCATCAGTGCCGCCTCATTAGAGCCCATCAGTCCCACCTCATCACATGTAAGCAGGTTAGTGAGATAGTTGCCCCAGTTATCCGGTTTCCCGCACTTTTTGCTGAGCTTTACCTCTCTCCCTGTGCTGACAATACAAGGGGGAGGGCTCTGCCCAGTTAGACAGTCTGCTGCATGGGAAATAAGACACAGACAAGCATTAGCATGCAATCTCCAGCTGCTTACAGAGAAGAGAGAAGGGGGAGCTATTTCACCTCGGAGAGCAAGCCTGCCTGCTGCCACATCCACCATGTAGTGGGATTGCTGGGACCTGCAGTCCTCCCTGAAGACACCAGTTCTGGAGATCTAACACTACGTTATGTACTGCACTATATGCACTATATGCACTATGTACTCTGCCTTGTATGGATCCTTTCCTGTGCAGGTAAGCTAGGGCAGCTACAACCCTGAATTTAGGGATTTGTTTAGGAAAAGACAGTTGCTTTGTTTCACATGCAGCCTGTCATTAGTTTATACATGTGCCAGGTGGGATAGCGTCTTGTGAGAGGAGTTGTTGTTGGCACTATCTTCATGAGACGTCCATCGGCAACGGGAGCAGATCAGCACCACAGAGGTCCTCAACCTGTGCACAGGTACAGAAGAGCAAGAGTTAAGCGAGTGTGCGCTCATGGAGTCCATGCTAGGTGCATGACTGGACCCCATTCCATTACTGGGAGTGAGGTAGTGGAGATACGCTGGACAGGTGGAGAGGGCATTGGCTAAGCATGTCCTAAATGCAACAGTGACAGTAGTGGTGTATATTAACATCAAGAGAGTTAACTAGGGATCAGTCATATGTACAAGTAAAGTTATCCCATGTGTAAGGCAGTGACCCAGTTCAAGGTGTCTAGTGTAGCCCAGGGGAACCCTGGAATCAGCTCATTGTGTAAACAGTCACAGCATGTATGATGACACACACATGTTGATGTAGCACTTGTATGACCACATCATCACACTTGCCCATTTATTATTTGAATACCCCAAATCCTCAAAATTGGACTATGCATGACTTATATATAAAAAGAAATGCGTTGATTTACTAAATGTAGATATTCAATCAGCTTTGTGAGTAAGGATAATCTGTGTCCACTTCATGCATCCAATCATGCACAATAAAAAGCTGATTAGTCCATGTCAATGTGTCTTCCAGTGAGGACACTATCTATGGAAGGATTTCCCTCACTTTAGAGCTATTTCCCTGAACTTCTTGTTGTATCTATGCGACAGGAAGTGAAGGGAAATCTGTCCAGTTGGACACACATGGCAAAACACAGTAGTTTTCACCCTTCCCTATGCTATGCAAAACTAAAACAAAACGTTTTGGTTTTGCATATACTTTATTAGCGTGGTCCTGATACATGGCTTATTCCATTAATATTTCAAGCTGACATGAATAGTTTCTTTAACGGATCCAATTTAAGTGAAAGCTTTAATTTCTATTTAAACAATGACACCTATACATTGAAATGTATAGTGAAAAATGTTTCCATACTTTGCATAGACAAACTTTGCATAGACAAACTCAAAACTTAATAATAATCATCTCTAAAATAGGATGATTTGGCAAATTATTTTCTCAAGAAGTGTGTGCGTGGGCTATATTCCCCTCTCCCCAAATTAATTAGCGCACAGTGTAAGTCTATTATCAAAGTTAATTAAAATACAAACCAACACCATCATTATAAATTAATTATATTACACAGCTATTATCTCTCCCCCAAGTTCATTAAAACACTCAGCAATTCAAGTACTTGCAGTGCGCATGGTATATGGATGATGCTCAACTAGTGAAATGAGGACCACATGCCACCATCCAGACTCTTACAGTGGTCCTCCTGTTAGCGTAAAATTGGCTGTAAGAAAGGTATCTGGATTTTTCTTCCCCTATCTACAAATGGGATGGACAGAAGGGTGTAGAAGACAATTAAGCAAGTATTGGAAGCAGTATTTATTATATTGTAAAACTATCTAGACATTTCTCCAGCTTTGCTCATCACTGTCTGATGCTCACTGGTCAGCGGAGTCCCAATTCATGCCTCACCATTTCCTCTATGTTACATCACAAATGTGGGCGTGTTAGACCCCTTTTGAGCCTCCCCAGTGTGAAAGCCAAGTGCTTTCACACTGGGGCTGTGCAATCCAGGACGGAAAAAATAGTCCTGCAAGCAGCGTCTTTGGGGTGTTGCGGAGCGGTGTATACCGGATCCTCCACCGCCCCTGTCTATTGAAATAAATGGGAAGCGCTGCCGAAGCACCTGCAAAGCGTTTCAGCAGCGGCGCTTTGCAGGCGGTTTTAACCCTTTCCTCAGTTGATAGCGGGGTTAAAAGTGCCCCGCTAGTGGCCGAAAAGCCCCACTATATCAGTGGTAAAGCGCTGCTAAAACTAGTGGTGCTGTACCGCTAACACGGCCGTGCTAGCAGTGTGAAAGGGCTCTTAATGTGGTGAACGATTGCATGGTGATCTCCTTGTTGATTAATCTGCCTGTTTGTGTGTGTGTTCAATTTTAATTAATGTGTAGTTTTCACCTGCAGAACACTAGACTGAGTGACCCAGGGACTGTGGGATGCGTAGTCTCTTTACAGGAAGTGTCAGTTCTTAGACTACAGAGGTCATGTATTAACCTGTGAAGTGCTATGCTGCATGCCTCCTGTTTGAACATAAACACTGACACAGGAATGTGAAGATTTTCTCGCCTATAGACTTAGGAGACAAAAAAATGTCACCATGAAACTACATGATCAATGTACTTTTTATGCAGGTTAACAACACAAAGTGCTGGTGGGAAGGTTTATAATGCCTTTAAATAAAAGTGGGCTTTTTTTGCAGGGGTGCCATTTTGGGGTTTACATTTTCTTCAGAGTATTCACAGAGATTTAGCAAGCATGACATTTTATTTATTAAAGAAAACCATACCTACATACTCCCCTAGATGGCTGCACCATCCATCCAAGCTGCAGCTGTCCCCCACCTGGCTCTACCCCGAGAACAGAGCCATCAAAGACTGCTGATTTCTCAGTTTTTACGTCTGCTTTAAACAAAGAGCAGTGACTACCAGTACTGCTGTGTGCTCTTTCCTGTGAAGGGGGTGGGTGTGGCTGGCTCATGCTCTCAGCAATGTGCTGAGAGACTGAACCAGCTACCGGTCAGGAATCTGGGTGGATTCCAACATTATTGTTGGGATCCCTATAGGTCTGTAACATCAGCCGACAGCAGTCTTTAGCTCACTGTCAACTGAATCTGGGTCACAAGAGTGCAGAACTAAGTGCACTTTTGTGTCCCACAGGAGAAGTATGGCCAAACGAGCTCTAGCTTACTCCTTTTTTAACATAGTTTTTCATCCTATTACTATTGTTATCAGCTTTTCAGAAAAGAGAAAAATAAGTAACTATAATGCCCAGTTGTTTTTATAGATTCAAGAATATAGCCCATTGCATGAAAGGCTGGAAGCTGTGTACTCAGTTTAGTAGGAAATAGCTATCCACAGGACCCTAAGAGAAACAAATCTTAAGTTCAGTCATTTGATGAAAAAAGCACATTTTGTAAGCACATAGCAGAGGCAGAGAAATTAAAAAAGTGTTGTTAATGTGTAAGGTAGGCCAACATTGATTGGCTGTTGGTCTCATGCGGACCCTGGATCTCCCCCTTGTCTTCTTGCATAAAACAGTCACCCACCTCTTCATTTAGAGGAACTTCCCCATATTTTACAACACTTCACCTGGCCAGAGGCCCGCCAAATACATATTCCCAGGCTGAGGCCTGTTACCCCGAATAAACAAATGTGTAGAAAAGTTGTATTTGCACTGCTTTACTGCACAAACATCACTCCAGAACAATTCTTCAGTTACATAAACTTTGCGGTACATTTCACAGTCCATGTCTCACTGAAATGTAATGCATTTCGAAGCAAACATTTCTTCTTCAGAAGGTCTTCAGAAGCCGGTGCACTGACACTTGCTACCACCCAATCAATACCTGTTATTCCCCACCATCTAGTGAGTTGCCAATTTGTTTTTAATCATTAAAACATACTCCTTAAGCTGCACTTAGTCTGGTGCTCCTTTTGTGTCTCATCTTTACCTAATGTTCATCGCTTCGCTCCAGGATGCTGCCTCCTAGTGTTGTTTTATCACAAACTTTTTGATATGGACTTGCATAATTGTTCTTACATGCAAGTGCCACTGTAATTTTATTATTTTAATCATTGTCAACATTGAATTATTAGCTAATGTTTTATTTCTCCACACATCATATCACTACAGAAGGGGTAACAATTAAAGGAAAACTAACACCTGCCAACAAATGTGATGGCTTTTATTGGCTAACTAAAAATTATTTTTAGTTAGCCTCTGTATTTATTTCTGGCTATCTTCCTTTTTGTTAGCATGCTAATAACTCATCAGAAAAGATAGCTAGCTTGGTTTCCAAAACCTGCAGATTATTTTGGCCCTTAAAATCATTTTTATATTAGTATTCTAGCGTTCACCTCTTGTGGCTCTAGCTCCACCCACATCCTGTAATTCTTTTTAGCAGTTAAATACATACTGCAGCAGTTCTGCGCAATTTATATTTTATAAAGAGATAGATATATAGATAGACATATCTATATAACAATTTTCTTGGGCTGCCTGGTTCTATACCAGTTGGCTGGCTACCTTTAGGTCTTGTTCAAGCTTTTCACTCATGGATAAACATAGGTAAATGCAATGACTAGTGATGGCCGAACGGTTTGCCCGGCGGTCGTTTCGCGTCGAATTTCAGTTGTTCGCGGTCCGCTCGTTCGCTCGCCTTTTTCCGTCGTTCGCCCCGGCGGACTTACGTGTTTAATGTGTAAAAGAACTTTAACCTATGATGACACGTCTATCATGGGGTACAGGACAGCCAATTGAGACATGACAGCACATGGACACTTGGACATTCCCCCTAACCTATAAATACACCCGATCCGGTGGCCATTTTACATTCTTTCTTCTGTCACTATAGGGAAAGGTTGCTGTGTGGAGTAGGGACAGATAAAACGCTAGCTATTTGGTACACAAAAGTTCTTTTCAGGACTGGTATAGGTGTTAGGTGTATATAGGTTTGCTGTGCTACTGATTCTTGCAGCAGCCTGAGTGTCTTTTGTCAGTTTAGAGAAAGGGAAAGGACGGTGTGTGCTACAGGGAGAGTCAGTTTAGTCGTCATCATCATCATCATCATCATCATCATCATAAGCTGTTACTATCAGGTCCACAAAAGATCTATTCCAGTAACCACTAATTGTTCCAGGCTCCTCTTTTTTTGCCACTTTGTATAGGGACAGGAAGGAAGCAGTGTGTCAGGCAGTGAGGGTCAGTTTAAAGACTTGCTGTTACTATTAGTTCCACAAAGGTTATTTTCAGGACTGGTATCAGTGGTATGGTAATAGGCTTGTACACGTATAATATTCTTTCTTCCAAATATAGAAAGAATATTATACTTGACTGCTGCCCTTCTGCTGCAGTCTGCTAATCATTCACAACTCACTTGTTCCACAAAGCTCTTTATCAGGACTGGTAACTTGGTCTGTGTAGGGTGCTACAGTACATAGGGTTGAGTGAGGTACAGTCTGCTGTTCTGTAAGGACCGCTATCGGTCCACAATAGATAGGGTTGAGGTGCACCACTGCTGACCGCTGCCCTATACTTCAGCAGTCCTTCATTGGTATAGGGACTGACGTACAGTCTGCTAATCACTAACACACAACCTGCTTGGTCCACAAAAGTTCTTATAAGGACTGGTAACTTGGTCTAGGGTGCTACAGTACATAGGGTTGAGTGCGGTACAATCTGCTGTTCTGTAAGGACTGCTATCGGTCCACAATAGATAGGGTTGAGGTGCACTACTGCTGACCGCTGCCCTATACTGCAGCAGTCCTTCATTGGTATAGGGACTGACGTACAGTCTGCTAATCACTAACACACAACCTGCTTGGTCCACAAAAGTTCTTATAAGGACTGGTAACTTGGTCTAGGGTGCTACAGTACATAGGGTTGAGTGCGGTACAGTCTGCTGTTCTGTAAGGACCGCTATCGGTCCACAATAGATAGGGTTGAGGTGCACCACTGCTGACCGCTGCCCTATACTGCAGCAGTCCTTCATTGGTATAGGGACTGACGTACAGTCTGCTAATCACTAACACACAACCTGCTTGGTCCACAAAAGTTCTTATAAGGAATGGTAACTTGGTCTAGGGTGCTACAGTACATAGGGTTGAGTGCGGTACAGTCTGCTGTTCTGTAAGGACCGCTATCGGTCCACAATAGATAGGGTTGAGGTGCACCACTGCTGACCGCTGCCCTATACTGCAGCAGTCCTTCAGCGGTATAGGGACTAAGAGTTTTGTCACAGGGTGATTTAAAAAATGACAGGCAGAGGAAGAGGCAGGCCCTTCCGCAGGGGTGGTAGGGGTAGGGCAGGAGCAGCCTATCAAGCATATAGAAGGTTGAGTTCCATCGCGTCGGGCAATCGCAAATAAGACGTCTGACCGGCAGATGGTGTCGCCGCTGAATGTCAGCAAGGCGAGCCATGGCCGTGTAAGATCTTCTGAAATGGGCCGAGATTTTCCTTGCCTGCCGCAAGATGTCCTGGACCCCAGGGTATTTGACAAGGAATCGCTGCACGACCAAGTTTAAGACGTGTGTCATGCATGGCACGTGCGTGATTTTGCCTTGAGCCAAAGTGGGAAGTTGCAGAAGGTGCGTTCAATTACTTTAAAGGACGCACCAGACTTGGTTGAGTGGCTCACTCAGCCTTACTCTTCTGCACCCTCCTCATCCTCTCGATCTGCACCCTCTTCTTCACTCTCTGCTATGTGCACCCCCAAAGACACTACCACCAACAACACCACCACCACCACCACCACCACATACCTTCCGCTTAAGTCACAGGAATTATTTTCCGATCCATATCAAGAGGACATTTCTGATGCGCAGCCACTCTTGGTATTGGATCAGGAAGAGGAGGTAGCAACAACTGCTACTCAGCAGTCTGACGACAGTACCCAGATCAGCCCAAGGAGGAGGTTGGTCCCCGGTGTTGCTGCCTACTCCGAGATCTCTACTTATAGGGGTGGGGAAGGTGAGGTTGATGATGACGTGTCTAGTGATGTCACGTGGGTGCCCACAAGAGAGGAAGAGGAGGGGAGTTCAGAGGGAGATATGGACCAGCAGATAGGGAGGAGAAGCAGGAATAACTTACATTGCACAGGAGGGACAAAGCAGACTGCAAATGTATCAGGAGCGAGTCATCGACCATGTACGGTCACATCTGGCGCTCCCAGGACACCGGCACATGGCTCCGCAGTGTGGGCTTTTTTTAATGTGTCCGCTGCTGACAATAGCGTTGCCATCTGCAATCTTTGCAGTCAACGCATTAGTCGCGGTAAGCCCAACACTCACCTAGGGAAGACCGCCCTAAGAAGGCACATGAGCAGCCATCACCGAGCCCAGTGGGAGCAACGGAACACACAAAGCCACACTGCAGGCTCTCACCGTCCAGCCTCGTCTTCTACTTCTCCTTCTCCTCTCTCCTCACAATTGTCCTCCACTCCACCTTCCATCACGCCAAGCTCACGTTTTTCTGCAAAAAGGCAGGCTTCCGTGGGCCTAATGTTCGAGCGTAAAAGAAAGATGACGCCGGATAACCCTCTTGCCCAACGGTTGACGGCTGGCTTGTCAGAACTGATAGCCCGCCAACTACTGCCATATAAACTGGTGGACTCGGAGGCCTTTCGCAAATTTGTGGCCATTGGAACACCACAATGGAAGGTCCCAGGAAGGAAGTATTTCTCACAGAAGGGCATCCCAGAGCTATATGGCCATGTTCAGCGGCAAGTGAATGTATCTCTGGCACACAGTGTCGGTGCCAGAATACATCTGACCACAGACACATGGTCTAGCAAACACGGGCAGGGAAGGTATATCACTTTTACTGCCCACTGGGTGAACCTTCTGACGGCCGTCAAGCATGTAACCCGTGGCACCCGTGTAGATTTGGTTTTACCGCCACGGATTGCATGCAGGCCTGACTCTTCTTCTCCTCCTCCTCCTACTCCATCCTCCTCCCTCTCCTCCTCAGCTGCCTCCTCCTTTTCCGCTGCTAGCGTCTCTTCCGCTGCACCGCCCAAGCTCCCCAGAACCTATTCCACATGCCAGGTGAGACGTTGCCATGCCGTGCTGCGTCTGTTGTGCCTGGAAGCCAAGAGCCACACTGGCCCGGCACTCCTTTCAGCTTTGCGTTCACAGGAAGATCAGTGGCTAACACCGCTCAATTTGACAGTTGGTAAAGTGGTGTGTGACAACGGTGCCAATCTGCTTAGCGCATTGAAACAGGGCAAAATCACGCACGTGCCATGCATGACACACGTCTTAAACTTGGTCGTGCAGCGATTCCTTGTCAAATACCCTGGGGTCCAGGACATCTTGCGGCAGGCAAGGAAAATCTCGGCCCATTTCAGAAGATCTTACACGGCCATGGCTCGCCTTGCTGACATTCAGCGGCGACACCATCTGCCGGTCAGACGTCTTATTTGCGATTGCCCGACGCGATGGAACTCAACCTTCTATATGCTTGATAGGCTGCTCCAGCAGAAACGTGCAGTTAACGTCTACCTGTATGAACTCTGCGGCAGAAATGGTTCTGGGGAGCTGGGTTTTTTTTCACCGCGCCAGTGGCTGCTCATGCGCGACGCATGCAGACTTCTGCGGCCATTTGAGGAGATCACCAAACTAGTCAGTCGCAGCCATGGCGCCATCAGTGACATGGTACCTTATGCCTTCTTTATGGAGCGTGCATTGCGTCGTGTCATTGATCAGGCTGTGGAGGAGCAGGAGCGGGAAGATGAGGAAGTCGCAATGCTGGATGAATTTCCAGGGGGGGCTACTCTATCTGAGACAAGTCAACAACAGGAGTCTGAAGAGGAGTCAGAGGAGGATGGTGCCGGGGCGGATGAGGAGGAGCAAGAAGAGCGTGCTTTAAACCTTTCTGGGATCCCTGTTGTGCGTGGATGGGAAGAGGAGAATGAAGAGGACGACATTATCCTGGATGATGAGCAGGAGCCAGGCCACCACACCGCTTCCACTTTAGTGCAAATGGGGGCCTTCATGCTCCAGTGTTTTAATAGGGACCCCCGTATAAAAAGCATAAGGGTCAAGGACCAGTACTGGGTGGCAACGTACTTAGACCCCCGGTACAAACACAAAATGGCGGAAATGTTACCGCCGTCGCAGAGGGCTGTCAGAATGCAGCACTTCCAGGCCTTGCTTCGAGAAATGCTGCATTCTGCTTTTGCGTGCGCTGGCAGAGGAGCAATTCCCACTCCCAGAGAAGGATTTGCGGGTACCAATCCAACAGCGCCTGCAAGAAGAGGCCGGTTTGAAGATGTGTTGGTGACTTCGGATATGAGGTCATTCTTTCAGCTGACCTATCGACAGGTGTCATCCGGATCCAGCATCAGGGAACGCCTAGACCGTCAGGTGTCCGACTACATTGGGTTAACGGCCGATGTGGACGCTCTGAGGAGTGATGAACCCCTGGACTACTGGGTGGGCAGGCTTGACCTCTGTCCAGAGCTTGCCCAATTTGCAATCTAACTGTTGGCTTGCCCCTCATCCAGTGTCCTGTCCGAAAGGACGTTCAGCGCAGCAGGGGGGATTGTGACCGATAAGCGTACTCGCCTAGCTCACGACAGTGTTAACTACCTCACATTTCTAAAAAAGAATGAGGCATGGATCTCGGAGGAATTCAACACATGTGACCAGTAGACCATGTATATGTCTATAAACAATTTTTTTAATCAAGCACACAGACCTTCTTTCTTCATTTGGCTCACTTCCTTGTCCCAAAAAAGCACACCGTACTATATGCCCCTACCCTCCTCTTTGAAGAGGTTGAGTGGTGTCATATTTCTACTGGGGCTGCTTATGATATCCCTGTGCTGTGCTGACTTCCTCCTGGGGGTTCTTATTATGAGGGGATCACACCATCCCTGTGCTGTGCTGAGTTTCTCCTGGGCCTGCTTACTATGAGGGGATCACACCATCCCTGTGCTGTGCTGACTTCCTCCTGGGGGTTCTTATTATGAGGGGATCACACCATCCCTGTGCTGTGCTGACTTCCTCCTGGGGGTTCTTATTATGAGGGGATCACACCATCCCTGTGCTGTGCTGAGTTTCTCCTGGGCCTGCTTACTATGAGGGGATCACACCATCCCTGTGCTGTGCTGACTTCCTCCTGGGGGTTCTTATTATGAGGGGATCACACCATCCCTGTGCTGTGCTGAGTTTCTCCTGGGCCTGCTTACTATGAGGGGATCACACCATCCCTGTGCTGTGCTGACTTCCTCCTGGGGGTTCTTATTATGAGGGGATCACACCATCCCTGTGCTGTGCTGACTTCCTCCTGGGGCTGCTTACGGTGCTGCTGTCAGTGCTGTATATCACGGTGCTGGTGTGAGTGCTTAATGTCACGGTGCTGCTGTCAGTGCTGTATATCACGGTGCTGATGTCAGTGCTTAATGTCACGCTTCTGATGTCAGTACTCTCTATCACGGTGTTGCTGTCAATGCTGTATGTCACGGTGCTGGTGTTAATGCTTAATGTCACGCTTCTGATGTCAGTACTCTCTATCAGGGTCCTGCTGTCAGTGCTGTATATCACTGTGCTGATGTCAGTGCTGTATGTCACGCTTCTGATGTCAGTGCCCTCTATCACGGTGCTGCTGTCAGTGCTGTATATCACAGTGCTGATGTCAGTGCTTAATGTCACGCTTCTGATGTCAGTACTCTCTATCACGGTGTTGCTGTCAATGCTGTATGTCACGGGGGTGGTGTTAATGCTTTATGTCACGCTTCTGATGTCAGTACTCTCTATCACGGTGCTGCTGTCAGTGCTGTATATCACTGTGCTGATGTCAGTGCTGTATGTCACGCTTCTGATGTCAGTGCTCTCTATCACGGTGCTGCTGTCAGTGCTGTATATCACGGTGCTGATGTCAGTGCTGTATGTCACTCTGCTGATGTCAGTGCTCTCTATCACGGTGCTGCTGTCAGTGCTGTATATCACGGTGCTGATGTCAGTGCTTAATGTCACGCTTCTGATGTCAGTGCCCTCTATCACGGTGCTGCTGTCAGTGCTGTATATCACGGTGCTGATGTCAGTGCTTAATGTCACGCTTCTGATGTCAGTACTCTCTATCACGGTGTTGCTGTCAATGCTGTATGTCACGGTGCTGGTGTTAATGCTTTATGTCACGCTGCTGATGTCAGTGCCCTCTATCACGGTGCTGTTGTCAGATGCCTCTATCACGGTGCATGTGTCATTGCTGTATGTCACGCTGCTGGTGATCATCTCCTGCACCCTCTTCTTTGCCTACCCTGGTCCCTGACCTTCCCTCTCCTCCATTGCCTTCATGCACTCCACAGTCCTGAATTGTCAGAACAATTTCCCATATAAAAAAAGAATGCTTGTAGTTATCGATCCCAAATTCACCTCATACATGTATTATGTCATTGGCCATGTGGTGGGACTATGTTTTCCCTGCTAATAATTACCTCGTGGCTGCAAATTCGACCTAAAGGTTTGAAACGTTCGCCTCCCATTGAAGTCAATGGGGCCCGCCGAGAACGTTCGGTTTCGCGAACGGTCGGCCTCGTTCGCGGTCAGCGTTCGCGAAACGTCCCATCGGAGGTTCGGGCCATCACTAGCAATGACACACACAAAACAATATTTTTCTGTGTCACGTTTACACCAGAACTCAGTGTTTTTCTGTGTTCCAGTGCTGTGCTATGCAACATGTTTGCATAATATCATATGGATAGCCTGCACAGCAAGCAAAGCTCATTGTGCTGCTCAGTGTTGAAATTCATGTTCAAAAAAGGAGTTTTGTGATGCAATAAAACGAGTTTTGTAATGCAATAAAACATGCATCACACTGCCCCCTGCCTCATGGCTATGCAGCCCAAAATGGCTGTTGCCTGCACACTAAACCACACTAATAAAATCAGATATCATGGTAACACAAGGTACACTTAGAACCAACAACGAAAGCCAGAAAATTGTCATGCTACTGTAGTACCCTCTAGTGTGCAGTCTAGTGTGAGGAAAATGTATCTTGATTTACAGCAGCTGTGAGAGTCTGGTAATTGGTTGGGGGTTAATGTAGGTCAGGCTGGAGGGCTCTACATATCAAGCCTCTGGTACCTCCCCCTGGTTCTAGAACCTTAGAGAAGTTTCTAGAAACTAGTGGGGGAAGGCAAAGAGGCCCTGATGTGCATATTTATGGGAATCTGGCAAATCCCCAGGCAGAAGGACTGGTAGGGTGGCTTGATCAGCCCATAAATATTGAGGAGCCTGGCCAGCAGTAGAGTCGGGTGGAAAATTAAGTGCTGAAGCTGTGTCTTGGAGCCTGGGGGAGAACCCCCGGGGGGTGAGGGAGCTCTGTCTCCTGGCTGGAGCTGATGAAGGAAGGAACAATGACAGAGGGATCTTCACTTCCCTACAATCTTTTCCAGGGAACACCCTGGCTAGCATGAGAGGACCTGGACAGCAGCTTTTTCCAAAGCAGCAGGATTTCCAGCGACAGTGTTAGTACCTCCAAACCTCCAGAGCCAAAAAGGGTTAAAGCTGCCAGATGCAATATCTTGTTTTTCCAGGATTGTGCCAACAAACTAAACCCAATCCCTTGTTCTGGGATATGTTATCAAGCAGCCAGGTAGGCTGGAATTTTCAAGAGAGGGGGCGTAGCACTCCTGCTAGTTTGGGACTTTGCTAAATTTCCCCTAAGAGGACACAAAGCTCCTACAAGGGAATTTACATTGCCAAAGAGACTGTTGTTGAATACAGTAGTGGATCTGTCATTTTTGTGATGTACTTAGTGAAGGAGGTTGTCCTTAAGTCATTCTTTTGAGTCAAGTTGGGCAACCCATAATCCCTCTACCCTATCCAAGTTGTTTTCCCTAATAAAACAAAAAAAACAAGCCCATGGTCTCTGAATGAAAGTTTGAAAATACATGTTGCTTGGCTGTGCAGGAAAAGGGGGGCCCAAAAATCCAGTGGTCCTCTAGGGCAGTGGTCATCAACTAACAGGCCAGGTTTTATGTATTACCTTGGGGAGATGCAGACTAGAATACTGCAATCACTGAACAGCAAATGATATCACCTGTGATGTATTTCAGTTATCTTGCAAACCTGGCCTGTTAGTAGGCCCTCTAGGGGGTAGCTCTATACTACTCTGACTGCAGTATAGTGGTAGGTAATCAGACCTAGACTCTATGAACTGTACGTATACAGTTCACTATTGCATCAACAAAATGTACAAAGCGTTTAAGAAAAGCAACAATTAGTACCTGCAGTAACATAAGATGAGGTTGGTTGTGGGCCACTCATGGAAGCCTTGCCACCCTAGACCAGACCCTAAACCAATGTGATTCCCAGTTCTGACACTATGCACAGCATAGTCACTCTATTTCTCTACTCTATTAATGGTCTTGCATCCCAGAATATTTTCCTGCTCATCAGACATACGGGGTGATGCTGATTTGTTGTCCAGTAAGCAGGATGAAAAAAAAAATGACATCAGAATCTGCAAATTGAACCAGAAAATAAGGGCATTACCTGTCTGGCTATGCAGTGTGGCAGAGGTTCGTAAATTACAAGACTGGTTAAACAGAATTACAAAACCTTTGGCAAAACAGTTGACATGCATGTATTTCCACTATGTATTTAGCTGTTTACCTGGAGTTCTGGTTTAAAGCAACTAACATATCAGCAATCTGCATCCTTCCTAGCCCTTGGCTGAACATCTGTTCCTGTCTGTATGCAGTCTCTGAAAACTTTAGAGGCAGTTGGAGCAAATAAAACCAGGAAGTGCATGATCTCTGGTTGCTAGATTTCAGCAATTCGAGTATAATCATAATGGCAGCTAAAAAATAGAATCTACACAGAGACTGCTAAAATGTGCGAACCAGGCAGTGGATGTTACTCTTGTATGCAATTATATTAACCTGAAATAAGATTATTATTTGCAGTGTTAATTAATATAATCTAGGTTCTTTTTCAAGAAGGTCTTGTGTCAGGACCAAAAAAAAATGAAATTACGTCCAGTTAATTTCCAGCTAGGTGGACTTGCAGGTTTTTATTGCATCCCTTCCTTCCCTTTCTACCTTCAGTATTTTCTTTTGCCAGAAAAAGGGATTGCTCTATTATACAAAAAGGGGACCGTGAATCTGGATGGTCCACATCAATCATTTCATATAGAGTGAATAAGATTGAGAAGGAGAGTGTTTGAATATGGAGCTAAGATAAAGAATACAGGGAAATGCAGAGGCATCAAAACAGGGGCTATCGGTGCAAAAAGATCAACTTAAATGTACCTTAGTTTGATGCAATAAAATATAAAAATATGTGGATTGCGCTAACTACTACCACTCTCAAATATACAAATCAACATGTTCTCCTATGCCAACTAATCCTCCTGTGCCAGTTGATCTAGATGCTTACTTCCCAATGCACCGTTACAAAGTTCAGTAACTTTGTAACGATGCATTGGGAAGTAAGCATCTAGATCAATTGGCACATGCAGAGGCATAACTAGAACCTTCAGGGCTCCAGTATCAGATATCCGGCCGGGGCCTTTCCCTCTGAGCCCAGTGGCACAACGTCTAGGCCCAGCCGCAGCTGTGACCTTTGCAATCCTGGTAATTCTGCCATTGGTGTCAGTAGTTTTTTATTTTTGTTATTTTTTTATTATGTTTTCCCTTTTTATTTCATTATTATTATTATTATTTTTACAATATTATTTTTTATTTGATTTTTTACCATTTTTTTTTTTTTTTTTACAATATTATTTTTCTATTATTTTTTACAATTTTCTTAGAAAACCCTGTTAGGGGGCTTTAGTCAAATATCAGGGGTCTAAACACACCTTTGATGTTCTACCTTTGAAACAGAGAAAGGAGATTGACGACACATTCCGCAATCTCCATCTCTGTAATCTCAGCTGCACAGAATGAATAGACAGGAATAGCTCTGTACAGAGCTTCCTGTTCATCCAGAAACAAAGGGATAGTAAAAAGCATCAGTGATCGCTACTAATCACCAACTCTGTCTATTCAGACAAGGAAGGGACCAGTAAATTGCATGTTTACTGGCCACTTTCCCGCTCTCCATTCTGACAGCATCCCCCACAGCAGCCAATGTGAGCAGGGATTGGGAAACCCGGCAGAGCTGTGGGGAACGGGGGGGGGCAGGAAGGAGCACAGGGGTCTGGGGGCAGCAGAAAGAAGCTGGATGGGAGGGGCAGCAGGGCAGCATATAGAGGAACTGATCATCTTCCTGTTCCCCCGTAGCCGTTGAATGCCTGCGGGAGGGAGAAGCAGTCATTCAGTGGCTGCAGAAGGAACATGGAGGGTGTCAGTTCCTCTATAGGTCGCCTCTGCTGCCCCTTCTATCCAGGTATACAAAGGAGCTGCATGGGCCCCCTGAAGGATGGAGGCGGGTCACAATTGTGAACCCCTGTACTTATGCCCCTTGACATGACTTCCAACTAGCAGAAGGAACTATCAAATCAAACCTTAGAATGTATTATTTTACTAAACAAGTAGTGGATGCCTAGAACAGATTGCCAGGGAGGTGATGAGTCAGTCAACAGTAAGTGAATTTGCACATTCTCAAGATGCATAGATGCATGTCCAGACCAAAAGACTAAAAAACACAACAAAAAAATATAAAGAAGAGGCAGATTCCATAACTCCCTTGATCTTTTTCTACTGACACTCATCTATGTTTATTTTATATTCCTATACATATTTCTGAGGCTCTATCACACTAAAGATGATGCAGGTGTAGCGATGACACTTTGGACAAAGTGTCTGTCATGTACAAATTTAGTTTTTTGCCTCAGAACAGTAAAGGGGTTCTGGGGGTTAATTGTGTAGGTGTAACTTTGACATCAGTTTGGCTGGGCCGTGCTAGAGTTCTGCCTGGTCATGTGTACAGTGAGGTGCACATGACAGGCTCAGAACCAGGCCTGGTTGGACGTTTTGGGTATCAGCTTCCCCGGAGCCAATCAGTGGGTGCGCCGGGCCCCGCTGAGGAGTCTGGGGAAGGGTACTTAAGATGTTGAAGTCACGTGTTCTAGTTCGTTCGTGAGGCCTTAGCGGTCTGTTCCTGATTCTGGACCGGGGTAGCCCCGCGAGGGGTCCCGGGCACATGCTTCCATTGGTTAGCCCCACATGCTTCCATTGGTTAGCCCCAATAGTCTGGGGTAGGGATCCGTCTGTTCCCAAGTCTCGGAACCGGCTGGTTCGAGGCGCAGTAACTGAGGGAGGATTCAAGGTGTCCGGGTGTGCTCTCGGCTTGGAGGGGCACCGCAGCTCGTGTAAGTGACCGGGGGAGGACTCTTCGGAGGAGGGACAACAAGCTGGCATACTGAGAAGTGCCTGGTTGCTGAGTGGTGAAGGACACTGACGAATTCACGCTTTTTCCAGTACTGTCAAGGAGACAGAGAATGTTCCAGGTCCTGAGGAAAAAGGTTCCTGTTCACTTCTGTTACCAGTTACTCAAGGTCAAAGATTTCACAAGTTCTGGATCAAAGTGCTGACTACCATAATCTCTGGCTAGAGGTTTGTTCATCCTTGAAGCGCCCAGCTGCGAGTGGCTACTATCTGGGGGGTATTAGAGACTTTCTTGTATTAGCAGTTCAAGGTGCCTGAGTTTCTTCACCCTTGCGCTCTGTTCCCATATGAGACTGTGTTGTTGGATGTTACCCCTGCAAACCTTTTCTAAAGGACTTTTATGGTGTCAGCGTCCAAAGTTGTTGGGTACTAACTCTGCGAACCCCTAGACGTGGAAGAACCAGCCAAGCGGAGGTAACCGGTAAGCCCAAAAGTCAAGGCCATCCTGCTAAGGGTTATGGCCGCTACACAGGATTAGTCTCCCTACCCTCCACATCCACAACCAACTTTTAGGCTCCATTCACATTAGCACATGGTTACTTGATGCGACTTTCGTTGCTCCTTTGATCCAATTTTCCACTCAATGGATCAAAATCACATCAAAAGTTGCACCAAAGTAGTGCAGGCACCTTTTCAAAGTCACTGCGACTTGAACAGGTGCAATTGAAAAGAATGGGCTGCGACTTATCATGCAACTATGATGTCCAAAGTCACATGACAAATCGCACAAGTGTTATTGGACCCTTACTACACTTACCCTGGTGGGAGGCTTGTGTGGTCAGAAAGGTAGGAAGTGAGCAAAATGTCATGAGAAGGGGTGAGAAGCCATGTAGAGTTGCCACTTTTTCTTCAAGCCAAACCCAAACACCTTAGCGGCGCACCACAAAAACATATTTTTTAATATACACTATAGGATTGTAACATAGTAATGCTGTGCACCTACTGCCCTCTCACTTTCCTATCAGGCACTGTTCTGAGCCACATCCTGTCTGCATATTGTGTCCGAGTTTCAGATGGACTAAAACCCGGATGAGTGATTTAAAACCCGAACTGTCTGGGTGAATCTTGGACAGGTGGCAACCCTAAAGCCATGCCATGTTTATACTGCTGTCTTTGTCCTTGTTGGGGAGATCTTCTTACTTTCTATGTTGTGATTCTGTGAACAAGACAGGAAATTAGGTGGTCTTCCCAACAAAGACACAGATAGCAAGAAAAACATAACACACTATAAACAAAACCACAAAAGTTCCTGACTTTTCAAAAACGGAAAAGGAAACTATTTTCAATGACAGCATTTGCACTGGAATTGGAATTTGTGACATGGGCCCCACCTGAACATAACTTGCAGATAATGAAAAAACTTTGACATAATCTTATGTTGCCTAAAATTTAAAAGCTATAGTATAAGTTGGGCACTTTGCACGAAAAGCTATATGAACCTTATGAAATAGAAGACACTTACTAAAGAAACAAAAGATAGCTGACTACAGCCACAATAGTGGCCACATCCATATCTCTGGAAACAGGACCACACATTTTACCCACAGACTGATAACGAAATCCACATCTACCCGGGCCTGTGGTGAGAACTGTCTGCCACCCAGCCCCTTTGAATTAGCCTATTTGATTCAAAACCATCTGCACCTCTGGATTATTAACCAAATTAAAGCCTTGTACACACGATCATATTTTCAAACTAACGTTCGTCCGTTTTTTTGTTGCATGCTAGTCTCATATTTAAAGTAAAGAGGTTACTCACCATGCAAAAAATTCTCATACAACAGAATTCAACATCAGAAGTGACTTAATGTGTTGAATTATTTTGTATGTATTCTTTCTTTTCTGAGCATGCGTAGTCTTGCTCTTACGATTTTTTTCGGACAAAAAATGTACAAATTTAACTAAAATCTGAGGTTGTGCTCACATGCAATTATAATGTTATAATCTGCACATCCAGCTTTTGTCATACAAAAAATTGGAATCAGCTGTTTAAAGCACCAAAATAACCATCCGAAAAATCAGCAGATTGTTCGTCGGATGAAATTTTACTTCTGATTTTCATATCATGTGTATGGACCTTTATACCAAACCAGCCAGATGATCACCCACTGCAGCCCGTCACAGCCCCTGAGACTAACCATCTCCTGCCCAGCCCTTGGGAGTAGCAAAAAAAATACCTTGTATGTTTTGGGTGTGTGTATGTGTATATACAGGGGATTTAAGTGATTTTAAATGTGGCATTTTTGTGCAAGACTGGCTGGTCTGAGTATTTAAAAAATTGCTTATCTACTGGGATTTTCACAAGCAACCATCTCTAGAGTTTACAGAGAATGGTCCGAAAAAGAGAAAATATCCAGCCAGAGACAGCATGGAGCAGTTCCATGACCTCTTGTGACCACCCAGCTATGAGAACCAGTTCTGCGTACTGCATGGAAGGTACAGTGTCACACACACACACCTTCACACAGGAGGGACTACAGACAGGGCTAAGATCTCACTCATTTCCGCCCTCTACCCCTTCCCCCTCTTCCCCCCCCTTCTCTTCCCCTCTTCTCTCCCCCCTTCCTCCTTTCCCTCCCCACAACCCTGCACTCAGTATGTAGCGCGCCTCGCAACCCTGCACTCAGTACATAGCACACCCCGCAATCCTGCACTCCGTACATAGCGCACCCCACAATCCTGCATTCAGTAAGTAGAGCACCTCGCAAGCCTGCACTCAGTACATAGCGCACCCATGCACTCAGTATGTAGCGCAACCCTGCACTCAGTATGTAGTGGAACCCTGCACTCAGTATGTAGCGCACCCTGCAACCCTTCATTCTTTATGTAGCAAAACCCACAACCCTGCACTCAGTACGTAGCACAACCCTGTGTGCTGTACGTAGTGCGCCTCTCAACCCTGCCATCTGTATGTAGCGCACCCCTCAAACCTGCACTCTTTATGTAGCGTACCCCTCAACCCTGCACTCTTTATGCAGCGCACCCCGCAACCCTGCACTCAGTACGTAGCACAACCGTGCACTCTGTACATAGTGCACCCCTAAGCCCTGCCCTCTGTACGTAGCGTGCCCCGCAACCCTGCACTCTGTACGTAGTGCACCCTGCAACCCTGCACTCAGTACGTAGCACACCCCACAGCCCTGCACTCAGTATGTAATGCAACCATTCACTCAGTAGGTAATACAACCCTGCACTCAGTATGTAGCGCACCCTGCAACCTTGCACTCTTTATGTAGTAAAAGAATGTAGTAGAAAAATGCAGACTCCAAACACTGCTGACCCCTGCGTTCTGTGCATTACACCCTCCTGACCCCTGCGTTCTGTGCATTACACCCTTCTGACCCCTGCGTTCTGTGAATTACACCCTCCTGACCCCTGTGTTCTGTGCATTACAAACTCCCGTCCCCTGTGTTCTGTGCATTACACACGGCTGTCCCCTGTGCTCTGTACATTACACACCCACATTTTTCCGTGGCGTGCACCGCAGGAGGTATGCAATGAGTTCACTGTACTCAAATGGCCTCCACAATCATTAGATCTCAATCCAATAGAGCAGCATGGATGAATCTATGCCACGAAGAATTAAGGCAGTTCTAATTCTTCGAAAGGGGGCCCAACCCGGTACTAGCAAGGTGTACCTAATAAAGTGGTCTGTGAGTATGTATATATATATATATATATATATATATATATTTTTTTTTTTTTTTTATTATCAGTACTTTAAACGCCACAACGCAAAACTCTTGCACACCTATATGCATTCATATTTTACTTACATATGTACATTCTTTTATGGTTATGCATTTTTTTTATTAATATTTAAATTGCAATTGCCACATTTATTTCAGATATGTATGTATAATATTATCTAAATTAAAAATCAATATAAATATCACTGATGTTCATTGATTAGATATCACTAATAAACCAAAAAATACAAAAACAAATCACTAGCATTACTTTTGGAACCAAAGATTCATAAATTACTTCTAATTTCAAAAATTAAAAAAAAAGTAAAAAAAAGCCTGATATATTGTACAAGTAAAAATAAATCACAGCTTTTGACAAAATATAAATCTCTTACTTGTCATTAATCTCTAACAAATATCTGAGATTAATGCAAAAAAAAAAAAAAAAAATTAGATATAAACACAAGAGCTATGCTGAAAAAAAGTCAAAAGGCTGTATGTAAGATGAAATAATCAGTGAATCAAGGGGGGTCCATTAGATGTTCCTTTACGTCACAAATCCTGCCAGCTGTTTGTCCCCAGAATTGAGGACATCATGTTTTCAATTTCCTTCAATAAAACTATGAATCTGGTAATTTGCTGGCCTGCTTCAGCTAAATAGAGAGGACAATTTGCTGTTGGAGTGAAAAAAAAAAGATCATAGTTCAGGCTTAGTCAGACGGAAACGCTTGAAAACAGAGAGCTGGCCGCAATGTTTCCCCCAATGCAGCTTTGCTGTCGCAGTTTGACTGACAACCTGACTTTTTGAGGTGCTCGTGCCCATTGCAGTCAGAGTTTATTGAAGGTGATTTTGTTCTTCTCTGTAAGGCCACAGCAGTGTCCATGCCATCTGTCACCTTGATTGCATTGTGGATTCTCTGGAGGGAGTTCTATGGCTCCTGATCATTTACAGATTGTGCCGCTTTCGCCTCCATAAGGACCACATGCACAGAGCCAGATGGTGAACATACACGCTTATTATAAGTCTTTATCTCTGTGCAGGAAGGAGAGGAACCATTAGATCTCCCCCAGGAGCCCAGCTCCTCTCCACCGTCATGCTGCTCTTCAGAAAATACAGACTTCTTCAGCTGTCACCAACCTTGCTCTCGAAAATTAAAAAAAATAAGCCAGTGATGTGAATGAAGCATACAGACACCACATAGGAAACACCCACTCTCCCTCTCTCCCTCTTTGTAAGTGTTAGAGGAAGAGGATTTGTTTGCAAATACACCATTAATTGTACCGTGTTTTGGAGATGTCAGACGGCAAAGGCGACAGCTTTAGAAAGGCATTACCTCGATCCACACATTTCCATCGGTTGCGAAGCAAAAAATGAATCCTGATTTCGTATCATTCCCTACTATAAATATCTATGTATGTACATATATTTTATAATTTCACTGGCAGCACAGGTTGACAGTTCAAGTGATCAGGGGAAAGATTGGGGGGGGGGGGGGGGTACAAACAGCATGGAGTAGGCAGATGTCTGCATTCAATTGCTTTCAGTTGCAAGAAAAAAAATGCTAACACAGTGATGGCAAAACAAAATTAGTTTCTTTGAATAACACCATTTGTCTCCAGGGAACAGAACAACAGGAGGGAGGTCAGAGTTCTTTGTAGAGCTGGGAAAGCACTATTTGGTTATCAAAATTTCGCTGTCTGTTTGTTATATTCTGCCACCGGTACATGTGTATTTTTTGTGATGTGATTATTCTAAGGGATGAAATAGATCCACCTCCTGCCATGACAGTGGTCTCTTTCACGATAAGGACAAACCGATGACTTAAAATGTATTGTCAAGATAAAATACTTTTTTTTTTATTGACAATCAGGTAAGCTTTTTTAAAGGAAAATCTACACAAAAAAAGTGTATTTTTCCAACAAAAAAATTAAAACTATTAATCCTTGTGTTTCTGAGGGTAGCTGTTTGGAAAACTTGATGTTCACCAAAAACCCCCTAGTGCGTGTTAGTTTATGTAAAACGATTGAAAAGTCTGTGCTTTTATTGTCAGTATTCCCTCCCAAACTGTACCTACTGGTAACAAATATCAACCAATTCTACAAAGAGTTTTTATTCCTAAAGTACCCCATCTAGCAGCTTTAGCTCCTTCTCCAGCTTCACAATGGCTTTGCCCTTGGCTGCTTCCCTCCTCCTTCCCTCAATGGCTTCCCTCCTCCTTCCCTCAGTGGCTTCCCTCCTCCTTCCCTCGGTGGCTTCCCTCTTCCTTTCCTTGGTGGCCAATACGATGACTTCTCCCCTTGGCCAATCTGGTCTTGAGACCCACTTCCTGATTGAGGAGAATCAGGAAGACAATAGCGAATGTTATTATTTTGCTGTTGTCACACAACTGGGTGGGCTCAAGGCACAGTGCTCAGCGTCCCAAGCCCACCCTATTTTGAAGCCAATTAGAGCCTCAGGCTCTAAACATGGGGTTAACATTTTTTAAAAATCCCCATTGAAATCTATGTGTCCGGTGCCCTGCATGTAGATTAGGGGCGGGACACATGGATTAGGGGGGCAGCGCCCCTCTACCCCTAATTGACAGGACACTACTACTGCATTCACTATATCTGGTCTCTCACAGTACACAGAACATGGAAATGCAATATTTTTAGTCAGGGTTTTTTTTTCTCAAAGAACAGGTGCAGGAACTTCCCCCTTTTGAGTCACTTCTTGTCTCACCCTACCCACCTCCGAGCACCATTCATTGTTTCCACCCCCTACCCATCTGCCGGTACTGCCCCTTTTAGAGAATACAGTACCAAGTATTATTTTGTGGTGATAAGTAATTTGTATGGAATTTGTTTAAAAAAAAAGGATGAAAGTAGATCCCTCGGTAGCCAACAGCAATAGACCCAGCAATAATGGACCGACAACAATGGCAGAAACAACAGATTTCCCAGCAGCTAGCCCAGGATCAATAGACTCTCCAGCAGCCAGCAACAATAGAACCAGCCCTCAACAATATATCCCTTCCAGCAAGAATTAACCTCCTAGCAACATAAGCCCAACCAATAACAATAGATCCCCAACAACCAGCAACAACTGACTTCTCCCTCTATAGTAGATCTTTTCTAGCAAAAATCCCCCCCCCCCCCCCTCCCCTGCGCTGGAGGTGCCACACCTGCATTCGCTCTTGTTACTGCTGAAAAAAGCCCTGGTTTTAGTAAATATGGTATAAACTGCTAAATACCCTTTTTCATCAGCAGTTAGAGTAGTCTTTTGTGGGCTAAGTAACACTTTAAAGTAGATGTAAACCTTCACATATACCCAGTGAAGTGAACAGCCTCACATGATACACAGAGATGAAACAAATCCTCCTACATTTCCCAGCACTGCCTTAACCCTCTTGGGCATGGAGTTTACCAGAGCTTCACAGGTTGCCACTGGAGTCCTCTTCCACTCCTCTATGACGACATCATGGAGCTGGTGGATGTTAGAGACCTTGCGTTCCTCCACCTTCCGTTTGAGGATGCCCCACAGATGCTCAATAGGGTTTAGGTCTGGAGACATGCTTGGCCAGTCCATCACCTTTACCCTCAGCTCCTTTAGCAAGGCAGTGGTCATCTTGAAGGTGTGTTTGAGGTTGTTATCATATTGGAATACTGCCCTGCGGCCCAGTCTCTGAAGAGAGGGGATTATGCTCTGCTTAAGTATGTCAAGGTACATGTTGGCATTCATGGTTCCCTCAATGAACTGTAGCTCCCCAGTGCCGGCAGCACTCATGCAGTCCCAGTACATGACACTCCCTCCACCGTGCTTGACTTTAGGCAAGACACACTTGTCTTTGTACTCCTCACCACGGTGCCGCCATGCACGCTTGACACCGTTTAAACCAAATAAGTTTAACTTGGTCTCATTAGACCACAGGACATGGTTCCAGTAATCCATGTCCTTAGTCTGCTTGTCTTCAGCAAACTGTTTGCAGGCTTTCTTGTGCATCATCTTCTGGGATAACAGCCATGCCGACCAATTTGATGCAGTGTGCAGCGTATGGTCTGAGCACTGACAGGCTGACCCCCCACCCCTTCAACCTCTGCAGCAATGCTGGCAGCACTCATACGTCTATTTCCCAAAGACAACCTTTGGATATGATGTTGAACATGTGCACTCAACTTCTTTGGTCGACCATGGCGAGGCCTGTTCTGAGTGGAACCTGTCCGGTTAAACCACTGTATGGTCTTGGCCACTGTGCTGCAGCTCAGTTTCAGGGTCTTGGCAATCTTTGTAAAACCTAGGCCATCTTTATGTAGAGCAACAATTCTTTTTTTTAGAACCTCAAAGAGTTCTTTCCCATGAGGTGCCATGTTGAACTTCCAGTGACCAGTATGAGAGAGTGAGAGCAATAACACCAAATTTAACACACCTGCTCCCCATTCACACCTGAGACCTCGTAACACTAATGAGTCACATGACACCGGGGAAGGAAAATGGCTAATTGGGCCCAATTTAGACATTTTCACTTAGGGGTGTACTCACTTTTGTTGCCAGTGGTTTAGACATTAATGGCTGTGTGTTGAGTTATTTTGAGGGGACAGCAAATTTACACTGTTATACAAGCTGTACTCTCACTACTTTACATTGTATCAAAGTGTAATTTCTTCAGTGTTGTCACATGAAAAGATGTAATAAAATATTTACAAAAATGTGAGGCATATACTCACTTTTGTGAGATACTGTATGTGCCCAGCTCAAATTTCATGAAAGGAGCTTATATCCCCTTTAAGTACTATAGTCCATTGCAACTAAATAAAATCCATTTTGTGTTGCTCAAACTTCTGCAGTGCGAATTCAGATTAGTTGCTAATGCCGCGTACACACAAGCGGATTGTATGGCGTACTTAGTCCGTCGAAACACATTTCAGCGGACAATCCGCTCGTGTGTGGGCTTCAGCGGACTTTTTCAGCGTGCAGTCCGGAGTACTAAGAATTTCAGTTTTTTCGAAATTCTGTCCGTCGTACTTTGGTTTCAGCGGACAATACGGTCGTCAGTATGCTAGTTCGACGGACTAAGAATGGCGCATGCCCAGAAAGGATTTACACGGCGGAAGGGTGCTTTGCTGTGTCTTGGACTTCCTATTTCTAGTCCCGTCGTACGTGCTGTACACGTCATCGCGCAAGCTTTCGACGGACTGTTTGTGTATCCGTGTGTGGTCAAGTCCGTTCAGTGGAAAGTACGACGGACTGTCCGTCGGATTGTATGACGGACTAAGTACGCCATACAATCCGCTCGTGTGTACGCGGCATAAGAGTTACGGAAATAAAGGATTAGCCATTTGAATATGTTTGCATATAAATTATTTAGAATGACTATGCATGGAACAGTAAATCATAACAACCAAGCAGATTTTGGTTTACTCTGGTCGTAATAAGAATGACTGCTATGTGTTACCTTACTTTTGCACAGTTCTTGCTGTCATGGCAGCCTTAGCCTGTGTGTGTATTTAAATGATACAAATATTGCAGCTTTGAATACAAGAAGTAACCACAAACCTAACAAAATTACCAGAAATTACTGGTAAAAAAAATCTCATCCCTGATGGGGTCATAGTAAGCATACAGTGAGTGGCTTTTAAAGTGCACAGAACTATATATAAAAAAAAAATACAGAGCCACTGTATTAATATATTAAAAATGCAGGCTAAGAAAATGTCTGAAAAACAAACACATGCCCACTAACAATACATGCATATATAATTACCCCATAAGAAACAATGGTAGATACAATATATCCAATGAGTGTGGTCCAAATGTCCACTTCATTTCAGGACTGAAGCTCTTCCTCAAGGAAATGGACATTAAAGACAACACCCAACACCAAGTAGAAAAAAAGCACAATTCAAATATAAGTTTAGGACACAAAGATATAATCTTGGTCACTTACAACAGCCAGAGCTATAATAGTGGGTCACATATAGGGGTATATGTGATGAATATTAAAATTCACTTCATACGTTTTTGAAGGTGCTCAGTCCAGCTGGAGTCAAGGGAGGGCCATGCACATATCAATCCTATCATGCAAAGATACAATTATTTAGGTCACTGGTGGTCCACCTTCTTGATACGGAGTGTCTCAAACACTGTCCTTGGCATCACCAAAGGGCTGCACATAATATTCAGTGATTGTAAAACTGTCAGAGATTGTACAAGCAACCACTGGTAATTAAAGATTAGGGGATTCTATAAAAGATGGTTTAAATACTGCAGACATGCTGCAGGAGGTGTCTATAGACTGCAGAATTCTACAGGAGTTGTTGGAGAGACTGGGGACATGCTTCAGGAGACAGGCCTAAACTGGAGACACTAAATGAGACTTCTAGACATCACTGCCCTCTATGAAACAATGAATCCACATTTGTGTTCTCTGTATCACTCTTAATATTGCGACATTTAATATCTCCCCCAGCAAGATCTATTATAAAAGATCAGAGGAAAAAAAAAAGGGGGGGGGGGGGGGTGGACAGCACAGAAAATAAGTAAAATGGTGTGAAAGAATTAAACCAAACCATTTATCTCCTAAAAGCCAATTTAAAGTATAAGGAGAACTTTACTGGCCTTACTAAGCATTTAGGTAAGGAAAAAACAGACTACGATCTGCAGGGATCCTGAGAGTTGCACAATGAGTCTCAAAAGGCTGCATTTCGGCCTCTGGGCCACAGATTTGGCACCAGGGATGTGTTTGTTTCGCTCAAATCACGGAATGATATATTTTTTTCACTATCACTTTCAATGTTTTCAACTGATTTTTCAGGATTGAAAGAATGGGGAAAGCAATTGAATGGGTTGGATAATCCAATTTGTGTGGTTTAAAGAAGAATTGATCTGAAACAATTACTTTTAGTTTTTGTTCTTTTTTTTCAATAAACTTTTGGTATTGAAAGATTGAATTGATGCAGACAAACTGACCATTTTTATACCATATCAGACATCATATTTGTGAATCATTTCACACATCCAATCAAGTAAATGATCAGACTTGATGATCAATTGAATGAAAAATCCATGTGCATATTGGTACCATTACTGAACTATAAATGATATAAGGACAGACTGAAGCAGATCATTTTGAAAGACTGCAGAAAAAAACTTTTTTGGCAACTACAACCAAGCTGCAGCTGTCATTTTTTAAGAGCACATTAGAATATGACTGTTGCTAACAGCAACAGTAGCACTTCATGTTACATAGTTACATGGTTGGTGGTGTTCATGTAGATAATCATTACATCATACCATATCCCTGTATATTGTGTTTGGTAAGATGCACGTTCAAGAATCTTTTAAAACAACTATCAATACTTCCTGCTGACACCACCGATTATGGAAGAGAGTTCCACATCCTTATTGTTCTGCCAGTGAAAAATCCATTACATACCCTAACCACTTACAGACAAGAAGATTTGGATGCTTAATGACCATTCCATTTTTTGCAATATGGCACTTCGTCGCTTTAACTGACAATTGTGCGGTCGTGCAATTCTGTACCCAAACAAAATTTGCATCTTTTTTTCCATCTTTTTTCCATCTTTTGATGGTATTTTATCACCTCTGCGGTTTTTATTTTTTGCTCTATAAACAATAAAAGAGGGACAATTTTGAAAAAAAAAATAAAAAAAATCATTTTTGCTATAATAAATATCCCCAAAATGTTTTTAAAAAACAAATTTCCTCCTCAGTTTAGGCGAATATATATATTCTTCTACATATTTTTGGTATTGCAAAATCACAATAAGCGTATATTGATTGGTTTCTGCAAAAGTTATAACATCTACAAACTATGGGAAAGATCCATTGCATTTTTATGGCATTTTTATGGCATTTTTATTTTTATTATTTTTTTTACTAGTAATGGCGGTGATCTGTGACTTTTAGCAGTACTGTGACATTGCGGACGACAGATCAGATACTTTTGACATATTTTTCGGACCATTGACATTAATACAGTGATCAGTGCTATAACAATGCACTGATTACTGTGTAAATGTCACTGGCAGGGAAGGGGTTAACACTAGTGGGCAATCAAGGGGTTAAATGTGTTGCCTAGTTAGTGTTTCTAACTGTATGGGTATAGGACTGACTGGGGGAGGAGACAGATCGTTGTTCCTGGAAAAGTGTCAATACAGCACTGCCTAATTTATTCCTCCAATAAATTAAATATTAAAGTGAAAAAAGTGAATAGAGAATTAGCTGCAACTCAATGTGAGATACACACAATAATAACATAATAAATTACTACAAAAAAACATATATAGTTAACCCATATAGTGTATGTGGAGTATATGGTAGTGCAAAACTACTCCAAAAAAAATAATTTTGAATTAAAACAATATTGAACTAAATGAACAAAAATTAAATAAATGCCTCTAATGTCCAAATATCGGTATATAGATAAACCACACTCCAGAAATTAGAGGTTAAATATTTCACACTACAAATCCACACTACAAATCCTACTTAGTAGGAACAAATGATATGTCTCCTCTCCCCTGACAGAACAGGGATTTGTGTGTTACACAAATCCCTGTTCCTGCTCTCGTGCATGCGATCGCAGGTGGCCGGTGACCTGCTATCAATTTGGTGACCAGAATTGATGTTGATGTGCTCCACAGATGCTCCACAGATGGATCCACGCTATGGCAATACCTAGCATCTATAGAGCATTTCAATAACTTCATAACTTTATATGTAAGCCCACAATCACAAAGCTTTGTTCAGTTGTGTTACGCTGACATATTATGGAATGGTCACAGTTACAGTCCTGAAATATTTGAATTTGGTATGGCTAATCTGATGTAGGCCGCCTAAGCAAGGCTTCCCAAAAATGTACATGAATGTAAACTGTTGCGGTTTTTGTGCCTAGATAGATATGCATAAGTCTAATCAACAGATACAAAAGCCTCTGGTTGAAGTTATTCTAGTAAAAAGTTTTTTATAATAATATGGCAATGTAATATGCTGAATGTGTTGACGCTTATGCAAACAGCATATTTCATTTGGTTTACTCTTGGGTTCATTCCAGGATAATGACAACAATGGTAGGCTGTTTAGCATTTAAATTGTATACTGAGTACTAATGGTCAACCTAGAAGATAATGTCATATTTTTAAAGGTATTGTGATGCTTAATGAGCATCTGGGTTTCAGGTGGTACATTAAGTTGTGTTAAAAACCACTGATAAATAATTACACTAATTGACTTTATTTCTAATTAAAGTTTATGAGTGTAGCTTGTTACGATAACTTATCGTTCCGGATGAGTTCTACTTTTTATGACCCATATTTGTCATTATTATTATGTGCAGTATAAAGACAGGAAACATTTTCATCATTCAGTTGTTAGTTTTGGTGGTCATTTATAGCAAAAGGATGCTTGTAAAAACTAATAATAAAGGTTGGTATAAGGAGAACAGAGAGGACCTTGTCGTATGTGGCAGTATGAGTGACAGAGATTAATAGTCATCTTCTTGCCCTCAAATGAATGTCTCAGTGTTTCTTCCGCCTTCCGATTAATATTCCCATTATGCTGTTCAAATCATTTTTAATCAAATATTATTATTTACAATACACCTCAACCAATGGGGTTTACTAAAGGAGTAAAGACTGTTAACTTTGCGTAGTATATGTTCACTTAGGTTATTACATACAGTGAAGCTGCATTCATTTTCAATACCCAAGCTAGTAAAAGGGAGCTTTACCTCCCTGGCAGTATGATTATTTCAGATTTTAGGTGCTGAAAGCAGTACCATTATTTTGCATAGGCCTGTAATTCTTAACCCTTGTACACACGGTCGGAGATTCCGACGGAATGTTTCCTATCGGACCGTTTTGTCAGATATTCCGACTGTGTGTGGTCTGCATTGGACTGTTTCCGTCGGAATATCCGACGGACCAACTTTTCCAACTTGCCGGTAAAATTTCCCGACAAAATGCTCCTATTGGACATACTCCGATCATGTGTAGCCTACTCCGACGGACAAAGTGCCACGCATGCTCAGATCAAATTCCTAGACCAAAGCTATTGGCTACTAGCCTGAACGTAGTCCCGTCGTAACAAAATAACGTCATCACGTTATGTACAATCGGATTTTCTGACAACTTAGTCCGACTGTGTGTATGCAACATCACTTCCGGACCTCTTCCGGAATTAATCCGTCGGAATTACTCTGACGGATTTGGTTGTCGGAATCTCTGACTGTGTGTACAAGGGATTAGAAATAACTCACTTAAATCTGTCCAAACAAGAGTCTAGTAGACATCTCGGGTATGATAAAGTTTGAAACACGAAATCAGAAATTATAATATAATAAATAACTATAAATAATTATAACAAATAATAATACAATAATAATAAAAATAAAATCAAAAATTGTAATCAAATCAAAAACACAGAAATTTCCTCAGTTGCAGAATTATCGTCTGGCTCAGGGTTACCGCTTTTGGTACTGAAATATCACCCCGAGCCAGACTCGGGAATACCGCCAGGGAGGTTAAAAAAATATTTACCACTGGCAGGGGTGATTAATATGATAGTCTTTTATTTATTCATGTATAACCTTTATACCAAAAGCAAAAAAACTTTGATGTAACTGATTATAAAGTATAAGTTGGAGTTTGGCTTCAATTTGTTATCGTATTCAAATCTGTTAATACATTTAACACAACCATCCCCCCAAACTGACAACGCTGCTGTCTGCTGTGTCCTATGCTCATTCCTCCAGAGTTGTGTCTCACTAACACGGGAGGTGTGTCTGGGGAAAATAGAGGCATAAAAGTCAAATAAAAGAACACTGATAAAGCAACCACATCTTATGATGAGTAAGCTGCAAAATAATACATTTTAGGTTTTAGGTTTAATACCGCTTTAAGCTATTGTAAGTGAACAATTCTCATCTTAGTAAGAAGGCCCCATGGGAGAAACAAATCTCCTAATATAAACCCACTCTAATGTGATGCCAAATAATACTGTATAACAAACGGGCACAATCCTAACAAATGACATTTACTTTTATTGTTACACAGGGGTGTAACTACAGGGGTCGCAATTGCAACCCGGCCCCATGCTTCAGGGAGCCAATGCGGCTCCCCTGTACACCTGGATAGGAGGGGCAGCATATAGAGGAACCGATTCCAATATAGAGGGAAATCTCCTGCAGCCGTTGAATGCTTGATTCTCCATATCTCCCTCATGCAGGCATTCAGCAGCTGCCTCTATATGGGCCCCCCTCCCACCCCACAGTTCTGCCAGCATCCCACCTCTGCAGAGGATGTGTCAGGATGGAGAACGTGTCATTTACCTGACCCTTCCTTTTCGTAATGGACAGTGGTCGGTACCGATCACTGACTCTGACCATTTATAACTGAAGTATAATAAACTGTGTTTACTATGCTTCAGTTTGTGAATGAAAATAAAGTTCTGCACAGAGGTATTCCTGTCCATTCATTATGTGCAGCTGAGGTTGCAGAGATGCAGATTGAGGGCTTTGTCCTCAATCTCCTTTCTCTGTCTCAAAGGTGAAACATCAGAGGTCTGTTTAGACCCCTAATATCTCACCAAAGACCCCCAACGGGGCTTCCTTAAAAATATTACAAAAAATAAATAAATAAAATACAGTGTAAAAAAATAAATAAATAACCAAAAAAAAAAGGAAATGTCACCAGTGGCGGAACTACCAGGGCTGCAAAGGTCACACTTGTGACCGGGCCCTGGCATTCTGCCACTGAGCTTGGAAGGCTTGGAGGGAAGGGCTCCAGCCGGGGGTCATGGTTTCTTGCAGCGGCCCCGGGAAGTTAGTTACGCCTCTGTTGTTACATTACATTAACGTTATTGTTGCATAATATATAAACATAATGGTAAAAATCTAAAGCATAAGCATAAAATGTAACCTTCTAAATTACAAAAGCAATCCAGCCATTAGCATTGTCAAAAATACAGAATAAAGGGATTAGAATTATATAGAAAAATCCACAACTTGCTAGAAAGAAAGGGCAGGTGCAGCAAGACATCTATCCAAAAAAACTATTTACACTTATTTGAATCTTATGTTATGGAGAAGATGGGGGGTTCTGTTCTAGGGTAACAATGCAGCTCCTCCATAGATACAGTACAGTTAGCAAGCATTGTCACCCTAGGAAATTACACATGTTACTGTGTGACAATGAAGGAAAAAATGCCTTAAAAGAAGAAAACAAATGCAGCCACCACATTTAAGGACTGTCAGGCTGCAATATATAATTTTTTTTTGGTTTAGATGTGTTTTGAATTAGATGTACACCCTAACTCAATTACATTTAGTTTGCCAAAGCTCTGTTTGGAGCTATTTTCTGCCTACATGCACTCCATTGGTGGCTGCATGGTATTTCTCAGGGTGAGTTTCCTGATAGTGAGGATAGTAAACCATACCTGTATAATGTATAATGAAACAGCCTCTTATGGTCTTGTAAGACAGGGGGTTGTAACCCTATAACAGGAAGTGCCTAGACAAGAACCTTTATGGCCAGATTATCAAGTATTATTTCAATAAAAATCTGCAAATTAAAAAAATTATATTGAAAAATATTTTTGTAAATACATGAACATGCTAGTGTTACTAAAGTGTCATACACCCAGGATAACAAGAGTACACAGAAGCAAGCTAATAAAAGTAAAACAAGCACCTTATGGTCAGGGCTGTTTGGAAGGTTTATTCCTTTAATAATACGTAAGCCCAATCATTCTTTTAAATCTCATATAAGCTTTGAAGCAGAACTAAAGTTTATTTTTTAAAGCTAAAAAATTTGCAAAACATTTCTTAGGACTTTAGCTAGGTACTGGTAATGTATGTCTAATGATGTGTACCCCATTGGTGGCTGCTGCTTATTTCTTGTAAAATGTTACCGTACTTACATGCAGCCTTTGACATTGAAGTCACTGATGAAGTTCCAGTGGTGAAACTGACAGTTGGGTCTGAAGCACAGTGATCAAACACTCGCTGTAAGATACTCCATTGAGAAAACCTCATGTGTTCTTTTTCAAATAATATAACATGTTATGTGATTGGGGAGGGGAATTTCAATGTCACAAGGCGACTTACATGCAGCCTCTGACGGTGGTGTTGCCACTGAAGTTCCAGCAGTAAGACTGACAGTCAGGGCTGGAGCACAGTGATCAAAGCGGAAGGCTTACTGTGCAGCTCCTCCATTCACAAAATGTCTTTTTTTGTTTTTAAGGAATACAAGGCATTCTGTGATTGGATCAAGGACATATGGATATCTCAATCTCCCCCTGCTCACTCACAGAATGCCTTACATTCTTTGAGCTTTTAGTGATTGGGTTAAAGTGGTTGTAAACCCTTTGGGAACACTTTAACCTACAGGTAAGCCTAGATTAAGGCTTACCCGTAGGTGCAAGAAATATCACCTTAACCTACACTGTTGAGGAGATATTTTGAAAAAAACGGGCACCGCTGTCTACGGCGCATGCATGCCGTCAGTGACATCATAGTGCCAGAGCCGCGATACCCGGAAGTCACTCCGGGTATCATGGCAGCGACGGAGGACGTGTACGAGGGTCGCTTCGGGGGCTTTGATCTCAGGTAAGTTATTCATAATGAGCTAGTATGCATAGCATACTAGCTCATTATGAATTTGCCTTGATGGGTGTATTTTTTTTTCCAGGATTTATTTCCTCTTTAACATATACTTCAAGAAATAAACCTTTTCATACATCCCTAACCATAATATGTTTTCCTTACACTCGGGATCAGAAAAATGTACAAAAGAGAATCCCCTTTTTTATAACAACTTTTGGTGCCTACTTATATTTGGAACTTGCAGTTTTAAAAGTTTTAAAAGACTGACAGGTGTGTTCAGAAAAAATGTGTTTTGCCTATAAATAAGAAAAAACCTGCTAAAAATGTTCAAACTTTGTTGGCAAGCAAATATATTAGGATATCATACAAATATATATATATATATGTATCTAACAGCATTTAAAATATTATGTGCATGTGAAGTATGTAAATTAATCTCACAGACAGAAGGAGCCACCCATTGATGCTTCACAGCATTTAGTATCTATAGAGCTTTCACCAGGTGCTTAACGTATTATTTTTAAAACAAATGCCATCAACTTATACCTCTAACTTTTTTTAAAACAACATTTAAATTAGCATATGTTAAGAAATACATTTAAATTGTTAAAGGTGTTAAAATTACAATTTCTTTTCAAGACTCTATTGCTTTGATGAAGTACTACACTGAAAAAATTGTATTTAAGGGTTTTTTGTTTGTTTTTTGTTAAAATCACTTAAATAGATTCAATAAAATTGTATTTTTTCAGGATTGTCGGTCTCTTTTTGTTTATAGCATAAAAAAAAAAACCACAGAGGTGATCAAATACCCCAAAAGAAATCTCTATTTATGGGAAAATGGAGGACATCAATTTTATTTGGGTACAGCGTCGCACAAGTTGTCAGTTAAAGCAATGCAGTGCCATATCGCAAAACATGGCCTGGTCATTAAGGGGATAAAACCTTCCAGGGCTGAAGTGGTTAAATGAAATAATAAAAAAAAAAAAAAACATAACATAATATATACCCCAATTTTTCTGCATAATATGAAAGATGATGTTACGCCAAGTACATAAATACCTAACATGTCATGCTTTAAAAGTGTGCACGCTTATTGAATGGTGCCAAACTATGGTACTTAAAAATCTCCATAGGTGACGCTTTAAAAATGTGTACAGGTTATTAGCTTAGTAGAGTTACAGAGGAGATCTAGTGCTAGAATTATTGCTCTTGCTCAGATGTTCGCACAGATATCTCACATGTGTGGTGTAAACACTGTTTACATGCGCGCAAGCACACGGAGGCAGGGGCGCTTTAAAACTTGTTTTTTTTTTTTTTAATTCTTTTTATTTTTACACTGTGCATTTAAAAAAAAAAAAAATGGATCACTTTTTACTAAAAAAAAATATGTTTATCTTTTGCTAAAGAAAACATTTTTTTTTACATGGCCCGAGAACCGTAAGTTACGTCATGATGTTGCTCCAGTACTCCAAGGGCCTAGAGATGAGTGGCGGCCATCTTACCATCACTTATCTCTATGGCAAGACACTGCCGAAGCTGGATGGTTCAGTGATTGGTAACGTAAGCCCGGGAACCACCAGGAAGCGCCAGGAGGGGTAGCAATCCTCCCGCACTTTTAAAATTGATCCCTAGCAAATCCTCCACAGGGACCACTTTTATCTGAAAGACCGGTGCCTAGGGGAAAAGAAAATACAGAGGTTATGGAATCTAGCTGTCTATTTAGCCTTTTGGCTGATCTGTAAACCACGATCACATGATAAACTGCAGGTCTGCCCGAGTGTTCAGGTAGGAGGAGATTTCCACTACAATCTGTGTCCTCATGCTGTTATGGGAGGTGGACCATCCATCAATCAAGATGTGACGTCCCACCCACTGTTCTTTTTTAGTTACTAAACATTGAGGAGGAGGGAGGGCTGGGCTGCCATTTAGGATCTGTGTACACACCCACTTGTGTGATGTCAATACCATGTGACCTGAAAAGCTCAGCTCAAACAGGAAATATTCTCTCCAGCAATAGAGACCAAACTGAACATGTGCAGGGGGACCACTCTGGCTGTGTCTTATCTGGCCTTGCCAAGAGAGACTCTGCATGAGGGGGAGGATCTGTGCATACAGAATCAAAGAGCCTTTTTACACAATACAGAAGATTAAACACTAAAGTTCCAAAGTGAGTATAACAAGCATGCTATTCTGCATATACAGATTTTACTGTTGTGGGTTTAGTAACGTTTTAATGTCAAAGTCATGAGGTATTTTCCCAGTTAGGCGGTCGGCAAGTGGTTAAGTAAACTCATGTGACAAAACCCATTTTGTCACACATAAACATCAGGTTCACGAGTTAAGAGGCATGGTGATTAAGCATGTCATGTTGACCTATGAGAAGAGGGGATCATGATGGTCTCCTGCATAGAGAGGCTTATCAGATTTACACACTTTACAACTGTACAGCCAGGGGGCCTGAACACTAATATGACCTTCCCATGCTTCCTTGAAGACAGATAATTGAGGTGGATAAATATTTTCATGATTGGTATTTGTACATGACATTTTTTCTTCTCTTTTTTTTCTTTCATCTTTTCTCTCCTTCCCCCTCTCCTTCCTTTTTTCCTTGTTCATTTCCATTTCCATCCTCCTCTTCTTTCTGTTGTTCATCTGTTTTTATCCAGTTCTCCTGCTTCTTTTGTGTTTTTGTTTAGTTTTCTATGTCCTCTCCTTCTTTTCTTTTTTTCCTTTGTTTTCTATTTTCTCTCTTTTTTTCTTTTCCCTCTTTTATTTTTTCTACCATTTTTTCAGTCCTCCTTTTCTTTCCTTCCTTCCCAGTGCAATTGTTTTTTTTCCTTTCCTTTTTTTCTTCTTTTGCCCCCTTTATAACTAATTTCTGTTATTTTGCTTTTGATTTTCCATTTAAAATTTTTATTTATTATTTCTATTATTATTTCAATTTTTTCTATTTCTTATTATGATTCTATCAGTTATATTCTTAGCAAGTATGTAATTTTTTAAAGAATATGATTACGGCGGGATTATGACGACATTATTACAACAGGGGACAGGTTACAGCCCATTTTTTGTTTTCTGATTGGTGGATGGTTCTTAAAATGTCATTTGGTTTTTCACTACGCTTGCCACATGCATGATGATGGGGTTCTGCGTGGCTCCAAAACTCCAGGATGTGATCACTGAAAAAAAACTTTGGACCTGCTCTGGGCACTTTTCGGGTGACATTTTTCACTTTGACTTTCTTTGTCTTTGGTTCCCAGCTGGTGGTTGCTGCACACATTTATATGTACAGCTGATTTCAGGTTTGGAATATAGTGCTTGAATAAAATTCAAGTCCTGTCTTCCATTGCAGCAGATGGACTTGTAATTCTTAATGGAATATAAATGCATTAATCAGCACACTTGTAGTCTACTGACACTTCCTCCAGCTCTCTAGCTGAAAGCCCATATAGAGGTATGGACAGAGAGATGGAAGAATGAATTCACATTTTATCTGCAACAATATGTGCATATAATACTTATTTTAAGTGAGCTAAGCCTTTAAAGTATAAGTTAATTTTTTTAGAAAATTACCTATGAAGTTAAACAGCCCCAGTGGATAGAAAAACTGTGCAGCTTTGAAAATTGTAAATTAATGTCCTTTCCATACCTGCAGGCCATTTGTGCCCGCCAAAGCCTGGCCAACAAACCTCCCATGCAGGGCTGTTTTTAAGGCAGGAGAAAAGGGGGCTGCCCTGGGCCCTGTCATTGTTGTGGGGCCCAAAGCAGCTGCCTGATACTTACCAACTATCCTGGTTTAAATTCCCTCGCCCCTTGAGGTTTTAGTCCTATGCTGTGTCCCGTTATCTCAGTGTGAAGTGCTGCTACTAATGCTGCCCAGCTCTGCCCTATTGTTGTGTACAGATCACTCACCTGCAGACCCTGTGTTTACATGTAAATTACCGGCATTCATATGTAAATAGCAGCATTCATGTGTATATAGCGGTGGCCAGCAGCATTGATATGTATATCATGCCCCCTGAGGTCATATCCACAGTAATCTCTAGCAACCAATCAATAAGCAGAAATAATGTGCTATAACCTCTAGCAACTAACCAGTGAGCTGTAATGTGTGCTGTAACCTCTAGCAACCAGTCAGTGAGCGGTAATGATACACTGTAACCTCTGGCAACCAATTGCAATAGCTGCCTGATCTGATTCGGTAAACTGATTTTGAGGCCCAAGAAAAGGTCCAATCAATATTAAAGACGGCCCTCCTCTATGGTTAGTATTTTCCTATCCTGCCTTACAGCTAGGGTGCTCCAGACATTGTATTGTATTGTATTGTATTGTATTGTATGCTTGACCCGAGCATCACAGAAACAAGCGCTCACCCCTGTTCACAACCCTGCATATGCAGGGAGAGCAATCTCTCCCCCCCCGTCACATAAGCACATCAGCAGCTGAGTTACAAGTATAACAATTACATTAATCAAAATTTTTTCTTCTTTTTTTACTTACTAAGGCCACTTGACTATAAAGGCAAAGATGGACTGTACATATATTTAATGATTTTTAAAGAATACATAACTGAATTAGTTTGTGATTTAACATTTGCCTGGAGATGTCTTGACTCCCAACTGTCTCAGGTCCTCTTTCACATCAGGAGCACATTTTGGCCTTCCCCTCTTATTTCTTCTTCCTGATACTCCTCCAAATTCTTTTTTTTTCTTTTTCTCTTATCCTTAGCACACCACGATTACACATTTTTCTTATATGCGCTTTCATAGCTGGAGGATGATAGCCATTGTATAATTATTTTTTTTAATGTCCAAATTTTCTTTACCTCCTCTCTCCTTACTAAAACTTTTTTCCCACCCATTAAGTCTGTCCATTCATGTCTCTTCTGCATACATAATGATGGGTTTGAGGCTTTTTTCTAAATCTTAATTTTAGACCAAGCAGGGTACCGTATATACTCGAGTATAAGCCGAGATTTTCAGCCTCTTTTTTGAGGCTGAAAGTGCCCCCCTCGGCTTATACTCGAGTCATCGCCGTCTGACTGCTCGATCAGCGTATCGAGCAGACAGACGGCGGACATACTACAATTTGAAAGCCGCGCCTCATTCTCCGCCTCCGCCTGTGATAGGCGGAACACTGAATTTCCCAGCAGCCTGTGTTCCGCCTATCACGGACATCGTCTCATCCTCGTCCGTAGTACGAGGATGAGACGATATCGGTGATAGGCGGAACACAGGCTGCTGGGAAATTCAGTGTTCCGCCTATCACAGGCGGAGGCGGAGGCGGGGCTTTTGAATTTTAGAATGGCCGCCGAGGCGATCCTGGCAAGGCACGGGACGGAGGCAAGGCAAGGCACAGCACGGGACGGGACGGAGGCAAGGCACGACACGACACGGGACGGAGGCAAGGAGGCAAGGCACGGCACGGGACGGAGGCAAGGCACGGGACGGAGGCTCGGGACACAGGTAGGCTGGACACACACACACACACACACACACACACACACACACACACACACACACACACACACACACGGACACACACATGGACACACACACACAGGGATGGATGGATGGATGGAGACACACACACACAGGGATGGATGGATGGATGGAGACACACACACACAGGGATGGATGGATGGATGGAGACACACACACACAGGGATGGATGGATGGAGACACACACACACAGGGATGGATGGATGGATGGACACACACACACACAGGGATGGATGGATGGATGGACACACACACACACAGGGATGGATGGATGGATGGACACACACACACACAGGGATGGACGGACACACAGGGACGGACACACACACAGGGATGGACAGGCATGTCTCACCCTCGGCTTATACACGAGTCAATAAGTTTGCCAGTTTTTTTGGGGGTAAATTGGGGGCCTCGGCTTATATTCGGGTCGGCCTATACTCGAGTATATACGGTAATCAATTTTAAAAAACATTATAAAAATACCTTCTTAAACTTTATGTAAACCCAAATACCATTGAGAAGTATTTTGTTATATTTCTTTGATAAGTGCAAAAAAAAAAACTGTTGACCTTATTAGCAATTCAGTTCTAATTATATAAACTCTAAAACCTATCTAGTTCTTATCATAAACTACAAAATTATTAGCCTTTATGTTGCAGAGATCTAAAAGTGTGAGTGGTTGAATAGTTTGGCAAAAGAGCATAGAGGAGGATTGACACCCCTCATTCAACAACACTACTGTGTTGTCAGCTCTCAACAGGATTTAGGAGCATGTTGTCCTGCAGGTATTTGTTTGTACTCCGAAGGTGTATAAAAGGATAAAACATGGAGATACATGCATGTATTGCAGAGATGAACAGCGTATGTTTTTGTTTTATTATTATGCCATGACATGTGCTTTAAGGCAATCTTAAGTCAGAGTATTTAAAGTGTTTGTAAAGGCTTAAGGTTTTTTCCTATGCATGAAGGTAAAAGCCCCTCCCCCCATACGTACCTGAGCCCAATCTTCCTCCAGCGATGTGCACGAGAGTATCGGCTCTCTGGGGACTCTAACTCCTCATTGGTTAGACAGCAACCACACAATCACAGCCAGTGAGCCAATGAGGAGAGATTAGGAGCCAAGCCATAACTCTGTGTGTGAATAAAAATGCAAAGCCATAAATTGGGAACAAGCCTGCTTGGGTGCCCCCACTGCAAACTGCTTGCTCTGGGGGCACTTCGTAGGAGGAAGGGGCCATGAGCGCCGGAGGGGGATCCAAGAAGAGGAGGACCAAGGCTGCTCTGTGCAAGGACACAGCACAGAGTAGGTAAGTATAACATGTTCGCTATTTTAAAAAAAAAATTGACTTTAACGTCACTTTAATATGCAGTAAGTATCTTACGTAAAGGGTGAAGAAGTTGATCTAAGGAAATATTGTGTTTTTATTTTTACATTTTTTTTATTTTTGTGCATTTTATTTTCTCTGATAATTACAGACAGTTGCAATATACTTAAGGACTTTGCATGCATGAAGAAATGTTTAAAGCTTATACTACAGCTATCATTACTACGCTGATTAAAATCCCATGAGTTAAACATCTGCTGTCAGGGGACTTGTACACAGCACTGGTCATTTGTGTTTCATAATTATCTTGAATAAACACAATTAGTTCCACATTCTGCTGTTTTTCTAAAGGCATCTGTAAACATTCTGTAAAACTCTAGTCACTGCTTTCAGCAATCATTATAAATCCCCCCTAAAGCAAGAGGCTTCTCAACAGACCCTTCACATATTTTCAATGTAAAGAGCCCTGAGGAATTTTGGGACCTATCATGTATCAGTAAGAACTGGCTACATTTCTGTTAATTAAACTATTGTGATGATGTAGACAGCTTTGTTATGATAAGTATAATATAGTAAATTAGTAAAATACAAAATAACTATATACATTACAAGAAACAGATATCCAAAATGTGTCAAAATAAAAGCGTTAGTCTCATCTCCCCTACCCTCACATCTCTCCTATGAACACATCCTGGAAAATGAGACCTAATAAACAACTCCTGCCACTGCTGACAGTAGCCATTCTACTAATACGGGATGCCTATTTATCTAAGGGACTTCTCTCATGAAGACCTAGCGCTTTGATCCCATATTTTGGCAACTCAGATACTCCCCCCCCCAAGTTATGGAATAATCTAATTTCTTGATGCGGCAGAGTGAGAGTCAGCTTTAACTCATTTAAATTCCCCACTGTGGGAATATACTGACTCTATCCCAACTCCCACCTCCCTGCCATGTCAAGCAATAGGCATGGATTGAGTATTCCCACCTGGCCCATTACCTTGGCTCTCTTACGCTTTCTAATCTACTCTCTAGTTCCCATAATAACTTTGAAAAGGTACTCCTGCATGCAGGGCCGTTTTTAAGGCAGGGCAAAAGGGGCAGCTGCCCTGGGCCCTGTCATTGTTGTGGGGCCCAAAGCAGCTGCCTCATACTTGCCAACTATCCCAGTTTAAATTCCCTTGTCCTTTGAAGTTTTAGTCCTGTGCTGTGTCCTAATATCTCAGTGTGAATTGCTGGTACTAATAATGCCCAGCCCTGCCTTATTGTTGTGTACAGATGACTCACCCGCAGACCCTGTGTTTACATTTAAATAACAGACATTCATAAGTAAATAGCTGTGGCTGGCGGCATTGATATGTAAATAAAGGCGGCATATGTATATCATGCACCCCTGCATTGAAGAGATGATGTGCTGTAACCTCTAGCAACCAATCAGTGAGCAGTAATATTGTACAGTAATCTCTAGCAACCAATGAACAAGAAGAAATCATTTGCTGTAACCTCTAGCAACTAATCAATGAGTCGAAATGCGTGCTGTAACCTCTAGCAACCAGTCAGTAAGCAGTAATTATATGCTGTAACCGCTGGCAACCAATCGCAACTGCTCCCTGATCCTATATAGTAAACTGATTTTAAGTCTAGCTGCTATTTATTGTATGTCTCAGAGCAGGTGGAGAGTGAAATTGAATGGGGGGGGGCCCAAGAAATTTTTTGCCCAGAGTCCAATCAATATTAAAGACGGCCCTGCTTGCATGTGGTGGGTCTGAGCAATGCAGTATCTACCCTTTACCAATTGTTACTTCCAGAAACCCATCTCCAAACTCCAAAATTCCTTTCTAAACTGAGGAGGATGTGGACTAGGATAAAATATTGACATTTACATATATAACGTGCATCTTAGCTAGAGCATATCACAGCTAGAACACAATTCTATCTTTATGGTACCAGTGTTCTACAATCCTGCAGATGAACAATTCTATTCAGGATACTTGCTGGAGGTGCCTGGTGTCACCTGGCTTAATGTCGCACAGCTGGAGCTTGCACCTGTCCATTACTCCTGGGATAAAATCCTACGAATATAACACAAACTTACAGATGACAGGTTCCCCAGACTTATATTCTCTCTATGATCTCAGGCTCTTATAGACAGGTTTAATAAGGCCTGCTCTGGCAGTTCTTAGTATCAGCTCAAACATTTATACTCAGTCAGCTGCCACACAGATCCACCTTCGCTTTCAGAATGGGTGTGCGGGATGGACTTTGTGTATCAAATGGAAATTAAGCTCTCATGGGATAAAGATAAAATGGATACTTTTAGTGTGACTTGATTCACTTGACTTCATTTCAGACAATCTGCTCACCCTTCTATATATCTGTGAAGTACTCATACTGAGCTTTGCCCACATTTCCCGAGAGTCATATGCCCTGTACACATGGTCGGAAATTCAGATGGAAAAAGTCAGATCGGATTATGTTGTCAGAAAATCCGATCGTGTGTGGGCTCTATCTGACTTTTTCCATCGGAATTTCCGACGGAAAAAGTTTGAGAGCTGGATCTAAAATTTTCCGACAACAAAATCTGATCAGACTTTTTTAGATCATGTGTAGAGAATTCCAACGCACAAAGTGCTATGCATGCCCAGAAAAAATTTGGAGACGAAAGTTATTGGCTGCTGGCCTCTACGTAGTCCCATCATACGTTTTGTACATCACCTAGTTCCGAACATTCGGATTTTCTGACATCTTTGTGTGACCGTGTGTATGCAAGACAAGTTTCAGCCAAAATCCGTCTGAAAAAATCTGACAGATTTTGTCGTCGGAATGTCCGACCTTGTGTACGGGGCATTAGACGTGTGAGATTCACCTCACCCCTTTTTTTAATTTCTTTTGTTAATCTTCATTATCCTTAAGGCTACTTTAACATTGGAGTGTGGGGGGGGGCATTATCGGTAAAGCGCCGCTAATTTTAGCAGCTCTTTACCGCTGTAATAGCGACACTTTTCGGGCTGCTAGCAGGGTGCCTTTATGTATAAAGGGTTAAAAGTGCCTGAAAAGCACCGCTGCCAAAGTGCTTTTCAGGTGCCCATTGATTGCTGTATATACCACTCCTGTACCACCCGAAATATACTGCTTGCAGTACTTTTTTTAACGTCCTGCAAGTACGCTGAACCAGTGTGAAAGCACTCGGGCTCTCAAACTTGGGCTGCAGGAAAGGCGTTTGAAAGCTCCCCAGTGTGAAAGGGCTTTTATATATCCCCAACCCTCATTTGCTTAATTTTCTTTGAAATCTTTATCTTTGTTTGCCTATAGTAGATATAACAATCTTCATTCTTCCTGTATGTGTTTCTAAATACGTAAAAACAAAAGTAGAAGTTCACAACCCTTCTGTGGCCCAAACACCATCCTGTTCACTGAGTAAAGCTGTATCCGATATGATATCAATATCAATATGCCTATATACAGTATACTCTGTGTTTCTTATGCTACCTTCATGTATTAAACCTTAGTAGCATATAAGTAGCACATACTGTATGTAGCACTCAAACAACCAGGTTTGAAGGTCTGATGGACTCTGTACATTGAGTATTGTATGCTAATGGGCTTACTTGTACTAACCCCCTCTATACCAGTTATGTATAGTTTATACTTTGTACATTTTTAATTTTCTCAAAATGAAAAAAATGTAATAAACTAAAACAAAAATTGTAATAAATGTCTCAAGCTTTAAAGTAAACTAGTGCTCAGTAAATGCCAATTCACATAACTTCTATCCTGGCTCACAGTCTCCACTCTAATTCATCCCAATGTGTTCTATCGAGTTGTGGTCAGGACTCTTGTCAGGTCAGTCAAGTTCCTCCACCCCAAACTTGCTCATCCTTGTCTTTAGGAACCTTGCTTTGTGCACTGGTGCACAGTCATGTTGGAACAGGAATGGGCCAGCCCCAAACTGTTCCCACAAAGTTGGGAGTATGTCCAAACTGTTTTGGAATGCTAACGCCTTAAGAATTCCATTCACTGGAACTAAGGGGCCAAGCCCAACCTCAACCACTAAAAAACAACCCCACACCATAATCCCACCTCCACCAAATGATTTGGACCAGTACACAAAGCTCGGTCTATAAAGACATGGATAAGCGAGTTTGGGGTGGATGAACTTGACTGGCCTGCACCAAAGTCCTGACCTAAACCCGATACAACACCTTTGGAATGAATTAGAGTGAAAACTGTAAGCCAGGCCTTCTCATCCACATCAGTACCTGACTTCACAAATGCGCTTCTGGAAGAATGGTCAAACATTCCCATAGACATACTGCTACACCTTTTGGACAGCCTTTCCAGAAGAGTTGAATCTGTTATAGCTGTAAAAAGTGGACCAACTCAATATTGAACCCTATGGACTAAGACTGGGATGCCATTAAAGTTCATGTGAATGTAAAAACAGGTGTCTCAATACTTTTGGTAATATAATTGTAGCATTGACCCCGAAGGAGCAGCTGTTTTTTTTCCTGGGTTTACCGATTACCTCCTCCAGCTCATAACTTGTCATTCTTGTCTAAGGGTTCCCGAGGTTGATGGCCCAGTAACTGCAGAGACCAACACTTGAATTCCTTTTTAGAATTTTTATTTTCATAAAACAGTTGAACAAAACTCAGTCTCTCAGTTAGGAATAGAGGGTATAAGGATGAAGTATAGCTCAGGTACTTTGGAACTGCTGACCTTAATAAAAGTCTCTCTTTACATAATCCAGGGAATAGCCACTCGCAACTGGATTCTTTAACTGTTGGATAAATCCTTGTTTGTGGATACTAGCAGACAACAAGTGATTTTAGCATAGCAAAGTCTCTGCCACAGACTTGGTTGTAAAACTTTAGATGCTCACAGGAACTTAGTTGCAAATGGATGGATAGAGGTAGGAACTTTCTTACTGTACCAGTATCTTGCAGCCAGTCCAGCGATACCGTAAGAAATGTGGATTCAATTAGTGTCCATAACAGCTCAGCTTCCAGGCTCTTACCGAGCAGCCAGCCTCGTGCGTGGCCCTCTTACTGAAGAGTCCTCCCCTGGTTGCATGTAGAGTTGCTGGGCCTCTCCAAACCCGAGATGGCACCGGAACACCTTAGAATCCTCCTTTCAGTTACTGTGCCTCGGACTAGCCAGTTCTGAGGCTTGGAAACGGATGGATCCGCACCCCAGGCCATGAGGGTCTCTGGGGGCTGGTCAGGAGGACCAGGACCACGGAGTCAGCAACAACTTCTGGACCGGAACCCAGAACCACTTGACTTCAGCACCTTAAGTACCTTCTCCCGGGAATACACAGTGAAGCAAACGCGCCCACTGATTGGCTCCGAGAGAGAGATTGGTACCCAGTGCGTCCAACCAGACTGCATTCTAATGCCTCTCACAGGTGCAAACCCTACCTATGACCAGGCAGAACATTAATACAGCCCAGCCAAACTGATGCCAAAACACAATTTTACACAATTAACCCCAAGACTCAACTACAGTCTTGGGGAAAAACTAAATTTACAGACGTAGCGCATACTCATCAGGAGTACACATATCGCGTACTCATCAGGAGTACACATAGCGCGTACCCATCAGGAGCACACATAGCGCGTACCCATCAGGAGCACACATATCGCGTACTCATCAGGAGTACACATAGCGCGTACTCATCAGGAGTACACATAACGCGTACTCATCAGGAGTACACATAGCGTGTACTCATCAGGAGTACACATAGCGCGTACTCATCAGGAGTACACATAGCGCGTACTCATCAGGAGTACACATAGCGCGTACTCATCAGGAGTACACATAGCGCATACTCATCAGGAGTACACGGCGCTACATAATGCATATGCAGTGCATGGACATGTGGTGGCCAAAAAAGTTCATGTTTTATTTTTTTCATCCTTCAATGTGTGTTAAAAGGGCATTTTATAGGAATGGCAGTACATGTCAATGCATCCTAATCACATCAAAAATACACTTAAAAATGCATCACAACACAAGTGAATACATGTCAAACCTAAAATTTCCATCCTATAAGATATAAGCAAGTAGCCGAGTCTTCTAGCCAGTATGTACCTGTTTTAGGGCCAACTGTGCAAAAATAAAATTCTAGAGATGTAAAACATCTCCTCTTCCATCTGTGTAATTATTCATTTCACCACTGATAAAGATATTTTTCAAATGTGTTGTTTGTAGTTACCTGTGTAATCCTTCTGCATATTAATTTCCCATCATCCTCTGTATACCAGCAGAAAGTTCAAACAGTGCCAAAAGTATAAGTCCCTGGACTGGCTGAGTGACTGAGGGAGCAGCTGGAGCAAAAATTATTGACACAAATTCAAATCTGCCATCTCTCATGACATTTTCCTAAAGAGTTAACATTTGTAAAACAGACTCTCCGTACCTGTTGTGCAAAACACCTTTTTTTTTTTATTTATTATCAGTTATGGCTTTTACTTCAGTTATGAATCAGTAAAACTTCTCTGGCTTGATAGCCAGAATAATAAATGATGCAGTCATATCCATGGGAGTTTCTATAAATGACTGTATTTGTTACTAGCAAAATATCCCCAAACATTTCCATAAATACATTCTTTACATTCTTTACATACAGAGCAGCTTGGCAAATTGACAGCAATTAACAGTTTCTTCTAAATGTGTCATTTTTTTATTTCTAAGTATAATCCTTTGCTTTATGGTAAAACACATTTTATAAAAATAATCGTTGATAACATACTGTACTGTAGTTACACGTTCTACAATTTATTTAAAACTGATAAACTTATGAGAGGATAAATATAAAATGGGGAAAAAAACATATCACAGCATCAGCCTATATAGGAAAATAAAGCTCGATATATTATACTTAAAGTGATCTTGTCCCAAAAAAAAGAAACTGCTGGCAGGTATGAAGAGCAGGAGACTAGAGATATCTTTACATACTTGCAGAAGCTTTCAGTGACCCTTCTATGGCTGAATGTTGGACAGCTCTATCACCTCCTGCTAGTACCCCCCCCCCCCCATACATCTCTACAGGTATACCCCACTTTTAAGTACATAATGGGGTTTATTTACTAAAGCTGGAAAGTGCAAAATCAGGCTTACTTCTGCAAATAAACCAATGAGCTTCCAGGTTTTATTACCAAAGCTTAATTGAACAAGCTGGGCTTAGAAGCTCATTGGTTTATGCAGAAATGAGCCTGATTTTGCACTTTCCAGCTTTAGTAAATAAACCTTATTGTGTACTTAAAAGTGCGGTCTGCCTGTATTGGTGTACAATTAAGGATAGGCTGTCTCACTGGCCAATAGGAATGTGTGTAAAGTACAAGGTGGTGTGAAGGCTTTGGCACAACCAGATAGATTTGCCAGATTAAAATATCGCTGTATTCAGGTAGATTGGGAATATTGAAAGTGGCTGAATGTTTGTGTAGGCATTTTACATCTGGCAGCAAATGGTTTTGGTTAGTAAAATGACTGAGCCACTTTAAGGAATTTATTTATCAAGGGAATATTTCTTGTGTTAGCATCAAATTTTACAATGATATATTATTTAATGGGATTTTTACTTTAAAACAATAACTTGATTTGAAAGTAAACAGCACACATACAAACATCTTCATGAACCACTTCCTAAATGAAAAAAGTTTATCTAAAAAAGAAGGGACTCAAGCATGTAAATAGTAGATGATGATGGTTATATATTTATGAACAGATCTGAATTACAGGTATCCTGGATTGCTCTCTCCATCTTATTTTCATATATTTCCAAGAGGACTATTCCCATAGTTGAACTTCCTGTAGAAGTTTCCATTATACCTGCTGTTGATGTGATTAGTCAGTGAGTTACTGAGAAAACCAAGAACACGACTGTAGACACAATCAGTATTTTAATAACTCAACCAGGAACATGTCTGCATTCATAATGAATACTGTACTGATGCAACTAGCAGCATGTCTGCAGACATACTATTATTACTAGGGTTACACCAATACTAGTATCGGTACCAGTATTTGCACAAGTATCAGTATTCGTGCAAATACTTTCAGGCTCGGTTCTTTCAGCTGTCATTGAGTCTCCCCTGTTGACAGCTGAACTGTTAAAGAAGTCCAGTAATTGGAGCTGTCAAAAAAAATGGCTAGCAATGTTTATTAACAACATTGCTCAGCCGCTGAAACACTAAAATAAAAAGAAACATGGTTTCTTTTTGAATCTTTCTGTTTCTTCATCTGCAGATCAAATGGATGAACAAATGTTCCTCGTTTAACCCCTTACAAAACCTTAATTTACTCTAATCAGCCTTAATTGACTCCCTATTCTCCTCCATTTAATTATTTTCTAGCTTTTTCTTTTTTTTGGATCACGTCTATTTTATAAACGATAAACAATTAAAGCTTTTTTTTTTGTTTGCTTTGTTAGTGAAGATTTTTACACATATATATTAATATATATTTACATATTTCACATTGAAAAAGTGCAAAATGTAAAAAAATCTATTTATCTCATTTGTAAATAACTTTTCAATGCTTTGTACCATTGCTGATAGCTGAAGTGAAAACAAAACAGTTGTGGAAGGTATCGGTAATTGGTATCGGCGAGTACTAAAAAAAAAAGTATCAGTACTCGTACTCTGTAAAAAAATGGTATTGGTGCATCCCTAATTATTACCATACTGACCAATGTCTGAAAAAAAGTTCAATGACAATAAACAATTCATAATAGCCACATATTCATAGTGAATAATAAATAAAATAAATCTCTTGTGGAGATGTCCAATATTAGTGCCATTAGGATGGCATCATTTATAAAACAAATAAGTTATAAGATACTGTATATCTATGAGTAACTCCTCACTTGTTGGCATTTTTTTGCTATATTGATAGTTACCACTGGTGTAGACAACACTACTTTCACCGCAATGAAGAGGTCTCTCTTTGTTATGATGGTTAGCTAATAATCCTCTCACTATATGTGATTGGATTACAGAAAATAATAAAATACTTGCATATGAAAAAAAATACATATGAACGGAGGGACACTATTAAAAAAAACATAATTTGATATGGAATTACTGGCATGAGATGGAAGAAGAGCATTAAACACAGCATATGTGCTAGGACAAAGGTTTGTGAACGGTAAAACCCTCCATTAGCTCAGAAAGAACTACGGGACGTTGTTTGGTGAAAAGGTTAAGCCTTTGCCACTGGATAGTTGGGTTTACTTAATGTGGTATGTTCCTATTCAAAATTTAAAATTTAATATGCATAGTGTGTACACCTATTTGTGTGTAGCTGTAATGTCTTTTAGGTTATCCAATTGTTTGGGACGAAAATGTAAATAAAATAAAATAAAATTAAATAAAATGAAATAAAAAAGTACCCAGTTCATGTTCTAAAAATATAACTTGCAAGTTAAATTAATAATTATTATCACTAGATGGAACTGTTCTTATAAAAGGCCCCCTTCAAATTATTTGCATTTAATCAATGTGTTCCTGGGCCTTCAATAGCATATTTATTTTGATGCACACCTTAACCACTAGCTGACTAGCCACTGTCATTATACTGCGGCAGGTCGGCTCTCACCCGTAAATCATCGTAGCTGTATGTCGGGCATTTAAACAGCTAGAGCAGGTGCATGCGCACTGTACTGAGGGGAAGCCGATGTGCGCGGCCGGCGGTCGCAATGACCGACGGCCACGCTCGATTGTGTGGAACGAGAGACAGAACGGGCATTTGTGTGTGTAAACACACAAATCCCGGGTCTGTCAGGAGAGGAGATACAGATCGTTTCTTCCTACTAGCTAGGAACAACGATCTGGCTTCTCCTCTAGTCAGTCACATCCCCCCATAGTAAGAAACACATTGAGGGAACACATTTAACCCCTTGATCTCCCCTAGTGTTAACCCCTTCCCTACCAATGACATTTACACAGTAATCAGTGCATTTTTATAGCAGTGATCACTGTATGAATGTCAATGGTCCCAAAAATGCGTCAAAAGTGTCCGATCTGTCAACTGCATTGTCGCAGTCCTAATAAAAATCGCAGATCACCGCCATTACCAGTAAAAAAAAATAATAATAAAAATGACATAAATCTATCCCCTATTTTGGAGACGTTATAACTTTTGTACAAACCAATCAATATACGCTTATTGTGATTCTTTTTTTACCAAAAATATGTAGAAGAATATATATATCGGCCAAAATTGATGATTTTTTTTTAATTTGGGATATTTATTATAGCAAAAACTAAAAAAACATTGTTTTTTTTCTTTCAAAATTGTCGCTCTTTTTTTTGTTTATAGTGCATAAAAAGATGATATACCACCAAAAGAAATCTCTATTTGTGGGAAAAAAAGGACGTCAATTTTGTTTGGGTACCACATTGCATGACCGTGCAATTGTCAGTTAAAGCGTCACAGTGCTGTATCGCAAAAAATGGCCTGGTCGTTAAGGGGGGCAAATCTTTCCGGGGCTGAAGTGGTTAAGGCAGAGAAAGTTGTACTTTAGTTTTTTTTTTTTATGCACAAAGCCCACAAAGCATATTGTGCATTCTTGTGTACTATCGTTTGGTTGCATTGGGTTGCTATTCAAAATAAATAGCACCACAAGAAACCATGCGTTATGGAAACACATGTTTTACAGAGCTTATTTTATAATGCACCAATCGGAATGGGTCTTTAAGCTTTGTAAGCAATTAAAAAAAGGACAGGCAATGAAAATGTAGCCATATACAGTACCCTTTGACTGTAACACTCCTAGCCTTGCTTCATTCACCCAATGTTTGTAGAGGTAGAAGGCTCTGCATAGCCCAATGGGTCATGGCCCATTGTCAATGGTTAGTGAAATCCACAGTCTTGTTCTTAGCAACACCTCACCTTACGTAAACACCACAGCAGGCTGTAAATCATCCAGATAGCAGGTAATTAAACAGGTACATTCAGGTGCCTTCCCAAGATGTCTTAGCATATTGTGTAAAGAAGACAGAGGAGGAAGAAGCTTACTGGCCTTGGGCATTACCCCATCCTTGCACCTCATAATGTAATGTGACAGAGAAGAGGGGGCTTACTAACCCTAGTCATGGCACCACCCATTAGCACCATGTATGGGGGCGCATGATGAAAAGCAAGCCACACACCGATGATGTCTCTGATGTCCTGGTAATATTGTCTGTGGAATGTTAGTTTTGTTGATATAAGCTTTTTTTGCAAGCCTATATCATATATATATATATATATATATATATATATATATATATATATATATATATATATATATATATATAATAGTGGCAGGCAGGGACCAGGGAGTGAATAGTCTTGTAGAAAATTGCCCCTGCCAGTGGCCATAGTGCCTCAGACCAAGTGTCTGGGATCCTGCAGGATTTGGGCATAGCAGGATACTTTTTAAAATCTTGGGAATGTCCCCTAGAACAATGGTCATCAACCCTGTCCTCAGGGCCCACCAACAGGCCAGGTTTGCAAGATAATGGAAATACATCACAGGTGATATAGTATCCTGCTAGTGATTGCAGTATTCAAGTCTGTATCTTCCCAAGGTAATACATAAAACCTGGCCTGTTGTAGATGACCACTGCCCTAGAACACTTGCCAACTATGATGTAGTTTCCCTATTTCCATGTCAGAGCAAAATGTCAGCTCATCTTCAGGCTGTAAGGTCCCAATGTACAACATATATAAATGTCCGGAAAAGTATGGCATGCTTTAAACAAACAAGTTAACTAAGTTACCATGGATATAGTTTCATTATCACATAGAACTAGTTTCTTTCATTATGAAGAGTAAATACTTGTTTTTGGACAACAATGCTAGCAACAATTTATTGGGTGATTTGGAGTCATATCTTGGGGCAGTATAAAAGTTCTACATGCTCACTACGAGGCTTCCCACAGTATTTAACTAGTAGAAACAAAGTGCCATTATTCTGTCACCTAGGAATGCTTAGCTGGCACAGGCAATGTGCTATGTATGTGACTGTTCTGCAGAGGATGTAAGCCAGGCTGTTCTCTATAGAATACCAATGAGCCATTAGGAAAGAGAGATCACATTGTTCAAGTGATGTACTTTCTGTTTAAATTAAAAGACAAAAAAAAAAATACTAAAAAGTGGCAGGCTTTATGTTGCAAACATTTGTTGTGCTAGAAAAAATAATAATAACAGAATTGCCGGATATGTGAGCTTCCAGCAGGCGACATTTTCTTTTGTTTGTTTGTTTTTTTTTTTTTTCTTGTGTGAAATGTCAGTACGGCGACTTACTAAAATCTGTTTTCTTTCAAACCTTGTCTTTGTGCAATTGTATTTTTTTCCCAGTTTTGTCCTTATGTACAAGGGTAAACACCATTCTTCTGGATCCAACTCCAGTGTGCTATAGGGAGGATAAACAGTGGGGAGCCCTGACAGTGCCACTGTCCTTAGTCTGTTCCTGATTCCATGGCCTCAGGCAGTGGTTTGCATTTTTAGGACAACAGCCGGCTATCTGCAAGCAGGAGACCACTCGTCAGGCTTCATTACTGCACACAAAATGACACAAGTGAGCCTGTGGTCACAACTGTGCTTATGGTGTGTCAGAAAGCCATTACATCTTATTGTAGGAACAGATAATAAAAAAAAAAGAGATTTACTTGCTGAAATGCTAAATAGCAATTTCTGTAGTGTTCACATTATAACTGCTTCATAGCAATTTATACCATAGACACCTACAACATACTGTAACGTGGGTCAGTTATTAATCATTTTTGTCGAAAGATTTTTTATAATTCAAATAGCTAGTCCCTAGTTATACTGTATTGATAACCCTAGTGTTATGTAATCAATTTCATTTAAAGCTAGCTGGTTGTGAAGGATGCATGAAAATCTCCACTTCAAAGAAAAACACATACACTATATACACATATATACACAGCATATTCAGGGTATTTTTTTTGTTTTTTTCTATCCTCTAAAAAAAGATTTTTAAAAAATGTTTTATGACAATTAGTGTAGTTTTCCTATTTTAATTGTAAGGTGTAGCAGCAAACACTGTGCTTTTTAATGGCCTACATGTTTTAACTCATATCACTGCATTTCCAAAAAATAGCCATTGTTTAACATTGTGTTAGATCACAATTGTGTGATATGTTAGCATGCGTTGTCTTTTTTTGAAGTGCACGAAAAAGCAAGAATTTTGAATATGCATGTAATGAAATATGTGCATGCAGGAATGAAAACATGTACGAAAAGGTGTGACTCCAGTCTTAATTAAGAAAATAAATCACAACATACATATACATAGGTGGCAACTAACTGAATATAGACCGGTAAGTTGATAGCTAGCAGTGGGCCTGTTATCAGGCCAAATGCTGCATGTTGGCATACTTTACATACTTCAACTTTTTTCTGCAGTTTATTTTTTCCTGTGAATCTTATGCCGCATACACATGACCGAATTGTCCAGCAGACTTAGTCCACCGGAACCGCATTACGCTGGACAAGTTGATCATGTGTGGGCTCCAGCGGACTTTTTCATCGTAAAGACCGGCGGGCTTAGAAAGTAGTTTTGACTCAAAATTTGTCTGCCGGACTTGGCTTTCAGCGGACAATCTGTTCGTCAGTGTGCTGGTCCAGTGGACTAAGGATGACGCATGCTCAGAAGCAAGTACGAGACAGAAGCTATTGGCTACTGGCTATTGAACTTCCTTTTTCTAGTCCCGTCGTACGTACTGTACGCCGGACTTTCGGAGTGTCCATGTGTGGCCAAGTCCGTTCGTTAGAAAGTCTGGCAGATTGTTTGCCGGACTAAGTCTGCCAGACAATTCGATCGTGTGTACGTGGCATTACAAATGCAGATTAGGGCTAAAGAGCAACCTCAGGCAAAATAATTTTCTACATTTTGGAGTTGAATGGGGCATAGACAGTGTTGAAAGTCTGAGCTGGTCGGCACTCCAGAACACCATTGAAACCCAGAAAGGGATTCCAAGCCTATTCCCACTCCACTAAAAACTAAGAAATATTTTTTATTTCATGCACATTAAAATGGTACATGGCTAGGTGTGAGTGGTTTTCTGAGAAGGTGAAGGACCAGTACACCTAAATATTTAAGAGGAGAAAAGATTTTTAAGAGCTGAAATACTTAAAATAAATTATAGTGCCACATCCCTTTATATGTATAAATTATATTCGGAAAGTTTCAATGGAACTTTTTAAGCGCAAAAACAAATGGAAATATGGAAACATATACATTTTAATACATATAAATACATAGAATAGATATTTCAAAGAATACATGAATACAAGAACAGGAGCACAGGAGCAGGAATACAGGAATACAAGAACAGGAGCACTGTTTATATCAGCCGTTATGCATATAATCACTAGGATGGAAAAGAACAAAAATCAAACAAACTCAAAAAGACAAACACAGTATATATATATATATATATATATATATATATATATATATATATATATATATATATTACAATTTACAGCCATGCAGAATACCGTATAGACAAAAATTGGCTTTATGAGCTGACCTGTGTATTTAATGAAAAAATTATGATCCAAGAGTGAAGTGAGTGGATAAAAACTGATCAATTTTGGTGATACCATCGAGAGGGGTAAGTTATTAAGGAGGACAATACCCACTGGGGTCCATCTATCAAATTAAAAGCAATAATAGATAACTGTAATCAAATAACTCATATAGCAAAGCTAAATCAACAATCCAGTAAAACATGCCTACCTCAATTTTTCAAATAAAGAGAGAAGCTAGCAGATTTACAAATTGAGAAAAAGTATGAAGAAAAACTTTAAAACACTTCAAGGTATAGATATTATCAGGAACCCCTTAAAGACAAAGTAGGAACCATTTAGCCACAACAAGCCAAGAGTCAAATTACCATCAATAAAGTCCTATATAGGACAAGACTGATGATTGATTACCTGAATATTATTATTATTATTATATTATTATAAATATAAAATATCTGGGAATTCAAAGATATTCCAAAGGAGGGGAACATCAGGATATATAAAATACCAAAGTCCCCTTCTGGAATTAAGATGAAAAATGAATTTAAATAAAATAAATATCTAGACTAAAGGTTTTACAATGATAGTATAAAGCCATAATAAAAAACATTGTTATTAACTACTAGCAAACAGACTCTGGAAGTTACCGGAAAAATTGAGAACCTGCTCTCAATCTTTTGCTGGTGGGAATTCCGCCAGCAAAAGTCCATTAGAGCATACACACGGTCGGAATTTCCGTCCAAAAGCTCACATCGGACTTTTGCTGGAATTTCCGGAATTTCTAAACGTGTGTAAGGGGCATTACACTTCACCGATTAATATTACTTTTACAGACGCTCCAAAGTTGGTACCACAGGGGTTGGACATGGAAGAATCTAGGCTTTGCCTAGATTTACTGGACGTTATGAAATGAGTACTGGACGTTATGCAAATCTTTGTCATAACAATAATTATGTCATAGAAGTAACTATTATTTTAAAGAATACACATAGTACATTTCATGCATTATTGTATCAAATTATTCTTTAATTGTAATACATTTGTTATTTATACAAAGCAAGATGAGTGCACAAATTCTTGGCTTCAAAAATAACCAAGCAAAGTTTCAGCCAAAACTAACATACTGAAATTTTTATTTCTATGATGCCTATTTCCTAAAGGTGCTAAACATTAGGGCAGAGTAAATTTAAAGTTAGGATAATGGAATTTGACCTCGGGGGCAATTTTGGGCTATATTAATCTCTCTCCTATTTTAGCAGTGGGCTGTGTGAAATGCCTATACAGTTACCACTTGGTAAAGAAGTGTCGACACACTTAGCCTGGCACTGTAGACTAAACTCAGCGCTGCAAGGTCTCCATATCCAGTCAAGAAGATTCTTGCACAATATAGTTGTTGATACATATATAGGAGATCAAATTGTAATACACTATATTACCAAACCTATTGGGATGCCTGCCTTTACACACACATAAACTGTAATGGCATCCCAGTCTTAGTCCGTAGGGTTCAATATTGAGTTGACCCACCCTTTGCAGCTATAACAGCTTCAGCTCTTCTGGGAAGGCTGTCCACAAGGTTTAGGAGTTTGTATATGGGAATGTTTTACCATTCCTCCAGAAGCGCATTTGTGTCAGACGCTGATGTTGGACGAGAAGGCCTGGCCTGCAGTCTCCACTCTAATTCATCCCGAAAGTGTTCTATCTACTCAGGACTCTGTGCAGACCAGTCAAGATCCTCCACCCCAAACTCGCTCATACATGTCTTTATGGACCTTTCTTTGTACACTGGTCTGCAGTCATGTTGGAACAGGAAGGGGCCATCCCCATACTGTTTCCACAAAGTCAGAAAAGTGAAATTGTCCAAAATGTCTTGGTATTCTGACACCTTAAGAGTTCCTATCACTGGAACTAAGGGGCCAAGCCCAACCCCTGAAAAACAACCCCACCCAGTAATCCCCCCTCCGCCAAATGATTTGGACCAAAGTTTGCAAAAACAAGACATAGGTGGATAATTGTTCTTCTTAATTTATCTATCTACGCTGTTCACGAGTTGTTCCAAAGGACAGTGTTTCAAATGTTTTCACAATACAAAGCATTGTTCTAAAACACTGAAAAAGCTCTTTAGTTTTTCCCACTCTTACCATATTGTTAAAAAGCAAACCATATGACGCCTGACTTATACAAATGGATATGTCCTACCTCTTGTCGATTTGAAATTAGCATATAAAGCTCAGTGTGCATTTAAAATACATAAACATTAACATATGATTAAAATATGAACGCCTATTTTTTTTCTTGTTAAAATATTCACACGGTCTTATGTGTACATCCCACTGTTCACTATTTTTAGACCCTTTTACAATCTGAAAGATGACAAAACTGCTATAATTTTATTGTCTATGTGCAGAGCACAATGTCTGAAAATACTGGTTCTTGAAAATATGCTACACATAAATGTAAAAAATGTAACAGACTCATCAAACACAGCCATCTGGCTTTAATAAAATATGTAATAAACACACCATCTTACATTAGTCATTTGTTCTATATGCCTATTATCATTGTATAGTAGAAATGAACAAACCAGAAAAAAGTTTGATTTGCAGGGGGTTCAGCAAACCAAAGAAAAAAAATCCACTAAGTTTGAGCATAGCACCCAAATCCACTGAAACCTAATCTTATTTTTTAGGCCGTTTTAAGGCCAATTTACAAGCTTTTGTTAAAAAAATTGCATGATTAGCTGAGTACTGCCATGGGGCACATGTACAAATTTACAAAAAAATGGAAAATGCAATTCATCAGGGAGATGGTCTCCTAATGTGCCTTAAAGGGCAACATTAAAAATACACACATCTTTTAAATAACAGGCTTGGAGATGCCCTAAACCTGTATTTGACATTGCAGATCAGTATGCTGTAGTCCTTTAAAAAAGTGAAGTTTTTAACCAGATGGGGTGACAGGCTTAACTTCTTATCGAGATCACAATCTAAAGCACTTCTACGACGCCTGCATGTTTAAGAAATGTTTGTACCTGAAAATCTTTTCTATCTTTCTACTGTTCCCACTTTGTATGCCTAATATGATGTATAATCTGTTACCTATTTTGAATTGTACATTGTAGAACTCAATAAAAATCTATGGTTAAAAAAAAGAAAATGTGATGTTATTGGCTGGGGATCTGTTATTTAACAGCGTTAGCACTACTGCTGTTAAATTACAGATCCCCCAATAAAGACCTCTCATTAGCTTCACTTTTTTGTCTTTTTTTTCTACAGAGCAAAAGCAGGTAATAAATCACCAGATAGTGACAGGTGGGGTTGCAATATGCTGCCAACCCTCTACACATTTTGAAACATTCATTGCTTCCTCAGGAGGAAGATAGAGCCGAGAGCTGTCTATAATAGAACACAGGTATATATAATAATGTTTTTCCAAATTCACAAAAAAAGATATACTTTTTACAATATTTGATGGTTGAATAACATGGAAATGAGGTAGCAATCATTGATCTGCTTACCAAAATAGCGCTGGGGCAGACACCAAAAGGAGGGCATCAAGTGAATACGCCAGAACTTTCCCCCCCACGGCAGGCATGGGGGGCACAAAAAATCACTCACTAGTGCCCAAGCACTGAAAAAAGTCAAAAGATAGTACGATGGTAAAAAAAAATATCACAAAGGATGAAAGAGAGGAAGAAAAGGGATAAGGGAGAAAAAAGGGAAAAGAAGGGGAGGGAGGAAAGAAGAAAGCCACTTATTGCAACCCCACCTGTCACTATCTGGTATCTACTTCTCTGACCTTAGGTGGTCATTGACCAGTCTTAGGGGAATATAATATATACGACCTAATATTAAATGATATTTGTAAAAAATGTTAATTCTTTTATTCTGTCTCTTTTTTTACCTTTTGTGTTTAAGGAATGTAATAAAATTGTGTGTATTTTATACATATGCTGTGTGAACTAAATGTTCCATGGGTACTGAGATAGTCCATAGTTCCTGAAGCTATGTGTATCACTATATGCTTTTTTCATTATCTCATGAGTCATTATTCATTTCCAAGGAGCTTGTTTTATTCTGTCTTTTTTGTACCTTTGTTTTAAGGAATGTAATAAAAATGTGTTTATTTTATACATATGCTTTGCAAACGCCATGTTCTAGATAGTTCATAGCTCCCGAGGCCTTGTGCTTTGCTGTGTGCTTATTTATAGCAGTTTTTGAACAATGTTGCCCTCCCATAGTATCTATACATACCTGTTTCTTGACTTATGAGATGAAATACTGGTTTAAGAAAAACAGAGTTTTCAATAGTCACATTTTCTTCTACTAGAAAAAATTAATTCACATTAATGCAATATTTATTTTGTTAATTTGTGAATTGAACATTTTGCTGTGAGATGAATTGCCAAAGCAATTTAAGCAACTTAGTGAATTAAACACTTCAGCTGCGGAAGGTTTTACCCCCTTAATGACCAGGCTATTTTTTGTGATATGCCACTGCATTATTTTAACTGACAATTGCACGGTCATGTGACGCTGTACCAAAATAAAATGTATGTTCTTTTTTTTCTCCCAAATAGAGCTTTCTTTTGGTGGTATTTGATCACCTCTGCAGTTTTTATTTTTTGCGCTATAAACAAAAAAAGAGCAACAATTAAAAAAAACAAAAAAACGATATTTTAAACTTTATGCTATAAAACATACCCAATACATTAAAAAAAAAAAAAATCACATATCTTCATCAATTTAGGCCAATATGTATTCTGGTACATATTTTTGGTAAAAAAAATTCCCAATAAACTTATATTAATTGGTTTGCGCAAAAGTGTCGTGTCTACAAACTATGGGATATTTTTATGGCATTTTTATTTATTTATTAATTTTAATAGTAATGGTGGTGGTCAGCAATTTTTAGTGGGACTGCAACACCTAACTGACACTTTTAACACTTTTTTGGGAACTAGTGACATTATTACAGTGATCAATGCTAAATTTATGCACTGTTATGCACTAGCAGGGATGGGATTAACATCAGGGGAGATCAAAGGGTTAAGTGTGTTCTTAGGGGTGCTTGCTAACCGTGTGGGAGATTGTCTGGCTGGATGAAGACAGAGATCTGTGTTACTGCTTAGCAGGAACACAAGATCTCCAATTTTTTCCCTATCAGAAAGGATCTGCCTTGTTTACATAGGCAGATAACCATTGTGCCTCGCTCGGTATTGGTCATGGGTGAGCGGTGGACATTAGGTCTGCCGGACCCACTGATTGGCTCCCCCTCTGTCCAATCCGCGTGTACCTCCCCTGTGTCTATTGCATGAAATGACGTAGAGGTAAGTTGTTTCGCAAAATAAAGCCAACCTGCTGCAGTACATCTACGGTAGGCGGTCAGCAAGTGGTTAAAGTTGACAGGTTTATTATTTTAAAAAAAAAAGTAATTATAAAGGGAAAAGGTGTTTTACCTTAGTGCTCTGTATTAGGGTAAAAAAAGGACTTTTAAAAGTCCCTCCCCCCAGCTCCCCCTTAAACTCTTACTTGAGTCTGAAGCCTACTCTTCTCAGTTCTCTCACTTCTCATAGAAGACTCTGCAGCAGTGGGAGCCCCTGGTGCTGTCAGTAAAACCCTGGGGGATGGGGGGGTGGATGAGCTGTGACGTCATGATGTGTGTGTGTCTATAGATGCACACAGCCTTTGTCTGGATCAAGCCCACACAAATACACACAAGTACACGCAAGCAAGCTACTTGCTATGGGGGCACTTAGAGACGAGGAGGAGCCAAGATCACCAGCAGGGAACCCCAGAAAAGGAGGTTCAAGGCTACAGATAAGTGTAATTTGTTTCTTATTTTTAGGAAAACAAATAAGCTTTACAATCATTTAAGGATCAATAAATCTTGTATCTTTACTGGGCCAACATCAGCACTTAACTCTCAAATTTCATCCTTTTCTGCTAATAACTGTCATTTATTTTAATGCACCTGACTGTCCCATTATTAGTTATCTACTTGGGTAGAATTTGGGCAGTATAGAATAAACAATAGTTCAAGAGCTTATGTGCGTAATGTGGCACTTTTACATTTGTTCCAACTTTTTATTGTTGCAAGTGACACTATTGAATAGATTCTCAGTCCAATCAATTCCTATCCTGGTGATCACACAAGAAATGAGGAAAATCACAGTGATGGAGACATAACAATAAAACCCTTGTGGGGAAGGTTTAGAAACTGGATTTCCCTGAAAGTACACTGGAGGACCCTTTGGTGTGCCCAACAATTAAATAAAAAGTACTTGGTGGGGACTTTTATATGTCATGCCTGCCAAGCATCCCACCCCCAGGGCCCACAGCCACATCATTCTCATCAATGAGCAGTCTGTACAGTGTGCAGCAGCTTCAGCAAGTGTTACATGTACCTAATTGAGAGCTACCACCTTACTCTTCCCCTGCGCCTGCATTCTGCTATCTAGATCACCTGACCTCCTCCCATAAGCACCCAACAGAACTTGAATAGAAAGCACCATGTGGTGAGGTACCTTGGGAGCTTCAGGAGACCGCATTGCTGAGATGGCTGGCTGTATGGGCTGGGTGTTCAAGAATGAATAGACATGTGGTGTGGCAGCAGGAAATTAAGTAAGTGAACCAAAAAAAACCCCTAAAGTAATCTCAATAATTGACTGACTAAAAATGAACAAACCATATCTTAGGGCACGGTAAGAATGGTATAATGTATCCTGGGGTTAGTGTATCACTTCTGAATTATTAATGCTGCGGCTTGAGGGATTTTTTGGGGTCATCTTCTTTAGTAAGTGAACCAGAAAAATCTAAACTAATTTTATTAACTAATAGGTACAAAATGTGCTGCATTGTACTACATAAATCTATATCCATTAAATTATAATAAAAAACATTCATAATTTTCTATGTGCAAAACATCTTAGTAAAAAAGATGATAAGAAGCAATGCATTATAATGAGAAAAGTGTCAATCCATAACTGCAAAAGTTGATATGTGCAAACACCTTTACATGTTAATCCATACTACTTACTATATTTAGTATTGGGGGTGGCAAACAAACCCCCCCAGGTCTACACTCACCCTACAGCGGGCACGGCGGAGTGGCTTCCCTGGCTCCCCGGCTTCTCCTCCTGACCAACTCGGTCTTCTTTATATCAGCCTACTGTCCTGGTTGGCCGGGAGTAGAAGCCGGAAACCGATAGCGAATAGTTATTTGCTAGTAACACAAATGGGAGGGTTTTCGGGGGGAAGTTAATCTCTCTACAATTTGTATCTATTTATGCTAAAAGCTGTTATTATCTGGTGCATGAAAAGGATGTAAAAGTCTGTAAATTTGTGATCTGATATGTCTTTGCTTTTTGAATCTATTATGAATCTGTTGCTGCACCTTCATTTAAGTTTTCTGCATCGGCTGAATCATTTTCCACATGTTCTGATAAATGTCCTGCATCTCGAGTTCACACACAAACTCAATATACATCTCAATTTATTTGGTAAAATATAAAAAATAATTATGTTGCCCAAAGTAAATAGACACAAGCATGTCAGGCTTTAAAACTGCATGCACCTGTGAAACTGTGATACACTTTGGTGCATGGAATTTACATTTTACTTTTACAGGTCATCAGTTTAGTGCTCAGGTATAACTTCCATTTTTAAAACGTATTCTTTCACTTATTTTTATTGCTGGCACATAATGCTGACAAGTCCGGGGGCCGCAGATGGGGCAGGGGAGTCTGGGAAACATGGAAAGGGGGTTGCATGGGGGGGGCTCATTCTAAGGGTTTATGGAAGCGATCAGACAGCTGTTCAATCACTAGATCCCATCCATCTAAAAGCTAACTATCAAATTGTGAAGTTTACATGCAGTCCTGGAATCCTGGCTGTCGTAGCAGTAAGGAGTGTGTAAAAAACCTTACTGCTGCTGTCAGCATAAAACCTTTCATCAGTGGCAGCAATAGGGTTCAGAAACTTGAGATGCAAGACCTATTTTCTAGTACTTTATGAAAGCCCATCCTATCCAGCCTTTCCCAAATATAAACTCAACTTTCACTTTGTGCCTGGTGCTCATGCTATTCACAGAAAATGGCTTTATTTTTCTGTAGGTACACAAGAACTGTTTTCTAAACTTGTAATGCTGTGTACACACGACCGGACATACCGGCAGACTGGGTCCGACGATCTTCCCGACTGACTTTTCAGCGGAGTTCCGATGGACTTTCTGAATGAACAGACTTGGCCACACACAATCACACCAAAGCCCGGCGGATTCGAATGTGATGACGTAAGACCAGGCTAGAATAAGAAAGTTCATAGCCAGTAGCCAATAGCTGCCCTAGAGTCGGTTTCCGTCCGTCGGACTAGCATACAGACAAACTGATTTTTCGGCCGGACTCGAGTCCGTCGGAAAGATTTGAAACATGTTCTAAATCTAAAGTATGTCTGATTTTTCGACAGCAAAAGTCCGATGAAGTCCACACATGATCGAATTGTCCGGCGGATTCGTTCTGTCGGACCTTTGCATAAGACTTTCAGTACCAACAGACAAAGTTCATTCATCACTGGTTGGAAAATTTCAAGTGTACATGTATATGCATGTTTCAAGAAACATGAGAAATGTAGAGGCAAATGCATATCTGTCTACAAAAAAAAAAACAGCATAGATATTGAAATTCATAAGGAAAAAGTACTTTAAAACTGTTAGATTGATTAGAGAACAATTGATATGTTGCGCATTGTCAAACTAAACCTTTTTCACAGTGGGAAATGTAAAATGTAAATGCATTTACCAAGTACATTGCTGCATCCACTGCATTCACTGTCAGGATATATGGTTGTTTCTAGGGCTTCTGCTTCAGCTATAGCAGGCACTGCTTTTTTTTCTAGCAAGTTTTTCTAACATGGCCTCTATGAGGGCCTGCTGTCATAAAAGGTTGCTTGTGCTTTTGTGGCTTTTACGTTCACACTGGTAATGGCAAGAGTATTACTTGCAGGTGAGAGATTAGAGAAATTGAAGACTTAAGGCCTATGTAAATGAAGATGTCCGACTCTGCAACATTTGTCTTGTGGAGGTGCTTGATTGTGTAGAATCAGCTGTACTGCTGTATGCAGTTACTGCACTGTCAGAGTGGAAGACCTTTTGTATTTAGTATCCTTTATCCTCCTTCCTTGGTAGCCAATGTTTCACTGTTCTGTCCTCGGTACATATTAAACTGCTGCTTGTAAGCAGCTTGATATGCAGCTAAACCCTAGTATTCACAAATAAACAAATCTTAAAGCTTTATTGTGAGGAGCAGGGTGAGGTGAAACTGGAGAGCAAACTACAACTACAAACTTCCTACAATCAAATATATAAAACATGTTACAGTAAGTATAAAAGTTACTTGCTGTCTGGAAGGTAACATAGACATTGTCCTCCAATAAATATAGGCCAACAAGGGCTCTTCTTCCCCCTGCATCTCCTTCCCAGCAGTGAAGAATCTTGGCCGGTACATAGACATAGTAGGATCAAAGCACGGCTATTCAAGTTTTATGCACTTATAAAAGGTAGTGCAGATTGGCCACTAGATCTAGCCCAAGGCAAAGGGAGCAGCATTAACAACAGCAAACAATTGAAGTCTAATGCCGCGTACACAGACCGGACTTTCCGGAAGACTAGGTCCGATGTCCTTCCCAACGGACTTTCGGCGAAGTTCCGACGGACTTTCTGAACGGACTAAGTCCATTCGAAAGTCCGTTCGTTTTGAACGTGATGACGTAAATGGGACTAAACAAGGAAGTCCAATAGCCAGTAACCAATAGCTTCCTTTGAGTCGTATTTCATGCATCAGACTAGCACACAAACTAATGGATTCCCTGATTTTAGCCCGTCGGAATTGAGTGTGTTGGATAGATTTGAAACAAGTTCTATTTCTAGGTCCGTCTGATTTTTTTTTTTTCTAAAAACGATTGGACTAGCCCACACACAATCAGATTGTCTGATGGACTAATACCTTCGCACCTAGTCTGCCAGAAAGTCCGGTCCTGTGTATGCGGCATAAGGCTACATTTGCACTGGTGGTTTGCCACTGTGCGAAGGGCAGCGCCAGGAATAGCAAACCACCATAAGACTTTGTCACATTTACAAAGTCCAGAATCAATTCTGAAAGACACAAGCCAAATTTACAGTCAATATGTCAACCCCAGGTAAATTCCCAATCTGCTCCTGTACTTAATGATTCCATCATCCTGTAATGCAGTGTACCAGATACACCTCGCTACGCCTTCTTTCAATCCCCCAACTCTGACATTCTATTTTTCTATGTTGTTAAAACACTGCATATGGTACTTGCAAGTTGAAAGAAGATCATAAATTGTCTAATGCCACGTACACACGATCGGACTATCCGGTGGACTTTGCGGCAGGCAATCCGCCAGACTTTGCATCAAAGGTCCGCCGGACTTTCTGAACGAACGGACTTGCATACACATGACCACACACGAACTGACTTTCCGGCGGACAATCCGCCGGACATTTGGAGGAGATCTGCTGGACTTTCCAAATGAACGGACTTACCCACACACGGACTAAAGTCCGTTCATTTCCATCGGCGAGATTGACACCTTACGAGCCCCGTCACCTGGTATGGGTTTTAAGGGTAACCCAGACGCCGAAAAAAACGGCATGGGGGCCCCCCCCCAAGTCCATGCAAGACCCTTATCCAACCGATCAGGAAAGCAGGTGGGGAGGAGCGAGCGCCCCCCCCTCCTGAACCGTACCAGGCCACATGCCCTCAACATGGGGGGTGAGTGCTTTGGGGACGGGGGCACCCTGCAACCAACCCCACCCCAAAGCACCTTGTCCCCATGTTGATGAGGACAAGGGCCTCTTCCTGACAACCCTGGCCATTGGTTGACGGGGTCTGTGGGCGGGGGTCTTATCGGAATCCGGGAGCCCCCTTTAATAAGGGGGCCCCCAGATCCTGGCCCCCCACCCTATGTGAATGAGTATAGGGTACATCATTCCCCTACCCATTCATCTGAGGGAAAATGTGTCAATAAAAAAACACACTACACAGGTTTTTAAAGTAGTTTATTAGGCTCCTCCGGGGGTGTCTTCTGACTTCTCTACGCTTTCCGGTTATTCTCGCCGGGCTCCTCCACTATCTTCTGCTCTTTTGCCGCTCTTTTGAAGGAGCCCGGCTTTCTCGTTCATTGTTGTCGACGTCCGGGGGTCTTCTTCCAACTTCGGGGGTCTTCCTCCGACTTCTCCGCATTTTCGGATTCTTCTCGCCGGGCTTGTTCTGCTCTTTTGCCGCTCTTTTGCTAGCGGAGGAGCCCGGATTTCTCTTTCGCCGTCGCCGTCGCCGTCTTCTTCTTCTTTTCTTCCGATGTTGACACGACGCTCTCTCTCGCTGTAATGCCGTGGACACGGTACGCGGCGACTGATATAGGCATAAGGGGCGTGGTCACCGGGTGATGTCAAGTGGTGACCCTGCCCCTTATGACATCATAGTACCATCATCCCCCGGGCTCCTCCGCTAGCAAAAGAGCGGCAAAAGAGCAGAAGATAGTGGAGGAGCCCAGCGAGAAGAACCGGAAAGCACGGAGAAGCCCCATACTCATTCACATAGGGTGGGGGGCCAGGATCTGGGGGCCCGCTGCCCCCCGCCCGCAGACCCCGACAACCAATGGCCAGGGTTGTCGGGAAGAGGCCCTTGTCCTCATCAACATGGGGACAAGGTGCTTTGGGGTGGGGGCCGCAGGGCGCCCCCCTTCCCCAAAGCACCCACCCCCCATGTTGAGAGCATGCAGCCTGGTATGGTTCAGCCTGGGCTGCATGCTTGGATAAGGGTCTGGTATGGACTTTGGGGGGACCCCCATGCCGTTTTTCGGAGTAGGGGTTACCCTTAAAACCCATACCAGGCGACGGGGTTCGCAAGGATTGGTGAGATTAATTTCCTTCTCTAGTCCCATCGTACCTGAAGTCACGCTCAAAATGAATGGACTTTAGTCCGTGTGTGGGCAAGTCCAATCATTTGGAAAGTCCGGAGGACCAGCATACAGACGAGTGGATTGTTCGCCCGAAAGCCAAGTCCAGCGGACAATTTTGAATCGAGTCTTCTTTCAAAGTCCGCCAGACTTTTGGGAAGGAAAAGTCCGCTGGAGCCCACACACGATCGAATTGTCTGATCGTGTGTATGCAGGATTACTGTGCATGGTACTACTATGTTTGGAATGGGTTAAAGCACTGTATTCCTTTTGATACACAGGGTATTTGTTTGTCATGAATTCTCCTAATCTTGGCTGTCAATAAAGATTTCTATAATCCATCCTGTTTAATGTATACCACAGGCACATACTTTACAAACTAGTAAAAAAAAGGTATTTTACGTTAACAAATTAGGTGTTAGATGGGAAGTTCTGCAGCTGATTACTTCATCCCTGGGTGGGGCTAATTTACAGTATATGCTTGTATTTGCAAATGTGTGCAAACCAAACCCCTTTTTTTAAAGCATACTATTAGACAGGATCAATTGGTTGGTTGCAGGCTGGTTTGTAAGTTGAGCTGGGGATTTTCTTTGGTTTTCTTTGACATGTGTCGCCCTTCCATGTGCTTCTTGCTGCAAAGGCTGATTATAGGTGGGGGCAGTGGCCAGTTGTTTGTAATTTGTAATATATGCATTTTCCCCTATGGTTTATCTCTTATAAATCCTGCAATTACAAATAAACACCAGCTGATCTGCCGGAAATCCATTAAGCTCCTAATTTTGTGTGCTCTTTGCCTCTACTGCACTTATCAGCTCCATCTGTTATCAGCCCTGTCCAGTTCACCTCTGTGGACTATAAAGAGAGGGAGATACTGTATTTTGTTTAGTTTTTTTAACATGGATCCTGTAGTAGAGTGACAATGACGTCAATAGATACAGTACAATGAGTGGGCAACGTCACGCTAGGACAAGAAATTCTAATTTAAGAACTGTTGAGTTGCAATTCTTGGTTTTTGATACCCTTGAACTTTGGCAAAAAGGTGAGGCAAGTTTACATTTTAATATGGAAATGGTTTTTGCATACATCAGCTGTCGAAGCCAAAAAAAGAGATCTAAAGAGTAATCAAGTGATAGTAATTGTTTTTCACTAACTAAGCCAATAGTTTTAATTCATATTCGTACAGCATTTGACAGCTCAGAGATCCCAGATGGTGCCTCCACATAGCTTCAAAAGACCATTAAATAAGCCTAACTTAAAAGGGATTCTCCTGGTAAGTGTGTGACCACACGGGAGTGTTTACGGGAGTCTCAGTATATTAAAAAAAAGTATTGTCCCATCGTAAATTGGCTTTTATTTATTTCACCATATTACTTTCCTTAAATCTGATTTTAGAGTTGTAGTTAGAGAATGCACCATATCACTGCTCTACTTATCTTGTCATTGAATAAAGTATTAAGTTAAAGCCGTGTCCCTCTCACAGAACGGTTGTCTTCTGATCTTTCATTCTTGGCACACATTGGCACTGTGATGCAGATGGATATGAATTGGGCCAGAAGGTTGGATCTGAATTTTCTGTGAAAGTGTGATGCTTTTTTGGTAAAAGATGTGACTGTCTATTCATTTACACCATCTGACAGTTTATCTTGTTAATATTTCTTCCACTAATAAAAATACATAAGTAAAATAAAACTAGTAAAATAAGACTTCAATGTTATGTATACAAAGAGGACAAGCAAAAGTTGCAATCATACATATTCAAATACTACTACTAAATTTTTTTTTATGAATATTATTGTTATGTTATGATTAGTAGTAGTATTGCTATTATTACTATATAAATATGTGGGTAACATCCTAACCATTACGTACAATACATTATCCTATGGCAATAAACATACCCTGTGATAATATCCTATCTTCAACCATAGGGAACTGGTTTGCAAATTGTAACTTTCAGCACAGGTATTGGTGCAGTCCACGATTAAATAAAGCATAAACACAATGAAATATTATATTAATGTACTGGTCATTGGGACTCTTAATCCTGGAGAAACACTACATAGCTTTCAAATTGAGGGAAGTTCATATCTTTATTAAAATTAAATAGTGTGTAAGACCAGCTTCACACTAGGGCAGGTTACAGAAGTTTTAGCGCTGGAAATAGCCTCTGTTAAGTGCCTGAAAACCGCCTACCATTCATTTCACACAGCTGGTCACAATGTAAAGGACCGCCATGAATGGCCCTTTACCACAATCGCAGAGTGCAAGGATGCACTCCCCTTGAGGCGCTCAGGGAGCGTGGTTCCGGGAGGATGTCTATGGACACCCTCCCAGAACAACAGAGCCTCACTGTAGCCATCTTTTTGCTATAGCCCAGTAATGAGGTGGTTAAGCATGCTCTTCCATTTCCTGCGTGTTTCCCCACCCTCTTTCCCTTCTGGGTCTGACCACCATTGGAGTGCACAAACCAGGCTGTTAAAAAGATTTGATATTTTACGTACATCTCTTATCAATGTCATTCAATTTTTACCTTTTATTCTGATTTACTATGGATTAAGTCCAAAGAGTTGCATGACACTATGTGGACCTTTTTATTTACAATTTACATTTTTATGAAGTGCCAGAAGCATAGCTATCACTATACTTCCAGCACTCCAATGCTAAACCATGCAGCCACTGTGCCATGCAGCCACTGTGCCTGCCCCTCACCTTCTCATTCCCAATCACAGAGCGCTTTGTATTATGTTAACTCATTCACAAAACACAAAGTCTCCTGTGAATGAATAACACAGTGAAGGGGCCAGCAGAACTGCAATGTGTGAGAGGACAGCGTCTCCCCTGTCAGAGATCTGGGAGTGCAGCTATAGCTGGAGTTGCACTTCCAGATATCCAATGAACTGTCAAATCTAAATAAAGAGATAAGTCCATGAAGTGACATGCACCTCATTGGATTTAACGCATAGTATGACAGCACATTTTATAGATTGTTTGAATTCCTGGAGTTCATCTTTAATGGAATGAACCATTTGTGCATATTTCAGTGCAGCTGGGGAAACCATTACTTGTGCATTATTGTCTAAAAGAGAACCAGTCATAATTAGGTTCATGCAAGGGTGCATGCATCTTCGGAGCTTGGTGAATGTGGTGAAATTGAACTTTACAAAGAATATACAAACGCTTACAAGGAAAATTAAAAACATCACTTTTGCTTGCACATGATTGGCTGATGGAAGGTTAGACATCAGATTGTCACATCATTCACTAAGCCTGGGGCAAATTTCATTGTAAAATTCAACTTCCCTTCTAAAGTAAAATAGCCTATTTGCCTATAATAAAACCCGATGTGACCTAAATATTGCGGGTTCATCATTTTCACCCCCTTAGCAATCCAGGCATTAATCCAAAGTTTGTAATTGTGATATGCAGTATGGCTTCATCTACAGGCTCATGGATATTTCCGAGTCAAGGCTGAAATCCAGGGAGTCATATTCAAGCCTAAAGCACTGAAGCACTGCTATGGCTCTGCTAAAAGGCCAGAAGTGTTACGGCATGTATAAATGTACATTTTAAATAACATGAAAAAATAAGAGTGTAATGGTCCTACCCAAACAATTTTTTAATCCTAATCCTAATCCTTATCTTCTAAGTACATCTATAAAATCCTAATTTAATACTTAGAAATCCATCAATATATTATTGTGCTGTCATAAAATCACAAACAAATTCAGCTAAAAATAGGGAAAAAGAAAAGAAAAACAACAACCTGCTTGCACCAGATGAATAGAGCAAGATATTAAAGACTTGGGCATATGTCACTGCCACCTATTCCTCACACTGAAATGCTGGCATATTTTATTATTCAATCATGTTGTCATGTTTTTGCTGTTTCCCTTTTGACAATGTTATGCACATCAAATATAGCATTATGTTTAGAGTATGTATATGTTGGTTTTAATGGTTAACTGAATTTCTAATGGAGAAGAGCAATTAGATGTACTTTTTGGCCATAAAACAAACTTAATTTATTAGATAACTCTAAGTACCGTATTTTTCGGACTATAAGGCGCACCTAAAAGCCTTAAATTTTCTCACAAATCGACTGTGCGCCTTTTAATGCGGTGCGCCTAATGTATGGCAAAAATCTGTCAAAATGTTTTAGCACGGCCAGCATGTTGTACGGCGTGACTGATAGCCTTGAGTTTGAAATCCGCTTCGTAAGCATGTCTAATAATAGGAGCCATTTTTTGGGCAGCGAGTATAGAAAATGAAAGAATGAATGCGCACACCTCCTGACTACGATGGCCGTAATGCCCAATCCAAGCAGTGCAGCTTCCTAGCTTTGGTAATCCTACGAAGCTGCACTGCTTGGAATGGGCATTACGGCCATCGTAATGGTGCGCATTCATTCTTTCATTTTCTATACTCGCTTTCCAAAAAATGTTAAGAGACATGCTTACGAAGCGGATTTCAAACTCAAGGCTATCAGTCACGCAGTACAACATGGAAATAGAGCAGCTGCGAGAGAATTCAACATTAATGAATCAATGGTACGGAAGTGGAGGAAGCAAGAAGATGCCCTGCGCCAGGTAAAGAAGACCAAACTGAGTTTCCGAGGAAACAAAGCAAGATGGCCACAGTTGGAGGACAAAATTGAACAGTGGGTTATTGAACAGAGAACCACAGGTAGAAGTGTCTCTACTGTCTCTATTCGACTCAAAGCAACATCAATAGCACGCGACATGGAGATCAACGACTTTCGAGGAGGTCCCTCTTGGTGCTTCCGTTTTATGAAAAGGCGTAATCTCTCTATCCGCACAAGAACTACTATGTCACAGCAACTGCCAAAGGATTACGAAGGAAAGCTGGCCATTTTCCGTACCTACTGCAAGAACAAGATCAATGAAAAGAAGATCCGGCCAGAACACATCACCAACATGGATGAGGTCCCCCTTACCTTTGATATCCCCGTAAACCGTACTGTCGAAAGAACGGTATCTATACGCACTACAGGAAACGAGAAGTCATCCTTCACTGTAGTTCTCGGGTGCCAGGCTAATGGCCAGAAACTACCACCCATGGCAATTTTCAAGAGGAAGACTCTGCCAAAAGAAAAGTTTCTGGTTGGCATCATCATCAAAGCTAACCGAAGGGCTGGATGGACGAGGAGAAGATGAGTGAGTGGCTGAGAGAGGTTTACGTCAAGAGACCGGATGGCTTTTTCCACAAATCTCCGTCCCTATTGATCTATGACTCCATGCGTGCCCATCTGACTGATACTGTCAAAACCCAAGTGAAGAAAACTAATTCGGTGCTTGCCATCATTCCGGGTGGATTAACCAAAGAACTCCAGCCACTAGATATTGGTGTCAACAGGTCGTTTAAAGTTAAACTGCGAGCTGCATGGGAGCATTGGATGACAGAAGGCGAACACACATTCACCAACACAGGGAGGCAATGCCGGGCGAGTTACGCAACTATCTGCCAGTGGATCGTGGATGCCTGGGCGAAGGTATCAGTCTCCAGTGTCATCCGAGCTTTCAGGAAGGCCGGAATTATCACTGAACAGCTAAGTACCGATGACAGCAATGAGACTGACTCGGATAATGATGAGAATGATGAGAGGGATACGGGCGTGCTTGATGCCGAAATCGCCCAATTGTTAAACTCAGACACTGAAGATGAAGAATTTGATGGATTTGCGGGAGAAGAATAAAGTGAAAAAGTGAGTGTATTGTTTTCTATTTTACTGAACAATGTTGAGAGTTATTGTTAAAGACCATGTTATGGTTATTGTGAAAGAGTTGAATAAAATTTGACTTACCGTATCAGAGTTTTGTTTCATTTAATGCGCCTTATAACCCGGTGCGCCTTATATATGAAAATAAACCCGTTAGTAGCCGATCATTGCTAGTGCGCCTTATAACCCGGTGCGCCCTATGGTCCGAAAAATACTGTATATAATTCTTTCAGCCTAAATTCCAGTTTAGTAACAGCCACAGCCCTTGGTACCCAAACTGGTTCACTTCTATCGCCTAGACATGTGCAGTTCGCCTCCTTCCAAATTGAAATTTGGACACATATTTCATTAGTCAGAGATTCAGATGTATCCAAATTTCCAGATTACAATAGTAACGAATTTAAACGAATGCAAAATAATTAAACAAAATTTTCAATGAAATTCGAATTTGAATAGTTTTCTAATCAAATTTTAATCGTTTTTAAATCTAATTCGAATCTCGAAAGAGAAAAAAATTAAATAGAAAATAAAGGAATAGAATAGAAAATAAAAGAATATAATAGAAAATAATAAAATAGACTTAAAAAGAATAGAATAGAAAATGAAAGAATATAATAGAGTAAAACAGAACAGAATACAAAATAAAATAATAGAAAAAATACAAACTAAAAGGATATATTTGAAAACAATAGAAGAATATACAAAAATCAAATAGAATTAAAAAAATCTAATAGAATGGAATAGAAAGCATATACCCATTTTCCAAAATTCGAATAGAATAAATTAGAATTCAAATAGAAAAGAATAGAATAGATTTGAATATAAAAACATAGAATAGACTAGAATAGAAAAGAATAGAAATAAATTGAATAGAAAAAGCTATAGAATAGAATAGAATTTAACCATCTTCCAAAATTAAAATTTCAAATAGAATAAATTTGAATAGAATAGAAAAAAATAGAATAGAAAATAAAATATTAGACTAGAAAGGAATAGAATAGAATAGACTATACAACAGAAACGCATAGAAAAAATAAATAAAAAAGACTAGACTATAAAATAATAGAATAGAAAAGAATATAATAGAAAAAATTGTAGAATAGATACAAATAGAATAGAAAAAAAAATAGAAAGAATATATCCTTCTTCCAAAATTCAAATTTTGAATAGAATAAATTCAAATTTGAATAGAATAGAAAATAATAGAGTAGAAAAGAAAAAAATAGAATATAATTTAAAAAAAACAATAGAATAGAAAGAATATAACCATTTTCCCAAAATTCTAAAATAATAAACTAGAATTTGAATAGAATAGAATAGAATAGAATAGATTAGAATAGACTAGATTAGAAAAGAATAGACTAGATTAGAAAATAATAGAATAGAATAAAAATATATAATAGCATAGAAAGATTATAGAATAAAAAAAACAATAGGATACAACAGAAAGAATATAACCATTCCACCAAATTCTAAGAGAATAAATTAGAATTCAAATAGAACAGAATAGAACCGATTAGAATATAGAATAAAAGAATAGAATAGATTAGAATAGAAAATAATAGAATAGAAAAAATTATATAATAGAATAGAAAGATTATAATCATCTTCTGAAATTCAAATTTCAAATACAATAAATTTGAATTTGAATAGAATAGAAAAAAATAGAATGGAATTGACTATAATAGAAAAAAAAAAGAATAGCTTAGAATAGAAAAAACAATAGAATAGAATGGAATAGAAAAAATACAACTATCTTCCAAAATTAGAATTTTGAATAGTATAAATTCTATTTAGAATGAAATTCAATATGAATGGAATTTGAATGCCATTGATTTGAATGCAATTCGAAATGGATTTGAATTGATTTGAATTTTTTTAATTCATCCAAATTTGGAAACTTTGAATCAATTTGGATAAACAAAACTAGTTCCGAATGCAAATTCAGCTAATTTAACTAAACAAATTCATGCAAATACAAATCAAAACTAAACTAAATAAATATTTTCGTTCTGCATATGTCTACTACCAGCCCTGGCTGCCCAAGTGATAAAGGTGGTTGGCTCCTTTGGCACCACTATGATAGAAAGTGGTGTCAATGAAGTAGTGATGGAGTAGCTGGATTAAACAGATGATATAGTAATTGATGGACAGGCAAAATGACCTTCTGCATTCTGTATGTGCAAATGTCTGGTACCCAGGCTGAGAGCGATCTTGATTGGTTCCATATAAAGCTAACCAATTGAAGTTGTTTATCAAGATTGGTTACACACCGAGGACTGCAGATATCAGCCATTGTCATCTCAGTAAAACTGAGGGGTCCTCAAGCTTTATTTAAAAAGTTGCAAGCAACTGAATTCCCATAGGGATTCATATACAGTATCTCACAAAAGTGAGTACACCCCTCACATTTTTGTAAATATTTTATTATATCTTTTCATGTGACAACAATGAAGAAATTACACTTTGCTACAATGTAAAGTAGTGAGTGTGCAGCTTGTATAACTGTAAATTTGCTGTCCCCTCAAAATAACTCAACACAGCCATTGATGTCTAAACCGTTGGCAACAAAAGTGAGTACACCCCTAAGTGAAAATGTCCAAATTTGGCCCAAAGTGTCAATATTTTGTGTGGCCACCATTATTTTTCAGCACTGCCTTAACCCTCTTGGGCATGGAGTTCACCAGAGCTTCATAGCTTGCCACTGGAGTCCTCTTCAACTCCTCCATGAAGACATCACGGAGCTGGTGAATGTTATGCCACGTACACACAATCGGACTATCTGGCTGACTTGGTCCGGCGGACCAGAGTCGGCTGGACAATCCGCCCATGTGTGGGCTCTGGCTGACTTTTTTTCCCAAAAGTCCCGTGGACTTAGAAAGAAGTTTTGTCTCAAAATTGTCCGCCGGACTTTTGAAATGAACAGACTTTCCCGCACACGGAGAAAAGTAATTTTGAACATGGCTCCAGGTAGACGGGACTAGCGAAGGAGGTCAATGTCACCGCCTCGATTGGCGAGATTGACACGTCGCTGGCCCTGTCACCTGGTATGGACTTAAAGGGGAAGCCCTACGCCGGTAAAAACGGCGTGGGGGTCCCCCAAAGTCCATATCAGACCCTTATCTGAGCACGCAGCCTGATCGGTCAGGAAAGGGGATGAGGATGAGAGAGCGCCCCCCCTCCTGAGCCGTACCAGGCCGTGTGCCCTCAGCATGGGGGGTGCCACCCCAAAGAACCTTGTCCCCATGTTGATGAGGACAAGGGCTTCTTCCCGACAACCCTGGCCGTTGGTTGTCCGGGTCTGCGGGCGGGGGGCTTATCGGATTCCGGGAGCCCCCTTTACCCATGTGAATGAGTATGGGGTACAATGTACCCTACCTATTCATCTGGTGAAAAAAAAAGGAAATAAAACACAACACAAGGTTTTAAAATAATTTATTGCACAGCTCCGGGGGTCTTCTTCCGTCTTGGGGGGTCTTCTCGCCAGACTCCTCCGCTATCTTCTGCTAGCTCTTTTACTAGAGGGGCCACCACTAGTAAAAGAGCTGGAAGAAGGAGCGGAGGCCCGGCAAGAAGAACCGAAGAGGAGGACAAGACCCCTGAAGTTGGAAGAAGAGGCAGCGGTGACAGAAGATCGGGCCACCGCTAGTAAAAGAGCTATAGGAAGAAAGCGGAGGCCCGGCAAGAAGAACCGAAGAGGGGGACAAGACCCCTGAAGAGGGGGATAAGACCCCCCAAAGTCGGAAGAAGACCCCCGGAAGGTAGTGGCAATGAAGAAGAAAGCCGCTAGCAGAAGATAGCGGAGGAGTCCGGCGAGAAGACCCCCCCAAGACGGAAGAAGACCCCCAGAACTATGCAATAAATTATTTTAAAACCTTGTGTTGTGTTTTATTTACATTTTTTTCACCAGGTGAATGGGTAGGGTACATTTTACCCCATACTCATTCACATAGGGCTGGTATCTGGGGGCCCCCTTATTAAAGGGCCTCCAGGATTCTGGTAAGCCCCCCACCCACAGACCCAACAACCAACGGCCAGGGTTGTCGAGAAGAGGCCCTTGTCCTCATCAACATGGGGACAAGGTGCTTTGGGGTGGGGGGGCCGCACGGCCCCCCTTCCCCAAAGCACCCCCATGTTGAGGGCACGTGGCCTGGTATGGCTCAGGAGGGGGGGCGCTCGCTCGTCCCGACCCCCTTTCCTGACCGGCCGTGCTGCATGCTCAGATAAGGGTCTGATATGGACTTTAGGGGGACCCCCACGTCGTTTTTTCGGCATAGGGCTTCCCCTTTAAGTCCATACCAGGTGACGGGGCCAGCGACGTGTCAATCTCGCCCATGGAGGCGGCGACATTGACTTCCTTCGCTAGTCCCGTCTACCTGGAGCCGCGTTCAAAATGAACGGACTTTCCTCCGTGTGTGGGCAAGTCCGTTCATTTCATAAGTCCGGCAGTTTGTCGGCCGCACCTAGTCCGCCGGAAAAGTCCGATCGTGTGTGGGCAGGTCCACTCGTTTTGAAGTCCAGCGGACCTCCGCTTCAAAGTCCGGAGGTTTGTCCGCCGGACTAAGTACACCAGATAGTCCGATCGTGTGTACGCGGCATTAGAGACCCTGCGCTCCTCCACCTTCCCCACAGAAGGTCTGGTATGGATATTAAGGGGATCCCCGCACCAAAATGTAAAAAAATATGCCATAGGGGTGCCCCAGGCCCCCAGGCACCATATACTCTAAACAGCAGTATACATACTATACGGCCTGCCCTATATACTCTGCAAAAAATTGGGCCTTCGTTGTTGGTGGTGCCAGAACACTGTAACCCCTCACAGTTACTCTTGTTGGGCACAGGACCGGGCCCTGCTGTTAAATATAATATCAAAAATTGTAATTACATGGCCCTGTTAAACAGGGGCAGAAAAATTGGACCTCTGGTTTTGGTGGCACCAGAACACTGTAACCCCTCACAGTTACTCTTGTTGGGTGCAGGAATGGGTCCTGCTGTCAAATATTATATCAAAAATTGTAATTACATGGCCCTGTTAAACAGGGGCAGAAAAATTGGGCCTCTGTTTTTGGTGGCACCAGAACACTGTAACCTTTCATAGTTACTCTTCTTGGGCGCAGGAACGGGCCCTGCTGTCAAATATTATATCAAAAATTGTAATTACATGTCCCTGTTAAACAGGGGCAGAAAAATTGGGCCTTGGGTGGGGGTGGTGGGGGTGGTGCCACAACACTATAACCTCTCACAGTTACTCTTGTTGGGTGCAGGAATGGGTCCTGCTGTCAAATATTATCTCAAAAATTGTAATTACATGGCCCTGTTAAACAGGGGCAGAAAAATTGGGCCTCTGGTTTTGGTGGCACCAGAACACTGTAACCCCTCACAGTTACTCTTGTTGGGTGCAGGAATGGGTCCTGCTGTCAAATATTATATCAAAAATTGTAATTACATGGCCCTGTTAAACAGGGGCAGAAAAATTGGGCCTCTGTTTTTGGTGGCACCAGAACACTGTAACCTTTCATAGTTACTCTTCTTGGGCGCAGGAACGGGCCCTGCTGTCAAATATTATCTCAAAAATTGTAATTACATGGCCCTGTTAAACAGGGGCAGAAAAATTGGGCCTCTGGTTTTGGTGGCACCAGAACACTGTAACCCCTCACAGTTACTCTTGTTGGGTGCAGGAATGGGTCCTGCTGTCAAATATTATATCAAAAATTGTAATTACATGGCCCTGTTAAACAGGGGCAGAAAAATTGGGCCTCTGTTTTTGGTGGCACCAGAACACTGTAACCTTTCATAGTTACTCTTCTTGGGCGCAGGAACGGGCCCTGCTGTCAAATATTATATCAAAAATTGTAATTACATGTCCCTGTTAAACAGGGGCAGAAAAATTGGGCCTTGGGTGGGGGTGGTGGGGGTGGTGCCACAACACTATAACCTCTCACAGTTACTCTTGTTGGGTGCAGGAATGGGTCCTGCTGTCAAATATTATCTCAAAAATTGTAATTACATGGCCCTGTTAAACAGGGGCAGAAAAATTGGGCCTCTGGTTTTGGTGGCACCAGAACACTGTAACCCCTCACAGTTACTCTTGTTGGGTGCAGGAATGGGTCCTGCTGTCAAATATTATATCAAAAATTGTAATTACATGGCCCTGTTAAACAGGGGCAGAAAAATTGGGCCTCTGTTTTTGGTGGCACCAGAACACTGTAACCTTTCATAGTTACTCTTCTTGGGCGCAGGAATGGGTCCTGCTGTCAAATATTATCTCAAAAATTGTAATTACATGGCCCTGTTAAACAGGGGCAGAAAAATTGGGCCTCTGGTTTTGGTGGCACCAGAACACTGTAACCCCTCACAGTTACTCTTGTTGGGTGCAGGAATGGGTCCTGCTGTCAAATATTATATCAAAAATTTTAATTACATGGCCCTGTTAAACAGGGGCAGAAAAATTGGGCCTCTGTTTTTGGTGGCACCAGAACACTGTAACCTTTCATAGTTACTCTTCTTGGGTGCAGGAATGGGTCCTGCATTCAAATATTATCTCAAAAATTGTAATTACATGGCCCTGTTAAACAGGGGCAGAAAAATTGGGCCTCTGGTTTTGGTGGCACCAGAACACTGTAACCCCTCACAGTTACTCTTGTTGGGTGCAGGAATGGGTCCTGCTGTCAAATATTATAGCAAAAATTGTAATTACATGCCCCTGTTAAACAGGGACAGAAAAATTGGGCCTTGGGTGGGGGTGGTGGTGCCACAACACTGTAACCTCTCACAGTTACTCTTGTTGGGCTCAGGAACGGGCCCTGCTGTCAAATATTATATCAAAAATTGTAATTACATGCCCCTGTTAAACAGGGACAGAAAAATTGGGCCTTGGGTGGGGGTGCCATAACACTGTAACCCCTCACAGATACTCTTGTGAGGCGCAGGACAGTGGAGGCCTGTCCATAGGTTGCACCTGGGTGCTGCCCCCCCCCCCCTCCTGTAGTCACAAAAATAAAAAAATGTAAATGGCCCCTTTAAGAAAAAAAGTCCTTTAACATAGTGCACTGTGCTCGGGCACCGGATGCAGTGCACTATGGGAAGCACCACGTCTATGCAATCATCAGTTTGCAGACATGGCACTTCATTTACAGGCTTATAACCCACCTTGCGGCGCAATACAAAACGCAGAGTAGCTTACGCCCGTAATATCACTGTGGTTCTATGGGCGGGAGTATTTTTGTTCAAATCTCCAGGTTACTTCTGGGTCTCGTGAAACAGGCGAAAGCTGGAAGTGATGTCAGCAGCTTTGTTCCTTCGGCCCGAGTGGAGCTGCAGGAATTAGGAATGTAAGAGACTGATAGCGAGCCATGTTCTGAAGTACTGTCGGAGTTTTCCGATAAAATGTTCTCCTCAGGCTCAAACTTTCCTAAATCATCTCCCTGTGCCCTGTGACAAAGTGGACGCTTAGTAACTGTTTGCAAACATTATTTTACCAGCAAAGGAATTAATTGACATTTCAGTGTGTGAAACAAAAGTGGATGCACCAAATATTTGGGCATCTCATTAATGTTCAGTAACATCATGGGGTTTTAATACCAGTCCTATTAGGCAAGGCTGCATTTGGTTGGACACAGGCTGCATTTTATAGGACACAGGCTGCATTTTATGGGACACAGACTGCATTTTATTGGACACAGACTGCATTTGGTGGGACACAGACTGCATTTGGTGGGACACAGGCTGCATTTGGTGGGACACAGGCTGCATTTGATGTGACACAGGCTGAATGTAAGGAGGGACTCCGCTTGGGACATCTGGTGGCAGGCGATATGGCATAGTGACACACTCAGGGCTCCCACTGATTCTGCCTTATGGTGAGTTGAATGATTTCATTTTGTAATGCAATGTGATAATAGAAATAATGCGCTTCAATCATCCTGACACCATAACAACCATGGTGTCGGGATGATTGAAGTGCTAACACCAGGTGTTTGGAATATCTTTATCTGCTGATTGTTAAACTTTCTAGAATGCACATATTTCTATTGTTGTGTAGGATCTGGGCCTGCTGTCCCTCCATCAATCTCTCCCTCTCCCTCCTTTCCTCGTTCATCTCAGACGCCAACCACACCACCTTAGAGCCACGTCCACTATTTCACTGAAACTATGCCCATTTTCACCAAGAGGGAGGGGTCAAAAGGAAGGGTGGGGTCTTGCGCCCCCCCCATCCTAAAACTTCACCAGCCGCCACTGGTGCAGGAATGGGCCCTGCTGTGAAATATTATATCAAAAATTGTAATTACATGCCCCTGTTAAACAGGGGTAGAAAAATTGAGCCTTGGGTGGTGGTGGTGGTGTCCTAAACCAAAAATATTGTTGAAAGATAGCATCAATTGCATATTGAGCAAGTTCTGGCCAGTGGTCCATCCTCAAGACCCAGTAACCCAGTGGAAAGGTCTCCAAGTCTGCTCATGCCCCTAGATATGCTGAGGACTCCACCGCTATTCCTCTGACTGAACGAAGCCCCAGCAACAGGTTGTCCAGCACTAGGCAATGGTAACCTCCCAGGGTCTGGAAATGTGTGACACAAACTTTTCTTCAAGGCCTCCTGAAGATGATTCATCCTCTGCTCCCTCTGTGAAGGCAGGATAGTGTCACAGATGTATTCATTGTCGCTGCTCACCATCCTTGTGGCCTCCTCAAATGGACAGTGCATGCATCCTTGATCAGTAGCCATTGGCATGGCGAAAAGAAGCCAAGCTCCCCTGACCCTGTCCTGGGGCCATACTCACACAGGTAGTGATGTCCCTGTGCTGTGTTTGCAGCTGCTGCAGCATTGCCAATGTTGAGTTCCACCTGGTGGGCATGTCACAAACGAGGGGCCATATTCTATGCCACGAGGTGCCATGTTGAACTTCCAGTGACCAGTATGAGAGAGTGAGAGCGATAACACCAAATTCAACACACCTGCTTTTCATTCACACTTGAGACCTTGTAACACTAACGAGTCACATGACATCCGGGAGGGGAAATGGCTAAATGGACCCAATTTGGACATTTTTCACATAGGGGTGTACTCACTTTTGTTGCCAGCAGTTTAGACATTAAAGGAGTTGTAAAGGTTCATGTTTTTTCACCTTAATGCATCCTATGCATTAAGGTGAAAAAACACCTGGCAGTGACCGGCCCCCAGCCCCCCCCCCCCCCCCTGTTTTACTTACCTGAACCCTCAAACTTGTCCCATGGGAATGCACGGTCTCTCGTCTAGGGGGTTCTCTGTTGTTGATTGGCTAGATTGATAGCAGCGCAGCCATTGGCTCCCGCTGCTCTCAATCAAATACAATGATGCAGCCACCGGGGGGGTGGGCCCGGTCCTGCATTCAGTGTCTATGGATGCCAAATGCTGGACTTGGGAGCACCCCTGCAAGGTAACCCCCTGGGAGAGCGCTTCTCCCAGGGGGTTATCTAATGCGGGGAGGAGCCGAGAGAGTCACCAAGGGACCCCAGAAGATCAGGTTCGGGGCCACTCTGTGCAAAACGAGCTGCACAGTGGAGGTAAGTATGACATGTTTGTTATTTAAAAAAAAAAGAACCTTTAGTATCACTTTAATGGCTGTGTGTTGAGTTATTTTGAGGGGACAGCAAATTTACACTGTTCTACAAGCTGTACACTCACTACTTTACATTATAGCAAAGTGTCATTTCTTCAGTGTTGTCACATGAAAAGATATAATAAAATATTTACAAATATGTGAGGGTTGTACTTACTTTTGTGAGATACTGTAAGTCTGTCTAAATGCAAAATGCTATATTTCAAATTGAGACTTTATTAATACATGGAATACATTATTTTATGAGTTTTATTTTTAAATCCATACTGTAGCCTATGTCTATTTTATTAGTATACTTGTCAAAAATGACAAAAATAATTAAATAAAGGATTTGTGCTCTTTTTCTGTATCACTAATTATTAATCAACACACGTTAAGAATTGAATGTTTTTAGCCAACTTTGTTGGACACATTTAGTATATGGCACGCTTTAAGAAATTGAATATTTGCTTTAATATATTGGATGTTTTAATACTTTTAGTCATAGGCTATATTATGCAGTTCAGTGATATAGCAGAAATAGAGAAACAGTAATGAAAACTGAATTAACTAATTAATGGGGCTTGAGCTGCTAAAGGAAGAAAAATTGGACAGATAATACCACAAGCTAAATCATAGCAAATATAACAAAAAGCTGCATAGAAAAGCAAGGTCTAAAGATTTTAACAGCCTTTTCTTCTATACTGACAATGACTTCCATGCAATATTACACTTTTGGCTGATGCTAATTAAAAGGACCACTTTAGTAAGGTGATGATTTTGAGCATTTTTATGCTTTAAATTCGACAATCTGTGTTCAGTAAGGCAAAATACTGGTATAGTATGGTCAGGGTTTTTTTTCAGACAATAGGTGCTGGAACTCAACCACGACCTCCCAAAACCCCTCCACCCACACACAACCTACAAATCACATCAAATAGTGGGTGTGGTCAGTCAAATTTCACAAACAGTAGGAGGGTCTTAAAGGGGCATAAAAGACCAGGATTGAATTACATACAGATTGCAGAATTCAAGGGGGTTACACACAGAGTACAGAGCTGTCACTTGTAAACACAGAAACCGGACTTCTTTGTTTACAAGTGATTGTGTTGAGCAGGCTCCCCAAGGGTCTGAGCCAGAGGTGGTGGAACTGAGTTCCACTAAGTTCCCCCTGATAAAAGCCCTGAGTATGGTAAAGGGGAACATGTGACAAGCCCCCTGCTTCCCTAGTGCAGGATTCAGTGCACGAGCAACCAATATGTAGACCTGGGGTTTGTCTCATTGGATTGGAGGAGAGTATACAGACCCATGCCCAACAAGTTTAAACACAGGAACGTGGGGAATAGTGGCAGCAGATTAGGATGGTGGGGGAACAATTGGAGTGTAAATGTTCTTAACCACTTCAATACCGGGCACTTAAACACCTTCCTGCCCAGACCAATTTTGAGCTTTCAGCGCTGTTGCACTTTGAATGACAATTGCGCGGTCATGCTACACTGTACCCAAATGAAATTTTTATCATTTTTTTCCCACAAATAGAGCTTTCTTTTGGTGGTATTTGATCACCTCTGCGGTTTTTATTTTTTGCTAAACAAATAAAAAAATACCGAAAATTTTGAAAAAAAAATGTTTTTTTTTGTTTCAGTTTCAAAACTTTGCAAATAAGTACGTTTTCTCCTTCACTGATGGGCACTGATGGGGTTACACTGATGGGCAATGCTAAGGCGGCACTGATGGGCACCGATGAGGTGGCACCAATGAAGTGGCACTGATGAGGCGGCATTGATGGACACCGATATGTGGCACCGATATGTGGCACTGATAGGCGGCACTGATGGGTGGCACTGATGGGCGACACGGATGGGCACTGATAGGTGGCACAAATTGGCACGGATTGGCATGGATGGGCATGGATAGTTGGCACAGGTGGGCATGGGTTAGGCGGCACAGGTGGGCATGGGTAGGCGGCACAGGTGGGCATGGGTAGGTGGCTCAGGTGGGCATGGGTAGGCGGCACAGGTGGGCATGGGTAGGCGGCACAGGTGGGCATGGGTAGGCACTGATAGGCGGCACAGATGGGAACTGATAGGCGGCATTGTATTATAATATATTGTACTAATGGATGCCAATCAGTGCCAATCAATAATGCATGCCAATCAGTGATGCCCATTGTGGGCACTGATTGGCATCCATTATGGGCACTGATTGGCATCCATTGTGGCACTGATTGGAATCCCTGGTGGTCTAGGGTGGCATACCTTGTCCTTGGCATCCCTGGTGGTCTGGTGGCGTCCCTGGTGGTCCAGTGTGGGCATCCTCGGGGGGGCTGTGCTGATAATCGATCAGCACAGACCCCCCTGTCAGAGGAGCAGCCGATCGGCTCTCCTCTACTCACGTCTGACAGACGCGAGTGAGGAAAAGCCGATCACCGGCTTTTCCTATTTACACTGTGATCAGCCGTGATTGGACACGGCTGATGACGTGGTAAAGAGTCTCCGTCGGAGACTCTTTACCGAGATCGTAGTTGCCGGGTGTCAGACTGACACCCCGCAACAACGATCGCCGCGATGCGCGCCCCCGGGGGCGCGCAGCGGCTCATAATCCTGATCACGTCATATGACGTCCGGTCAGGATTATGCAACCACTTTTTGCTATAGGGCGGGCGGCAAGTGGTTAAAGAGGTATTAAACCCAAAACCAGCTGCTTACCAATCATTAGATGTGGTGGTTGCATCAGTTTTTTTTGTTTAGGCTTTTTCCCTCTGATTTACAGCTGAACTCCATCTTTTGATATACTATACATAGTTTGTTCTTTCATACTATACATATTCGTTTTGGCCCAAGCTGGCCCAAATTAACTATGTTAATTATATCAAAATATGGAGTTCAGCTTTAACCTGGTGATCTGGCAAGTAACACAACTCCTGTATTAAGTGTGCCTATACTCTGAATGAAGGAGCACAGGGGACATATTTTGACATCAGTATTGTCAATTCGGGGGGGGGGGGGGTTAAATGAACTAACGGATTTAGATACACTAATGCCTTGTACACACGGTCGGACATTCCGACCACAAAATCTGTCTGATTTTTTCCGATGGATTTTGTCCTAAAACTGGTGCTGCATACACATGAACAAAGTTGTTGGAAAATCCGATCGTTCGGAACGTGGTGAAGTTCGGTGCATATGACGGAACTATGTAGAGGCTAGCAGCCAATAGCTTTGTTCTCGTAATTTTGTCTGAGCATGCGTGGCACTTTGTCCGTCGGAAATTCTCTACAAACGATTGGAAAAAGTTTGATTTTCTTGTTGGAAAATTTTAGACCCTGCTTTCAAATTTTTTCCATCGGAATTTCCAACGGAAAAAGTCAGATAGAGCCCACACACGATTGGATTTTACGACGATATAATCTGATCGGACCTTTTCCGTTTGGAATTTACGACCATGTGTACAGGGCATAACAAATTCCAAACTCCAGTTAACACTTTATAAGCAGTTACAGCAACTGTTTTCTTTCGTTTACGATAAAAGGTTTACATAAACTAATAAAAGTTGGCCGTTGTAAGCACCCTGCTAGTGTTAAATGGTTTGTCTCATTCCTATAACTGCTGTACAGCATGTTCTTTTTAAATATTACAAACTTACTGACTGGATCACTGGAAGAAAAAACGCCTAAAAAAGAGAACTAATGCAGCCATCAAATCTAAAAAAATGGTAAGCTGCTATATAATAAATGTTGGCTTTTGGGTTTAAATACCACTTTAAAGAAAAACTGTGAAAAAAAAAATGAAGGCTGCCATTTTTTTTTTTTAAATCAAGAAAAACTTTTGTTGAAATTGAAATAGCAAACATCCATGTCAGATATACAACTTAGTGTAAACTAAGTGCCTATGTAAACAAGGCAGATTGCAGTTCTGTCAGCGGTGAAGACATTGATCTTGTGTTCCTGATAAGCAGAAACATGGATCTCTGCCTTCCCCTAGTACAAGCAACTCCCACAGTTTAGTAAAGCACAGGTCAGGCATACATTGATCACCCCTGATGTTAACCCCTTCCCAGCCAGTGTCATTAGTACAGTGACAGTGCATATTTCTTAGCACTGATCATTGTATTGGTGTCACTGGTCCCCAAAAAGTGTCAAGAGTGTCAGTTAGTGTCTCAACTGTCCGCTGTAATATCGCAGTCCCACTATAAGTCACTGATCACTGCCATTACAAGAAAAATAAATTAATAAATAAAAACATCCAATAGTTTGTGGACGCTATAACGTTTGTGCAAACCAATCAATATACGCTTTTTGGGATTTTTCTTTTACCTAAAATATATATAGCAGAACACATGTTAGCCTAAATTGATGAAGAAATCATGATTTTTTTCAATTTTTTTATTGGACATGTTTTATAGCATTACCCCAAAAATATATATTTTTTCAAAGTTGTCAGTCCGTTTTTGTTTATAGTGCAAAAAATAAAAACTGCAGAGGTAATCAAATACCACCAAAAGAAAGCTCTATTTGTGGGAAAAAGGGACATTAATTTTATTTGGGTACAGCGTCGCACGGCTGCGCAATTTTCAGCTAAAGTAACGCAGTGTACTATCACAAAAAAAAAATGGCCTGGTCAGGAAGGGGGGTTAATCTTCCAGAGGTCAAGTGGTTAATTAAGCTTTGGCAAAATAAAAAACCTGGAAGCTTATTGGTTTCTAGGCAGGGCAGCACCAGATTGTGCACTCTCCAGTTTTAGTAAATCAACCCCAAAGTGTCTTTCTGGCTGGATCACCAGGTGAAAATAGCCACCTGACATCTGCGCTATGGCCAAATGATGGCCACAGCGCAGATGTGAATTCCCAGGAGGCCATCATATGATGGCCTCCCCTGTGCATGCTCCCTGCATGCGCCCTGTAGAGCTGTAATTGCAGAGTCACCGAGACTCAGGTGATCACAGATCTGAGTAAGGGGCCAGTCCGGCCCCTTACCATGTGATCAGCTGTCAGCCAATGATAGCTGATCACATGAAGTAAACAAAAGCTCAGTGATCTTTTTTTTTTCTCCTCATGCTGACAGCGGAGGAGAAAAAATAAGGCGATCACCGGCTTATCCGACATTGGTCCCTAAGAGGAAGAGGCAATTATACCTCATTTATACCGTCCAACAGTGCCCACAAGTGCCACCTATCCATGCCCACCAGTGCCACCTATCAATGCCCGCCAGTGGTGCCAATCAGTGCCACCTAGAAGTGCTGCCTATCAGTATAATCAATCAGTGCCCATCACTGCCACTCATCACTGCCCATCACTGCCACCCATCTGTGCCCATCAGTGCCACCTATCGGTGCCCATCAGTGCAGCCTCATCAGCGTACATCAATGACAGACAAAAATTACCCATTATAACATTTTAAAACAAAATTTTTTTTTTTTTAATTCTGCCTTTTTAATTAAAAATAAATAAATAAAAATCGCACAGGTGATCAAATACCACCAAAAGAAAGCTCTATTTGGGGGGAAAGAAATGATAAAAATTCATTCATTTGGGTACAGTGTTGTATGACCGCGCAATTGTCATTCAAGTGCAACAGCACTGAAAGCTGAAAATTGGTCTGGATAGGAGGGGAGTTTAAGTGCCCAATGAGCAAGTGAATAGAAAACAAAAGCTTAAAAAATCAATGCAGCCACCAAATTCAAAGACTGCTATGCTGCATTATATTGCATGTTTGCTCTTGGGTTTAGAGTGACTTTAAATTGCTAATTTCTCAGTTAGAATTTTTCTACCTTCTGTTTTGTTTATGCCACTTGTGTACAACAGGGCTGACCCATGTTCCTCTGTTATATGTCACCCCTGAGTGAAGCAAATTGCAACTCAGTGCCTTTGGGTATGTCACTGTGACTAAGGAGATCCACAACTATGTCTAGGATTATTTTTTTCTAGATGTGTGACTAAACCAGCATTTGTCTAACATGATCAAATTAAATCCACCATTTTTATTTTCCCAACTGCCAAACAAATAGTTAGGCAGAAGAAGAAACCAACAGAGAATATTGACACCTTAGTTAAAACCACCTCACATGTGGAGCAAGGCACAAATCAACCAAATGTGCAAGTGCCGACCAACATGCACATAAATCATTTATAACGATAATCTAAAGCAAGCTCCAAATCTCATTAAAGTATATGAATCCTTAATCTGTTTTGGCAAAAAAAGAGCCAATACACATTTTTTCTTTTTATCATAAATTACAGTTCTGTGGCACTGTGCAAATATTACCAAGCTGTAAGACAGCTGTGCTCCATTAAAATGTGTAATGGTCGCTGATTTCTTACAGCACATGGTCATCAGGCCGAATCTACAGCCAGTAATTAGGAAGATGAAATGTTTAATTGTGCCTTAATTTTGATAAAATTTATCTGTCACACATCCCGTAGTCAAGCATTATGCTCACAAATCAATGTCATCTGTACTAAGCAGGAACCGAAGCACAAGGCTCTTGTTCCTCACTGACTCATTTGAATGTCAAACTGTTTTCTGTGTAAACAAACAGTGTAAAATGAAGGAACATGTTCTGAAAAGCACAGCTTCACCTCATGAAAATCCATGGCATAAAAAGTTAGTTAATCCTACCATCTTGTCTAAGAAAAGTTTATTTCTTCACCCTTTTTATATTTTAAAGCCACAGTTTTGCTCTACAATATTTATTACAAACAGTAAAAACTAATTTCAGCCTTCCTTCCTAGATCATGAAAACATGATGTGCAGGTGTTTCCTGTTTGAACCATTACCAGGCTAGATGTGCATTTTTCTGATATATTTCAGAGCAGATTAACCATGCTAAATAAATATATTTCTATCTCCAGGTAACCAAGTGTATTCTACCTAATCCTCCCAATCTTAATTATTCTCCTGATAGAAGACTCCTTTCTGTTACAAAATGCTCTTCAACTGAGGTGTGGTGAAAGACAGATCCTGCAAAATTTAGCTTTTATCTATAAATTCTTAGACCCCTTTCACAGTGGAGCAGTGCGGGCGTTAGCGGTAAAGGGCCGCTAGTTTTAACGGTGTTTAACCGCTGTTATAGTGGTGCTTTTTGGGCAATAGTGGGGCGCTTTTAACCCCCCACTAGTGGCTGAATAAAGGGTAAAAAAGAGCCCACAAAGCGCCGCAGCCAAAGCACTTTGCATGTGCTTTGGCGGCGCCGCCCATTGATTTAATGGGCAGGGGGGGTGCACAGCCCCAAAGATGCTGCTTGCAGGACCTTTTTCCTGTCCTGCAAGCACACCGCCCCAGTGTGAAAGCACTCAGGCTTTCACCCTGGATAGACTTGAAAGCTGCTTTTCAGGCGCTTTACAGGCTCTATTTTTAGTGCTAAAATGCCCGAAAAGCACCCCAGTGTGAAAGGGGTATTAAAGCATCAGCTTGACATTGCATGCTGGATGAAAGCAAAGTCTACCCAGCCATCTAGCCAAAGTAGTAAGCTTGACGTGAAGGAACTAGGCTACAGGCTTTATGTACCTAACATGAAGTAAAATATTTTTTTTATGTAAGGACTTTAAGTGATGGTCCTTCCTCAGTTATCGTCATGTGAGTATTTTTGTAACACCACATGCAGGGTTTCAGAATATATACAACAGTTTTGGGGGTGCAAGATAATTTTATTGAGGAACCCTTCATTTAGAGAGAAAGAACGTGGCCCAAAATATGAGCTTTTTGGGACCCCCCCCCCCCCCTCCGAGGGGGGAAATGAATAAGAGAAGTTGATGCTTTTCTTTAAATGTAAAATGTAATGTTAAAGAAGGAAATTTTGTGGCCATTTGTTTTCTTCAGTGAAGTGGCTTTTAATGATTAGGTTGAATGCACATCCTTGTATATACAAAAGACGTGCTGCTGAGCAAAGGCTTGCAATTTAGGAACCGAGAGTGAATCTTCCTTGTTAGTGTGGGCTGAAGATGAGTTGTAAACATCATGTTTAATCTGATGGTTTGTGGTAACAAATCGCTGGATGTACAGGCAAGGAATGGAGACTTGAGAGATTGATCTAACAAGTTTCAGTATCTGTTGATTTCACTTCATGGATGTTGGTTAGTACACTCACTGGAAGGCTTTGCGTGTGACTTAGGAAAAATTGGTCACTGTGTCCAAAGTGATGACCTGGGCAAAAAGAATCATTTGTTTATGAGAGTTGAAATTGGGGGAAAAGTCGGGAGAAGGCTGCTGGGCTTTGTGTATTGAGATGGATCTCTGACCCCATACTGATACTGGAAGAAGTCACAAGTTTTCAGTGTAAATGCAGAGCTGAGATGGAGAGCCCTTTTACAGGGGAAAGGAAAATGAACTCAATTGACCTTAACCACCTTCAGACCGGACCATTTTGCTGGTAAATGAACAGAGGTCTTTTTACAATTTGGCACTGCGCTGCTTTAACTGGTAATTGCGCGGTCATGCAATGTTGTACCCAAACAAAATTTGCGTCCTTTTCTTCCCACAAATAGAGCTTTCTTTTGATGGTATTTGATTGCCTCTGCGATTTTTATTTGTTGCCATATAAACGTAAAAAGACTGCAAATTTTGAAAAAAAATGATATTTTCTACTTTTTGTTATTAGAAAAATCCAATAAACTCAATTTTAGTCATACATTTAGGCCAAAATGTATTCAGCCACATGTCTTTGGTAAAAAAAAAAGTCAATAATTGTATATTTATTGGTTTGCGCAAAAGTTGTCACATCTACAAACTAAGGTACGTTTTCTGGAATTTACGCAGCTTTTAGTTTACGACTGCCTATCTCATTTCTTGAGGTGCTAAAATGGCAGGGCAGTACAAAACCCCCCCAAATGACCCCATTTTGGAAAGTAGACACCCTAAGGAAATTGATAAGTGGCATGTTGAGCCCATTGAATATTTAATTTTTTTGCCTCAAGCGATTGAATAATGACAAAAAAATTTTTTTTTTTTTTTTTTTTACACAAAGTTGTCACTAAATGATATATTGCTCAAACATGCTATGGGCATATGTGAAATGACACCCCAAAATAAATTCTGCTGCTTCTCCTGAGTACGGGGATACCACATATGTGGGACTTTTTGGGAGCCTAGCCGCGTACGGGGCCCCGAAAACCAAGCACCGCCTTCAGGCTTTCTAAGGGCGTAAATTTTTGATTTCACTTCTCACTACCTATTACAGTTTTGAAGGCCATAAAATGCCAAGATGGCACAAAACCCCCACAAATGACCCCATTTTAGAAAGTAGACACCCCAAGCTATTTGCTGAGAGGCATGTTGAGTCCATGGAATATTTTATATTTTGCCACAAGTTGCGGGAAAATTACAAACTTTTTTTTTTTTTTTTTTTTTTCACAAAGTTGTCACTAAATGATATATTGCTCACGCATGCCATGGGCATATGTGAAATGACACCCCAAAATAAATTCTGCTGCTTCTCCTGAGTACGGGGATACCACATATGTGGGACTTTTTGGGAGCCTAGCCGCGTACGGGGCCCCGAAAACCAAGCACCGCCTTCAGGCTTTCTAAGGGCGTTACAGTTTTGAAGGCCATAAAATGCCAAGATGGCACAAACCCCCCCAAATGACCCCATTTTGGAAAGTAGACACCCCTGAATTTAGGGGTACACTAGTGAGACTAGGTAATAAATGGCGGGTGCCCTGAAACTATAAAAAAAATAACTAACCAACCAGCGTCACCTGTAACAGTTATATGGTGATCACTGGTGAAAGGGTTAACTAGGGGGCAATCAGGGGGCTTTATGCGGTAGTATATGGGGGTCCCTGGCGCTATAAAAAGCTGCGGCGAACCTAAATACCTACCTGCCTAACTAGCGTCACCTGTGACACTAATACAGTGATCAGAAAAACGATCGCTTATTAGGCTGGGTTCACACTGGAGCGATGCGGGAACGCCACGAATCCGCGGCGGGTTCCCGCATCACATGCCTCCCGGCGGCAGTTCACACTGCCCTATGCGAACTGCTGGGAGTGTCAGTGAAATGTTAATGACACCCCCAGATCAGTTCGCATATCGCAGTGCGATCTGCAAACTCGGATCGCATGGTGTGAACACCCATGCGATCCGATTCTGCTGCGGACCAAAAAAAGGGTCCCGTGCGAGTTTGCGGCGGGTGCGGCGGGTGCGACACGAATTCAGCCATACTATCTGTATGGCTGAACTCGAATCGCACAGAGATCGGATGTGATTTGCACTGCAGTGCGGTGCGAATCACATCCGTTCTCATAAACCGCTGCAATGTGAACCCAGCCTTAGTGACACTGGCGACGGGGGGTGATCACGGGGTTAAATCTTTATTGGGGGGGTTAGGGGGGTACCTTAGAACTAAAGGGGGCTAACCCTAACTGCCCTAACAGTTATTACAGTCACAAATTACACCCGCCGGGTGATCAGGGGGTTAAACCTTTATTAGGTAATAAATGGCGGGTGCCCTGAAACTATAAAAAAATAACTAACCAACCAGCGTCACCTGTAACAGTTATATGGTGATCACTGGTGAAAGGGTTAACTAGGGGGCAATCAGGGGGCTTTATGCGGTAGTATATGGGGGTCCCTGGCGCTATAAAAAGCTGCGGCGAACCTAAATACCTACCTGCCTAACTAGCGTCACCTGTGACACTAATACAGCGATCAGAAAAACTATCGCTTATTAGGCTGGGTTCACACTGGAGCGATGCGGGAACGCCATGAATCCGCGGCGGGTTCCCGCATCGCATGCCTCCCGGCGGCAGTTCACACTGCCCTATGCGAACTGCTGGGAGTGTCAGTGAAATGTTAATGACACCCCCAGATCAGTTCGCATATCGCAGTGCGATCTGCAAACTCGGATCGCATGGTGTGAACACCCATGCGATCCGATTCTGCTGCGGGCCAAAAAAAGGGTCCCGTGCGAATTTGCGGCGGGTGCGGTGGGTGCGGCGGGTGCGACACGAATTCAGCCATACTATCTGTATGGCTGAACTCGAATCGCACAGAGATCGGATGTGATTTGCACTGCAGTGCGGTGCGAATCACATTCGTTCTCATAAACCGCTGCAATGTGAACCCAGCCTTAGTGACACTGGCGACGGGGGGTGATCACGGGGTTAAACCTTTATTGGGGGGGTTAGGGGGGCACATTAGAACTAAAGGGGGCTAACCCTAACTGCCCTAACAGTTATTACAGTCACAAATGACACCAATGCAAAAAAAAAAAAAAGCAATTGGTGTCACTGTGACTGGGGGGGCAGGGGTAATTGGGGGGTGATCGGGGGGTAAAGGGGGGGTGTGAGTGTGCCTGGCATGTTCTACTGTATGTGTGGTGTGTTGGTGCAACTCACCGAACCTCTCTCCTCGGTGCCGGAACGAAAAATACCGACACGGAGAAGAGAATACATCACTTCCTCTCCTGTGTTTACATTACAGGAGAGGAAATGATGTCACGGGACATTTTCATTCGTCGGGAGCGATCACGAGGGGGTGGCCATGAATGAATGGATCGCTCCCGAACGAATACCGACCGCCGCAGGCACCGGGCAGGCAAGGACGTACATGTAAGTCCTTATGCCTGCCCGTGCCATTCTGTCGACGTACATCGTCGTGCGGCGGTCGGGAAGTGGTTAATCTGGACTCTCTAAAAATCCACTGTAGCCTGAATTCATAGAACATCTTACGAGGTCAATGGAAGTATTTTTACAGAAGCTCTTGTTGTGCAATTTCCTCTCTTCTTCCTATAACCAGCATTTAAACGTACAAGGAGGCTTAGATTCCATGAGTGGCTTTGAGGAACTCAGCAATTAGTTATTTGAGGCAGTGTTTCTCAACTCCAGTCCTCAAGGCACCCCAACAGGTCATGTTTTCAGGCTTTCCATTATTTTGCACAGGTGATTTGATCAGTTTCACTGCCTTAGTAATTACCACAGCTGTTTCACCTGAGGGAAATCCTGAAAACATGACCTGTTGGGGCGCCTTGAGGACTGAAGTTGAGAAACGCTGATTTGAGGAACCTGTAGCAGGTGTGTATAAGAATTCATCCCATTCTTCCCAAGAGGGTCACTAGAGATCACCAGATTATTATCAAAAGAAAGCACAGGGGACTCAAAAAAAATGTATGTATTGAGTAGACCTGTTGCACTCTTCCCAAAGTCTAATTCTCATTTTGACTGGTGTGAATCTTTTACTGAACAGCCACTTGTGAACACAATCTACATTTTAAAGTATGCTGTGCATGTAGTATGTCAGCAAGCCCATATACCATTGATTGTTCTGGTGCCAAACTCATGACATGAGGGCAGAATGCAGTTATTTGGCACTTACTGGGCAGCCCTTGGGTCCCAGCAATTCTAGGACAATAAAGAAAGTTATTAATTAAACCAGTTTCTACTAAACGATTTTGTTAATTTCTTTCATTTTTAATTTTTCCATGTGGTCAATTGTCTTTTTTCTCTTTTTGAGTATTTTTATTCTCTGACCTATTCTAATGGATCTCGCTGTGAGGACTATCAAATTTGGTGCCAGTAGTTTTAAAAGGGGTAGTACAGGACACTAACTTGTAATAGCAATACAAGCTATTAGTAGCAGCAACTTCTCTCAATCCCCTGCAACATTTGTTCAGCCTCCCTCCTGACCTGTAGCATGTCTACAGTCTTTCATTATCTCTTGTAGCATGCCCACAGTCTTTGACTATCTACTGTAGTCTAGTTTCTGACCCTTTTGTAATACATACGCTGAACATTATGTGGGGCCCTTTGGTAACGTTTGGGGGTTGCACTTGAGGCATGATATATGAACAAAGCCTATCCCTCTATAGTGTGTACTTGTCTCAATTAAGAGCACTAAGTATAATTTCTGTGCTGCCTTTTTCCTCTGCTATCAGCATGAATACATTTCTGACAAGTTTTCCTGACATCAAGAGAAAAATGGTGAGAGGGGAGGGAGCTCCAGCTGATTGACAGCCCCAACTCTGTTCCTGTGTGCTGTGTGAAGGGGGGTGTCCCTTCCCTCCAATCAGCTCTCAGAGCTCTCCTCACTGAGCTCTGCAGAGTGTAACTTCAGCTCTCCACCCCCTTTTTCTGAACTGTCAGAAAAGCTTTAAAAATCCTGGACTTTAAATAGATGTAGAGAAGAGATGACTACAGATAGACAGGTGTGACTTATGTTAAAGGATGTGTTTCATCTCTGTGTATCACCTGAGGCTAGTCACTTCACTGGGTATATGGAAGGGTTTACAACCACTTTAAGTAAGTTTACCACCATTGGTCTATAGCTTGCACACAGATAGTTTTAAAATAAAGTAAATCAATATGTTTTTACATTTCACCTTGCCTTCAAAACCAAAATCCAATTTGACCAAATGCATCTTGTAAGAATGAGTAGCAAGTTAAACAAAATTGAGTTATAGAGGATACAGAACAGTACAAATGCCTAATGCCGCGTACACACGAGCAGACTTTTGAACATCCAAAGTCCGACGGAATGATTCCGTCAGACTATTCGATCGTGTGTGGGCTGCAACGGACTTTTGATTCGCCAAAGTCTGACGGACTTTAGAATATGGAACATGCTTCAAATTTTTCTGACGGAACTCCGCCGGACCCGGTCCCTCTGAAAAATTTGCTCGTGTGTATGCTATTCCGACGGACTAAAACCGTCGCTAGGGCAGCTATTGGCTACTGGCTATGAACTTCCTTATTCGAGTCCAGTCGTACGTCATCACGTTCGAATCCGTCTGAGTTTAGTGTGATTGTGTGTGGCCAAGTCCGCTCAGTCGAAAAGTCCGTCAGAACTCTGTCGGAACTCCGGCAGAACTCCGGCAGAACTCCTTCGGAAGTCTGTCGGACATAAGTCCTCTCGTGTGTACGGGGCTTTAGAATTCTGGTGTAATACATTGTATCAGTGCAAGAGAGTAGAATGTCACCAGCTAGTAAGCATGCATTAATTACCTTTCCTCCCTATAAAACATTAACGCCGCAATAACTTTCATGAATTTCCATAGGTATTTATAAATATATGACAGGGAAAGTCATTTTAACCTGTATTTAAGCCATGCTAATTAATATAGTATTCCCTGCAGCCACAGAAGTCAATTTTCCATTTAAAAATACAATTACAATAATCGGATTTTTACTTCATTTGACAACAGAAGACTTTTATGGTTACCTATCTCCAAATGTTCTTTTTTGTAATTAAAATACAGTGATCAGCCGTAAGGATTTTGAAGCTGTTTCAGTAGTTCCGCTATCCTGCTTAACATGTGGCAACCGTAATAATTAAAATGATACTAACACATGCACAATTTTATAGCCCTTATGGTACAGCCCATTATGCCAAATAAGGTCCTCTGTTTTCACAGCATCCTGCACATGGTCTCATTACACACACTTTTCTTTCTTGTCTTCACACTAACAACTGTTAAAGTGAATCAACACACAAAACGCACTATAACAGCTTAGTGTTTATGATATATGTGCTGATAGTCAGTGAACAGGAAAATCCAAACATTTGCTGTTTATGCAAAGAAGGCTGAGGCAGCCAGTGGCTCTCCAGCTGTTGCGAAACTACCATTTAGAAGTACGCTGTGTGCACGACTGGCAGGGCCTAAGGTGGCTCATTTATAAGACCTGGAGCAAAGGAAGAATAGAGTTATTGCCAATAGCAACTGTCTAGGTGTTTATTTAAATTATACTTATTCCAAGGGCAACATCTTTTCATTTACAGCCAATAGAGTGATAGCTAAATGTACGTTTTGGGAATTTTGAGAAATTAATATGCAGAGGATAGTGGGATATATTTATTTATTTTATTTTTTAAATAAAAAACATAGCAAGAGGAGTGAAATTTTTAGAAAGCAATGGAAGGAATTTTAGTCACAATTTCTACTCACTTCAACTGACTGTTGTGAAACTAAAAAAAGTGAACCTACGCGTGATTTACTAAAGTGTAGAATAGTGTACCTGTCTATTCACTGAGAAATCAGACCCCGTTTCACTTTACATAACTTGTCTTCAAAAACACCGTCATCCTAAGGTATTTGTGTTAAAGCGACTTGTGAGTATTACACTGATTCATAGACAAAGTTTTGACTAAATGAATAGCAGTTTGGCTTTGTAGACCTGGTGATTTGGGGTTTTAATCCCCATAAAACTATCTGCACAGAGTTTGAATGTTCTACTTGCGTTGGTGAGGGCACTCCAGCTGTCTTCCCACTACCCAAAATATACTTCAAAATAAATTTCTAGACTTAGACCTAGACTGGGCCTACTTTTCAGCTTTAATATTTGCAATAAAGAGATTTGATTGTAAGCTCCATCACAAGTAGTAGTACGTTTGGCAACACTAAAAAAATAACTATTTGATTATGTGCTACCTAAACAATCAGCTGAAATAAGAAGAAACTTGTATCCTCCGACACAATTAACAGAAAGTTTAAGTGTTTTTAACCTTTGCATTTTCCCCGATCACTTAGCATTATAAACATGTAGAAAGTTATAAATATGGTCAATTTTATCATGAATAATTATGTAATTAAAAATCTAGTCTATAGACTCCTAAACTCATTTTACACTCATCAGCTTCGAATCACTTTCAGTCTTTAGTCTGGGATAGATTCCAACCTAAGTCTCCTAGGTGGAACTCCAGTGCATCAGGCTAAATTTATCCTTTGCATTTTTTATGATAGTTTGTTGTGAACAGTATTTAAAAGTTAAAATGAAGAATGACAGTTGTTTAAACAAGGGCACTGTAACGCAAATACAAATGACTTCTGTGTACATCAATGATCTGCACATAATAAATAACAGTTTGCCAAGTCATATGCTTTAGCATCACAGCAAACAATGGTGATTAGGAAATGTCACTGTAGCAAATAAAATAATAATAATAAATATTTAGAAGTATTCACAGTTTTTTATTTTATGGAATAAGAAAAAAAGTATTTCAGTCTTAAAGTGGTTGTAAAGCCTTTAAATAAGTAAGCAAAAGAAATTAGAAGAGGAGAAGCTAAAAAGCATGCAGGGAATCTAAGTTGTTGAAAGAGATAGCTAGTAGACAGGCAGCAGCCTTAACACCAAAGAAGATTTTTTAAGTAAGCTTATATTGGATTGTCAAATATACCTATTGCTTGTATTGCTAATACAATGCTGATATTATAAAATTAAGGGTTTTCTGTGATTTTAGATAACTTTAAGGCTATCAAGTGTTGCTTAGCAAATTAACCTCTGCACAGGAGGTATGTGTACTTAGTAATGTCGGTAGTGATGTCAGTATTCCAAAAGAATATTGCTATTTCAGTCTTCCAGCTCCAGTTTTTCAAAAAGTTATTGAATATTGTCATTTGCATATTACCTGAGTCCCAGGTTGGCTTTCTTTTTTTTTACTGTAGATGTAAATGATCTATAAAACAAAAAAAAAAATAAGAAAAACACTGAAAGCTAAAAAAAAAATTAAATACTGTATATTTCAATTCTATTTCACGGTAAACCCAAGAAAATATAGAAATCTGGTAAAGGTCAGTCAGGACACAGAGAAACATCCACAAGGCTTTTTATATCTCTAATGCCGCGTACACACGCCCCGGACTTTCCGGCAGACTAGGTCCGACGGAATCAGTCCGTCAGACAAGCCGATCGTGTGTGGGCTAATCCGATCGTTTTTCATTTTAAAAATCCGACGGCCCTAAAAATAGAACATGTTTCAAATCCGTCCGATGAACTCAATTCCTATTGGGAAAACGTTCATCTGTATGCTGGTTCGATGGACCAAATACGACGCAAGGGAAGCTATTGGCTACTGGCTATTGAACTTCCTTTTTAGTCCTATCTTACGTCATCACGATTAAAACGAATGAACTTTCGAATGGACTTAGTCCATTCGTGTGTGGCCAGGTCCATTCAGAAGTCTGTGAGAACTCCGCTGAAAACTGCGTCAGGAAGACCGCCGGACCTAGTCTGCCAGAAAGTCCGGTCGTGTGTACGCGGCATAAGGGGTCCATTTATAAGGATTTATAAGGATCCAATTACAATCATGGCTATCCTGGCTTTCAGTGTGTGCCTTCCCTAGCTGATATTCATAACTTTAAGTGCACCCCTCCCCTTGATTCCCTCTGTTAGCCTTATGTCTCTGGTCTCTCAGTTTGTGTCTCCTCCTTGTCCCGTGCCACCTCTCCAATCTCAATTTGCCCTTTACCCCTGTGTGTGGTTTTTAATCTGCCTATGGACAATAAACAGTGTTTATTATTGAGTCTGCTGTCGTAGCCCCTTGATACTGGCCTATGTTGTAGTAACATGTTATATGGTTATCCTACACCTTCCCTGTAGCCCAGGCTCCCAACCTAACTTGTCAACAAGGGTGAAGGTTTATGTGTTATTATACGCTCAGAGGTGACTTGTAGACAATCACTCACTTCTAGATACACTGGTTTTAAAGAATACATAAAGGCAAAACAAATGTTTAGTTGTGGATAGAGGAGAGAGAGATTAGAACACCTGGCAGGTTTTTATTGTGCTCAGTGACCCAATCGGTAAAATTCACCCTCTCTATTTCTCCTGTTTACATTTCACAAAAGTGAAAGAAAAGAAAATCACACTTTTTAGGTTGTCCCTTGAACATGAATATAGAGGAAATCTTCCAATGGGGACATTAGCTCTGGTGACCCTGGCAACAACTAGGGACTCCCTCACTTTGGAGGGATTTATTCTCACTTCCTGTTTTTGCTATGGGGTAGGAAGTAAAGGAAAATCTCATCAATGGGACATATAGCAAAAGAAAAAATTGACATGGATTATAACCCTCCCTTGATCTATCCAAAATGAAAAAAAAAGTTTAAGGGTATTTTAGGTCCTTAATCAGGTTACCGTGTGTGTATATGTATGGAAACCTTAATAACAGCACACATATTACAAAAATTATAATAATAATAATAATAATAACACATTTTTTTAATGTTACTAATATTTACCTTTCAGGATCCAGTGCTGCAGTCCCTTTTTCTCTTATCATTTTACAATTAAGAAGTCGTGTATGCTGGCAGCAGGATGGAATTAAAGGTCCCCTCACTTCTTGGCTTTGGGATTCTGCTTTTAAGGAAACTCCCCAAAGGAAATTTGTGTCCACCCCTGGGTAATGTAAAGGAAATAATAAATTATGAAAATTAAACTTCAATTTTAATAGCGTCGTCATGTTTTTTTGTACCCCCTTTCTTATTTGTACACAAGTGAATTGGTTAGGGGACTAAAGAATGCCTAAAGCCAGTTCACCAGGGAAAGAGTTACCACCTACTATTTCTTATAGGCAGGCCTAAAACTAGGGGAATCGGGGGGGGGGGCATGTGCCCAGGCACAGTATTAAGAGGGGCACTGCTACTGGAACCAATTTTCTGGGTAGCTCTCCCTGCAGCAGATGAAAGCCGTCATCTCCTCCTCCCTCCTGCCAGCTTTCACCTACTGCAAGAAGAACTGTGTTCACTATGCTTCATTTTGTGAATGACAGTGAAGCCCAAGAGTGCTTCCTATTCATTTGTGTCCAGTGCAACTGAGGCTGCTGAGAAAGGTATTGGGGAATTTTTGTCCAGTTCCTTTCTCTGTCCCAAAAGTGAGACATCAAGGGTTTATTTAGACCTCTGATATCTCAGCAAAGACCACCCAACAGAGTTGTGGAAAAATGTTATTGTTTAAATATAAATACAAATTTGTAAAAAAGAAAAATGTAAAAAATATGAAATGCTAAATGATGCTTTTAAGATGACACTGACCAGAGGTGAGGCTTAATTCAACCCTCACCTACAAAGTAGGTGGGCCGAGCAAATGTTCAGGCCGAACGTTGCCCATTTGCCCATCGCGAACACCCGCCAAGTGCTCTGAATAGTGCATTCTAGGGCCCTAATTGGATGAAGCCTTGCACCTGACCGCTGGTCAGGTACAAGGCTTTGCCAATTAGGTCATAGAGCACTGTCAGAGTCCTGATTGGATAAAGTGATGATGACTTTGTCCAATCACGGCTCAGTGCTCATAGTCCCTCTCCACTAAAAAAGGCTCCTTCCCACAGGAAGCTTTTGCAGTGTATTGTTGGAGTGGAGAAAGATAGGGCTAAGTTTGCTACTATCGAAACAGTGTGTTCACTTATTGTGATTCTGAGTGTAGAGTGTTAGTGTAGTGTTATTATAATGTGAGTAAAGTGTGTCAGTATAGTATAGTATGAATATAGTGTGAGTATAGTGTGTCAGTATAGTGTAATGTCAGTGTAGTGTGTTAGTGTGGGGCAGTGTTTAAAACAGCATTACATAACATTTAGGACGTGTTTCATCCAATACGGACTTCTACTGGGGCAACTGATGCCCCAGTAGAAGTCCGTATTGGACGAAACGCGTCAGGTAAGGTACTCTATTCCCCATATTGCTTTTATCACATGTGATTGTTTTTATAAAAAATTTTGTACATTGATTTTTACCTATTAAAAGCCGTCTTTTGACCTGCACTATCGGAGCCCCCCTTTTTTTATTTTTTATGTGTACCGATGAAAGTGCTGCTGAGCTTCACCATTTGGTTCCAGCACCCTTATTAGGGTTGGTTTTGGTCATTCATTTGCCATCACTGGATTTCCTGTCCTGGTACTGTCTGCAGTATCCATTATATCCATGGTCGATACCATGTGAAGTTGGAGTAAGGCCAATCCAGGAATTTCCTGACATCAGATCTATAGTCATCGTGGACCTGTCCCATGGGTGCATTCATGCTCGATTGACTTGTTGTCTTATAATAATCCAGTCCAACATCTCTGCTAAGCGAATATGAACCTTGTTGTTTATTTTGAAGACGCCTACAGTTTGATGACTCTCGGGGCTGTGTGACATCCTGTGTATTCACCTACATGTCTAGATGGACATTTGGTGTTTCATTTACCTCTATGTGGACTTCTTCTCACTTACTTTTGTCTGATTAATCTCACTCACAAGTTTGCACTGTTTATATGTTTGGTTTAGCGCTACATATTCACCACTATTACTAATTTGATTTTTTGTCTTTTATCTTATAGGAAAGGCGCAATAATTGTTTGTATTTCACTGTACCATAATTTGGCTTATTTACAAAAGCCGTGCTCACTGTGGTGCAAAACTTTGTTATTTCCATCTAAAGTCTGTCGAAGAGACTCCAGAATTTATCTAAAAAAACTCGAATCTAGTTCTGAGTGCACAATTGTGGTCCCAAGCCATTGCTTACTAAATAAAAAAAAAGCTTGCAGGGAAAATCAATTTAAATGTCATTTTTTTTCTTTATAAATGTCAGTTTTTCTGCAGCAAGTTTTATACATGTAACAGATGTGCCACTTTACAGGCAAACTAAGGAGAACCCCCAGGCACTATATTAAAAGGATTTTTATAATTTTTTCATTTTTATTGTTTCTCTTTTATTATCATTAAAATTGCTGCTCCTTTATGTAGCAAGGTCTTTTACTTCTTTTGGTCTAATGAGGACCTCCAAGGCCAAAGATAGCTGACATCCTTCAATATGTGGTGGGATGTGAGGCATAGTGGGTGCAAAGATGGTGAAATTCATTGAGCGCCAGACACTTCTTGGATGCAAGGGAAAGAGGATTAGGGCCAAGACACCCTTAGATAGCAGCAAACTCAATTGGAAGACTCAGAGACTTCAATAGGAGAACAGCCATGCAGGGAAAGGCCCCAGCAAGAAGCAAGATCTGCACTTGCAGGAATGCTGTTTCCTAGGGTAACAGTCCTTTAACAGTTCCTGACTCAAACGCAACAGTTCTTTCAGCTCCACTACAACTGTTCCTTGTAGTTCTTCAATACCGAGCTCCTGGTCTCTCACTAGACCCTCTGATTCACTGACTCTGATTCCCTTGAGCTCCTCCAAGGTTTGCGGTGGTATCTCCCTCAAACGTCACCCACGCTTCCCTGCTAGGTCCCTAGCTTGGTACTCCAGATACTCCTCAAGCTTCATCCCTGCTAACCGGCTCGTTCCCTGACTTGACACACAAGGCTGCACTGCAAGCGTCTCCTCCACTGGTTGGGTCCCTGACTTGATCACAGCCTGAAGTTCCCTGATTTTCCACCATGCCGTTTCAGTGAGAATATGGTTCCTGTACTTGTTTCATTTATTCACTGGTAAAAGCGATTGGTCCCTTCATGGCGACAGGTTCCCTTCTACCTTCAACCACTGACAAGTTATTTGGCCAACAAAACCGTCACTTTTGGTTGGACTGGAAGTCACAATCCCAACCCTGCACTGCTCTCTCACTGGATATGCCCTCACACAGCCCAGCAGCCAGATGCCCTCGGGATAGGCCCAATCTCTGACCTAGCAGCCCAGGGCAGATGACACACATCAATCCAGACAGCCGTCCAGGTGGCACAGAACATAGATCACCTGACGCCACCCAAATATATAGGCTTTCAAGCAGGCCAAGGGATTCAAGAAAACCCCTGCCCATTGGCTGAGATACCTCATATACCTGTAACCCGACTTTGAGTTGTCCTTCTCATATCTAGTACCACCAAGTGCCTAGCCACCTAGTGGTAGAAGAGAAAAGTGCAACAAGGCCAAACTTAGGGAAAAATCAATAGATCTCTATGAATCAACCAAGATAACTACTTTTGGCAAGTAAATTTGTGAGGAGCTAAACTACAGGGTGCTACATTTAAAAACAATTTAAAAAAATGTATAATTTTGCACTGGTACATGTCCCCCAGGGCAGTACCCGGGCCCCCATACCTTTTTTATGGCCAATAACTTGTAAACCTTCAAAATGGGGACTTTTGATTTGTCAAGTTCGGGTCCCATAGACTTTAATAGGGTTTGTAGTATGGGTCTGAACTTTTGTGATGTTTGCGAGTTCTGGTGCGAACTAAACCAAAGGGTGTGGTTCGGCAAATCACTAATTAGGAGGGGCGATGTGGGAAGGAAAAAGAGCACACAGAAGCAGGCCTTACTAAGGACACACTTCTTTGCTCACTTTCCGGGGGAACTTCTCTCCTAATCCGCTATGGAGGTGAGGCTCAAAAACGCCTTATTCAATCCTCACCCATGCAGTTATTGTGCAGCCCTTTACACACATGCAGCGTTAAGGCCAAATGTCAGCCTACATTCACTCATCCACACTGAGCTCTGCCCAGCCAATCAGCCTATGTTGCCCCCCAGATGGACATCTTCTCTCTCAGGTGGGGGGACAAACTGAGTATTTTCCCTGGCTGAAAGAATGTCTAGCTTAGAAACTGTTCATAGATCACAAAATGCCACATAATCCCTCCACTTTATTGACACACTCTCTCCTGGCCCTTGGAGATGCCGAACAGCCTGGAACAATTTGTATTGTATGGTGTATGGTGCTTTGGTAAAAAGACCTTTTTTAATGCTGCTTTGAAAGCACATTATGATCTCTAAGGGTATGTGGGCTGATATTTAACATAATAAATGGGCACACTTTTTAACCTCCCTGGCGGTATGATTATTTCAGATTTTAGGTGCTGAAAGCGGTACCATTATTTTGCATGGAAATTTGGCGTTTTATATTGTAGGACTGTAATTCTTAGAAATAATTCACTTAAATCCATCCAAACAAGATTCTAATAGACATCTCGGGTATGATAAAATTTGAAATATGAAATCATAAATTATAATATAATATATATATATATATATATATATATATATATATATATATATATATATATATAAAATCTATGGTCTATAACCATTTTTTATGTAAACTGACATTTTTTGGTTGCTATGGACAATCTACAGTTTCCTGGCATAAAGAACAGTATTTATAATATAAAACTGCATGCAGGATTCTGGGCAAACCACGAGGGACAAAGGGGATGTGTAATTATTTGATACAGTACTGTAATCTTTAAAAAAATTGTGACCTGTCCCAACCATGGTTGTGCTTCGGCAAGCCTCCATCCCTGAATTTAGGTAAAAAGGTTTGAATTTGAATGGGACTTTGAGTGAGGCTGGTCAATGATTAATAAGCTGTTTCTAATGCCTAGATATTAAGGTCATATTGAACCATGTTCCAAAGAGACATAACCATATCAATAGATTCATAACACATATAATAATACCGTAATCACATGATTTACAGAGTAATATTCATATAAATTAATTTAATATAATTAATCATTGAACATAATGGTGCAATCGATAAAAATAATAAATAATACAAAAGGCATATAATATAATTAGTACAGCCATATCCACATATAGATAGTAAACAAGACATTAAATTTGATAATTTTATGAGGAAATTAATGCATCTATTAGATGTTAACTCTACGCGTTTCATGGTTTTGTACCAATCGTCAGGAGTCAGATGCATGTAGGTATGAACTGGGTAAGAGGAGGAATTTTTTTTTTTTAAGATGAATTTATTATTAAAAATTTAAAATTATTAAAGGGTCCTCTACATAGGTCGAGGATAAGTATAAAGAATTATACAAATTCCTTAATACTCACTAAACAATCAAAATGGTCAAGGCTCCTAAGGTGAAATTGCATGGTGGTCTGGAATCCATTTAGTCTCAACCAGGGTTGAGGCAGAGAACATCCCCCAAGGAGGGTTAACCCTGGAACCAGGGGACACCAGCCGATATGGTTGCCGGAGCAGTACAGCGCACCATCACTCGGGAATGTGCAAACATGCCGCCGTGGATGTCCAATTCTAATGGTAAAAAATATGTGTAAAGGTGAAGTGAGAGGAAAGTTGAATTGATAGGTATATACTAGTGATGCAAAGAAATTATAATAATTTATAAGTGAGGTCAATAAAAATAATAAAGTGTTGATGCAGTGAAGGTGCATATGTAATGGCGAAAAAAAGAGGGGTGTAAAAAAACAAAATATAATAATTAATGTGTAAAAAATCAAAATTTAACAAATGTAATTACCTGAGGTATTGTGATGTGTTGTGCAGGTTGGACATTCCCAGCAAGCGACCATGCAGGGACTGAACTGGCAAGAAACCAATACTGATATACCCCGGGTCTGGGGTGTGTTCACGCCTACGCCATGTATTAAATGCCGGAAGAGCGTACAAAGGTGAGAGGACTATCCCACCGCAGACTAGCAATCGCGGTGGATACCCACCCACCCGACGCAGGGCGTATGATAACGATCACACTGACTCCCACAGTACAGCGTCATATGACAATGCGTGTAGACAGCGTTAACATGACACTGATGCGCCAAGGTCAAGTCCCGCCCCGTCAATGGAGAGACAGGCAGGGGGAAGCGAGCTAGGCACATCGCAACCCCCGAGATAGAGACCAGAGAGTACCAGTCCCACCAACACCAGTTGGAGTAAATAATAATTGTAAAAAAGATTTGTTTTTGGTATAAAATAAAAAAAAGGAAGAAATTACTTGAAAGAATTTTTTTTTAAGGATAAATATAAGTTATAAAAATATTTCAATGCAGATAACAACAAATCAGTACAGTTAGATTAATATGGTATAAGACTAGTTAAAACGTTTAATTCGTTCATAGAAGGCGATGGAAGTGCTTTTATATTTTTTGTTATTTTTATTTATTTTACTACATTTTAGATTTTTAACACGTTTATATTTTTTTTCATAGCTGAGCACTTTAGGATTCACTGCAGAGGGCAAGCTCACAACTGCAGTAGACATACCCAAATAGCTAAAGAAGTTAAAGAAGAACTTTCATGAACATTAAAAATGTAAATACCAGTCCATACATTCATGTATAAACACTTATTTTTCCCCCAGGAAACACTAATAGATTGTGAGGAAAAGCCCTTCATTAGTTTTTGCAGTCATGCCTGTCAACTCCTTCCCTGTCATATTTGTGGGCATTACTATTGTTGAGCTTGGGCGGAGCTCAGTTGCCACTGCCTTCTGTTTAGTAAGCACATATCATTGTTTGGTGACCGTGCCTGCCAGGAACCCTGACTAAATCCACTACTGTACTTCATAGAAGTACATAGGTGTGGGGTTCATGTCAGACTAAAGACCCATACACACGATCAGACTTTTTGACAACAAACATGCAAATTTGCTGTTTTGGAGCAACATCCGACCGTGTGTACGCTCCATCGGACAAACTTTTTTGGTTTTCATCGGACTTTTGTTGGCTGTGCGAACGGACAAACTTTCTGGCAACAAAAGTCCGATGGAGCAAAGTCTGATCGTGTGTACAGAAAACCATAGGACTTTTGTACAAAGTACAAACAGGCATGCTCAGAACCAATGCAAAAGATCAGACAACAATACAGAAGTTGACCAAAGGTGGCGGTAAAGAGCAGAAAAACCATGTGATTTGGTGAAAGTTGGCTGAAAAAGTCCTGCTGTGTGTATGCAATACAAGTTCAGGGCCGACGCCCTTTGTACAAAAATCCAAGGGAAAGTTTGTACAAAGTCCTATCGTGTGTATGAGGCTTTATAGTTACTATTGGCCATAAGTCTTGCTCTTATAGTCTGCAAACTACCTGGTCCTTTTATAAAGTATGATTGTGTTCATATATTCTTCACCCAGCATATTGGCTCCTGTATGGGTTGGCCTGTGGGAAGATACCTTAACTATTATGTACATTGTAGATCATTTTTTTTAATTCACCTTCTTTCAAATTCTTAGCAAATTTGCAACTGCAGTTGCTCTCATTAATCCTAACCAACGTTATTGGTTGTTATGGCGCTGGAGGCCAGGGCGCCGGTCCCATGGAGATGGATAATGCTGTGTGGCCTGGTCACCTGCATCATAAAGCCATTGAAGCTAGATTGCTGATTGTCTCATACAACTAAATTTGTCAAAAGACAAAAAGGGGATGGAACAGGAGAACTAGGTGCATGAGTTAAGAAGCACAGGTGCCGCTCTGCTCTGAGGTTTTGTTTTTTTTGCTTTGGCAGTCTAGCTGACATCCTCCCTTCCCATGCATGTCTAGAGATAGGACTAGGCTAGGTCAAGCCCCTGGTCCTGAGACAAGCAATATCAATCATAACTCATTAGGTATTCCTCTCCTTGAAAGTAATGTGGTCAAACTGTGGTGTGGGAGGGGGGTGTTCTATAAACTATGCTATCCCAGCAGTCAAACCACCTAAAAAAAGTGGCAAAGAGCTACATGCACACAATTTTTTGAAGAGAGACAAACTGAACGTGAACAAGCTATCTTATAGCTGCACTCTTGGGGCCTCTTATATATAAGTTACAATGTCCATCTGCAACCTTCCACTTTGTTGGTAACATCTGTATTTGCTGGCTCCATGGCTAACTGAATGCTGAATGTGAGTTTAGGGGCTGACAGGTCTAGCTACATACACAGTACACAAATGGACATACATGACATAATTTCTGTTAGCATCACTTCTAGCCGGTTGAACGCACACCGGTGCCGAATTGGAAGTCTGGCAGGTCTTTACACAGGTGGTGAGACCCATGATTGATGTTGGCATTACTATATATTTTAAATGTGGGTGTGCGCACTGTGGATGTTTGTAAGTATCTATCAATTACGTTATGGCTTGTGTATTCCTCAGAATGGTGGCGTTGAATACAGAGAAATAAAGTGGTATGTAAAGTGGAGAAGATTTGTTTAAAGCAGCCTGAGAATACAATACTGAAAAAGCTGTCTTGGTGAAATAAAATATATAAAAATAAATACATAAATAAATAAGCTGTCTTGGATCTGCTTATTGTATTAAGGAATCACAAAGAATCTGGTTAGTGTATCACCTAGTGGGGAAACTAGGGAGCACTTTGTGTGGAAGAGGAGAAGGTGTTCTGGAAATTCGCTATGAGCAGAGTCAGTTTGATACTATTTGTCTTAGTTAGCAGCACAACACCAATTCATCTATCATTTGTTCTGTAGATTCGGTGAAAATCACTTGGAGCACAAGAATTTTATAATTTCATGTATGAATCTGTTTTTCTGGTGAAAATTGCACTGCAATTGGAAGATATTCACTGTATATGCTTGGACACTATGTCAAGGGTTTACTAAAGTAAAATTTACTGTGCACTTTTGAAAGTGCAGTTGCTCCTGAGCTTTGTAAATGAGCAAAAGCTCTGCTGACTTCCATCATTCAATCATGTGCAAGAAAAAAATGTTGTTTTGTTTATTTTTATTTTATTTTCCTTGTATGTGATTGATTGTTCTTTGTAAAGTGATTATAATCACACACATAGGTTGGACTTGATAGACTTGTATCTTTTTTCGACCTCACCTACTATGTAACTATGTATGTAAGTGAAGTTTTACCTCATTTACTAAGTTCTGGAGCAACTGCACTTGCAGAGTGCAACTGCACTTTCAAAAGTGCACAGTCTATTTGCCCTTAGTAAATCAACCCTTATATGTTGCTTTTGGACACTGTGGGGTTGATCAGGGCTCGAGTCCTGCAGGAACGCATGGGAACGTCATTCCTGTACTTTTTCTACAGGAGGAACAATGTTCCCTTTGCACTGTGGCTTCAATGGGCCAATCCTGGGAGGCTCAGGTGCAGAGTCCTCCCCTCTCTCCCTCCTCCTCTTGTGTAAAATATGATGTCCCTATCAGTAGCGGAGTGTAGCGTGTGTACAGCTGCAGCAAGGGTTAATAGATCATTGGGTGCCAAGCTCATGCTGTTCACCGCCAGAATGTCAGGCTCGGACTGACTGACACAGTTCTATACCTCCAGGCAGCATTGAAAACAGCAGGAGCGGCGCCCATATTCCCATCCATCACGCCGCTGCCACTGTGTTCAATGCTGCCTGGCAGTATAGAACCGTGTCAGTCAGTCTGTGCCCGACATTCTGACGGTGAATGGTGTGAGCTCGGCGAGTGCCCAATGCTCTGTTAACCCTTGCTGCAGCACTACACTTACTACACTCCACCACTGACAGGGACATCGTGTTTAGATTTTTGCAAATTCCCATTGGCTTGCAGTGCTTCCCACCTTGGGCTTGAGGGGAGGAGCTTTGTCTGGGCCCTGGCTTGTATAGAACAGACTTCCCACTACTGTGCTGATTCTGGCATTCTTTTGGTCATACTAGGTCAGGGTTCCTCAAACCCCAGGCCATGGATAGGTGCTGCAACGTCATCACCCTTTGCCTGGATTCCAGTCTGTATTCCATGCCTCGTTTTGATGCTGATTCACCGCTGCCGGCCGAAAACCATCCAGCGGTTTTGGAGACGAGCTCTGAGACAGCACATCCATTAGCTTCCTAGGGACTGACATTACTAATGCCCCCCATTTTCTGGGACCACACCATGCCTTATTTTACTACTAAAATGTGAGTTATGCTTACAACTTTTGTTTGATTAAAAACTAACTTGTGTTATAGTCTGCACCCAGCGGCGACGCCTTTTCTTGTCTTTTTCATGGTTAGGTGTTGGTCTGTGGCATCTAAGCAGTTGGGCCGCAAATGCTGAACTGCAAGCCCGTGGGCACCTACATCACTGCTGTTCTGCCCTTGTGTGCCAGTTTACAAGCTCATGTGTCATAGCACTGGGATGAGGCAGAGAGAAGAGTTGTCTTTCAGGCAGGTGACAAGCTGCATCTGATGGCAGGCATGCGGCAAGTGACAATCTTTATCTGGTGGCAGGCGACGTGGCAAGAGACAAGCTGCATCTGGTGGCAGGCGACATGGCAAGTGACGCCCTGCATCTGATGGCAAGTGATAAGCTGAATCTGGTGGCAGGTGATGCGGCCAGTGACAAGCTGCATCTGGTGGCAGATGATATGGCAATTGATAAGCTGCATCTTGTGGCAAGTGACAAGCTGCATCTGGTGGCAGGCGACATGGCAATTGACAAGCTGCATCTGGTGGCAGACGACGTGGCAAGTGACACGCATTTGGTGGCAAGTGACAAGTTGAATCTTGTGACAGGTGATGTGGCAAGTGACACTCTGCATCTAGTGGCAGGCGATGTGGCAAGTGGCACGCATCTGGTGGCAAGTGACACGCTGCATCTGGTGACAGGCGACGTGGCAAGTGACATGCTGCATTTGGTGGCAAGTGACGAGCTGCATCTGGTGGCAATTGACAAGCTGCATTTGGTGGCAGGTGACGTGGCAAGTGACAAGCTGCATCTGGTGGCAAGTGCCATACTCAGGGCTCCCACCAGTGGTGGCTGGTGCTCAAAAGTTTAGGGGGGGCGCAAACAAACTGAAAAATACCAAACCCCCCATCAATTGCAGCATCACTGTGTCCATAAAATTCAGCCATTGTGCCCATCAAATGCAGCCACTGTGCCCATCAAATGCAGCCACTGTGCCCATCAAATGCAGCCATTGTGCCCATCAAACGCAGCCACTGTGCCCGTCATATGCAGCCACTTTTGCTTGTCAAACACAGACACTTGTGCCTGTCAAAGGAGCCACTGTGCCCATCAAATGCAGCCACTGTGCCCATCAAATGCAGCCACTGTGCCCATCAAACACAGCCACTTGTGCCCGTCAAACACAACCACTTGAGTACGTCAAACGCAGCCACTTGTGCCCATCAAATGCAATCACTTGTGCCATTCAAATTCAGCCACTTGTGCCCATCATATGCAGCCATTTGTGCCCAGTAAATGTAGCCACTTGTGCCCAGTAAATGTAGCCACTTGTGCCTAGTAAAGCAGCCACTTGTACCCAGTAAATGCAGACACTTGTGCCCAGTAAATGCAGCCACTGGGCCCATAATATGCAGCCATTTGTGCCCAGTAAATGCAGCCACCTGTGCCCAGTGAATGCATCCATTACTTCACTAACCCCCCCCCCTGCAGCCTGTCTGGCGGCACTTACCGCTCATCTCCTGGAGTGACGGGGCTCTTCTCCTCGGGGGCTCGGCGGCTCAGGAAGACTCTTCTTCGGCAGCTCAGTGGCTCTCTTCCTCCACCATGTGTCCTCTTCTGCCAAAGCATTAGGCATCCAATAAGATCACCTAATGCTTTGGCCAATCGGGAGACAAGTCTCACTGACCTGCCTGCTGATTGGCAAGGAGGAACATTAGTGTGAAAATATCGAAAATGTATTTACTATGCAACACAACAGGGTGGGATCGGGACGCAGTGCTCTGCCCCCCCCCCCCTCCGAATCCAACCTATTATGAAGCCTATTAGAGCCTCTGGCTCTAATCACGTACTTCAAAATACACACCCCTGCCTATCCCCGCCATAGTAATTCATGTGTCCAGCATCCTGAAAGGGGCCGAGCACATGAATAGGGAGTGCGACAGAGGTGTCAGGGGGTCGGTGCCCGTGAATGTAATAATATAAATAATACTCTTCAATCATCCTGACACCATATCAATCATGATGTCGTGATGATTGAAACTCTAAGACCAGCCATTGCCCAGGCAAATAGGCCGCAGAGACAAGGTAACCATGAGGAACTGTGTGGCAATTGGCAATGTTAGTGACTGAGGCTGGACTTAGTCTTCCATTGCTGTTGTGTCAGGCCCCGTTCACATCTAGCAATTTGCGATTTCTGGAGGAATTGTTCAAGATTCCAAATTGCACTGCAATGCAGGCAAAATGCAGTATACATATTTGGGGCATTCATTTTTAATGGCACCAAATTGCAGTGTGGTTTTGCTAGGATTGTCACTCAAAAGAAGCTCCTGCTCATTTTTCAGTGACAAACTTCACGTGATGCTGTTTGCTGCACGATAAATCACATGGCAATTGTGCCAAAAACTGCACCACATTTTCGGGGCCATTAAAAATAACACATGCTGCATTTTACCAGCATTAGAGTGTGATTGGAATTGTTGGCAAAATTTGTGGGCACATTTCTGTCAGCGATTCCCAATGGCTAGATGTGAACAGGGCCTTAACCACTTAATGTCATGTACATGTATGTCATTGTGTTCAAGCAGTTATATTGGGACCATGACTGCAGCTGTCAGCCATAATTTCAGTATCGTTTGTAATCGTGTATCGTTTGTTCCATGATGCCCTGCACTGTAAAGGTGATCCTAGCAGCTAATTAGCTGCTTGATTGCTTTTGGCAGGAGGGGTCTCTGGTGCTTTTCTAGGCTCTTCTGTCCCTTCGGAGAGCCCGTCATCTGATCTTCTGGGCACAGTGAGGCTGCATTTATGGGCACGGTGAGGCTGCAATGATGGGCATGGTGAAGCTGCAATTATAGGCACAGTGAGGCTGCAATAATCGGCAGGGTGAGACTGCAATGATGGGCACAGTGAGTCTGTATTGATGGGCACAGTGAGCCTGCAATGATGGGCACAGTGAGGCTGCATTATTGGCACAGTGAGGCTGCAATGATGGGCACCGTGAGACTGCAATGATGGGCACGATGAGTCTGCATTGATGGGCACAGTGAGTCTGCGTGGATGGGCACAGTGAGGCTGCAATGATGGCACAGTGAGGCTGCATTAATGGGCACAGTTAGGTTGCAATGATGGGCAAAGCGAGGCTGCAATAATGATCACAATGAGGCTGCATTGATGGGTACAGTGAGGCTGTAATGATGGGCACAGTGCATCTGCATTGATGGGCACAGAGAGTCTGCAATGATGGGCACAATGAATCTGCATTAATGTGACCAATGAGGCTGCATTACTGGGCACAGTGAGGCTGCAATGATGGGCACAGTAAAGCTACAATGATGGGCACAGTGAGGCTGCATTGATGGGCACAGTGAGGCTGCAATGATGGGCACAGTAAGGCTGCACTGGTACGCACAGTGAGGCTGCATTGATGGACACAGTGAGGCTGCAATGATGGGCACAATGAAGCTGCATTAATGTGACCAATGAGGCTGCATTAATGGGCACAGTGAGGCTGCAAAGATGGGAACAGTAAAGCTACAATGATGGGCACAGTGAGGCTGCATTGATGGGCACAGTGAGGCTGCAATGATAGGCACAATGAAGCTGCATTAATGGGACCAGTGAGGCTACATTAATGGGCACAGTGAGGCTGCAATGATGGGCACAGTAAAGCTGCAATGATGGGCACAGTGAGGCTGCATTGATGGGCACAGTGAGTCTGCATTGATGGGCACAGTGAGTCTGCAATGATGGGCATAGTGAGTCTGCACTGATGGGCACAGTGAGTCTGCAATGATGGGCATAGTGAGTCTGCACTGATGGGCACAGTGAGTCTGCAATGATGGGCACAGTGAGGCTGCATTGATGGGCACAGTGAGGCTGCATTGATGAGCACAGTGAGGCTGCATTAATCAGCACGATGAGGCTGCAATGATGGACACAGTGAGACTGCAATGATGGGCACAGTAAGGCTGCACTGATACGCACAGTGAGTCTGACTTTGCATTGATGGACACAGTGAGTCTGCATTGATGGGCACACTGAGGCTACATTTATTGGCACGATAAGGCTGAAATGATGGGCACAGCGAGACTGCAATGATGGCCAGTAAGGCTGCACTGATGGGCACAGTGAGTCTGCATTGATGGGCACAATGAGTCTGCATTGATGGGCACATTGAGTCTACATTGAACCATTATCACACATTGTGGTGTTTTTTGTTTTGTTAGTATAGTATACAGGTTACATTTGTTGTTGTTGTTATATCTGTTCTATATTTATTTGTTTAATGCATGTGAATTTTGGAGGTGTCCTCGTAAACTGGCACTTTACAATAAATGTTGCACTTTATTTGTTAAAAAAGCAGTGCATATATTATATATACACACACACATACACACAAACACACTTTTTTTTATTTTTGAGGTGGGGGGGGGGGGGATCTTGGGTGAGTTTCCACACTTTTTTTCCCAGGACTTGACCCCTGGGGTTGATTTACTAAAATTGGAGAGAGCAGAATCTGGTGCATGCTAGTCATTAATTTTTTCACTAAAGTGCCCATTTATACTACAAAAATGTCCTCCATATGTATCTGTTCCGAATGTGTTTCTTCATGCACGTTTTTGATGCGTTCAGGTGCAGTTTTGTTGATTTTTTGATGTGTTTCCGGGTGCATTCCAGATCCTTTTTTTCTTTCACTGTACTGGGGTCCAGTGTGGTTCTGATGCAATTTTTGCGGTTTACTGCATTCCAGTAAAGTTCTGTGCAGGAATAAAGCGGCACGTTTAACTTTTTTTTCATGAAACTAAAACGCACTGGAACACACTGCACTGGTGTGACCTATGCCATTGGAACCCATATAACCTACTTTCAATGTGTTTTTGATGCAGAGCTGCACCAGATTTTGCACTTTCTAGTTTTCCTAGAAGCCGGTTGGTTACTATGCACAATGCCCAATTCCATGTGCACCAGTTTTTGTAAATCTCCCTGTATAAGTTCACTTGTGGACAATGAGCTTTGAAGAATCACATCATTTTTAAATAATTTGTTCAATGTGAGCCTTTTATAATTATCTCTATAATACTATATCTACTACATCTACTATATCAAGCACAATTTTTGTTTCATTTAATATAGGTTGAAATATGTATAGCGTGGCATCTATTTTTTTTTTTTCACAAATACTGATACCCCTTTAATGGTTCAAATCGATTTGTGCATAGCAGCTTGAGTAAAAAAAAAAAAAAAGGATAAATGGTGTGGACTATATAGCAGGGCCCTCTAATTCCTCTTGTATTGAATTGTATTGTAACGGTACTGTCTGCCCTAGCATTGTAAAGCGCTGTGCAAACTGTTGGTGCTATATAAATCCTGTATAATAATAATAAAAATAATATATCATTTATTTCTAATCTAAACCTGTTGTATGATTTACTTGATGCTTAGCAGGTCATGTCCCTTCATTCAAGTCAACGTTTCTCAAACGCGCTAACTAAAACCATGATCAAAACAAGTAATACACTTTGGTTCTTCCACCAGATAAATTATATTACTGGTCATTAGGAGGACTAGTTGTTTGAATACCTCTTCAAGCAGTAGCAGAATTTGAAGTTTCCTGCGGTAAGTTCATTACACGTATTTTGTCCAGAATTAGTGAAGCGTGCTGAAAATTGCTAATGACAGATGTTTCTCCACTCTGTCACACTTCTTGTATCATTTGATTTGGAAAGCAACATACGGTGTTCTGCTCTATCAGTATGTCACAGACTGTCTGCAAACAGCTGGTCATAACTCAGTTCAGTGAAAACCATTACTTTCCAATGAAGTGCTGGACACCCTCCAAATTGCATTTTGGCATGGCCTAGGCTGCATAATGCACAAAGTTCTTCTGTTCCGAGGTTACCTAAGGAGGGCTTCTTTCACTCTGCGTTTTTATTGTTTTGCAGAATTAAGGCTGTTTTTTTTTTTTTTTTTTTTTCGTGAACAGTTGATGTGTGCAACAGAAGGGAATTTCAGTGCAATTCTCAGGGGCACATTGAGAGGAGGCCATGCTGCTCAAGAAGAAAAGGCACAAACATCATTTGGATTGTTTTTCCGGATAAATAGGACATTAGGGTAAAGACACAGCAAAGGAGAGCAGATTAAAAAGTTTCCATAATGCAGATGACCCATATGTGACTGCAGTTATTGTCAGATTAATCCAGACAATTGTATCATGTAATAATCTTTTCCTCTCCAAATGTTTTATTTTTACAGTGTTATAATTAAAATCTTAGAGCAGACCAGTATCAAGGCTTAATTTACCTTTGGCTATTTCATTCCTAGGAAACGTGTCCCTCTTATATATTTGGGTATGTCTGCATTATTTTTAAAGGGGAAATTCAGGTTTAATGGAATCTGCTAACATACACTGTACTCTATGGCAAGTGGAGCTACAATTCCAGACTTTCTTCAAGTGCCCCCTGCTGATTAAATCTGGTATCATAGATTCTTCATTCAGACATAATAGGTTTGATTTACTAGATGAAATAAATAAGAACAGAGCTACATTGCTTTAACATGCTTGCATTGCAGGCTCCCATGATCTCACAAATGTACCCGCACACAGTGGCGGCATTCCCTTAACCCATTTAACAGATCATACACTGATTGTATTGAATGTATGCTATGTACCCGAGGTGTAACTACAACCTTCAGGGCCCAGTGCTAGAAACCATGGAGGGCCCCTTGAACCCTAGCAGGGACCTTTTCATCCAAGTTCAGAGCCAGCAATCTCCATCTCTGCAGCCTCCGCTGCACAGAATAATTTGACAGGAATAGCTCTGTACAGAGCTTCCCATTCATTCACAAACCAAAGCATAGTAAACATAGTACGCTTCAGTTATGAATGGACACAGTGAGTGCGGTACCGATTACTCACTGTGTCCATTCAGAAAAGAAAGGGGCCGGAGGGGGGGGGGCACTGTGAAAGGAGGGGGAAGTGTAACTTTTTCTTAAAGGGGAAGTGTAGCTGATTTCTTAAAGAAGTATTCATTTAGCAAATAACATGTTTGCTATGCAAAGTAAATGATCACTTAGCAAAGTAAACTTCCTCTTCTCTAAAATAAAGTGTATGTTCACCCCACAGGGCTTTATTCAACAACAGCTAAACAGCTAGCCTTTAACCGCTTGCTGACCGATGCGCGATGATGTACGTCGGCAGAATGCCACGGCTGTGCAAATGGGCATGCCCGTACATCCCTCTGCCCGCGGGTCCCGTGCACTCAATGTCTGCCAGTGGCCCGCGATCGTGGCATGTAGAGGCAGAACAGGGAGATGTAAACAAGGCATTTCCCTGTTCTGTCCCTTGACAAGGCAGGGATCTACTGCTCCCAGTGATCGGGAGCAGCGATCTCTGTCATGTTCTAGTGAGCTCATCCCTACAGTTAGAACACACTGAGGGAACACACTTAACCCCTTGATTGCCCCCTAGTGTTTAACCCCTTCCCTGACAGTGACATTTATACAGTAATCAGTGCCTATTTTGAGCTCCGATTGCTGTATAAATATCAATGGTCCCAAAATAGTATCAAAAGTGTCCGTTCTGTCCATTGCAATGTCGCAGTCACAATAAAAATTGCAGAGCTGCCATTACTAATAAAAAAAAAAAAAGAATAATAAAAATGCCATTAATCTATCCCCTATTTTGTATAACTTTTGTGCAAACCAATCAATATATGATTATTGCAATTTTTTTACCAAAAATATGTAGAAGAATACATATCAACCTAAACTGAGGAAGAAATTAGTTTTTTTATATATTTTTTGGGGGATATTTATTTTAGCAAAAAATTTAAAATATTATTATTTTTTTTAAATTGTCGGCTTTTTTTTGTTTATAGCGCAAAAAATTTGAAAAATGCAGAGGTTATCAAATACCACCAAAATAAAACTCTATTTGTGGGAAAAAAAGGACCACAATTTTGTTTGGGTGCAACATTGCACGGCTGCGCAATTGTCAGTTAGAGTCTTCATATTAAAAACAACATTAAAGCCTTCTTTTTGTGTAGAGTGAAATTTACCTGGTTGATCCAGCATTCAGCTGCCTCTCTCATCTTCTCTGTGTTCCCACTGCAGGATGAGATTGTGTAGACCAGCAGCTGGTATCCTCTACGGAGCATGCTCAATTTCAGTTCCCTTATAGGCTCTTCATGTCTTTCTTTTTCCTATCTGTTCAGCCCATATAACTATGGTATAGAGTTACATATTTGGGTATGTACACAGTACTAAATGACACTCATTTAAACTCATGCTAAATGACACTCCTCCTCCTCCATGTCCTCCTATTGCTAAACACTATGGGGGTGGAATATAGTATGCTGATTGATTACATTCACTCACAAACAAGAAACTTGTAAAAACACTTAGGGGGTCTATTCACTACCATTTACTGCATGCAATAATGTGGTCACATGACTAATTTGCATAAATTATTGCATGCAGTAAATTAAGTCCAATTCATTAAAAAAAATAACGAGTATGTGGTATTTAACCTAAAATAAAAAATGTGCCTGTAAATATTGTTTAAAAAGCTCTTAAGTCCAATTCACAAATGGACCAGAGAGTATAAAAAGCATGCAATATTTACCACCAGGGTTTTTCTGGTGGTATCACGTGCGATATTTGTCAAAAAAACAGTGTGAAGGTCAGGGGACTCCCATGCTGTTTTTTGACAAATATCTGGCAGCTCAGGCGAGTGGCCTCTCTCCTGAACCATGCCAGGCCACATGCCCTCAACATGGAGAGGTGGGTGCTTTTTGGGCGGGGGTCTGCCCCCCCACCCCAAAGCACCCCCCCATGTTGATGTGGACAAGGGCCTCATCCCCACAACCCTGGCCAGTGGTTGAGGGGGTCTGCGGGCAGGGGGCTCATCGGAATCTGGAAGCCCTCTTTAAGAAGGCGGCCCCCATATCCCAGCCCCCTATGTGAATGAGTATGGGGTACATAGTACCCCTACCCCTTCATCAAAAAAGTGGCAAAAAGGAATAAATACACAGAGACAGTTTTTGACAATTCCTTTATTAAAAAAATCTAAATACAAAAAGTGTCCCCCAATGTAAATCCATCGTCAATAACGCCGCCTGCCACACTGCTGACCCAAAAAAAAAAACCTCCAGTTGTCCATGAAGGCTGGCTGCCTACTGAATATATAAAAGTAGTTGCGCGCTGACACCTAATAAATAGAGATGGACGAATTTCTGACGGGACGTTTTGCAAATGCGAACCGCGAACGTGGCCAAAAGTTTGCGGAGGGCCCCATTGACTTCAATGGCAGGCGAACTTTAAAAACCTACAGGTCATATTTTCAGCCACAAAATACTTACTAGCTGTGCACACATAGTCCCACCACATGGCCACTGACATAACACATGTATGAAGTGAATCTGGGTTCGACAACTACAAGCATTCTTTTTTTATCTGTGAAATTTTGACAATTCAGAACTCAGGAGCGCATGAAGGCAATGGAGGAGAGGAAAGGTCAGGGTAGGCTATGAAGAGGGTGCAGGAGATGATCACCAGCACCATGATATAGAGCACTGACACCAGCACCGTGATAGAGAGCACTGACACCAGCACCGAGATAGAGTGCACTGACACCAGCACCGTGATAGAGTGCACGGACACCAGCACCGTGATAGAGTGCAAGGACACCAGCACCGTGGTATAGAGCACTGACACCAGCACCATGAGAGCACTGACACCAGCACCATGATAGAGTGCACTGACACCAGCACCGTGAGAGCACTGACACCAGCACCGTGATATAGAGCACTGACACCAGCACCGTGATATAGAGCACTGACACCTGCACCATGATAGAGTGCACTGACACCAGCACCGTGATAGAGTGCACTGAAACCAGCACCGGGATATAGAGCACTGACACCAGCACCGTGATAGAGTGCACTGACACCAGCACCGTGATAGAGTGCACTGACACCAGCACCGTGATAGAGTGCACTGACACCAGCACCGTGATATAGAGCACTGACACCTGCACCGTGATAGAGTGCACTGACACCAGCACCGTGATAGAGTGCACTGAAACCAGCACCGGGATATAGAGCACTGACACCAGCACCGTGATAGAGTGCACTGACACCAGCACCGTGATAGAGTGCACTGACACCAGCACCGTGATAGAGTGCACTGACACCAGCGCTGTGATATAGAGCACTGACACCAGCACCGTGATAGAGTGCACTGACACCAGCACCGTGATAGAGTGCACTGACACCAGCGCCATGATATAGAGCACTGACTCCAGCACCGTGATATAGAGCACTGACACCAGCACAGTGATAGAGTGCACTGACACCAGCACCGTGATATAGAGCACTGACACCAGCACCATGATAGAGTGCACTGACACCAGCACCGTGATAGAGTGCACTGACACCAGCACCGTGAGAGCACTGACACCAGCACCGTGATATAGAGCACTGACACCAGCACCGTGATATAGAGCACTGACACCTGCACCGTGATAGAGTGCACTGACACCAGCACCGTGATAGAGTGCACTGAAACCAGCACCGGGATATAGAGCACTGACACCAGCACCGTGATAGAGTGCACTGACACCAGCACCGTGATAGAGTGCACTGACACCAGCACCGTGATAGAGTGCACTGACACCAGCACCGTGATATAGAGCACTGACACCTGCACCGTGATAGAGTGCACTGACACCAGCACCGTGATAGAGTGCACTGAAACCAGCACCGGGATATAGAGCACTGACACCAGCACCGTGATATAGAGCACTGACACCAGCACCGTGATAGAGTGCACTGACACCAGCACCGTGATAGAGTGCACTGACACCAGCGCTGTGATATAGAGCACTGACACCAGCACCGTGATATAGAGCACTGACACCAGCACCGTGATAGAGTGCACTGACACCAGCACCGTGATAGAGTGCACTGACACCAGCGCCGTGATATAGAGCACTGACTCCAGCACCGTGATATAGAGCACTGACACCAGCACAGTGATAGAGTGCACTGACACCAGCACCCTGATAGAGTGCACTGACACCAGCACCGTGATAGAGTGCACTGACACCAGCACCGTGATAGAGTGCACGGACACCAGCACCGTGATATAGAGCACTGACACCAGCACCATGAGAGCACTGACACCAGCACCGTGATAGAGTGCACTGACACCAGCACCGCGAGAGCACTGACACCAGCACCGTGATATAGAGCACTGACACCAGCACCGTGATATAGAGCACTGACACCAGCACCGTGATAGAGTGCACTGACACCAGCACCGTGATAGAGTGCACTGAAACCAGCACCGTGATATAGAGCACTGACACCAGCACCGTGATATAAAGCACTGACACCAGCACCGTGATAGAGTGCACTGACACCAGCACTGTGATAGAGTGCACTGAAACCAGCACCGGGATATAGAGCACTGACACCAGCACCGTGATAGAGTGCACTGACACCAGCACCATGATAGAGTGCACTGACACCAGCACCGTGATAGAGTGCACTGACACCAGCACCGTGATATAGAGCACTGACACCAGCACCGTGATAGAGTGCACTGGCACCAGCACCCTGATAGAGTGCACTGACACCAGCACCGTGAGAGCACTAACACCAGCACCGTGATAGAGAGCACTGACACCAGCACCGTGATATAGAGCACTGACAGCAGCACTGATACCAGCAACTTGCTGCTGGGCCCCAAAAATGTGACACCGCTCAACCTCTTCAAACAGGAGGGTACGGGCATTTAGGAAGTGAGCCAAATGTAGAAAAAAGGTCTGTGTGCTCAATTAAATAAATCGTTTATAGAGATATACATGGTCTACTGGTCACATGTGTTGAATTCCTCCGCGATCCATGCCTCATTAATTTTTATAAATGTGAGGTAGTCAACACTGTCATGAGCTAGGCAAGTGCGCTTATCGGTCACAATCCCCCCTGCTGCGCTGAACGTCCTTTCGGACAGGACACTGGACGAGGGGCAAGCCAACAGTTCCATTGCAAATTGGGCAAGATCTGGCCAGAGGTCAAGCCTGCCCACCCAGTAGTCCAGGGGTTCATCACTCCTCAGAGCGTCCACATCGGCTGTTAACCCGATGTAGTCAGACACCTGTCGGTCTAGGCATTCCCTGATGCTGGATCCGGATGAGACCTTTCAATGGGTCGGCTGAAAGAATGACCTCATATCAGAAGTCACCAACACATCTTCAAACCGGCCTCTTCTTGCAGGCGCTGTTGGATTGGTACCCACAACTCTTTCTCTGGGAGTGGGAATTCCTCCTCTGCCAGCGCACGCAAAAGCAGAATGCAGCATTTCTCAAAGCAAGGCCTGGAAGTGCTCAATTCTGACAGCCCTCTGTGACGGTGGTAACATTTCCGCCATTTTGTGTTTGTACCGGGGGTCTAAGTACGTTGCCACTTGACCCTTATGCTTTTTATACGGGGGTCCCTGTTAAAACACTGAAGCATGAAGGCCCCCATTTGCACTAAACTGGAAGCGGTGTGGTGGCCTGGCTCCTGCTCATCATCCAGGATAATGTCGTCCTCCTCGGTTTAAATCATGCTCTTCTTGCTTCTCCTCATCTGTCCCGGCACCATCCTCCTCTGACTCCTCTTCAGACTCCTGTTGTTGACTTGTCCCAGATAGAGTAGCCCCCCCGGGAATTCATCCAGCATTGCGACTTCCTCATCTTCCTGTTCCTCCATGGCTTGATCAATGACACGACGCAATGCAGGCTCCATAAAGAAGGCATAAGGTACCATGTCACTGATGACACCATGGCTGCGACTGACCAGTTTGGTGATCTCATCAAATGGCCGCAGAAGTCTGCATGCGTCGCGCATGAGCAGCCACTGGTGCGGTGAAAAAAAACAAGCTCCCCAGAACCTGTTCTGCCGCAGAGTTCATACAGGTAGACGTTAACTGCACGTTTCTGCTGGAGCAGCCTACCAAGCATATAGAAGGTTGAGTTCCATCGCATCAGGCAATCGCAAATAAGACGTCTGACCGGCAGATTGTGTCACTGCTGAATGTCAGCAAGGCAAGCCATGGCCGTGTAAGATCTTCTGAAATGGGCCGAGATTTTCCTTGCCTGCCACAAGATGTCCTGGACCCCAGGGTATTTGACAACGAATCGCTGCATGACCAAGTTTAAGACGTGTGCCATGCATGGCACATGCGTAATTTTGCCCTGTTTCAATGCGCTAAGCAGATTGGCACCGTTGTCACACACCACTTTACCAACTGTCAAATTGAGCGGTGTTAGCCACTGATCTGCCTGTGAACGCAAAGCTGAAAGGAGTGCAGGGCCAGTGTGGCTCTTGGCTTCCAGACACAACAGACACAGCACAGCATGGCAACGTCTTACCTGGCATGTTGAATAGGTTCTGGGGAGCTTGGTCGGCGCAGTAGAAGAGATGCTAGCAGCGGAAAAGAAGGAGTCAGCCGAGGAGGAGAGGGAGGAGGATGGAGTAGGAGGAGGAGAAGAAGAACCAGGCCTGCATGCAATCCGTGGTGGTAAAACCAAATCTACACGGGTGCCACGGGTTACATGCTTGACAGCCCTCAGAAGGTTCACCCAGTGGGCAGTAAAAGGGATATACCTTCCCTGCCCGTGTTTGCTAGACCACATGTCTGTGGTCAGATGTATCTTGGCACCGACACTGTGTGCCAGAGATACATTCACTTGCCGCTGAACATGGCCATATAGCTCTGGGATGCCCTTCTGTGAGAAATACTTCCTTCCTGGGACCTTCCATTGTGGTGTTCCAATGGCCACAAATTTTCAAAAGGCCTCTGTGTCCACCAGTTTATATGGCAGTAGTTGGCGGGCTATCAGTTCTGACAAGCCAGCCGTCAACCGTTGGGCAAGAGGGTTATCCGGCGTCATAATTTTTTTACGCTCAAGCATTTGGCCCACGTAAGCCTGCCTTTTTGCAGAAAAACGTGAGGATGGCGTGATGGAAGGTAGAGTGGAGGACAATTGTGAGGAGAGAGGAGAAGGAGAAGTAAAAGACGAGGCTGGACGGTGAGAGCCTGGACTGTGGCTTTGTGTGTTCCATTGCTCCCTTCATGTGCCTTCTCAAGGCGGTCGTCCCTAGGTGAGTGTTGGGCTTACCGCGACTTATGCGTTGACTGCAAAGATTGCAGATGGTCAGCAGTGGACAGGTTAAAAAAAGCCCACACTGGGGAGTCATGTGCCGGCATCCTAGGAGCGCCAGATGTGACCGTACATGGTTGATGCCTTGCTCCTGATACATTAGCAGTCTGCTTTGTCCCTCCTGTGCAATGTAAGTTCTTCCTGCTTCTCCTCCCTATCTGCTAGTCTATATTCCCCTCTGAACTCCCCTCCTCTTCCTCTCTTGGGGGCACCCAGGTGACATCACTAGACACGTCATCATCGACGTCACCTTCCCCACCGCTATAACTAGAGATCTCGGAGTAGGCAGAAACAGCGGGGACCAACCTCCTCCTTGGGCTGATCTGGGTACTGTCGTCAGACTGCTGAGTGGCGGTTGTTGCTAACTCCTCTTCCTGATCCAATGCCAAGAGTGGCTGCACATTGGAAATGTCTTGATATGGATCAGAAAATAATTCCTGTGACTCAAGCGGAAGGTATATGGTGGTGGTGTTGGTGGTAGTGTCTTTGGGGGTGCACACAGCAGAGAGTGAAGAAGAGGGTGCAGATCGAGAGTATGAGGAGGGTGCAGAAGAGTAAGGCTGAGTGAGCCACTCAACCAAGTCTGGTGTGTCCTTTGACGTAATCACACGCACCTTCTGCAATTTGCCACTTTGGCTCAAGCCTGTTGCTCCTGCCCTACCCCTACCACCCCTGCGGAAGGGCCTGCCTCTTCCTCTGCCTGTCATTTTTTAAATGACCCTGTGACAAAACTCTCTAGAGAAGTGCAGTATGTATGTGGAAGAAGGTATATAACACCCCGCTTCAATCTGTCGTTTTTGGGGGCCACTGGTCTATCACACCAGTTATAATCCTTTTTTTTATTGCGTTTGTCACTCTTTGTAGTATCGCTGCAGAAACTCTCAGCAGTAACAATGCTGCACAGTGGAAACACACTACACTATGCTTTCTATATGTGCAAGCATTTTATACGTGTATTACACACCTATATACTGCACACCAAATAGTACACCTATACCAGTCCTTAAAAGGACCTTTGTGGACCTAGAAGCTAGTGATTTGCAGACTGTCCCTCAGTCCCTACACTGATAAAAGACAGCTGCAGAAACGAGCAGTAATCTGCAGCACAGCAATGCACCAGCACCCTATATATTGTACACCTATACCAGTCCTTAAAAGGACCTTTGTGGACCTAGTAGTAATAGCTAGCTAGTGATTAAACTGACTGTCCCTGCTCCACACAGCGTCCTGTCCCTACACTGACAAAAGACAGCTGCAGTCACCAGCACAGCAGTGCACTGAACCACATATACTGTACTACACCTATACCAGTCCATAAAGGACCTTTGTGGACCTAGTAGTAATAGCTAGCTAGTGATTAAACTGACTCCCCTGCTCCACACAGCGTCCTGTCCCTATACTGACAAAAGACAGCTGCAATCACCAGCACAGCAATGCACCAGCACCCTATATATTGTACACATATACCAGTCCTTAAAAGGACCTTTTGTGGACCTAGTAGCTAGTGATTTACAGACTGTTCCTCAGTCTCTACACTGATAAAAGACAGCTGCAGAATAGGGCAGCAGTCAGCAGCAGTGCACCACAACCCTATATATTGTACACCTATGCCAGTCCTTACAAGGACCTTTGTGGACCTAGTAGCTAGTGATTTGCAGACTGTACCTCAGTCCCTACACTGATAAAAGACTGCTGCAGAAACCAGCAGTAATCTGCAGCACAGCCCTGCACCAGCACCCTATATATTGTACACTAGACATGTGCAGAGTAAAAAAGAGTTTTCGTCCGAAAACTTAATTTATTTAGTTACTCCCGAAATTCGTTTTTATTTATTTCGTTTTTCGTTCAAAAATTGCATTCGTCCAGAAAATCCACATGAATTACGGTCGAATCTGTCTTTGAAGGCTTATGGTGTCTGTCGAATGTATAAAGAAGATTTGACGGAGCTAGTATATAGCATACTTTAGAACCCTATTAAAGTCTATGGGACTCCAACGTTCAAAATCTAAAGTGCTAATTTTAAAGGCTAATTTGCAAGTTACTGTCCTAAAAAGTGTTTGGGGACCCGGGTCCTGCCCCAGGGGACATGTATCAATGCAAAAAAAAGTTTTAAAAACGGCCGTTTTTTCGGGAGCAGTGATTTTAATAATGATTAAAGTGAAACAATAAAAGTGTAATATTCCTTTACATTTCGTAGGGGGGGGGGGGTTGTCTATAGTATGCCTGTGAAGGGGCTCATGTTTCTGGTGCTTAGAACTGTCCCTGCACAAAGTGTCATTTATGCAGGAAAAAAAGTCCTTTAAAATCACTCGCAGCTATTATGAATTGTCGGCTCCCGTAATACAGAGAACACTCATTGAAAGTCATTGATAAAAAAAAAAAAAAAAAAAAAAAAAAAAAGCGTGGGGGTCCCCCAAATTCAATTACCAGGCCCTTCAGGTCTGGTATGGATATTAAGGGGAACCCTGCCTCAAATTTAAGAAAAATTTTACGTGGGGTTCCCCCTAAATATCCATAACCAGACCCTTCAGGTCTGGTATGGATATTAAGGGGAACCCCGCATCAAATTAAAAAAAAATTGACGTGTGGTTCCCCCTAAAAATCCATACCAGACCCTTTATCCGAGCACGCAACCTGGCAGGCCGCAGGAAAAGAGGGGGGGACGAGAGAGCGGCCCCCCCTCCCTCCTGAACCGTACCAGGCCACATGCCCTCAACATTGGGAGGATGCTTTGGGGGTCTGTGACCCCTCAAAGCACCTTGTCCCCATGTTGATGAGGACAAGGGCCTCATCCCCACAACCGTGGCCGGTGGTTGTGGAGGTCTGCGGGCGGGGGGCTTATCAGAATCTGGAAGCCCCCTTTAACAAGGGGACCCCCAGGTCCCGGCCCCCCCCTGTTTGAAATGGTAAGGGGCACCAGAAACAGGAATGTTTCTGGTGCTTAGAACTGTCCCTGCACAAAGTGTCATTTATGCAGGAAAAAAAGTCCTTTAAAATCACTCGCAGCTATTATGAATTGTCGGCTCCCGTAATACAGAGAACACTCATTGAAAGTCATTGATAAAAAAATAAAAAAATAAATAAATAAAAAAGCGTGGGGGTCCCCCAAATTCAATTACCAGGCCCTTCAGGTCTGGTATGGATATTAAGGGGAACCCCGCATCAAATTAAAAAAAAAATTGACGTGGGGTTCCCCCTAAAAATCCATACCAGACCCTTTATCCGAGCACGCAACCTGGCAGGCCGCAGGAAAAGAGGGGGGGACGAGAGAGCGCCCCCCCTCCCTCCTGAACCGTACCAGGCCACATGCCCTCAACATTGGGAGGATGCTTTGGGGGTCTGTGACCCCTCAAAGCACCTTGTCCCCATGTTGATGAGGACAAGGGCCTCATCCCCACAACCGTGGCCGGTGGTTGTGGAGGTCTGCGGGCGGGGGGCTTATCAGAATCTGGAAGCCCCCTTTAACAAGGGGACCCCCAGGTCCCGCCCCCCCCCTGTTTGAAATGGTAAGGGGGTACAAAAGTACCCCTACCATTTCACAAAGAAAGTGTAAAAAGTGGTTAAATAAAACAAACACACTTTTGAAAAATTCCTTTATTAAAAATAAATTTTTTTTAAAAAGGTTCCAGCGGCGGTAATCCACTCTTGCTATCCAGCGACAGACGGTCATCTCTCCAGCGATGGCTCATCTCATCCAGCGCAGCGAATCCATCCTTCTTCTGTCTCCGTGGAGGAGACACTGCAGGCATTCCGGCGGCTTGACGTTTCTTATATACGGAGGGCGGGGCCACCGTCACCTGACCCCGCCCCCCTCTGACGCAAGGGGAAACCCGGGGTTCCCCGTGACGTATGGGTGACCCCGCCCCCCTCTGATGTAACGGAAACCTGCCTGTGTTACATCAGAGGGGTGCGGGGTCACCCATACGTCACAGGGAACCCCGGGTTTCCCCTTGCGTCAGAGGGGGGCGGGGTCAGGTGACGGGGGCCCCGCCCTCCGTATATAAGAAACGTCAAGCCGCCGGAATGCCTGCAGTGTCTCCTCCACGGAGACAGAAGAAGGATGGATTCGCTGCGCTGGATGAGATGAGCCATCGCTGGAGAGATGACCGTCCGTCGCTGGATAGCAAGAGTGGATTACCTCCGCTGGAATCTTTTTTTTATTTTTTTATTTTTAATAAAGGAATTTTTCAAAAGCGTGTTTGTTTTATTTAACCATTTTTTACACTTTCTTTGTGAAATGGTAGGGGTACTTTTGTACCCCCTTACCATTTCAAACAGGGGGGGGGCGGGATCTGGGGGTCCCCTTGTTAAAGGGGGCTTCCAGATTCTGATAAGCCCCCCGCCCGCAGACCTCCACAACCACCGGCCATGGTTGTGGGGATGAGGCCCTTGTCCTCATCAACATGGGGACAAGGTGCTTTGAGGGGTCACAGACCCCCAAAGCATCCTCCCAATGTTGAGGGCATGTGGCCTGGTATGGTTCAGGAGGGAGGGGGGGCCGCTCTCTCGTCCCCCCCTCTTTTCCTGCGGCCTGCCAGGTTGCGTGCTCGGATAAAGGGTCTGGTATGGATTTTTAGGGGGAACCCCACGTCAATTTTTTTTTAAATTTGACGTGGGGTTCCCCTTAATATCCATACCAGACCTGAAGGGTCTGGTTATGGATATTTAGGGGGAACCCCACATCAAATTTTTTCTTAAATTTGAGGCAGGGTTCCCCTTAATATCTATACCAGACCTGAAGGGCCTGGTAATTGAATTTGGGGGACCCCCACGCTTTTTTATTTATTTATTTATTTATTTATTTATTTATCAATGACTTTCAATGAGTGTTCTCTGTATTACGGAGCCGACAATTCATAATAGCTGCGAGTGATTTTAAAGGACTTTTTTTCCTGCATAAATGGCACTTTGTGCAGGGACAGTTCTAAGCACCAGAAACATGAGCCCCTTCACAGGCATACTATGACAACCCCCCAGCTACGAAATTTAAAGGAATATTACACTTTTATTGTTTCACTTTAATCATTATTAAAATAACTGCTCCCGAAAAAACGGCCGTTTTTAAAACTTTTTTTTGCATTGATACATGTTCCCTGGGGCAGGACCCGGGTCCCCAAACACTTTTTAGGACAGTAACTTGCAGAATCTTTTCTCTCTGTCAAATCTTTTTTCTCTGTCGAATATTTTCTCTATATAATCTTGGACTAATAGAGGTAAGGTTAGGCACATTCGACCACAGGTTCTATAGACAGATTGTTATTGTCAGAGTCACGTCGAATCTCCTATTCTATATCGAACTGTTGTAACAATGAAAACGAAAATAAAGCATTAATTTATGTCGGATCTTTCGTTTTTCGGATTTTGTGCTTTCGTTATCGTTTGTCAAAACGAAAACGAAAATAGCTGAAATTCGGACGAAAATGCATTCGGACGAAAACGAATGCACATGTCTATTGTACACCTATACCAGTCCTTAAAAGGACCTTTGTGGACCTAGTAGTAATAGTAGGGATGAGCCGAACACCCCCGGTTCGGTTCGCACCAGAACTTGCGAACGACCCCCGCGTTCGGTACGAACGTTAGAACCCCATTGAAGTCTATGGGACTCGAACGTTCGAATTGGAAAGTGCTAATTTTAACGGCTAATATGCAAGATAGTGTCCTAAAAAGGGTTTGGGGACCTGCCTCCTGCCTCAGGGGACATGGGTCACTGCAAAAAAAAGTTTTAAAAACTGCCGTTTTGGCGGGAACACTGATTTTAATGATGATTAAAGTGAAAAAAAAAAAGTGAAATATTCCTTTAAATATGGTGCCTGGGGGGTGTCTGTAGTATGCCTGTGAAGTGCCACGTGTTTCCCGTGTTTAGAACAGTCCCTGCACAAAATGACATTAAACGGAAATAACACCATTTAAAACTGCTTGCGGTTTTAATGTTATATCTGGTTCCTGCAATATGGTTGAAAATCATTGAGAAACATGGCATGGGTAGCCCTCCCTGCCCATTACCAGCCTATTTGGGTCTTGTACGCATATTAAGGGGAACCCCGTACCCATATTAAAAAAAGGAAATGCGTGTGGCCCCCAGGCCCTATATACTCAGAACAGCAGTATACAGGCGGTGCAAACAAGACATGGACTGTGTAGGTTTGTTGTGTTAAGTTGAATCTGTTTGTCATTTTCAACCGGTACATTTTTAAAGTGTAGCTCCAGTCAAAAAAACTATCTTTAAGCTTTTTGGAAAACATAGGGAAGGGTTATCAGCCCTGTATAATTTGTTTTGTCGTCCATCTTTTTTCATCTCACTTGCTGCTGTCTCCTTGCGTTTGCAAGTAGGAGATGTTTGTAAGTTGGATGTTTGAAAGTAGGGGCCTGCCCTATATTATAGCGGTATGTACTGGGTACAGAGCACGCAGACAGCACGCACTATCTCCTAACACTACTGACTGCAAGCTCTATTATTAACCACTTGTTAGCCCAATGTTTGCATAAAGTGAAAGATGAAGTTATGCTGAGTAAATAGATATCAAACATGTCACTCTTCAAAATTGCACATGCCCGTGGAATGGCGCCAAACGTCGCTACTTAAAAAATCCCCATAGGCTACGCTTTAATTTTTTTTTTTACTGGTTACATGTTTTGAGTTGCAGAGGAGGTCTAGGACTAGAATTATTGCTCTCGCTCTAACATTCTCGGCGATACCTCACATGTGTGGCACATGCGAGCACATGGGGACATGGGCGCTTTAATTTTTATTTTATTTTTTTATTGTTCATTTTACTTTATTTATTTTAGTTTGACATTTTTTTCCCCAAAAATATATTTTTGATCACTTTTATTCCTATTACAAGAAATGTAAACATCCCTTGTAATAGGAATATGGGGTGACAGGTCCTCTTTACAGTGAAATCTGGGGGGTCAATATGACCCCACATCTCACCTCTAGGCTGGGAAGCCTGAAATAAAAAATAAAAAAAAGATTCTGGCTTTGATCGTACTGGCGAGTTGGTAGAAGCACCGGAGGGCGGTGAGGGGTGGGGGGCGTCTATGGCTGGGTATTTCAGGGTATCACCGAGTATGGCTGGGTATCTCTGAGTATGGCTGGGTATGGCAATTTATGGCAGGGTATTACAGAGTATTGGCGGGGTACTACAGAGTAATAGCAGGGTACTGCAGAGTATTGGGGGGTACTACAGAGTAATGGCAGGGTACTGCAGAGTATTGGGGGTACTGCAGAGTATTGGGGGGTACTGCAGAGTAATGGGGGTTACTGCAGAGTAATGGGGGTTACTGCAGAGTAATGGGGGTACTGCAGAGTAATGGCAGGGTACTGCAGAGTATTGGGGGGTACTGCAGAGTAATGGGGGTTACTGCAGAGTAATGGGGGTTACTGCAGAGTAATGGGGGGTACTGCAGAGTAATGGCAGGGTACTGCAGAGTATGCACTGGTATTGCAGAGTATTGGCAGGGAATTGAGGGGTTAAATTCGGTGAGCAGCGATGTGGGCACTGCAGATGCAGCCCACATCGCTGCTGACACCGATCTCTTTCCCCTCCGCTGTACCGATCGGTACAGAGAGGGGAGGGAGGAACCGGCGTCATAACATGACGGCGGTTTGTTTCCAAGTGATCACTCCGTCATTTGACGGAGCAATCACGTGGTAAACGGCCGCTATGAGCGGCCGTTTACCTTGATCCGTGATGCGCCGGGTCCTGTGGACCCGGCGGTCACGGATGCTCTCGAGTGCGCACACCTCGGGGCACGCGAGAGCAGAATTCTGGGAGGCCGTTAATTAACGGCCTCTCAGAGTTAAACAACCGCCCTGAAGCCGTTAATCGGCAATGGGCAGTTGTTAAGTGGTTAAAGCTAGATCACTAGCTATATAGGTGAGGTGAATATAGTGGTGTATACTGCAGTCAGGGCACAGACAACAACCACTACACAGCAGCAAGATAGGAAATCAGCCAAAAACGATTGGTGTGTACTGTGTTGAAGGTACACAGAACACCCACTGCTTCAGATGCTAAGTAACACACTACACGAAGCCGCCTCAAAGGCGGCCTTATATAGTGTGGGGCGTGCACTACACAGCCTGAGCTATGATTGGCCACAGGCAGGATGCCTGTGGCCAATCATGGCTCTCCTCGCTGCCGGCGCTGCGATTGGCCAAGCATGCGGGGTCACAGTGCATGCTTGGCCAATCATCGGGCAGCAATGCACTGCGCCAACGCAGTGCATTATGGTCCGCGCGTGCGTCACTCGAATTTTGACGCGAACGGCCAAAACGTTCGGAATTCGCCGAACGCACGAACAGCCAATGTTCGAGTCGAACGTACGTTCGACTCGAACACGAAGCTCATCCCTAAGTAATAGCTAGCTAGTGATTAAACTGACTGTCCCTGCTCCACACAGCGTCCTGTCCCTACACTGACAAAAGACAGCTGCAATCACCAGCACAGCCTTGCATCAGCACCCTATATATTGTACACCTATACCAGTCCTTACAAGGACCTTTTTGGACCTAGTAGCTAGTGATTTGCAGACTGTCCCTCAGTCTCTACACTGATATGCAGAAAAGGGCAGCAGTCAGCAGCAGTGCACCACAACCCTATATATTGTACACCTATACCAGTCCTTAAAAGGACCTTTGTGGACCTAATAGTAATAGCTAGCTAGTGATTAAACTGACTGTCCCTGCTGCACACAGCATCCTGTCCCTACACTGACAAAAGACAGTTGCAATCACCAGCACAGCAGTGCACTGAACCCTATATACTGTACTACACCTATACCAGTCCTTAAAAGGACTTTTGTGGACCTAATAGCTAGTGATTTGTGTCACTACAGTCTCTCCCTGCTGCACACAGCGTCCTGTCCCTACACTGACAAAAGACAGGCTGTTGCAATTACCAGCACAGCAGTGCACAGAACCCTATATACTGTACTACACCTATACCAGTCCTTAAAAGGACTTTTGTGGACCTAATAGCTAGCGATTTGTGTCACTACAGTCTCTCCCTGCTGCACACAGCGTCCTGTCCCTACACTGACATAAGACAGAATGTAAAATGGCCGCCAGATCAGGTCTATTTATAAGGTGAGGGAATGTCCAATTGTCCATGTGCTGAAATGTCTCAATTGGCTGTTCTGTACCCCATGATGGATGTGTCATCATGGGTCAAAGTTCTTTCACACTGTAAACACATATGTCCACCGGGCGAACAGCGGCAATAGTCCGCCGATCAGGCAAATCGTGAGCACGCAAAATTCGCCGTGAACCGACCGCCGGGCGAATAGTTCGGCCATCCCTACTAATAAACTAAACTAAGAGCTTGCTGCTGCTATCACCTATGTGTTCCCACAACAACTATCTGTTACCACTGCCACTGCAACTTTGCTCTTGCTAGAGACTTGCCACACAAATTTTCCACAAATTTGAAAAGTGCTCTGCAAGTGTACAACTTGACAGTGAAATGTGCAGCAAGTTAAGACTTACAATTCAACACTGCCATGAATTTGTGGCAAGTTATCCTTGCTATTGGGTTGCGTTTCTTGTCCTGGTTCACACTGGAGCATTTTGACATGCAATTTGACATGAAATCACGTAAATTGGCGGCAATTGCCGTCAATGGCACCAACCTAATCGGTGTGATGCCGCATCTGTGGCGCTGCACCAATTTCAAAAAGTAGTTTCTGTTCTACTTTTTGCAATTTCGGGCTGAAATTTCCATTGACATCTGCGCAGAAACTTGCACTGATGTCTCTGAAATCGCAGTCAAAATCAGGTTTGACATGCAGGAGTTCAGGTGAACTTGCACGGCTTCATTCCCGCAGCTCAGTGTGAACCTAGGCTAAATGTCTGAACAAAATTAAAGCTAGTGTCAATCATCTTTGAGGCTGGATTCACACTTATGCATTTTTAGTACTTTTTGCATTTTGCAGAATTGCACTACAAATCATGTTCCATAGGAAACAATGTTAAAAGGACTAATGCAAATCTGCAAAATGCAAAAAGCACTAAAAATGCGTAGGTGTGAATCCAGCCTTACACTACACCATATTGATACACAAAAAATCAGCTGCAAGCAGTTTTTTTTATTAGTCATGTGACTGGCACAGCACCAATCAGGGCTGGCCAGACAGACACTCACACTGTAGATGTCATGCATCAGCAGAATAACAGAGGCTCCTCCCAATGATCTTTTCCTGCAGATGCCTTTAAACAGGAAAAGATCAACAACAGTGGCAGCTGGTAAGGTTTTAAGCTGGTGGGGCGCCAGAAATATACTGAGAGACACCTATTATGGGATATACTGACTAAGAGAGAATCCCCCAATATTGGATATATACTGAGAGAACCCATATAATAAAATAGGGGGGTCTCTTAGTATATCCATAATAGGGGAACTCAGTATATATCCGATAATATGGGGCCTCTCACTCTCAGCATATCCCATATTAAGATGTCTCTCAGTATATATGCCATAATAGGGGGTTAGGAGCCCTATTATGGGATATACTGAGAGACACCCTAAAGGGAAAGAAAGAAAGAAAGAAAGAAAGAAAGAAACTTTTAGTCTGTGCAGTCTATTTAAAGTGTGGCAGTCAATAAGCTGATAGCTTTTGTAGGTGTTAAAACTCTTATGTAATAAAGTTAGGAAGCATTACATTGAATTCTAACCCAGTTGCCTATGCACGCCTACATGCAGTTGTCCCCTGAAAAGCCATCCTCAGGCAGTCATATAGTTACCACATCTCCCCTCCACGCACACACACACACACACACTCTCAGCAGCCATATAGACTACATTCCCTAACAGGAACAATTATGTATTTCAGCCTATGGGTACACCTTCGAATATGCATTGCCGGCTTTAGTACAGGATGGGAGACTCACAAATAGTGTTTACTTTAGTGTTTGGTTCTCAAATACAGACAGAGCCACATCTTCTACCTGTTCTCTATCCAGTTTTGCTACTCACAGTTCTTCCATTCAGAACACCCACGAAACAGGGCAAGTTTACCTTGCTGCATTCTGCCTGCTAGTGTTGTACTTGATTTTCGAGTCGAACGTAAGTTTCAACTTGCACATCGGGTGTTCTTTGTTCGTCGAATAAACAAATGGGGCACTCACGGAAGTTTGCCTGCTGCCGAGCACCCCATAATGCACTGCGAGGGAAATATCCGCCCAAAAATATATATAAAAAAAAAAAATTTACTCAGTTTAGGCTGATATGTATTCTGCTACATATTTTATGGCATTATTTTTTTTTTGTTAGTAATGGCGGCAATCTGCGATTTTTTTCGGGACTGTGACATTATGGTGGTCACATCGAACATTTTTGACACTATTTTGGGACCATTTTCATTTATACAGTGATCAGTGCTATAAAAAATAATGTAAATGACACTGGCAGTGAAGGGATTAACCACTAGGAGGCGATGACGGGGTTAAGTGTGTCTTATGTAGTGATTCTAACTGTGGGGGGATGGGCTTCAACTCACATGACAGAGATCACTGCTCTCAATGACAGAGAGCAGTAATCTCTGTCATGACACAAGGCAGAACGGGGAAATGCCTTGTTTATATAAGCACTTCCCCATTCTGAGGCTCTGTGACACGATCGCCAGTCCCGCAGGCATGGTCATGCTGTACGCGACGGGCATGCATGCGCCTGCTAGCCCTGGATCTTAAAGGGGACGGACAGGTACGCCCATTTGCCCACCGCTGCCATTACGCCAACCTATATCGGCGTGCAGCGGTCAGCAAGTGGTTTAGCAACCATTGGAAGCATCTGCATTATATGGTGCAGCATTATCTAGGGGCAAGAGCAGACTTGGAGACCTTTCCAACTGAGCATCCACTGGGTTACTGGGTCTTAAGGATGGACCACTGGCCAGAACTTGCTCAATATGCAATCGAGCTACTGGCCTATCCTGCACTCAGCATGCTTTCTGAATAGACATTCAGTGCTGCTGGAGGATTTGGGATGGCTAAAAGAGTGTGCCTGTCCACAGACTCGGTTGACAGGCTGACATTTATCAAAATGAATTAGTCCTGGATCAATAGCAGCTATCAAGCCCCTGATGCTGATGTAACTGATTGAATTTGCTACGGATATGGGACCCCTTGAAGACTGCCTATGCTGCCTATCCTATTCCTGAACCTTGATTATGCTAGCTCCCAAGAATATTTTTGGTTTAGGGCACCACTAACACCCAAGGCCCAATTTTTTTAAACCTGTTTAACAGGTGCATGTAATTTATTTTTTCCAATTTTTAACAGCAGGGCCCATTCCTGCGCCCAGCAAGAGTAACTGTGAGGGGTTACAGTATTCAAGTACCACCAGCTTCTAAAGCCCAATTTTTCCACACCTGTTTGACAGGTGCATGTAATTTCAATTTTTTTTCTGATTTTTAACAGCAGGGCCCATTCCTGTACCCTACAAGAGTAACTGTGAGGGGTTACAGCATTCAGGCACCACTAGGGATGAGAAAATGAGTTTGGCCAAGCATAAGTTTGTCCTGAACATCGCCCATCCAGGTACTTGCCTAACACAGGGCACTTGTGAAAAAGTCTCACACATGTGGTATCGCCATACTCAGGAGGAGTAACAGAATGTATTTTGGGGTTTAATTGGAAGTATGCACATGCTGTGTGTGAGGAATAACTTGTTATTATGACAATTTTGTGTAAAAAAATAAATAATAATTTCTTAATTTTCCCAAGAATTGTGGGAAAAAATTACAACTTCAAAAAACTCACCATGCCTCTTACTAAATACACAGAGCTGCCTACTTTCCAAATAGGGGTCATTTGGGGGGTATTTGTACTGTCCTGACATTTCAGAGCTTCAAGATATGAGATCGGTACATCAGGTGCGATCAATTTTTTATGATTTGCACCATAGCATGTAGACTCTTTAACTTTCACACAGGCTAAATAATATCCACTAAGTTGGGTTATTTTTACCAAAGATATGTAGCAGTATAAATTTTGGCCGACATTTATGAACACAAATTACTTATTTGCAAAATTTTAGTACAAACTAAAAAAAAATTTTTTTTTTCAGAATTATATATTGCAAAAAAAGAAAAAACACAGCGGTGATTAAACACCAAAAGAAAGCTCTATTTGTGTGGGAAAAAAATTGAAAAATGTTTTGGGTACAGTGTTTCATGACTGAGTAATTGTCATTTAAAGTGTGAGAGTACTGACAGCTGAAGATTGGTCTAGGAAGGAAGGGGTTGAAAGTGCCCTGCATTGAAGTGGTTAAGGGGAACCCGATTGACAGAAATAAGAAGAAAATGGTGTGGGGTACCCTTTGGGTCTGGTATAGATCTTAAGGGTAACTCCACACCAATCTTTTTTTAAAAAACGACATGGGGTCCATCTCAAAATCCATACCAGGCCCTTCGGGTCCTTCCCCGCCCCCCCCCCCCCCCATGTGAATGGGTATCAGGTACATCGTACCCCTACCCATTCACCGAAAAGTAATAACCACAGGAAACCATTTTTGACAATTCCTTTATTAAAAAAGAAAACAAATTGTGTCCCTTTATGTAATCCATCTTCAATCACATTGCCAGCAAATACAGTAAAAAAAAAATGCTGTCATCTCTTGGGAGGTCTCCTGTCATCTGCCTCCTCTCTGCTTTGACAGCTCTTAAATATGAAAGGGGCACGGCCACCCAACGACATCACCCACTGACACCACCCCCTTATGACTCCACGTGACATCATGTGACGTCATAAGGTGACGTAACTGGGTGGTCCTGCCCCTTGCCTATATAAGAACTGTCAAAGCAGACAGGAGGCAGGCAGCTGGGGGCCTCCCAGAAGGCAGAGCATTTTTTTTTCTATTTTTGTGGGTCCAGCAGGCGACGTGATTGACAATGGATTACATCGAGGGACACTATTTTTTTTTTTCTTTTTTAATAAAGGACTTGTCAAAAACAGTTTCCTGTGTTTCTTACTTTTTGACACTTTTTTGGTGAATGAGTAGGGGTATGTTGTACCGATACCCATTCACCTGGGGGGGTCTAGATCTGGTGGCTTCCAAATTCCGATAAGCCCCCCACCTACAGACCCTGACAACCACAGCCCAGGGTTGTTGGGAAGAGGCCCTTGTCCCATATCCTTTGGGTTGGGTGGGCAGAGAGACCCCCTGCCCCAAAGCACCCACCCCCCATGTTGAGGGCATGTGGCCTAGCATGGTTAAGGAGTGGGGCGCTTGCACGTTCTCCCATTTTCCTGACCTGTCAGGCTGCATGCTCGGATAAGGATCTGGTATGGATTTGGGGAAGACCCCATGCCATTTTTCATTTTATTTTGGCATAGGATTTCCCTTAAAATCCATACCAGACCCCCCCACCCCATGCCTTCTTTTTTCATTTTTTTAATCTGTATTTCCGGGAGAAAGTTTAAATAAAATGTTTACCTTTAGAAATGTCATTATTGATGTGGCATGTTCTATACATCTCACATATGCAGACTAAGGGGACCCCCCCCCCCCCCCCCAGGTATGATATTTAAAGCAAAATTTCATTTTTAATGTTTCACTTTAGGCATCATTAAAATCACTGCTCCTTTAAAAATTATCATTTTTAAAACTTTTTTTGCATTGATACATGTCCCCCTGGGGCAGCACCCGAGTCCCCATACACTTTTTTTTTTTTTTTTTGCAATAACGTGCATATAAGCCTTTAAAATTAGAAATTCTGATTTTTAATGTTTGTGTCCCATAGACTTTATTAGAGTTTGCACATTTGGTAGAACTTTTTGCATGTTCGAAATATTCTAGTGCGAACCAAACCGGGGGCTGTTCGGCCCATCCCTACCTCCTGTCCAATAGCAGTGCCTACATACAGGTGTCAGTCCTTCCTGCATGGAGTGTGAGAGCAGCACACTGATAACATGTCTGCAAAGCCAGTGCTGGAGACCAGCACATAAGCTTGTCATCCCTCCAGCTTCCTGTGTGAACAAACAAACTGTCTGGCCCTGGTGAACAATCTTCAGGAGCAAGTGCAGGGCACTTCTAGAACCACATGCACACACATACAGCCTGCATCGCATAACTTGCCATCACCAGACAAATCTACGGCCATGATCCTGCTGCTGCATTTGCACAAAGCTTTAGGTTTCTTATCTATAGCCTGGAGATGGTATGTCGGTGTAGTCCAAGCTGTGCTGTCTGAGAAATGTGCTGAATGGTGGTGTGTCTCTCCTCCCTCCCGGACCCTCCCTACACTCCTTCACTGGCTGCTGTACAGCGAGCTGCTCCCTCACACTTTCCTCACTTCCACTTGGAAGATCTGCACCCCTTGGTGCAGGGAGCAAATTAGGGAGCTCAATAGGCGGGCAGGTTGGTATTTCGGCCTGCCCTAATAAGCTCCAAACAACACAATGGGAGACTGGCAGGCAGCCAGTAAGCATGGAGGAGCTGTTTATTCAGTGTTCTAAATACAGTTGTAAATGATTTTTGTATGGATGGCATGTTGCTTGGCAGATTAGAAAAAAAAGTAGATGTATTTTCTAATCTACCTAGCAATGGCAGCAGAGAGAGAGATATAACAATCGGGGAAGGGAACGCAAAAGAAACAATGATTATATAGTTTATTTTTATTTATTTATTTCCTGCAACAAAAACTAGCAGGGCGCGCTGCCCCAGGAGCCCCTGTATACGAGCCTCCACTGTGTGAAAATACTACAACTCTGCAGGAAAAAGATTAGAGGATTAAAAAAATAAAGTGCCATGATATATATATGATTTACGTGAATGCTAATTGCAAGGAAATTACTTTAAGTTGTCAGCCTGAAATAGGAAGCATTATTACTGGCAGGATGTTCAGGTGAGAAACTTTGTAACTGATTCTCAAAATTGATTTGCTTAAGAAAGCTGTATACAGTGAGGCATGTCAAACATACTGAAAAATGGATTTAGATTTTACCCACATTTTTACTTTTTCTGCATTGTGGTAACTAGGTAAGGGATTCCCAAAATCTCTTTATCACTTAAAAAAAAGGTATAGTAATTTATCTGCTCCCATTCAGGCAGGTGCATAAACCTCCAATTCCTGTGCCACTTCCTGGAGCACCAGTGGTTTTAGGATTCTAGGACATGTCACCATCAGACAGCAAAGGGAATCTGTTTTCACTTTAATTTTACAGCAATGCGAAAGAAGAGATGTTGTTTCTTTAAAGTATGCATAAACTCAATCCCTTAAATTTTACATAGGTTTTTCCATGTTATCTTACAAACAATTCAACCTGTTTTTTGGGAACACCTTCTGAGGCTCCCACCTAATGCTGAGGCATTTATGTACTGGTAACAATGTAACAGTTCTAGAAGTTCTAGAATATATAGAAGAGAATACATAGAAGTATAGTTCAGGTCTGACATCATCAGGAAGAGAGCATGGTAGAAGCAAGTGCTCTGATAAGTAAACACTGAGTGCCAATGACCAACCATGCGGGGTGTGCAATGAAAGCATTGCCACTGACCACTAATGCAGGGGGAGGGATTAAAATCACTTTCACTGACCATCAGTGCAGGTATGGAATAAAGGTTGGGGGCTAACAGCATTACCACTGACCACCAATGCAGGGAAAGGGTTAAGGGGGTTATGGCTACATGGCTACTGGCCATCATGGCAGGGAGGGGAAGAAAGGTGTACTGCATTGCCACTGACCACTAATTTGAGAGTTATTACTGCGGTCACTGATACCAATGCTAGGTGTTGTTAGTCCAGTCTCTGGCACTGATGTTGGGGTTTATTATTGTGGCCACTGACACCAATGCGGGGTGTTTATTATTGCGGTCACTGTTACTAATGCTGGGGGTTATTATTGCAACCAATGGCACTAATGCTTGGGGGTTTTATTGCAGTCACTGGCACCAAGGCTGGGGGTTATTGTGTCCACTGATTCCTATGCTGGCGGTTATTATTGCAGCAACTAACACCAATACTGTAGGATATTATTGTGGTCACAGATACCTATGCTGGGGATTATTATTGCAATTACTGACACCAAGACTGAGGATTATTATTGCAGTGAATAACACCAATCCTGGGGGGGGGTTATTGTGTCTACTAACATCAATGCAAGAGGTTACTATTACTGCCACTGACACCAACAATGGGGCCTATTTTATTCCCACTTTCTCTCTTTAGTTATACTAAACACACACTGTTCAATTTACATAGTCCCTTCTATTTCCTTATGTGGATGATGGCACTGTACTTATTTTAATTTAAAAAAATCTAAGTACCTTTTTCCTAATTGTTATTCAGCTGTCACATGACCCAGCTCTTCCCCAGCCTGTCTGCAGGGAAACATAAGCAGGAGTAGCTTCTAGTCCTCTGCTGCTGGTCACAAAAAAAAAAAAAACAGCTTTTGGAATACAGAGTAAAAATAAATAAAAAATATCAATAAACTGCTTTAAATTGTCACACACATATATATTTGAAATCAATTAATTATTATTTTGTGAAAATAGCATGGTGTGGGTGGATTGCCCCTCCGGCCTGTTTCTTAGAAAAAGAGGGAGGTGAAGCCGCCATTATTCTACATATAATATCCTGCACCTATTGTGTTTAGCTCATCAGTGGGCATGGAGGAGGAGGGAGGGAGTGGGCTGTCATTTACCACTGTGTATACACCCACATGTGTGACGCTATAGCCACATGGGCTGCCCAGATGTGATAGGAGGAAATGCTCAGCATAGAAACTCACTAAAAACTGAGCATTTGCCGAATTGCCACCACAGCTGCAAAATCTCTAGCTGAATTGGGGACATAAACAGAAGCTGGAGATAGAGAGTAGCAGGATCGACCAGTTATTTTTGCAGAATACAGGAAACTAATCTCAAAGTGACTGCGAGTCACGAGTATGAATACCATGTAATACGCCATTTATTGATAGTTTATATGATGTGAGTTTAGTGACACTTTAAGTGTGTGTAAAGAACATAGCAGGACCAAAATATTTGAACATTGAGGTGGTCTACCCAACTTAGCATAATATAGTACAATGAACAAAAATGTGCTGCAATTGTGTGGCCTTCTGGAAGTGTTGGGATTACACTTGGGACCCTTTATAATTTTGAAGTTGAAAACCACTGGCTTAAACCTTCAATTCTGGTTTTCTGGCCCCACCTATTTTCAGCTACTTAACAAAGTAACTAGAAACATAAAGGAGAAGAATGGCCAAAGCTTTTTAGGCCCTACTTCTCCTATGGATACAGGATTACAGTTCAATCCATGACCTGTTTTCAGGCGGGGGTTCTGCACTGAGGGGGGGCTGCGCTGATGGTCTGCACTGATGGAGGGGGGTCTGCACTGATGGAGGGAGTCTGCACTGAGGGGGGTCTGCACTCATGGGGGGGTCTGCATTGGGGGGGTCTGCGCTGATGGAGGGGGGTCTGCACTTAGGGGGGTCTGCACTGATGGAGGGAATCTGCCTGCACTGAGGGGGGTTCTGCACTGAGGGGGGTCTATACTGATGGAGGGGGTCTATACTGATAGAGAGGATCTGCACTGGGGGGGGTCTATACTGATAGAGGAGGGTCTTCACTGAGGGGGTCTATACTTATGGATGGGGGTCTGCACTGAGGGGGATATATACTGATAATTGGGGGTCTGCACTGGAGAGGGCTATACTGATGGAGGGGGGTCTGTACTGAGGGAAGGGGATCTATACTGCAAGAGGGGGGTCTGTACTTAGTGAGGGGTCTATACTGAGAGAGGGGGGTCTGTACTTAATGGAGGGGGGTTTGTAGTTAGTGGAGGGGCTCTGTACTGAGGGGGGACTATAGTTGGTGGGGGATGACAGCACCAGGCCACCATCAGTGCCGCCTATGAGTGTCACCTATCAGTGCCCATCAGTGCAGCTTATTAATTCTGCCGATCAGTGCCACCTATCAGTGCTCATCACTGCCTATCAGTGCAGTCTATCAGTGCTGCCTATCAGTGCTCATCAATGCTGCTTATCAGTGCCTATCAATGCAGTCTATCAGTGCTGCCTATGAGTGCCACCTATCAGTGCTCATCAACGCCACCCACCTATCAGTGGCCATCAGTGCCCAGCAGTGTCACCTATCAATGATCATCAATGCCGCCTATCAATGCCACGGTCAGTGTGTTGGAATGTAAACTGAGCTCTGTATGTGCAGTTCCAGTGTACATTCTCCAGGCAATTGTGAACAGGCAGGTAACTGTATTTTATTGCAATAAAGAACCTGCCTGATTGGAACTTTCTTCAAGTTTAATTCCATTTTAACTTTCCACTAGCTAAAATATAAAAAGAGGCCATAGAGTTGAATACAAAAAACGAATAGGCAATATAAGGAAGCCCATATGGTGCTGCAGTTTCCTTTTTGCTTATGAAAAAAGCTACAAAAGGGTTAAAAAAAAAAAAAAAACAGCAACTTTATTTGCATAGTATAGCCAATGCAAGTCAATAAAGTTATGTTTTCATTTTAAAATTCCTGAATTTGACTTTGTATCAGCCTTTTGTAATCCCTTTTACAGGGGACTGGTAAAGGGAGAGTCAACACTAGACATCAATAAGGAATGCTGCATGCGCATACTGTATGCTTACAATAAACATACGTACATAAGGAGAGCAGAATGAACAGAGAGTAGGTTCATCACTGTGCTAATACTCCCTAAAAGAGTACTAGGGTTACAACATGCACTTTCATTTTATAGCATTGCCATTGTAGTAACAATACAAATATTAGATATTTTTGACAATCCAATATAAGCTTACTTCAAAAGTTTCCTTTCATGTTATGAGTTCAGTCTGTCTGTTAACCATCTCTTTCCACAACTTTGTGTATTATCTACACTTTTGCAGCTTCTCCTCTGCTGTTTACTTTCAATTTCCAAGGACTACATGTCCCATGGTACCTTGCTGCCTGAAAGTAGTGACTCTTGTACTGACTCCACCACCTGAAACCTCAAACTCCTCCTCTCAGCGCCTCTGTAATTCAAAAGGCGGGCTCTGTGAATTCTATGATGCAGCAATGCCTTTTTCATGACAGTTCATGAAGAATATGTATTGCAGCATTCAAGGAAGTAAATGTGGGGGTTTCGTAATGTCAAGTAAATTTACAATTTTTAAGATCATTCAGGAGGAGGCTAAAACTTGACATTCAATGTGGAAATAAATAGAATACTTTTATATTTTGACAATAGCAATGATTAAACTGACCAATCACAGCCTGGGGGCAGGAAGGTGACCTAACTATACTGCTGTAATTGCAGTGGAGGAAAATCATGTCACTATGCTGGTTGTGCAATTTGAAAGACTTCTGTAAATATAAAGGCTCAAATGGATAAAAGTGGAAATCCTTTAACAAACAAAACAGAAATATGTATTTCAACTGTGGATTTAGCTGTTTTCTTGACATTCAGCACAGTGCCAAAAATGGAGGGCCACTGAGCATGTGCAGATCAGGATGATACAGTGTATTACTGTATTTTAAACAGTATAGGCACTTATTTTTAATGTTTTACATAGCTATACCTGCAAAATGGGCCAGCCTGAAGTGATCTAGTAGAATTTAATTTTCTAATTAACCACTTACAGACCGGACCATTTTGCTGGTCAAAGACCAGACCACTTTTTGCGATTCGGCACTGCGTCGCTTTAACTGACAATTGCGCGGTCGTGCGACGTGGCTCCCAAACAAAATTTACGTCCTTTTTTTCCCACAAATGGAGCTTTCTTTTGGTGGTATTTGATCACCCCTGCGGTTTTTATTTTTTGCGCTATAAACAAAAATAAAGCGACAATTTTGAAAAAAACAAATTTTTTTTACTTTTTGTTATAATAAATATCATCCAAAAATATATAAAAAAAAAAAATGTTCCCTCAGTTTAGGCCGATGCGTATTCTTCTACATATTTTTGGTAAAAAAAAACGCAATAAGCGATTATTGATTGGTTTGCGCAAAAGTTATAGCGTTTACAAAATAGGGATAGTTCTATGGCATTTTTATTAATAGTTTTATAGATTTATTTTTTTACTAGTAATGGCGGCGATCAGCGATTTTTATTGTGACTGTGACATTGCGGCGGACACATCGGACATTTTTGACACATTTTTGGGACCATTGTCGTTTATACAGTAATCACTGCTATATAAATGCAGTGATTCCTGTGTAAATGACACTGGCAGTGAAGTGGTTAACCAGTGGGTGGCAGTGTAGGGGTTAAATGTTCCTAGGGGTGTGTTACTAACTGTGGGGGGGGCTGGGCTTTCATTTAGTGAACACTGATCTCTGCTCCAATCACATGGAGCAGAGATCAGCGTCACTAGTTGCTAGGCAGAATGGGGAAATGCTGTTTATACGGCATTTCCTCCATTCAGCCACCCCGTGAGACGATTGCGGGTATGCCCGCGGCGATCGAGTCCGCGGGACCCGCGACCGGACTCACGGGGGTCCCGACCAGCACGCGAGCACGCCGCCAGCGGCGTGCTCGCGATGGCAGGGTGGCATTGAAGATTGGACGTACCTGTACGCCAATATGCCTTCCCGTGCCATTCTGCCGACGTACATCGGCGTGCGCCGGTCGGGAACCGGTTAACAGTTATGCCCTGGACACGCGGTTGGACATTCCGACCACAAAATCCGTCTCAGTTTTTCCACCGGATTTTGAAACTTGTCATTCATACACACGGTCGCACAAAGTTGTTGGAAAATCCGATCGTTCGGAACAAGGTGACGTAAAACAAGTACAACGGGACTACGTAGAGGCCAGTAGCCAATAGCTTTCGTCTCCAAATTTTTTCGGCGCATGTGTGGCACTTTGTGTGTCCGAATTCTCTACATGCGATCGGAAAAAGTCAGATCGGATTTTGTTGTCGGAGAACTTTAGATCCAGCTCTCAAACTTTTTCCATTGGCAATCTCGACAGAAAAAGTCCAGTAGAGCCCACACACGATCGGATTTTCCGACAACATAATCTGATTGGACTTTTTCCGTCTGAATATCTGACCGTGTGTACGGGGCATTAGAGGTTTAGAAAACTTAATTATAACTAAATAAAAAAAAGAATAACATGCATTCTGAAAATTGCAGCAAAAGAAATACTTTGGACAATTGTATTAATGAACTCTTATATTAGTGAGATAATATTGATTTATGTCAAAGAAAACCTTTAACCATTTTACTTCATATAGATTAAAGTGGATAATTTTGCAATGCATAATTAAATCCATACCTGAGAGATCGCTACAGAGAATACCTGTTATGCACTGTGTGCCAAAGACTGAATGTTTAAAAGCTCCCTGGGGCTTTCCATTCAGCACCAATTTATGGTGTATGTGAAGGTGTTGACAAAGTGCTGAGGTCGTTGAAACACAATGTAAACATGGCAAGATGATAATAAAATCATTGCGGTGCTTAAAACAAAGGAAGATCACAGAAATAGTAATACGGTATATAAAATAGAATTGTTATTTTCTCAATTCTTAGAAATTCTTTTTAAATGTGTTTGGCAGAGTGTTGCATCATTTTGATTTGTGTACATCAAATAAATAAAAAAATAGATAATCAACATTTTTAAGATGGGGTGGGACAGAGGGGGCCTTATAGACCTCATCTTATACTGGTTACCGATGTAATAATTTATCTTCTCAAAGGTACTTATATAGCTCTGTCAGTTTATGCAGTGCTTTACATACATGTATATTGTACCTTCACATCAATCTCTGCCCTCAATGAGCTTATAAGCCAAGGTTCATAACTCACATTCAGACATTACCCTACTAGGATCAATTTTGACAGGAGCAAATTAACCTACCAGAATGTCTTTGGAGTGTTGGAGGAAACCAGAAAACCCTGAAGAAATCCAAACTGGCAATGAGAGAACATGTAAACTCTCTGCAGGTAGTGCCATGGTTGGAATTCGAACCGATGACCCTAATACTGCTATGTGGAAGTGCTAACCACTTAGGGCAGCTGTACATGGATTGAAATTTTGCCTGTTTAGCAAGAACAAGATGAATTTTTCATGTATAGGCAAGCTGGTTATATAGAAGTTGAACTACCGATCAACTCCTGTACAACCAACCTGTTGGTTAAAGCAAAAGCTGGCAGCACTGATCATTGTATTCTGATGGCAGGGAAGTCTCTCCATGCTGCGTGCAAAGGCGACTGCAAACACTGGTCTCATACTCATACGTAAACAGCGATCGCACAATGCATGTGAGGTATTGCCGTGAACATCAGAGCAAGAACAATAATCCTAGCACCAGACCTACTGTATAATTCTGTAGCACTAACCCCTGAAGGAGCTGCTGGTTTGATTGGGCTTACCGTTACCTTTTCCTCCTCGATCTGTGTCTAGGGGTTCCCGTGGTAGATGGCCCAGTAAACTCAGAGACTGATGAGAGATCCGCATAAAGGGATTTTTATTTGCAAAACGTAGACAACGAACAGTCTCTCAAAATAGGATCAGAGGGTTAGGGAAGAAGTTCAGGTACTCTTAGTGTCAAAGTCAATAATGAAGGACTTGCTTACTTTGACTAAATCCAGAGAATAGCCATTCACAACTGGATGTTCACTCAAGTTGGATAGTCCCTCTCTCACAAGGCCTAGCAGCCAACAAGGTGCTTTACCCAGGAACAAGTCTCTGCCAAAGATGTTGTTGTAGAACATACAGGAATACATCTCTGCCACAGACGGTGTTGTAGACTTCAGGAAACTAACACTTATGAAACAATCGTGTGATACCTGGATCTTTCAGCCAGCTTGGCAATATCCACGAGACTGGATTCCCTTAGGTACTTTAGCCCTTCCAGGCTCTTGCTAAGAAACCAACCCGTACGTGGTCTTCTTCTGAAGAGTCCTCCCCTGGATAGCTGTGAAGTTACAGGGCCTCTCCAACTAACGGAGACGGCACCAGACCACCTCGGAATCCTGATTTAGTTTCCTTGCCTCAGGCTAGCCAGCCCCGAGACAACAAGTCGGGTGGATCCGCACCCCAGGCCATAGCCTTCCTGGGGGCTGGTCAGGAGAACCAGGACCATGGAGTCAGAACATCCTTCTGGACCGGAAGCCCGAACCACGTGACATCCGCATCTTAAGTACCCTCTTTGAGAAAGCATAGCAAGAGTGACACTCCCACTGGGTGGGCTCCGAAAGAGAGTAACTCAAAGCACCCAACTAGACTGTGGTTCGATGCCTGCCAGAAGAGACAGTGCCCCTTGTCGCCAGGCAGAACACCCTATAGTCCAGTCAGACTGATGCTGAGGTCCAAATTTAGAACAATTGTACCTGAACCAAACTGAAGTTCAGGTGTAACCTTAACTTTCAAAAAACATAGAGCGTACTCTTCAGGAGCCAGCTCTGCAATTCTAACATGGTAACCTGTAAAGGCTTATAAAGCAGCACCTATGGAGATTTTTAAATATCGTAGTTTGACACCATTCCAATCTTAAACCATGACATGTTTGGTATCTATAAACTCGGTGAAAAACTATATTTTATATTTTATAAAAAAAAAGGCATTGTATTGTGTTTGTGTGCATCAAGGTTCATTCAAGTTTATTTTTTCCCCGAAAATTGCGTTCAAAAAAGCTCTGCGTAAACACTGTGTGACATAAAAAATTGCAAAGCCCATCATTTTATTCTCTAGGGCCTCTGCTAAAAAAAATATATAGTGTTTGGGAGTTCTATGTTATTTTTTTTAGCAAAAGTATTGAGGTCTGGTCTTAAAGAGTAGCAGAATGTGTTTGGGGTTTAGTTGCAATTATGCTTATGCCTATGCCATGTGTGAGAAATAACTTGTTAATATGATTTTTTTGTGTAAAGAAAAATTATTTTCCAAAGAATTGTGAGAAAAAAATTACAACTTCAAAAAACTCATCATGACTCTTACTTACCTTGGAATGTCTACTTTTTAAAAAGGGGTAATTTAGAGGGGATTTGCACTGTCTTGGCATTATAGGGCCTCAAGAAATGAGAGGCAGTCAGTACATCAGGATTGATCAATTTTCAATGATAGGAACCATAGCTTATAGACTCTATAACTTTCACACAGGCCAAATAATATACGGTACACTAATTTGGATTATTTTTACCAAAGAAATGTAGCAGTATAAATTTTGGTCAAAATATATGAAGAACAATTACTTATTTGCAAAATTTTATAACAGAGACTAAAAAAAGTGTTTTTTCTTCAAAATGCTCTTACTTTTATCAATTAAAAACCCAGTGGTGATTAAATACCACCAAAAGAAGGCTTTTGTGAAAAAAAATATAAAAATGTCATATGGGTACAGTGTTGCATGACTGAGTAATTGTCATTCAAAGTGTGAGAGTGCTAAAAGCTGAAAATTAGGTTGGGCAGGATGGGGCAAAAGTGCCCAGTATTGAGAAGGTTAATGGGGAACACAATGCAAAAACAAAATGTAAAAAAAAAACAGCATGGGTTCCCACCAAAAATCCATACTAAAGCCTTATTTACGCATGCAGTCGGGCAGGCCAGGAAAGGGGTGTGCAAGTGTATGCACCCCTCCTGAATCATACCAGAACATATGCCCTCAACAAGAGAGGGTCTTGCATAGGGTCCATCTTAAAATTCATACCAGATCTGAAGGGTCTGACATGAATTATGGGGGTACCTCCACATATTTTCCTTTTAACTTTCCACGGATCCTTTCCCTATATGGCTTGGTATATTTACTCTGTTTATCATTATAATTAAAGGTTAAAGTACAAGAAAATCCTAAATTATAGGTTTGTCCCCACAGCAGTAATAGAGGGGGAATCTTCCAATGGGAAGTAGGCAAGAGGTACTGGTAACCTGGTGACCTGGGGGGCCCAAAAAGATTCCCTTAATTTGTAGAGACTTCCTTTCACTTTCTGTTTTGGCTTAGGGACAGGATGTGAAGGAAAATCTCCCCAATGGGATACAGATGGCAAAAAGGGGTTATAATCCTCCCTTACTCTATCCAAAGTGAAAAAAAAAAATGTTTCGCCTATAGTTCTACTTTAAGGACTCAGTGCTGCCTGCACCCACTGGTGTTCTTAGCAGCAATTTAGCGTGGGAAGCTGTCATGTATAGTCACAGAAGTAATGCCACTTTTATACGTGACCAGAATACAGAAAATCAAGGGTTTTTAACCAATTTCCCTATCCAACAAAACTAAAGTGTTGGCTTTAAAAAGATCTATTATCAGAAGAACAGTTTGTTAACCCCTTCCAGGGGGTCCTGTGCACATAGCATTTGTCCCATTGAAATCCATGCAGGGATGCTCATCTGTGGTGTTGAATTCCCCCCACCCACCCAAGTATCCAGCAAGATAGATCAAAAGAGATGGGTTTCTGCATGGCAGTTCAGTGTAGTCCCCCCCCCCCCACTACACTGCTTTTAAAGTGGTTGTATACTCATTTTTGTAACTTTTACCTACAGGAAAGCCTATAATAAGGCTTACCTGTAGGTAAAAAAAATATCTCCTAAACCTGTACGGTTTAGGAGATATTCCCCTCGGTATGCGCCGCTGACTGCAGCGGCGCATGCGCACAAGGGGATTCTCGGCCTGAAAATCCGGCAGTGGCCGGCCGGCCGGAATGAAATCTCCCGCGCGCATGCGCGGGAGTGATGATATCGCGGCTCCGGCCACTCACAGCGCCGGAGCCGCGATACCCGGAAGAAACGCAGAGGGAGCATGTCAGCTCCCTCTGCGTGGATCGTGCCAGATGTCGGGGCCTCGTTCTAAGGTAAGTATCTCATAATGAGCTAGTATGCGGTGCATACTAGCTCATTATGCCTTTTGCTTTGCAGGTGTTAAAAAAATTAAAATAAATAGCGGGTTTACTACCGCTTTAAACTGCCAGACAGACCTGCTGTGATGTGCAGTGCTGTCTCCGAACCTCTGCTGTTTAGTTTACACAGAGTCTGGAGCTGCAACCTGTTATTCAGGCACAGAGAGAGTGGAAACTGTCAACTTGTTGTGAATGCTTGCAGCTGACCCTCAAAGTTTACAAGAGAAATAAGAAAGTGGTTGATGTCTGGCCTAGACACTCTCACTTTCTTCCTTTGGACCTCCTCTGCTTCTATAGCAGTAGTTGGCAGGCAAAATCAGAGACCAATGTACCTTACTAATTTCCAATCATTTAGGATCCTGAAAGTGTGGAAGGTTAACATAGAAGATATTTTTTAAGGTTTTTTTTTTTTTTTAGGATTCTCCCATATGTTAAAGTTGGAGCAGTCATTATGGTTGTGCTGATTGGGCTGTGGAGACCCAAAGCCTTAAGCAAAGGATTACATTTATACTATTACAAAAACATATACAAGTATTTACTGTACATTAAAAATATTTAAAATTAAAGTATTGTTAATGAATATGAAACTTTATTAAATGGCTTAACTATCTGTCTTGGTTTCACCTCAAGAAAGGATGGACCTGCATAACAGAGAGCTTGACACTAGGTTTAATGTTGGTGATGTTCAGCATGCATATCATCATTTCCCATCCTCAGTCTTCCATTGCAGGTCAGGCAAGCAGGTGAATCCTTGAACTAATGATTATAAGCTGTTTCCTTTCTCCTAAATGCTAGCATGTAGTTTAAATGAAGTTTGCAATAAAAAAGTAAAAACAGCAAAGATAACTAAACTTCTCTTTGAAAACATTCGATAAGTTCAAATTAATGTACAGTGTAACCCTGTATTAACTATCACGAAAAAACTGCTTAGAGTTCTTGTGCATTTTACAAATCACTGCATTTTTCCAGCTCCATGGTATGTTAGAAAAATGACACAAAAGATGTGAATTGGATTAACGAGGATGTCCATTTCACCTTAATGGATGGTAAATTCATTTGAATAAATATGACCTTTCTCTTTTCTCATCATCTTATAATACACTGAGTCCACAGCCAATCATTATGATGACCACAAGTCCACTCAGAGATCCTGACAGCTGAATCAAAATCCAACTTCAAGAGATTCTGCCTGGGGCATCTGGCGGAAAAGACACACATTAGTTGGTCCTCTTTATACATTACATCTATTTACAGATTTCATATTCTTTCTGTTTTTTACCCTATTCTTTCCCCGGCTCCCTTGTTCTCTGTAGCTGCAGATTATAATATGAAATCCTTAGATCCATTTACAGCACATTGAACTCTACCGGTCAAATTCAACACTGTTTTCCTTTTTAATGCGTCTCTTCCTTGTGACAGAAGTGCAAGGCAGCTGTTATGGTCAGTAGTCAGCACCAAATTTATTTATTTAATTTCTTTTTCAATGCTAGCTTTTTGTTCTTGTTCTAATTTAAAGGAAAAGCCTGCTGTTATTTTAACAGGGTTGGATTGTTGCTTAAAAAACACAATTGAAAGACCTACCATTGCATATCAACTACAAAAGGTATTGCTCAGCCTAACCAGCCTCATTCTGTCCAGTGCAACATAGGATGGTTGTCTGGGATATCAGGCATATATTCCAGGTAGCCTAACCAATAACTAGCCAAGTTGCCTCCAATCCATCTACCTGATGTCACAGGCACCCATCTCTTGTCAGAATAGACAAAGTCCAAGCAAAGAAGAGGGACTGTTCTTTTACAGATACATTGGAGGAACAATTTTTTTCTCTATACATGACCTTTTTAACCACTTGCCGACCGCCGCACGACGATATACGTCGACAGAATGGCACGGGCAGGCATATGGGCGTATATATACATCCCTGCCTTCCCGCGGGTGGGGGGCCCGATCGGGCCCCCCCCGGTGCCTGCGGCGGTCAGCATTCGTTTGGGAGCCCCCTCGCGATCGCTCCCGACTAATAGAAATGCTCCGTGACATCACTTCCTCTCCTGTAATGTAAACACAGGAGAGGAAGTGATGTAATCTCTCCTCCGTGTCGGTATTTTTCGTTCCGGCACCGAGGAGAGAGGATCGGTGAGTTGCACCAACACGACACTACACAGTAGAACATGCCAGGCACACTCACACCCCCCCTTCACCCCCCGATCACCCCCCCAATTACCCCTGCCCCCCCCAGTCACAGTGACACCAATTGCATTTTTTTTTTTGCATTGGTGTCATTTGTGACTGTAATAACTGTTAGGGCAGTTAGGGTTAGCCCCCTTTAGTTCTAATGTACCCCCCTAACCCCCCAATAAAGGTTTAACCCCGTGATCACCCCCCGTCGCCAGTGTCACTAAGCCTGGGTTCACATTGCAGCGGTTTATGAGAACGAATGTGATTCGCACCGCACTGCAGTGCAAATCTCATCCGATCTCTGTGCGATTCGAGTTCAGCCATACAGATAGTATGGCTGAATTTGCGCCGCACCCGCCGCAAACTCGCACGGGACCCTTTTTTTGGTCCGCAGCAGAATCGGATCGCATGGGTGTTCACTGCGATATGCAAACTGATCTGGGGGTGTCATTAACATTTCACTGACACTCCCAGCAGTTCGCATAGGGCAGTGTGAACTGCCGCCGGGAGGCATGCGATGCGGGAACTCGCCGCGGATTTGCGGCGTTCCCGCATCGCTCCAGTGTGAACCCAGCCTAATAAGCGATCATTTTTCTGATCGCTGTATTAGTGTCACAGGTGACGCTAGTTAGGCAGGTAGGTATTTAGGTTCACCGCAGCTTTTTATAGCGCCAGGGACCCCCATATACTACCGCATAAAGCCCCCTGATTGCCCCCTAGTTAACCCTTTCACCAGTGATCACCATATAACTGTTACAGGTGACGCTGGTTGGTTAGTTATTTTTTTATAGTTTCAGGGCACCCGCCATTTATTACCTAATAAAGGTTTAACCCCCTGATCACCCGGCGGGTGTCATTTGTGACTGTAATAAATGTTAGGGCAGTTAGGGTTAGCCCCCTTTAGTTCTAAGGTACCCCCCTAACCCCCCCAATAAAGGTTTAACCCCGTGATCACCCCCCGTCGCCAGTGTCACTAAGGCTGGATTCCCATTGCAGCGGTTTATGAGAACGGATGTGATTCGCACTGCACTGCAGTGCAAATCACATCCGGTCTCTGTGCGATTCGAGTTCAGCCATACAGATAGTATGGCTGAATTCGTGTCGCACCCGCCGCACCCTCCGCAAACTCGCACGGGACCCTTTTTTTGGTCCGCAGCAGAATCGGATCGCATGGGTGTTCACACCATGCGATCCGAGTTTGCAGATCGCACTGCGATATGCGAACTGATCTGGGGGTGTCATTAACATTTCACTGACACTCCCAGCAGTTCGCATAGGGCAGTGTGAACTGCCGCCGGGAGGCATGCGATGCGGGAACCTGCCGCGGATTCGTGGCGTTCCCGCATCGCTCCAGTGTGAACCCAGCCTAATAAGCAATCGTTTTTCTGATCGCTGTATTAGTGTCACAGGTGACGCTAGTTAGGCAGGTAGGTATTTAGGTTCGCCGCAGCTTTTTATAGCGCCAGGGACCCCCATATACTACCGCATAAAGCCCCCTGATTGCCCCCTAGTTAATCCTTTCACCAGTGATCACCATATAACTGTTACAGGTGACGCTGGTTGGTTAGTTATTTTTTTATAGTTTCAGGGCACCCGCCATTTATTACCTAGTCTCACTAGTGTACCCCTAAATTTAGGGGTGTCTACTTTCCAAAATGGGGTCATTTGGGGGGGGTTTGTGCCATCTTGGCATTTTATGGCCTTCAAAACTGTAACGCCCTTAGAAAGCCTGAAGGCGGTGCTTGGTTTTCGGGGCCCTGTACGTGGCTAGGCTCATGCCCGTGGCATGCGTGAGCAATATATCATTTAGTGACAACTTTGTGAAAAAAATAAATAAAATAAAAAAGTTTGTAATTTTCCCGCAACTTGTGGCAAAATATAAAATATTCCATGGACTCAACATGCCTCTCAGCAAATAGCTTGGGGTGTCTACTTTCTAAAATGGGGTCATTTGTGCGGGTTTTGTGCCATCTTGGCATTTTATGGCCTTCAAAACTGTAATAGGTAGTGAGGAGTGAAGTCAAATATTTACGCCCTTAGAAAACCTGAAGGCGGTTCTTGGCTTTCGGGGCCCCGTACGCGGCTAGGCTCCCAAAAAATCCCACACATGTGGTATCCCCGTACTCAGGAGAAGCAGCAAAATTTATTTTGGGGTGTCATTTCACATATGCCCATGGCATGTGTGAGCAATATATCATTTAGTGACAACTTTGTGAAAAAAAAATAAAAAATTAAAGTTTGTAATTTTCCCGCAACTTGTGGCAAAATATGAAATATTCCATGGACTCAACATGCCTCTCAGCAAATAGCTTGGGGTGTCTGCTTTCTAAAATGGGGTCATTTGTGGGGGTTTTGTGCCATCTTGGCATTTTATGGCCTTCAAAACTGTAATAGGTAGTGAGAAGTGAAATCAAAAATTTACGCCCTTAGAAAGCCTGAAGGCGGTGCTTGGTTTTCGGGGCCCCGTACGCGGCTAGGCTCCCAAAAGTCCCACATATGTGGTATCCCCGTACTCAGGAGAAGCAGCAGAATTTATTTTGGGGTGTCATTTCACATATGCCCATAGCATGTGTGAGCAATATATCATTTAGTGACAACTTTGTGTAAAAAAAAAAAAAAAAAATTTTTTTTTGTCATTATTCAATCGCTTGAGGTAAAAAAATAAAATATTCAATGGGCTCAACATGCCACTTATCAATTTCCTTAGGGGGTCTACTTTCCAAAATGGGGTCATTTGGGGGGGTTTTGTACTGCCCTGCCATTTTAGCACCTCAAGAAATGAGATAGGCAGTCGTAAACTAAAAGCTGCGTAAATTCCAGAAAACGTACCTTAGTTTGTAGATGTGACAACTTTTGCGCAAACCAATAAATATACAGTTATTGACTTTTTTTTACCAAAGACATGTGGCTGAATACATTTTGGCCTAAATGTATGACTAAAATTGAGTTTATTGGATTTTTCTAATAACAAAAAGTAGAAAATATCATTTTTTTTCAAAATTTGCGGTCTTTTTACGTTTATATCGCAAAAAATTAAAATCGCAGAGGCAATCAAATACCATCAAAAGAAAGCTCTATTTGTGGGAAGAAAAGGACGCAAATTTTGTTTGGGTACAACATTGCATGACCGCGCAATTACCAGTTAAAGCAGCGCAGTGCCAAATTGTAAAAAGACCTCTGGCCATTTACCAGCAAAATGGTCCGGTCTGAAAGTGGTTAAACTGCAAAAAAAAACTCAACTGTGTCTGAAATGAAATGTATTTTTGTAAAAAAATTTGGTAAACATGCAGAGATTTTACTCTTAGCTTCTGTAATATGGCAAGTTCTTTTGTTTCGCATGTAAGCTGAGCTGATCTTAACCAGATATTTATAGACTTAGTATATGCCCCCCTTCAAGGATCAGGGGCAAAACTTGAAATCTTAGGACGTCTTAGCTAATTGTTTAACCGCTTCCCGCCCGCCCTATAGCCGAAAGACGGCTTCGGGCGGACGCCATCTGCCGGGAGGCCGTCCCTGGACGTCCTCCTGTTTACTTCCGCAATGCGCTCTCCCGGGAGCGCGCATCAGGGAAGTTCTGTGCTGGCCGTGTCCCTCAGACACAGCCAGTCACAGATCGCTGTAAACGGCCAATCACAGCGGCCGTTTACAGCGCGATCGGCCTATCCAATGAGAGATGATCTCATATGTAAACATATGAGATCATCTCTCAGCGCCGCTCTCCCTTCTCACACAGACATCGTGTGAGAAGGGAGAAATGAACGGCTGCAGCGGCCGTAAGTAAAAAAAAGTGCCATCCGCCCCAGTGCCATCCTCCCCCAGTGCCATCCTCCCCCAGTGCCATCCTCCCCCAGTGCCATCCGCCCCAGTACCATCCTCCCCAGTGCCATCCACCCCAGTGCCATCCTCGTCCAGTGCCATCCTCCCCAGTGCCATCCTCCCCAGTGCTACCTGCCCCCAGTGCCACCTGTTAGTGCTATCTGTCCCCAGTGCCACCTGTTGTCAGTGCCATTTGTCCCCAGTGCCATCTGTCATCAGTGCCACGTATAAGTGCCATCTGTCATCAGTGCCACATATTAGTGCCATCTGTCATCAGTGCCACGTAGCAGTGCCATTTGTCATCAGTGCCACCCGTCAGTGTCACGTGCCATCTGTTGTCAGTGTCACGTGTCATCAATACCACTTATCAGTGCCATCTGTCATCAGTGTCACGCGTCATCGGTGCTACGTATTAGTGCCATCTGTCATCGGTGCCACAAATTAGTGCCATCTGTCATCAGTGCCACGTATTAGTGCAATCTGTCATCAGTGCCACGTATTAGTGCCACGTGTCATCAGTGCCACGTATAAGTGCCATCTGTCATCAGTGCCACGTATAAGTGCCATCTGTCATCAGTGCCACATATTAGTGCCATCTGTCCTCAGTGCCACGTGTCATTGTCCTGGTGCTCCAGGGCCTTCAAAAGTGTAATAGGTAGTCAACAAGTTAGATGTGTAATTTATGCTCCTAGAACACGTGATGGCGTTCCCTGCATGTTGGGCCTCTCTATGTGGTCAGGCTGTGAAAAAGTCCCACACATGTGGTATTGTAATACTCAGGAGGAGTAGCAGATTTTTTTGGGGGGGGGGTGTCATTTGTGGTATACACATGCCATGTGAGAAAAATAACCTATTACAATGACAATTTTGTGGGAAAAAAATAAAAAAAGAAAAAATCTTAATTTTGCAAAGAATTGTGGGAAAAAAATGACAACATCAAAAAGCTCACCATGCAACTTATTAAATACCTTGGAATGTCTACTTTCCAAAAAGGGGTCATTTGGGGGGTATTTGTACTATCCTGACTTGTTCGGGTCACAAGAAATGAGATCGGCCACCAGTACATCAGATGTGATCAATTTTGTATGATTCGCACCACAGTTTGTAGACTCTCTAACGTTCACAAAGACCAAATAATATCCACTAATTTGGGTTATTTTTACCAAAGATATGTAGCAGTATAAATGGTGGCCAAAATTTATGCCGAAAAATTAATAATTTGCATGATTTTGTCACAGAAACAAAGAAATTGCCCTTTTTTTAAAAAATTTCGGTCTTTTTTCATTTATAGCGCAAAAAATAAAAAACCCCAAAGGTGATCAAATACCACCAAAAGAAAGCTCTATTTGTGGGAAAAAAAGGACAAAAAATTCATTTGGGTACAGTGTTGCATGACTGAGTAATTGTCATTCAAAGTGTGAGAGCACTGAAAGCTGAAAATTGGTCTGGGCAGGAAGGGTGTTTAAGTGCCCAGTAAGCAAGTGGTTAAGGGGCCCGCCCCTAAACGTAAAGAAAAATAAAATGCTAGTGAACCCAACTACCACAGTCATGTTATTCAGTAGTTAACAGCGCTAGCCATGAATACCGTTCCATGTGATAAACAAATATAGTTACCATACCAGTGCTTAATATTTCATAAAAAGTGTGAATAAACAATATATTTTGGACAAAAAAAAATCATAAAACAATATAAAAATATAAATGTCCCATTCATTTAGGCCCACAGTGCATGTGCAGGTGCTCCATATAAATTAAATATTCAGCATTGGTGCTTGATCTGACTCATGCATGTAGTGCCCTATATAGATTGGTACTCACCAGATATACAGTATATGACCAACTATTGCTAGTATGGTCAAATGCGCTTGTGGAACACGTCCTCTTTCAAATCCAATGTCTCCTGTGCTGGATTTGCCCAATGCTGGAAACCCAATCATAACAGAGGAGAATAATAAGAGGGAAGCTCTTTGTATAAAATAGTTTTTAAAATTCGTATTAGATAGATTAGGTGGCACAGTGGTGTAGTGGTTAGCACTCTCACCTAGCAGTAAGAAGCGTCGCTGGTTTGAATCCCAACGACGACACTACCTGCCTGGAGTTTGCATGTTCTCTCTGTGCTTGCGTGGGTTTCCTCCAGGTACTCCGATTTCCTCCCACAATCCAAAGACATGCAGGTAGGTTAATTGGCTTCTGTCCAAAATTGGCCCTAGTATATGAATGGGGACCTTGGATTGTGGGCTCATTGAGTGTAGGGACAGATGTGAGTGTGCAATGTATGGGGATAGGGACAATTGTAGACACTCACTCAGGTTGAACTGGATGGACTGGTGTCTTTATTCAACCTTACTAACTATGAAACTATGAAACTATAAAGGTATGGAGTTACACTCACTTGTCATAATGCCAGTTGGCACTTGGTGTGTACAGCATTAATTGTAAATGGGGCCAACCCTGTTGCTTCCATGTTGGAAAGTGTGGCTTGGGTCCCGGTCCAAAGATGGCGTCGGCGGAAGTTGTGTCACAATGACGCTGGTATAGCTTCTTTAAGCTTTGTATCAATTTATATTAAGCACCCGCACATGCACTGTGGGCTTAAATGAATGAAACCTTTATACTTTTATATTGTTTTATATAATTTTTTGGTCAAAAAAAATATTGTTTGTCCATACTCTTTATAAGATATTAAGCACTTTATATGGTACCTATATTTGTTTATCACATGGAATGGGATTTATGGCTAGCGTGGTTCATTTCTGAATAATATCAAGTTGTGTTCACACTGGTACACACTATAACTGTGGCTGGTATTGGTTTAGAGATCACTTGCTTCGAGTAGTTATTTTCGGCGCTGACCCAAACATCATTTTTTTTCTTTGACTGTAGTATCACAGTCATGTAACACAGAACTTTAACTAGAAAATTATTTTCTACCATTAGAAATGTTATGCTTAACAGCCTATTGCAAACCTTGACCCTAAAAACCTTGAAATCTAAAAGGAACAATGTCCCCCTCATGTTGGCGGGCAAAAATAACCCCCACCATAAGCATTGTTGGTGTCAGTGTGTACAGTTATAAAGCCCCCAGAGAAGCGTACTCAATGTCAGTGTTCACAATTAGAACCCCCTCCCCAAATAAGCTGCATTGGTGTCAATATGAACAATTAGAACTCTCCTAATAAGCCACATTGGTGTCAGTGTGCACAATTGAAACCTCCCATAATAAGCTACATTGGGACAGCGCAGAATTAGAAGACCCCGAATCCCCAAATATGCTGAGTTTGTAAGTCAGTAAAAAAATAAAAAAAATAAAGATAAAATAGCTAGATCAAGGATTGATTAAGGTCAGCATCAGTGCCAGTGTTAGTGTCAGAAAAAATGCATACATGTGTACTGTAGCACCCTCACTGTTGCTAAAGTAGGTAGTTTAGTTTGGCCCCCCTGTAGGCAGAGGAGCATGGGTTACTTTTGTTAGGAGGCTGTGCAGTGATTCAAAAACTGTGGCTCTGTCACCTCACACTGTTTTCTGGAACTTTCTGGATAGTTCCAGGATACAGTGGGTGGAGGGACAGGCTGCAGCCTGAATATTTATGAAATGTTCATCAATCCCCGGAGAGGCAAGGCCCAGAAGGGTTGCAAAACAAGCCATACATACTCAGAAGCCTGGCAGTCTAGGAGGAGAACCAGGGGTTCAGTAGTCTGGAGGAAACCCCTGTGCTAGGGGTTCTGCCCCGGGGCAGAAGAAAGAGTAAGAGAGAGAGAGAGAAAGGGGATGCTTCAAGTCTTCACTCAGCGCAGTCTCAGCTAGGCTTAGCTGCAGACACCAAGCCAAGCTAGGAACAGCCTGCCCAACAGAGAGGCAGTGCAGCAGCTTTACGATTTGAAAATCTACTTAAAGTGTACTGAGTGAGTATAAACCAGCACCACACCCAAAGCTACAGAGAGGAAAATAAAGTGCAATACCTCACATGTCTGGGACCAGGGAGAAGCTTAAGTGCAGAGAAAGTCAGTCAGGAGCACCTATATATACCTCTATTTTGAGTCTAGAGCAGCCAGGTGCTGTCACTTCAATGTACCTTTGTTTTTGGAACTTTGTTGCTTTGTTATTGCTGCATTATAACTCCCACTGTTGTAGCTCAGCTCTACAGTTTGGCCTGGAGTAGCCAGAGACATTAGCAGGTCCTCACTTGCTGTTTTGAATTTACAATTCTTCAAGTGCAGGGTATCTCTAAGTTCAATGTTTCCAAATAAACACAAAAAACACAGGACCCAAACTCGGAGAGTGTGGAAAAATTCCTGTTGCCTGGCTGTGAGTGTTGTGTGGGGGGAAAAGGCCTGAATTCCAGCAGTTCTTTCAGGGGTAGCATTACAAATATGTGGTATCACCATGAACTTGTTGTTTGGTGGTGGATCATGGTAATTGCAAGAAATATACAACGTTGTCTGAGCCAATCTCAAACAAGAACCTCATTAAAATAATAAGGGACTATTTAGCAACCAGCAACTGTTAAGACAAAGAACACCTAACACACATGGGACCAGGAGTATGTAGGGCACAGAGTGCAGGGATCAGGACTGTGTAATGTACTGAGTGCAGGAGTCAGCAATGCATAATGTGCAAAATTAAGAGATCAGAGGTGTATAATACACAGATTTCAGGGGAAAGAAGTATGTAACACACAGATTGCAGGGGCCAGGAACACGTAACACACAGTGACAGGTTTTGGGGTAGGTAACGCACATAGTTCCAGGTATAGGAGTGCAGGGGTCAGGGGTGTGTAACACACAGAGTGCACAGTGCAGGGGTCAGGGGAGTGCCAAATCCCCCCTGCCCTTGCAAGCAATACTCTCTCCTACTTCCTCTTCTCAACAAATATTCCTTGCAAGCCAATACTTTCCCCAAACAAAAGTACTGAAATTAACCCCTCCTCCCAGGTCAAATGTCTCCATCTGCTGCAATCTCCCTCCCAGCCATGGGTGTCCACAGAATGATTTTCAGGAGGAGGCGTAATTTTAAGGTCACCCATGCTCCACCCCTTTTTGACAATGTCATCACAGTCAGAGACTGCAGACATGCTACAGGAGACGGTCAGAGGCTGCAGACATGGTACAGGAGATAATCAGAGACTGCGGACAAAGTACATATAAATGACACCCCCATGCACACAGATACATTACATCCCAATACACACAGATTGCACCCAGATACATTACACACCCATACACACAGATACATTACACCCCCATACACACAGATTACACCCAGATACATTACACCCCCATATTCACAGATTACACCCAGATACATTACACCCCCATACACACAGATACATTACACCCCCATACACACAGATACATTACACCCACATACATTATACCCCCATACACACAGATAGATTACACCCCCATACGCACAGATACATTACACCCACATTCATTACACCTTCATACACACAGATACATTATTATATTATTATTATACGCGATTTATATAGCGCCTACAGTTTACACATCGCTTTACAACGTATAGTGGGGACAACACAATTACAGTACAGTTCAATACAAAAGGTATAGGAGGGCCCTGCTTGTAGAGCTTACATTCTAAAGGGACGGGGTGGTACAAACGGTAATAGCTGCAGAGAATGATTTGATGGGGGTGGCTCAGGGACAGTTAGGTGGGTGTGATATAGGCTTCCCTGAATAAATGAGCTTTCAGGGATCTCCTAAAGGTGGACAGGGTAGGGGCTGATTGGATATACTGGGCAGGGAGTTCCAGAGCATGGGAGAGGCTCTGGAGAAGTCTTGAAGATGAGCATGGGAGGAGGTAACAAGGCAGCTAGAAAGCAGGAGGTCCTGGGAGGAGCGGAGGGGACAATTTGGGTGATATCTGCAGATGAGGTTGGTGATGTAGATGGGGGCGATGTTGTGAATGGTCTTGTATGTTATGGTTAGCATTTTTAATTTTACACGGTAGGGTAGAGGGAGCCAGTGAAGGGATTGGCAGAGAGGGGCAGCAGTCATGGATCGGTCAGTGAGGTGTATTAGTCTAGCAGCAGAATTCATAATGGACTGAAGGGGGGATAGCCTGCATAAGGGTAAGCTATTAAGGAGAGAGTTGCAGTAGTCAAGGTGGGAAATAATCAAGGAGTGAATAAGTTGCTTTGTGGTGTCATTAGTCAGGAATGGTCAAATTCTGGAGATGTTGTGGAGGTTAAGGTGGCAGGATTTAACCAGTGATTGGATATGGGGGCCGAAGGAGAGGTCAGAGTCAAAGATTACACCCAGGACCCTGGCATGTGTTGAGGGACCAAAGGTTGTGTTGTCGATATTAATGATGAAGTCACGGGGGACCATGAAGGAGGAAGTATAACAAGTTCAGTTTTAGAAAGATTGAGTTTTGAGGAAGTAGTGTGACATCCATATTGATATGTCATTCAGTACATTACACCCCCATACACCCACATATATTACACCCCCATACACACAGATACATTACACCCCCATACACACAGATACATTATACCCCCATACACCCACATACATTACACCCCCATACACACACATTACACCCAGATAAATTACATCCCCATACACACAGATACATTACACCCCCATACACACAGATACATTACACCCCCATACACACAGATTATACCCAGATACATTACACCACCATACTCACAGATTACACCCAGATACATTACATTGAACTGTACTGTAATTGTGTTGTCCCCACTATACGTTGTAAAGCGATGTGTAAACTGTAGGCGCTATATAAATCGCATATAATAATAATATAATAATGTATCTGTGTGTATGAAGGTGTAATGAATGTGGGTGTAATGTATCTGTGCGTATGGGGGTGTAATCTATCTGTGTGTATGGGGGTACACACCCCATACACACATATCACACCCAGGTACAGTACACCCCCACACACATATACATTACACCCCCCATACACACATATCACATCCAGATACATTACACCCCCATACACACATATCACATCCAGATACATTACACCCACATACACACAGATTACACCATACATTACACCCCCCATACACACATATCACACCCAGATACATTACACCCCCATACACACAGATACATTACACCCCCCATACACACAAATCACACCCAGATACATTACACCCCCATATACACAAATTAAATCCAGATACATTACATCCCCATACACACATCCCACCCAGATACATTACACCCCCATACACACAGATACATTACACCCCCCCATACACACATATCACACCCAGATACATTACACCCCATACACACAGACACATTACACCCCCCCATACACACATATCACACCCAGATACATTACACCCCATACACACAGATACATTACACCCCCCCATACACACATATCACACCCAGATACATTACTCCCCCCATACACACAGATTACACACAGATACATTGTACCCCCATACACACAGACACATTACACCCCCATACACACACAATCATTAGTATGGAGAACACCCCTCCAATCAATTTCTATATTACAAGCTTCAGATGACATTAGAGAGAATTAAATGGATTACTAACCTCAGAAAAGGCAGATGGAAGGCTCCAACAACTTCTGCACTTGACAAGCAGCCCAGATGAGGCTGGGGCCCCATGCAGTGTGTGTTCTCTGGGACACTATCTAGAAGGGAGCGCTGGGCCTCTCACACATATCTAGGCAAAGCCCACACGGCCAGCAGCCCAAGCCGAGGAGGAGGAGAGGAGATAAGTCATTAGTGATCTGGTCAGGCTGAGCATTAGCAGACGCTGTCTGCGGCATGTGAAAGGTGACAGGCAGCTGCGGGAGAGTTTTGTATTTCCAGTTACTGGCTGCGCTGCCTCCCCCCAGCTCAGGGGCCGCAAACACCATCACTCCTGACGCACACTACATGTTGTGTATTTTCTTCTCGGCCCTGGGAAATGCAGTGCGGCTCCCCAATCGATATGCACACTTGCCTATAGGTAGCACCAGCCCCGGGGGGGGAGGGGGCACTTGACCCCCTTGCCCCTACCTGCGGACACCCATGCTCGCAGCACAAATATTCTCCCCCTTACAAAAATTTTCCTCCCAGCATAAGTCTTCACACACACCTCAAAATCTTTCCTCACCCCCTAAGATCTTTCCTCCCTGTATGTGTCTTAAACCCCTGCAAATCTTTTTTCACAGCACAAGTCTTCAGCCTTTCCTCTGCAAATCTTTTCTTGCAGTACAAATCTTTGTTTCGCCTTAGGCCATTACGGCCCCCAGCACAATTCCCCCTATATCCCTGAGCTTACCAGACCTTAGATACAGCTCTAAATGCAAGGACATGCCTCCCAGGCTTTACTTTAACTTGTGTCATGTGGCAGGTCAAAGTCGAGAAGAAATCTAGGGAAGCTTTCCTTGGTTTTGAATTAAATTTTTCCGACAGGTAGTCCAGCAAGGAGAAATGCTGGCTGTGGCAGTGACAAACAGACATGGAGGACTGGTGGAGGGACTGGTGGCAAGTTAAAAACTTGGTTCTGAAATGACAGTTCTCCCCTCAGGGTCCCAACTGGGCTGCAAGAGGTAAACATTAGAGCAGTAACAAAGTTGATTTTGCATCTGATATATAGTGAATTTGTCTTTTAAGTAACCCTTTCTTTAAGGTTGTTTTTTTTTTCCTAGAGATTAGGTTAACTATTAGGGTTTGGTTGAGGAAGAGTTTAATATATGGTTCAACCTAAGGGTTAGATTGAAGTTAGGGAATCAGTGCATGTCCAGCACTTTTTTTTTTGTTCTTGCCTTTGAAGCCTGACATTCTGTACATCATAATTTCTAAACTATTTTACTCCGTAATAAACAATGTTATATCTAAAATATTATCCAACATATTTTTTTAATTCTTGGAATCTGCTGCAAAAATAAGAGCTTTGGTCAAGTGAATGAAAACCAGTTTGCAAACATCCATGACCAGGTTTTTGAAAGTTAGCGGTCACCAGAACATGGGCACTGGATTCTATGGCATGTGCCAGATTTCCAGTGACAGAGGAGTTTGTTGCAAACAGCCCAGCTGTGGCACATAATAATGATGAAGTTAGCCTAGAACATTTTTAGCACAGGCTGATGTTTTAAGGTTAGATCCTTGCTCCTTTTTTTTTTTTTACTTTCTATTTTTTTTTTTACTTTGTATGTGAATCACCAGATGGATGCAAACAGTATGCAGGCCAGGCTAAATTCACCTAGTTTAAATTCCATGTCTGAATTTCTAAATTCCAGCTCTCCTATGTACCAATATAGAATGAATGTACTTCTTTTTCAAAAATAAAGCAGCTTTCAATTTATTCAACATACTTTTACTTCACGCTCTTCATGGATGTTTAAAAACCCTGCTCCATAACTTCTGCCTTACTTCCTGAACATTCTTTAGGTTATGACACATGAAGAAGTTGACCAGCTGATCGCATTAGCATACACCCTGCATCACCTACCCTCAGCTGGTCAACTCCTTCCTGTGTCATGAAGTAAGGCAAAAGTAATAGAGTAGCGTTTACTTACGGACTGTCCACTGCCATTTTACTGTGGCTGTTTGACGTTGAATACCAGGGTTATAGCAGCAGATAGCTGCCATAACCCCTTTATCTTTTTAAACTGTGGGTGGTCCACTTTCAGATAAAAGTGGTCTCTGTGGCAGATAGTTTGTGTATACACGCATATACATGGTGTATTTGTGAGCTTCGTGGCATATTTCCCAGTGAATATCCCCCTTTTTTGGGGGGTTTTACTGGGTAGTATCTGAATTGCACACTCCTCTGATAGATAATAATGGTACATGCCTGTATTACCTATTCTGTTTAGTTTGAAGTGCATAAGTGCGCTCTCTGACTTTAAATTATGATAAACATGTTGCATACGGGAGAGCGATATCCTGATTCATTAAATATTAGCATTTGGAAACATACTTACTTTTATGTTGAGCGTAAACAATATATACACGTGGTGCTTCACAAAAATGTTTTTAGACTCTTTTAAAATTCTGATTGGCTGACCTGTTGTAAAGGGGTGTGTCCCATCTGGATGTTCTCCCTTATAGCACATAGTGTGTAGTGGCGTGGCACCACCGCTGAGGATGTCAATAAAGAAAAGCGTACGACGGAGCCATGCACACTACGTCACTTCCGGGGGATTGACTGAGTGGAACGCAGCTGGAGCGCATCCCGCTCGTTCACAGATTGAGTTCCTTTACTGAAACGATCAACCCAGACGGGTGTTGGTTTCACATAGCTTGGAGCTTTACAATATATATCCTATCTATATTTTTGGATACATTGCCTACCAGCTAGTGGAGTGACTTTGTCGTTATACATAACTAGATGGATGTTGGTGTAAGCTAATTGATGGACTTATATTTTTATCTTTATTTTTATTATTTATTTTTCATTTTTTTCAGATTTTTTGAACTTTGCAATTATTACACTATGGGAGCCATCCTTTGTCTTTTTTGAGAACTAGACTTGAATACATCTGGCATATAGGAATAAAACTAAAGGGGAGATGCCCCTGTAAATTAGAGGATCCCTGGAGGTGTGCAGAGTGGAGCCTGAAGCTGAGGGAGCCGGGCCGGTCCAGCCAGAAGGAGTGGAATTATACGCATATTACCTCTGTAGGGGTGTCAGGATCCATTGAGTAGGGACCCTTGAGGGGGAGCACTCAAGTCACTTGGAGACATTTCAAGCACAAAAGTCACTTTTTCACAGCTTTTTTGGACTTTTTGCATATTAAGTTATAAACAATTATATGGACAATTTTCTATGTATGCAGATTATATATCTTTATAATTCTGTTCTTTTGCATTATATTAAGGTGTCTCGGATATCACTATCAATATTATGTTTTTTTATTAAACAAAGTAAAAAGTCCTGCGCAAATGGTGCCACTAAAAAATAAATGTATAAAGAAATATAAATGTAAAAAAAAAATATATATATATATAATATATAAAGTCAATAAATCAAGGTGAACACACCGATGTGTGAAAACAGTGAAAAATAGGAGAAAAGGCGGGACCAGCTGTTCCAAAATAAATAAATTTTTTGACACGTATTTAGTCATTTCTGCACGTTTGAGCACTTAATAGCGCGAGGGTCCATTTTTCACATGTTTTTTTATTATTATCTTGTTTTTTTCACTTTTATTTTTTTATTTTCATTTTTATTTTTACGTTTTTGCTTTTGCACATTGCATACTGTTTAGTCTGGTCACATTGTATAATATTTTGCCACGCATAGCACGCTTTTATTAGGGGAGCGTGTTTTTGTTGATGATTAATTGATCCGCTGTTTAGTTGATCAGTCCACTTTAGTTTTATTGGAATCTATTATTTATTATTATTATTTTTTAGGACTTCTGGTTATCACATGCACTAATATAGATTATAGCACATACACATGCTTGTGTGCACAGGTTTACTATAACACATTTGATATAGTTTAAATTCCCCTACAATAGGTCATATTACTACAGGGAACTAGTATACCCCTATATATATAATTATTACACATATTCTTTAATAGGGGGTGCTTTTTTGCCTACTATATAGTAGCTAATCTTCCCCTTTTTGTTAGAGTACCTATAGGGGTGCTGTATGACAACCCTAGTAGGGATTTTTTAAGGTATGATTTAATATATATGCTTATACCTTAGGTAGCGCCACTGACTCCAATTGTAACATAATATCTGCGGCAGATTTACCGCAAGATCACTTTTATTGGCCGCTCTCCGGTGGTCTTTGTGGCTTACTGGAGCTGTCAGTAGCAGTAGTGGAGATGATCGGGTCCTTTCTCCTCTGAGGCATGGAGTCGAGTGAGGGAAAGATGGCTCCCACTCGGCTCCATACCATTGGATGACAGAAGTGACATCAAACGTCACTTCCACCCAATGGTCTTAAAGGGGGGAAAAAATGTTACTAGAAAAAAAAAGACTTATGTTTTTTTTTTTATTGCTTTTAAGTGTAAATGTGAGATCTACGTTTTTTTTGACCCCCCGACCTCACAAGAGGGCCTGTCATGATTTTTTTCTATTACAAGGGATGTTTACATTCCTTGTGATAGGAATAAAAGTGACATTTAAAAAAAAAAGAGACAGTATAAGACGTCCTCTGTTATTCAAAACTAGTAACCTGTAGAATTTTTTAAATGTCGCCTATGGAGATTTTTAAGGGTCAAAGTTTGTCGCCATTCCACAAGCAATTTTGAAGCATGACATGTTGGGTATCAATTTACTCAGAGTAACATTATCTTTCACAATATAGGGAAAAAAAATAGGCTAACTTTACTGTTATACTGTCTTATTTTTTAATTCAAAAAAGTGTATTCTTTCCCACCAAAAAAAACATCAAGTTTGAAAAATAGGCCTGGCCTTTAAGTGGTTAAACATCCATGAAGAGAATGAGGTAAGCATGGGTAGAATAAATTGATAGCTGTTTTATTGTTGCAAAATAAGTACATTAATGTTATATTGGTACATAGGGGAGCTGGAATTTAGAAAAAAAAAAAAAGTGAACTTAGCCTTTAACACAGTGCATCATGAAAAACACATCTTCACCCTGTGGGTAGGAAGTCTCCAGCTGGTATCTGATGGAGGAATTTTTTTTTATGTACTGTAAAATAAATGTTTTAAAAAAATAGATTGCCTATTAGCTAAACTATTTCTTATAACTATGAACCCCTTTAATTGTATAGATACAATACCAGATTTCACCACCAGTTACAGCTAAGTTCACAATCATAGTAAAGCCTAAGGCTGGATTCACACTAGTGCGAATTGGATGAGGATTCACTGCATCCAATTCGCAATAGCAGGAGCTTGTGACCGGCTCTATATGGAGCCGGTTCACATACCTCCCAGTACGATTTGCACAGGAACGTGTGCGTCTTTTGGTCCATTTCAGGTCCGAATTCAGCCAAAAATTCAGGCTGAAATCGGACCTGAAATGAAGAACGAGGGCGGACCGAACTCCTGCTGGGAGCCACTGCGTGCTCATATGTGAACCCAGCCTTAAGGTTTAGAGTGTTCCAAATTTCTGTGCTGATATACACATTTGGTTTACTTAGGCTTGCCATTCATATTTTATTATTTTATTCATCAAATGACTTCTTTTTATGAAGAAATTACAGTATTATTCTGAGTATACAATTTTTTTTTTATACAGAGCTTCTTACCAATTTATCAATGCTCCAGGTTCATATTATTATATCAAATGACTATATTTCATGTTGCATATTGAAGACTAAAGGGCAAATTTCATTGTCCTTTTACCTCTTAATATATTTTTTAAAATAAAACTGTTGAGCTATTAGCTTCTGTGCAAAAGCACGTATCTACTTTAGAAAGGTAATTTGAAAGCGAGTTGAGCCATGACAAATAGGGACAGCTGGACTAATTGAATCATTTGATCTAAGACAGCTCAACTTGGTTATCTTCACTACAGCTCCCACTGATATTAGCAAGTGAATCATTAGCCATGAAATCATGTCGACTTTTCCGACTGCAGCATTCTTGACATGACAGGGAACGCAGTCTGCTTTTCATTACAACACCAATGAGCTCTTCAGTCCATCATGAAAAAAAAAAAGCACGTGTCTTGGAATATTAAAACTCTGAGACAGAGTTTACGATACCTCCAGGAAAACCTGCCATAGAAAAGCAAAGGCAGCAATGCCATATGTTCCTTTTTTAAAGTCCCAAAGTAACTTTAAAAGGAAATTTCCTACAAAAAAACAAACACCAGCGGTATAAATGCCATATAAAACATTGCTAGTGACTATTTTTTTTCTTTAAAAAAATCTATTTCTAACACTTATACACACGATCGAATTTTCACAGGGAATTGTGTGATGACAAACCGTTTGCCTAAAATCCGAACTTTAGTACGCTCCATCAGTCAATTGCTGGCCAATTTTCTGCCAACAAATGTTGGATGGCAAGCTAGTAAATGTTTGGCGGACAACAGTCTGTTGTCAGATTTTCCTATCGTGTGTACACAAGTCCGTCACACAAAAGTCAAAACTACAAACGCGCATGCTTGGAATCAATGCTCACCAAGTGTGCTTGGTCATTGCCATCACTAAGCACACTTGGAGTGTTTTGAAATGCATCTATCAGCTTTCTGTCAACACTTTGGGATGTTCTGAATAAAAGAATTTTCATTGAGTACAGAGTGTGGCCATTTCTTCTTTTGTCATGGCAGGTGTCGCTAGGAAGGGTGGCAGGAGCTCGACCTTCCTCCTAAGTGGACAAAAATCCTTGCATCGGCCCTGATAGTACCACTCCCCCTTCCTGCATGACCCCCCTCCATGCTCACTGGGCTTCGCTGTCCCACCTGCGGGCACAGTGCTGTCATGGCAGGTGTCGCTAGGAGGGTGGCAAGAGCTCAGTCTCCCTCCTGTACACATACCAGGAAGTGTCATGTATGACGTCACTTCCTGGACCAGAGCTGTCATTCTTCAGGGTCTGTGCTGAGGGGAGAAGCTGATGAAATAAGACAAAATGCACCTTCACCTAAGTAGACAAAAATACTTGCGCCTGTCCTGATAGTACCAATGAAAATAATACAGAATTTGCATTTATACGAATCTAATCCACTGGGGGCACCTTACCAGCAATCCTTTGCCGCTTTTTCCTCCGTCACAGTCAGGCTAAAATTACCAATTTTGTTTACCAACAACAGTCATTTTATGTGACAGTGCTCAGGCCTAGTTATTGGATGCTAGACCTGAGCGCTGTTGCAGGGCAGGATATCACATGCTCCTCCAAATCCAGAAGTTCTGGGTATTGTGGACAGCTGCACTGGAGGAGAAAGTGGTGGGGGTGCTGGTATAGTGTGTATAAGGGCTGCATCCTTTTCCATATTTCTGGACATAAGTGTGACAGATCAGAGGTAGCCAGATGCATGGGCAAGGTGAAAAGAAGAACAGCGACCAAGCTATGGACTGTCAAATACTTAAATATTCTTAAAGAGGAAGTAAACCCTGATGGGTTTACTTCCTCTTTGTCTCCCTGCAAAGGTAAAGCATAATGGGCTACTGTGCATTGCATAGTAGCCCATTATGTGTCACTTACCTGACACAGGAGCCAGCAATGTCACCGCTGTCCCCTGTAGTCTGGAGCATCCATCTTCTTCCGGGTATCGCTGCTCCGGCCACTCACAGCGCCGGAGCAGTGATGACGTCACTCCCACACATGCACACAGGAGCCGCCACTAACGGCATATCGGCATCATACCGCCAACGGCGATAGTGCGCCTGCGCCATAGACAGCTGTCACTGTCTTTTAGTAAATATCTCCTAAAACGTGTAGGTTTAGGAGATATTTCTTGGACCTACAGGTAAGCCTTAATCTAGGCTTACCCGTAGGTCAAAGTGGTTTGTAAGGGTTTACAATCACTTTAACAAGCAGTAACTAAACTTTAAAATAAGCTCCCGCATCTATCGATGTTCTGGATATTTTCTCAATTTAATGCCTTATGTATCTCAGTGGTAAGCTACCATGATCGTATTGCTGATTAGCATATGCAAGAACATTTACTAGTCACTTTATAAGTTTAGTCTGTAGTAGAGTGACTTTGTGCACTAAACGGGCCTTGACACAATGAGAAAGCTCTAGATCTCCGGATGCCAAAGAAGAAAAATCTACAGATGGTCATTAAACACTACCAGTTGGTATAAAGCACTCTAGTCATGAAAGTGAAAAAAAAAAACTGACATCCATTTGTGACTCCTCTGCATCATTACATGACATGTACAAGACACAAAAGAAGGAACATAAAACCAAAATGGTGTCAGATTTTTTTTCTAGAGTGGCCATCTGTAACAAGACCAAAATAGATATAACAGGAAGAATAAGGGGCATGATGAGCCAAATGAAGAAAAAAGAAGAAAAATTAGTTTGAAGAGTGCTATGTGATGTCTGTTATTAACCTTCCAATTTCCAGAAGGTGAGTCGGAAGCTAATTTTACATGTTGTCACCGTAACAGTCTGTCAAGAATTGTTCTTCTAACAATGCTGCTCTGTATTCTGTAAACACATATGTTAACATCAAGGGAATATTATAAGTAAATATGCTTCCATCAACTTGATTAGCTACTACAAATTCAGCTTTATGTCTGAGGAAGTATATATTAGAAAGGTGTATAATCTAGTACTTTTAAGTTGACGTTTGCTAAATTAAGGTATTTCATATCACTATATTGAAGCAGGTCTGATTAAGGCTATTTGATGAATACACTGGAAGTATCATCATATTAATTCCCAACTTCTCTAGCAGCAAACACAGGTTTACCTAGAATTCATTTTAACAAGAATTAAACATTTTAAACTAGATGTCGAACCTAAGTGGATGTCATTTAGATTGCTAATGCTTTGGGTATCATAAACAATTGTAATTTGTGCAAAAATAACTGCGCTCAGGTATTGTGCAATATACAAAAAAGAAATTCAGTGATGTGCACAGCAGCAACTCAACCGTGATATACTTGACACAGTGTAATAAATCATACATTTCAGAGCTGCACTATCAGAATATAAGAATAAATTAAAAAATATACACTGTATTGCCAAAAGTATTCGGACACCTGCCTTTACACGCACATGAACTTTAAAGGCATCCCAGTCTTAGTCCGTAGGGTTCAATATTGAGTTGGCCCACCCTGTTGGACAAGAAGGCCTGGCTCGCAGTCTCCGCTCGAATTCATCCCAAAGGTGTTCTATCGGGTTGAGGTCAGTATTCTGTGCAGGCCAGTCAAGTTCCTCCACTCCAAACTCACTCATTCATGTCTTTATGGACCTTGCTTAGTGCACTGGTCCAAATCATTTGGTGGAGGGGGGATTATGGTTTGGGGTTGTTTTTCAGGAGTTGGACTTGGCCCCTTAGTTCCAGTGAAGAGAACTCTTAAGGCATCAGCATACCAAGACATTTTGGACAATTTCATGCTTCCAACTTTGCGGTAACAGTTTGGGGATGGCCCCTTCCTGTTCCAACATAACTGTGCACCAGTTCACAAAGCAAGGTCCATAAAGACATAGATGAGCAGGTTTAACCACTTAAGGACCGCCGCATGCCAATGTACGTCATCACAATGGCATGTACAGGCACAAGCTGTACATGTACGTGCTTGCCTTCCAGCGGGTGGGGGGTCTGATCGGACCCCCTCCCGCTGGATGCGGCGGTCCGTTTCGCTTCAGGAGCGATCCGGGATGAGGGGATGGCCGTTGGTTTCTGGCCATCCCCTCTCGATCGCTCCTGGCGAATGAGAAGCTTCCTCCCACTGTGTATAGTAAACACAGGCAGGGAGGAAGTGATGTCATTCTCCTCTGGGCGGTCTTTTTGACCGGACTACGAGGAGAAGTGAAAGCAAGTGTGCACCGACACTACACTAACATGTAGGCACACACAGGCACACAAACCCCCCCCATCACCCCCCCCCCCAATCGCCCCCCCCCTCCCAGTCACAGTGTCACTGATTGCAGTGATCATTTATTTACTGATCACTGCATTCAGTGTCAGTTGTGACAGTAAAAAATGTCAGGGCAGTTAGTGTTAGGTCTAGGGTAGCCCCCTACCACCCCCCAATAAAGGTTTAACCCCCTGATTGCCCCTAGAGTTAACCCTTTCCCCCTTTTGCCAGTGTCACTAAGCGATAGTTTTTCTGATCGCTGCATTAGTGTCGCTAGGTAGCTAGTTATTTTTTTAGGTTCGCCGCCAGGTTTTTATAGCAATAGGTACCCCGATATACTACCCAATAATGGTTTTAACCCCCTGATTGCCCCTGGTTAACCCTTTCACCCCCTTTTGCCAGTGTCACTAAGCGATCTTTTTCTGATCCCTGCATTAGTGTCGCTAGTGTCGCTAGGTAGCTAGTTATTTTTTTAGGTTCACCGCCAGTTTTTTATAGCGATAGGTACCCCGATATACTACCCAATAATGGTTTTAACCCCCTGATTGCCCCTAGTTAACCCTTTCACCAGTGATCACCGTATAAGTGTTACGGGTAACTCTGGTTAGTTTGCTTTTTATAGCATCAGGGCACCCACCATTTATTACCCAATAAAGGTTTAACCCCCTGATCACCCGGCGGGTGATATCAATTAGGTTTTAGGGTCAGGGTCTGCGTCACCCCAGGCAGCGCTAGGTTAGTGCCAGTACCGCTAACACCCATGCGCAAAGCATAAACCTCCCGTAGTGGTATAGAATCTGAACAGATCAATATCTGATCAAATCTATACTAGCGTCCCCAGCAGTTTAGGGTTCCAAAAAAACGCATTGCTAGCGGGATCAGCCCAGATACCTGCTAGCACCTGCGTTTTTGCCCCTCCGCCCAGCTCACCCAAGTGCAGTATCAATCAATCACTGTCACTTACAAAACACTAAACACATAACTGCAGCAATCGCAGAGTCAGGCCTGATCCCTGCGATCGCTAACAGTTTTTTTGGTAGCGTTTTATTTTTAAATCCGGAAGGCAGTGCTTGGTTTTCGGGGTCCCGTACGTGGCTAGGCTCCCAAAAAGTCCCCCACATGTGGTATCCCCGTACTCGGGAGAAGCAGCAGAATTTATTTTGGGGTGTAATTTGACTTATGCCCATAGCATGTGTGAGCAATATATCATTTAGTGACAACTTTGTGCAAAAAAACAAAAATTTGTAATATTCCTGCAACTTGTGGCAAAATATAAAATATTTCATGGACTCAACATGCCTCTCAGTAAATAGCTTGGGGTATCTACTTTCCAAAATGGGGTCATTTGGGGGGGTTTTGTACTATTTTGGCATTTTATGGCCTTCGAAACTGTGATAGGTAGTGAAGAGTGAAATCAAAAATTTGCACCCTTAGAAACCCTGAAGGCAGTGATTGGTTTTCGGGGGGGCCGTACGTGGCTAGACTCCCAAAAAGTCCCACATATGTGGTATCCTCATACTCAGGAGAAGCAGCAGAATATATTTTGGGGTGCAATTCCACATATAACTATGGCATGTGTGAGCAATATATCATTTAGTGACAACTTTTTGTAAACTTTTTTTTTTTTTTGTGTCATTATTCAATCACTTGGGACAAAAAAATAATATTCAATGGACTCAACATGCCCCTCAGCAATTTCCTTGGGGTGTCTACTTTCCAAAATGGGGTCATTTTTGGGGGTTGTACTGCCCTGCCATTTTAGCACCTCAAGAAATGAGGCAGTCGTAAATTAAAAGCTGTGTAAATTCCAGAAAATGTACTCTAGTTTGTAGACGCTATAACTTTTGCGCAAACCAATAAATATACGCTTATTGACATTTTTTTTTACTAAAGACATGTGGCTGAATACATTTTGCCCTAAATTTATGACTAAAATTGAGTTTATTCGATTTTTCTTATAACAAAAAGTAGAAAATATATTTTTTTCTCAAAATTTTCGGTCTTTTTCCATTTATATCGCAAAAAATAAAAATCGCAGAGGCAATCAAATACCATCAAAAGAAAGCTCTATTTGTGGGAAGAAAAGGACGCAAATTTCATTTGGGTACAACATTGCATGACCGCGCAATTACCAGTTAAAGCAGTGCAGTGCGAAATTGTAAAAAGACCTTTGGTCCTTAGGCTGAAAATTGGTCCGGGGCTGAAGTAGTTAAGGGGGAGAAACTTGACTAGCCTGCATCTCAACTGGATAGAATACCTTTGGGATGATTTAGAGTGGAGACTGCGAGTCAGGCCTTTTCGTCCAACATTAGTGCCTGACCTAGAAATGCCCTTCTGGAAGAATGGTCAAACATTACCATAGACAAACTCCTAAACCTTGTGGACAGCCTTCCCAGAAGAGTTGAAGCTGTTATAGCTGTAAAGGGTGGGCCGACTCAATACTGAACCCTACAGGCTAAGACTGGGATGCCATTAAAGTTCATATGCTTGTAAAGGCAGGCGTCCCAATTTTTTTGGTAATATAATGTATCTGATAATCTGATAACAATAATGAAGCAAAAACATAAAAGTCCACATAAATGACAGATAATTATTTTTAAAAGTTCATAAGCTTAATGAGTATCCATCACCGATGATAAATAACATCTTCGTGTAAAACCGCCACCTCTGGTAGTAAAAGTGCATGCATACCCACTGTAAATGACCTTCTATTTCTAGGCTGGTCTAAAAGGCTCATATCTTAATCCTCCAAAAATAGATCCTTTGGAACAGCTCCAAACACTCTTTACAGAAGGCAAGGGATTTATGGTGGTCCTCCGCCAAACATCCTCTCAATGAAATGTAGATGGGGATATGGAAACAGATTACGCCAATAGTATAAAACCCTTTTAGGTGATTCATTAAAATTTTAAATCTCACTTACATTGTAAAAAGTAATTAGAGTGCCAAACAGTAAAACTTTTTTTCGGTGGCAATACACAAACACCTGCACTTCTGGAATCACTGGGATGAGATGGCAAATCCACACTATGCATTTCATCCCACATGACCTTGTCTGTCATCCGTTATTATTCATCTATTATGATAGAACAGCTCTGAAATGTATGATATCATAAACGATTGCCATGTTTTCTTTTTTCTTATTTTCAGTGTTTATTTGTCGTTTGCTTAATCTCATTGCTACTGATTTCTTGCAGTCGCTACCTGTCTAAATGCACTCCAAAGATGGCTGCATGGCATTTCTAAGGGCAGATTAACATTCATGGACAACAGCAGTCCATTAATGTTAAAATGGCCACTTGTATTCTTCACTGGAAACCTGTGTAACAGTGATAACAAAGGAGCACTAGTGAAAGATAGGGACAAAGTTTTGTCATCCTATACCAAGAAGTGCATAAAAAATTACCTGGAGGATTACCAGGTATTATTTGAATTAAAGATTCAGATTTTAAAATCGTTAAGACGTTAATGTTCTAAAACAGAGGCTTGATTTTAACTTTATTTCCCTCTAAGCTAACCATCCTGTGCTGCCACCTCTAACCCCTTTCTACTGACTAGCCTTACCATCCACATCTGACAATAAGAACAGCAGGGCAAGCTGTCACCACACTGTGTATGCTCAGGAGGTGTAAGAGAAGCCTACCACCTTAAGACCTTAAGAGCACCTTGTGGACCAAATTGCCGCTATCGGTGGTGGGCCGAGCAAACCTTATAAAAATGATCTGGGCCCCTCAATTATTATACATTCTTCACACTTCACCGATATGGATACCTCTCAAATGGTTCAAAAAAATAGAATCAATATTTCGCAGGTTATTATGGAAAGGAAAAAATCCCAGGATAAAGCTATCAATCCCCCAGCGAGCTAGGGATGGGAGTGGACTGGTTGTGCCTCAGCCTAGACTTTATTTCATAGCCTTCCAACTTCAGCATTTTGCCAGTTGGGGTGCTGTGAATTGGGAAGATCCCATACAGGTTCTATTGCTAGATAATAGTTCGAGTTGCTCTCAAAATGTCACTTATGAATTGAGTTTAGAAGGAAATGAGGAGTATAATGAAATATGAAGGGGCCTCAGAGTATTCTCCGCTTTGGGGGAAGAGGCATTATAAAGAACTAGGTAAATTAGAGGGGTTTGAACGCTGGCGCTCCAAAGGGCTTCAATATATAGCTCAGCTTTACTCACATAATGTTCTACATTCCTTTCAGGATTTGCAAGAATCTTTTCAACTGCCTCATAGTCATTTTTTTAAATACTTACAATTACGACATGCGGTACAATGTCAGTTTTAGGGGAAAGGATAGTGGTAAAATCAATGGCACTCTTAACCTCATTAGCAGTGGCGACTGAGAAAAAAGGCATAATTATCTCACTATATGGTCAACTCCAGAGGCCATATCGAGATAATGGTGTCAGCCCGGGTAGAAGAGGGTGGGAGTTAGACCTAGGGGTTATTTTGGATAATACCTGGCAAACTATTTTAGGAAGGGTACCTTTAGTCTCATTATCACCGGCACAATGTTTGACGCAATTATTTATAATATACAGGGTATACAGAACACCGGTAAAGTTATTTAAGTGGGGAAGTCGTGATTCCCCGAATTGTCCAAGATGCCAGAAATCCCGCTGATTTAATACATATGATGTGGAAATGTCCTAAATTGGCTAGTTACTGGCGAGAGGTGGTGATTACAATTAATGAGACTTTTAACACATATCAATTTGGATCCTAAGACATGCTTAGTGGGCTATTTATATGAAGACTTTTGCCCACTGAGATATTGATATCAGTTAGTAGATTACTGTTTATAGCACAAAAGTTAATTACCCCAAAGTGGATATCTCCGAGTGTACCCTCATTTGAGGAATGGCTCCTTCAAGTAAACGACAACCTTCTGAAGTAACAACAAATCTATTGTAATAGGGGCATACCTAATAATTTAATTAAACTGTGGAAACCATGGATATTGGCCCCACGATTGGCCCCATCTTCATTGGCTTTTTTTGTTCCCTTGTAGGGAGGTCAAAGATAGCCTGTGATAGTAAGAAGGGTATCAGAAGGAAAATGGGGATGGAGGGCCATACCAGCGGGCAGAAAGGAAGGTACTGTAAAAACCCACCAGCAGTAGTAATTTATTTTATAGACATAGATATACAGCTTAGTATATTAGCCATGGGTCAGATTAGTCGCTCGATTTATTTGCCCTTTTTTTTCTTGTTTTTGTTTTTTGTGTTTGGTTAGTTTTTGTATGTTTGTGTATATGCAGTTAATATTTGTAGATGTGTATATGCCAATTATGTTGTATAGATGATATATGCAAGGAAAATATATACGATATATGGTTTTAGAAATTAGTAAATTACGTATTAGTTTAATAAGGAGATAAGTATTAGATTTTCCAACAAGAATGTCTTTTGGTCTATAAATGATGAAATTCTATAATAAAGAAAAAAAAAGGATGACTGTCTCTTCTACACATGGATTAGTATGTTAAGCTGGTCATAGACAATTATTTATTTAATTTTTCTTTCAGCCAGCGAGCTGAAATAAAAACGTTTACAGATTCCTGCATTCACACAAAGTAGATGGAGGAATTCCCCTCTACCAAGAAAAGTTTTCCAGTATGTCCATTTAAAGTGGAAGTAAACTTTCATCTCTGAATTTTACCTATAGTTAAGCCTATAATAACGTGCACATTTATGACATATTTACTGTACATGCAGCTATTGACATCCCTGGCGCATGCGTTATGAAGGAACGGCCACCCGGGCCATTCCGTCAGAGCCCTGTGCTGTAAATGGAGGAGTGAGTCACAGAGCTCGTAAACCCAGAAGCAAGATGGGTGAAGATGGGAATGCCTGCAGTTCTAACATCATGGTGCTGGAAGGGCTTCGTTTTAAGGTACGCTTAACATAATGTGCTAGTATGTAATGCATACTAGCACATTATAATTTTACCTTGCAGGGTACAAAAAAAAGTCTAGCAGTTTACAACCTCTTTAACAAAGGTTGATCAAATGATTGACCCCTGTCAAGCAGGGGCGACTAAATATTGATAGAAATGTGTCTTGATATTGATAGACTTGATAGAACTTGATGAATTTCAATGAGTGTTTTGTCAACTTTAGTGAGATAGAAGGGCTGATTTACTAAAGGCAAAAAGACTGTGCACTTTGCAATTGCAGTTGCTCCAGAGCTTAGTAAATGAGGAGAAGCTCTGCTGACTTCCATCATGCAATCATGTGCAAGCAGAAATCCTTTTTTTTCCCTTGCATGTGACTGGGTATTCTTTGTAAAGTGAAGCTTTACATCATTTACTCTACAGGAACTGCACTTGCAAAGTGCACCATCTATTTGCCTTTAGTAAATCAACCCCAGAGTGTTTTCACCTCTAATTTGTACATGGCGTTTTAATTGACAGTACTGAGACTGTGTGCTGGAGAGCAGCTCCCACTCACCGTTTCAGCATTGTATGTTTACATTTGCTGAGGCTGTGAATGGGAGCAGTTCTCCTGCACTTAGTATCAGCTGTCAATTAAAAGTGACATAATGGCTGGGGAGGAGCAACAGAAGGTAGACAGAAGGAAAAAAATTCAACAAGCCTGAAAAAGTCAGACACTTCCCCTTAATGTGACTCTACGATATGTTAATGAAACCATTGCCCAGAGAGGGCAATATGCACATATTCAACTAATATATAAAACTATAATGCTGCTTCTGGTGAAAGGGTCTCTTTAACGCTTTCCCTCCTGCGCTATAGCTGAATGACTGCTACAGCAAGGGTTTACTTGTTCGAGCATCCCGCATGCCCCCTGAGGCGCGCGGGAGACCCCCTTTGTAATCGCTTCGGGCTCAGCTGATCACAGATCAGGGTAAAGGGCCAATCACAGTGGCTCTTTATCATGTGATCAGCTGTGTCCAATGACAGCTAATCCTGGATGTCAACACAAGCCGGTTATCACTGACAGCATGAGGAGAGAAGAAGAGAGTCGATAACCAGCTTTTGTTAAAGGCACAGCAACACTAATCATCAGGGCACTGATTATCAGTGTCCTGATTACCAGTGCAATCCCAACAGTGCCCACCAGTTCTGCCAATCAGTGCCCACCAGCACTGCCAATCAGTGTACACCAGTGTTGCTCATCAGTGCCCATCAGTGCTGCCAATCAGTGCCCATCAGTGCCTCCTCATCAGTGTCACTTCTCAGTGCCACCTATTAGTGCCCATCACAGCCCATCAGTGTTACCTATCATTGCCACCTATCAGTACCCATCAGTGCTACCTATCAGTGCAGCCTCACCAGCGCCTCCTCATCAGTGCTCACCAGTGCTGCCTCATCAGTGTCCATTAGTGCCACCTCTCAGTGCCACTTATCGGTGCCTATCAGTGCTGCCTCATCAGTGCTTATCAGTGCACCCTATCAGTGTCCATCAATGCAGCCGCATAAGCGCACATCAGTGAAAAAGAAAAATTACCTGTTTGCCAAATTTTATAACATACTATGAAAAATGTTTTTTTTTAGTTTTTTTTACATTTTGGGGAATTTTTCATTTGGTTAGCAAAAAATAAAAAGCCCAGTGATGATTAAATACCACCAAAAGAAAGCGCTATTTGTGTGAAAAAAAATATTACAATTTAACTTGGGTACAGTGTTCCATGATCGTGCAATTGTCATTCAAAGTACGACAGCACCGAAAGCTGAATATTGGCCTGGGCAGGAAGGGGGTAAAAGTGCCCAGTAGGCAAGTGGTTAACGAAAATGTATTCTGCCATAATCAGTGATAAAAAAAATCTGTGTTTTGGGCTCTTTTTACTTAAAACATGATTTATTTCTGTATACATAACTGAAACTTGCTCTCTGTGGGGAGAAGAAGCAGTAACAGTTGGTCATATTGCTATTGGGGACAGGAAGCCATTGCAGAATTACCTGTTCTTCTTGGTGCTGTAATTGTCATGGTGTATTGCCATCTCTGCCACTTGTAGTAATAAACAGAAGTGAAGGGGCGCTAGTGGTAAAGTGATGTGAACACAATTAATACAACAATATCATATACCGTAGTAGACAATAAATTTCATATACAATTGTAAAGTGCAACATGCTCAATAATAATATGAATATAATTAAATAATAAACCAGTCCCTTGTAAAGTCCGTAAATAGTTCAGTGATGAGTTTTGCCAAAGTGACATAAAAATATAAATTAAAATTACACCTTCACCATATGGCAATATATCTGCAGAATACACCCGATGTGCTTGATAAAGATTGCCTACTCACCAGACGAATAAGACCTCTAATTAAAAAGAAGGTCAAACAATGCTTAATAGGTAGGGTCTTTAAACTTGCTTGAATGTCAATGGAGATATAACATAAGCCTTTAAATTTAAATCCACCTATCCTCCATGATACCCATCAAAAATAAGAGAAGGAAGGAACCATAGCGTAAAATTGTTTTAATAAAATAAGTAAAAACAAGTGACAGAATGCCTGCTTAGATTCACGTGTGCCTTTTCCCAGCACTGAGGATAGCTGCGTGTATCACTAGGCAGGAACCATCACTCGACTTGTGCTCATGTGGCGGCGTGCATTCGACTGCCGTGGTTGAGATGAAACCGGAGGTTCGGGACCTGGAAGTAACGTGACCAGAATGTGCCTCGATGTACGCTTCATTTTACAACATCATCAGAAAACATCACTTTGGCAAAATTCATCACTGAACTATTTATGGGCTTTACAAAGGACTGTTTTATTATTTAATTATATTCATATTATTTTTGACCACGTTGCACTTAACAATTGTATATGAAATCGATGAATTGTCTACTATATTATATTGTTGAATTAATTGTGTTCACATCAAACAACCCAATCAGCTTCCATTTTTTTAAGCTGGAAGCTGATTGGCTACAATGCACAGCTGCACCAGATTTAGCATCCTCCAATTTTAGTAAGTCAACCCCAAAGTCAGGGCTCGAGTCCTGCGGGAACGCATGGGAACGGCGTCCCTGCACTTTTTTCACAGCAGGAACGCCGTTCCCTTTGTAGGACCAGAGCCTCCCGAGGCTCTAGCACAGACTGCTAGCTGTGTTGTCTTCACAGAGCTGACATCGGAAGAGCAGCACAGTGATACACGGAGGGCAGGGGCTGGCTCAGTTAACTGATTGGTTAATAGAACTGCTCTGCATTCTATCAACCAATCAGTTAACTGGGGCAGGTCCCGCCCTCTGTCCATCCCTTTGCTGCACTTCCGATGTCATCTGCTGTGCTGTGTCCTGTGTAAGGTAAGACAGGGAAGAGGGCACTGTTATGAAGGAGGGAGGGGGAAAGTATCAGAAACTGAAAGGAATGAGGAGGGGTGATATAAAAGGGAGGCAGGGCAGGAATGTGAAGGGGGGTTCTACAAAGGGGGTGAGGACAGGAATGTAAAGGAGGTGCCATAAAGGGGCTGAGGACAGGTTTAAATTTTAAAACTGGCTACTTGGTCATCTTCCGTACTATGTCACATTCACAGTCTGGTCATCTCCTGTAGTCACATTCGCAGTCTGGTCATCTCCTGTAGTCGCATTCGCAGTCTGGTCATCTCCTGTAGTCGCAGTCTGGTCATCTCCTGTAGTCGCATTCGCAGTCTGGTCATCTCCTGTAGTCGCATTCGCAGTCTGGTCATCTCCTGTAGTCGCATTCGCAGTCTGGTCATCTCCTGTAGTCGCATTCGCAGCTGGTCATCTCCTGTAGTCGCATTCGCAGTCTGGTCATCTCCTGTAGTATGTCGCATTCACAGTCTGATCATCTCCTGTAGTCGCATTCGCAGTCTGGTCATCTCCTGTAGTCGCATTCGCAGTCTGGTCATCTCCTGTAGTCGCATTCGCAGTCTGGTCATCTCCTGTAGTCGCATTCGCAGTCTGGTCATCTCCTGTAGTCGCATTCGCAGTCTGGTCATCTCCTGTAGTCGCATTCGCAGTCTGGTCATCTCCTGTAGTCGCAGTCTGATCATCTCCTGTAGTCACATTCGCAGTCTAGTCATCTCCTGTACTATGTCACATTCGCAGTCTGGTCATCTCCTGTAGTCACATTCGCAGTCTGGTCATCTCTTGTAGCATGTTGCATTTGCAGTCACTGTATTTTATGTGAAATATATATATATAAGAATGCTATGTCACTTTTTTCTTTTAGTTTCTAATGCAGTTACAGTGAAGTCTCCTTACTACATATCCGGTAGAGTTGCCCTAAAACTTATGCCCTATGGGTTAAAGTGTACCATTTCATAAACGTAGCCCTTAACCTTTAGGCATTATCCATGCGAAGCCTTGCTGAATCAGAATGTAGCAATATTCCTAGACACAAATGTATTATTGTCATTGAAATGTTCTCAGCCATCACATAAGTAAATGCCAGGACCTAAAAAAGCTTTCATTGGACAATTATGGACATTAACTTAATCACAATTATGGTTCTCTGGGAGAACAGAGTTCCTAAACATTTGGACGCTTTGAATTTATTATGCATTATCACAAGGTCTCTTTTTTAACCACTTCAATACCGGGCACTTAAACACCTTCCTGCCCAGACCAATTTTGAGCTTTCAGCTCTGTCGCACTTTGAATGACAATTGTGCGGTCATGCTACACTGTACCCAAATGAAATTTTTATCATTTTTTCCCCACAAATAGAGCTTTCTTTTGGTGGTATTTGATCACCTCTACGGTTTTTATTTTTTGCGCTACAAATAAAAAAATACCGATAATTTTGGAAAAAAAAATGTTTTTTTTTTGTTTCAGTTTCAAAACGTTGTAAATAAGTACGTTTTCTCCTTTACTGATGGGCACTGATAAGGCGGCACTGATGGGCACCAATGATGTGGCACCAATGAAGTGGCACCGATGAGGTGGCATTGATGGACACTGATATGTGGCACTGATGGGCGGCACTGATAGGCGGCACTGATAGGCGGCACTGATGGACACTGATAGGTGGCACAAATTGGCACTGATAGCTGGCACGGATTGGCATGGATGGGCGGCACAGATGGGCATGGGTGGGCGGCACAGATGGGCATGGATAGGCGGCACAGATGGGCACTGATAGGCGGCACAGGTGGGCACTGATAGGCGACACAGGTGGGCACTGATAGGCGGCACAGGTGGGCACTGATAGGCGGCACAAGTGTGCACTCATAGGGGGCATTGGTGTTATACTGTACTAATGGATGCCAATCAGTGCCAAACAATAATGCATGCCAATCAGTGATGCCCATCGTGGGCACTGATTGGCATCCATTATGGGCACTGATTGGCATCCATTGTGCTGACTGGCATCCCTGGTGGTCTAGGGAGGATTACCTTTTCCCTGGTGGTCTGGTGGCGTCCCTGGTGGTCCAGTGTGGGCATCCTCGGGGGGGGCTGTGCTGATAATCGATCAGCACAGACCCCCCCCCTGTCAGAGGAGCAGCCGATCGGCTCTCCTCTACTCGCGTCTGACAGACGCGAGTGAGGAAAAGCCGATCACCGTATACTGTGATCAGCCGTGATTGGACACGGTTGATCACGTGGTAAAGAGTCTCCGTCGGAGACTCTTTACCGAGATCGTAGTTGCCGGGTGTCGGACTGGCCCCCCCGCAACAACGATCGCCGCGATGCGCGCCCCCGGGGCGCGCAGCGGCTCATAATCCTGATCACGTCATATGACGTCCGATCAGGATTATGAAACCACTTTGCCACCGTCAATTGCCTATAGGGCGGGCGGCAAGTGGTTAAAATACAAACACTTGCCCGACGAAGGGGCTCTGCGTGGCTCAGAATCATTGCCTTATGTTTACCATGTGACCACAAAAATAAAGCTTTGGACCCAAAAAATAGAGGACCTCTACCCGTGCCACAACCAAATAGGGTCTATTCAGAATTTCTTTTTTTTTTTTGCAAGATTTGCAATGGTGGTGTTTACTGGCACTAAACATGAGACCAAAATACATTGTTGAAATAAATAAAACATCAATATTTATTTATCTAGTTTAAAACATGCTAATGTTGAAATAGTTAAAATCAAGATGTGTGACATAACATTCTGGCTCCCGTATATACCCTTCAAACCATAGATACAACTTATTATCAGGAAGAAGGAATATTCTGTATATCGGGCCACCTCAGCTGGTCAACGTGTTTTGCTAAACTATGTAGCTTCTTCAGGACCATTGTCACAATCTGCCAAATATAATTAGAATTTTTTTCTTATTGGACCCCTTTTGATTAATCCCTGGTGTGCTGGTGACATTTCTTTCTTTTAAAAAAAAAAAACACATTTTAAACCTTATTAACTCCTTTAAAATATTCAGACAAAACTAAGTAGGTTTACAAATCTAATATTTTATCTATTTTTTCTTACTCTTTGAGTCATTAAAAGTTAAAGTTATAGTAGGATCACTGAGAGGCCTGCCAATTTTCTTCTATTCACTCTGTAAGTCATATGCAGACATATTAGGTAGTACTGTAATGTACAAGTAAGGTCAAACAAAGCACCTTAGTATTCCTGTTTTCTGAGGCTAACTTGTTTGATGGAAAAGTTTTCTTTCCCTGAATTTTGTTTTCTGGCCTGAAGGCATATGCTTTCACTAAATGACAATGTATAATCTATGGCTTTGGTAATACAGTAATTTAAATAATAGTTATGAGCAACATAGCATATTATTTTTATCTCAAAGATTCTTTAATGATGATTGGTCATAATCTGGTTGTTCTGCTACCTCAGTAGCTTATTATTATGGCGCCCCCTGGCAAGTAACGCTGACACATTCAAGGAGTAGAAAAGAAATCCCCTGGGGGTGGATTATTAAGGCACGTACAAACTAAAATGGTACAAAAATGATTTTATTACATAAAACAAATAAAAAAAGTTTAGTACACAGTATACATCTAAAAAATACATCAGTGGGTATATGTACAACCAGTATTGATACTACACTTGATTATACCGAATAATCCATTTAGAAAAAATCACCCTACGCGTTTCGGAGCTTAACAAAGCATATCCTTCTTCAGGGGTGTAAATACAGCGTTTTTGTGGAATCTAATGAATACGGGACATGATGTCAAAGTTAGATAATACCCAGGCAGGAAATAGGACATAAATACAGCAATTGGTTATAAGAAAAGATTCACAGATACTTACAATACTGGTAATAAAGATGATAATATCCCAAAAGTATTGTTTGATAAGAACAAATAGTTACACAAGACCATACAAGTATGAATGGCTCCGCCAGTGTTAAAGGCACGTCCCAGAATTTATCTGCATACAGGCAAGTATTGTAAGTACCAGATGGTTTTTACCAGAGCTTCTGATGGTAGAGATGAGCTAGAAACCCTAGTGGTCCCAATGTTTTGGTTAAAAGTGGCGCCAGGTACGGAGACTGTTTATAATCCAATAGACAAGAAAGTTGTCAGGTTCAGGCAGGGTTTGTGGCAGACAGCAGACAAAAGATTAGTCAAGTCCAGGCAGAGTTTGTGGCAGGCAGCAGACAAAAGAGAAGTCAGGCACAAACAGGGGTCAATGCACAGGGAAAGCAAGAGAGTAATCAGGTTAGGCCTGGTTGGCAACAAACCTGCAACTGACATGTAACTAATATAGCTCTTTAGCTCTTAGGAAGCTGTGTCAAGACAAGTTGCGTCACTAGGGTTGGTGTCACTTGGTGCAGTAAAGCATGGTGTCACCCCCTTAATAGTTAAATAATCTCCCCCTAGCCTGCCACAGTGCTCTGACCAGCTGCTGCGGAGTGATAGCAGGACAGAACAGTAGACACTGGGCAGGCTAGTGCATCAGGCTCTCTCCTGTCTAGTTTAGGGCCAGAAGCACATGATCATGGTGTGCACCACAAATCCACGCATTGTCACTGATGGGGATGACACCATCATGGTCTCTGTCCCCAGGGGAAATGGGGATCCCTGACCCCAGAGGTATGGAATGGTGTATGGAGGAGGTGGGGTTGTCTAACTCACTGTGAATGTGGTGCAGGGTCAGGTTGATGTAGTGCGGTACTAGACCCCGGCCAGCATAGTCTGGCAGTGTCCGATGTGGCTGGCAGTTCTGCCGATGGTCAGCATGAGAGGCCACATCTCCACTTCATGGGCTCTCTGAAGGGGGATCTCTGCATGAACGGGCAGGGCCCGGGAACCGGAAAACAAGTCTGTGGTGTCCTGCAGGAAGCCTGCTCTCATAGGGCTGGGGAAGATACTGGACTGAACAGTATTCTATGGGTTAGGAGAGAGGGGCAGGCCGAGGACACCAATGAGAAATGTGAGACTGAATAATGGCCTCTCTGAAATCTGGTGCCTTCCCTGAGCGGAGTGGTATGTTCTACTTTTTAGGACATGCAGGCATGGTGTCAACCCTCTGGTGGGTGTCTCCCGGGTGTGGTCCGCACCCCCTACTCCCCCATTGTGACGCTACTGGATAAGATACAGCATCAGCTACTTTGAAACCTGGATCTTAAATACCCTTCTAACCAGAGGACATTTCCTCAGTCATTACTAGGAACTTTGGAAGTGCGATTATCATTGGAAGTCCTGCCAGTGATTCTGCTAGTACCATTGGAGGTCCTGCCAGTGATTCTGCTAGCACCATTGGAAGTCCTGGCAGTGATTCTGCTAGTACCATTGGAAGTCTTTGGAGGGATTCTGCAAGTACCACTAGAAGTCCTGGCTGGAATTCTGCAAGTAGCATTGGAAGTCTTTGCAGGGATTCTGTAAGTACCTTTGGAAGTCCTGGCAGTAATCCTGCTAGCACCATTGGAAGTCTTTGCAGGGATTCTACAAGTACCATTGGATGTCCTGGTAGGAATTCTGTGTGTACCATAGGAAGTCTTGGCAGGGATTCTGTGAGTACTATTGGAAGTCCTGACAGTGATTCTGGTAGTACCAATGGAAATCTTTGCAGGGATTGAGCGATTATCATTGGAAGTCCTGCCAGTGATTCTGCTAGTACCATTGGAGGTCCTGGCAGTGATTCTGCTAGCACCATTGGAAGTCCTGGCAGTGATTCTGCGAGTACCATTGGAAGTCCTGGCAGGATTTCTGTGAGTACCATTGGAAGCCTTTGCAGGGCTTCTGTGAGTACAATTGGAAGTTCTGACAGTTTTTCTTATAGTACCATTGGAAATACTGCTAGGGATTTTTTATTTTTTTATTTTTTTACTTATATTTGAAAAGAATGCTATATCCAATCATGTATTGTAATAACATGTAAATTTATGAATTTTTCATGACCTTTATTTATCTTGTATTTGTGATGAGATTTGTGATCCTCTGTTATTTGTATTTGGTTGCTAACTCTTATTGAGAAATGCAATATTTAATCATGCAAAGCAATATCGTGTAATTTTATGAATTGTCTATGACCTCTGAGCTCCATAAAGTCTTCCCCTTTTATACCATATTAAGTATTGTTTAAAAGGATAATCCTTTTTGCAGCTATATACTGTATGTAACAGGCATTTTTTTTGTTTATTGGTGTGTTTTATATATGTTTTATATATGTTCATTGCATCCTTCCTCTTCTGCCCCCTTTGGTCCACTTGGTGCGTGCGGTGAAGTGACCCGGCACACCAAGGCGCCTGGGCTTTTTCAGCCCTTGGCGGTGCTTTGGGACATCACCTGCCGATCTCCACTAGGCTAACCCAGCGCACATGCGTAAAGCGCTGGTGAAGCCTACTGTGTCGGCGGGTGTAGTGGGTGGGACCTGACACCGACGCTCATGTCTTTGACATGCACAGTCGGGACAGGGCCGCGCTCACATCGCTCAGGGGGCGGATCTGTGCCCGGCCATCTCTCTCCTCTTTCTCCATCAGCTGCTGTGAATTGCTTGTGGCGTCTGATTGGAGGAGGAGATCTATATATATTCTTAGTGGCAGATCCGTCTGTGGACGCCGGACGGACGGTCAAAATAAGCTCCCCTTCATCTGGTTTAAGGTATGGACTTAATATCTACATCTGCTCTCTATATTGCTTATACTCCAGTGATATTCACTACCTTATTTCTTTACATCAGGGGTCTCAAACTGGTGGCCCTCCAGCTGTTGCAAAACTACAAGTCCCATGAGGCATTATAGGGCTAACAATTGCAAGCATGACTCCCACAGGCAGAGGCATGATGGGACTTGTAGTTTTTTAACAGCTGGAGGGCCGCCACTTTGAGACCCCTGCTTTACATGCTTTAGAACCTGTGACATAACCTCTTTTAAGGCACTAATTAGTTATTTATTTTTAATCATTTTTTAATCATTTTTTTTTCACTATATTATACTCCACAATTTTTTCTCTCTTTTCTCTCTTTTCTTAAGGTTGGGCGATTCATTTCTCTGCCTCAGTGCCTCTCCTGTGTGCGCATAGCGGACTTACCTCCTTCTTGGGGCTTTATAATATCTGTGGCTGCATAGTGCCTATTGTTAAAGGCTTCTGCTGAACATCACACACTGGTAGAGATCCTTGAAGCTCGGGGAGTCATATATATGCACCTTTTGACCTACCCTGTTTGCTTTTAATTAACGGCATACTATTTGCATGTAGCATCAATTGTTGATATGTAAGTACATTGTTATAAATGATAACATTCCTTTTTTGTAAATTTGTCTATTATTATAATGTTCTTTTGTTTGTTTTATTAGAACTATACTCCACACTGTATATCTTCCCCTGAAGAAGGAGATTCCCAATGCTACGAAACGTGTAGGGAAACTAATGTTGTGGTTAATTATAATTATATTATGTATGGATAATCAACTTTTTGTACTTTATGTATGATGCTGTTTAACTTTTTCTATGGTATGATTTTATTTCACTAAATAAATTTTGTATTTTGTTACATATTTTTCTGTGTACGTACCTAAAAAGTCCACCACTAGGGGAACTCCCTTTTTTTAGTTGCAGACAAAACCTTGGACATTTGTCCGAAAGCATGTGCCTGGATTTTGTCATGCATACAAACGGCAAGGAATTGTCGGCCAACAAATGCGAACGTACTGACGTACTACGTAGTTTTTCAGCTCTTTAGCACCACCCTTTGGGCTCCTTCTGCTAATTTCGTGTTAGTAGAAGTTTGGTGAGTGTTGATTCACACTTTTCATTTTGTGCTTTTCATTTCGTGCTTTTCAGTTTGCACTTTTATTTTTGTGCTTTTCAGTTTGTTTCTGAACGGCCGTTCGTCAATCAGACATGTTACGGAATCAGAGGAGATAATGTGTTATTTATTATTGGCCTTGGAGTTATTGCTTTGACCCAAGTCCAGTCCAGGAACAGGAGGAGTTCTTGGACCAAAAATTGGTTGCTTTATTAATTGTGACCAATTATGTCATATGCCATTGCTGCAGGAGCTCCAGGAGAATAATCCAGATGATTTTCGGAATTATCTCTGGATGACGGACCCTTGCTTTCACCAACTCTTGGCATTGTTGACCCCCTATATTAAGAAGCAGGACAAATGCATGAGGCTTTTATTTAATTTTTTGGTTGAATAATAATGATTTGATTTGCTATATTCTATATTTTTGCATGCATAGAATGTACTTTTTGGGTAAATTCTATTGGCAGATAGCATGTCTAATTGTATTTGTTTTATTTTTTTAATGCACAATAAAAAAATTGTGGAGAATAATACCGTATGTATTGCCATATAACACGCGCCGGCATATAACATGCACCCCACACCCAAGTTTAGGAGGTAATTTTAAGGAAAAAAACTTTTTGGAGGGAAGTTTATGTAAAAAAACTTACATTTAAATGCCCATCAATGCAGCCTTATCAGTGTCCATCTGCAGCCTTGTCCATCATTGCAGCCGTGCCCAGTGTCCATCTGCAGACTTGCCCAGTAACTTTGCAGCCTTCCCCAATGCCTTTGCAGCCTTGCCCAGTCTCTTTGCAGCATTGTCAGTCTCTTTGCAGCATTGCTCTGATTTAAATTTGGTGGCGATCTCCACTGACTGTGAGCAGAGAGGAGCGAGCGGAGCCGAGATACACAAAGCCGAGTGTACTTCGGCTAGACTCGGCTCTGCTCACAGTCCCTCCCACCTCCACTGATTGCAAGAGGAGAGGAGCAAGCACCACTGACATACAGAAAGCCGAGTGGCTAGATTCGGCTCTACTCTCAGTCAGGGACGGGACTGCGAGAGGAGCCGAATCTAGCCAAAGTACACTCGGCTTTCTGTATGTCAGCGGCGCTCACTCCTCTCGCAATCAGTGGAGGTGGGCGTGACTGCAAGAGGAGCCGAGTAAAGCCGAGTGTACTTCAGCTTTGTGTATCTCGTCTCCGCTCGCTCCTTTCCTCACAATCACCGGGATCGGCGTATAACACGCACCCGCGATTTTACCCTGATTTTAAGGGGAAAAAAGTGCGTGTTATACACCAATAAATACGGTACTTAGTAGACAGTTACATTTAAAAAAATACAATGCAAAATTGACAAGGGACACTAACATAGTTGTATCTTTGATCTTAAAAACTAAGAGATAATGGTGTTATGGTAACTTGCCCAAATAAAAATAAAAAAAGCATAATAATATTATTCTTGATATCACTAGAAAAAAGAGCCTTTGAAAATTTGTTTGCAATAGCTCCATCAGTATCACAAGCAAAGCAGCTTCATTATTATCCATTAATGAAGAAGAGAATTGTGCGCTGTATTTCGAGATTTCATAATTTGCCACGTCACGAATGTTAATTCTCCATTATGCACGCTAGTTTACAAGACCAACTTCTGGCTCGTCCTTGCTTCTGAGCACGCTTGATTGTACTTTTGACTTTTGTCCAACGGACTTGTGTACACACGCACAGAAAATCCGACAACAGACATTTGTCCGCAGAAAATTTTAAAACCTGCTATCCAACATTTCTCTGTGGAAAATCCAACAACAATTGTCGGATGGAACGTACAAATAGTCAGATTTTACGCTAACAGCCTTTCCCATGTGTACGAGGCTTTATAACTACTGATAGGGAGTCTGTGGGTACTATTTCTAGCAGGAATTCCTGGCAAAGATCCTGGCAAAGATTCTGGAAGTCCCGGCTGGGAGTAGCCTAATACCCTCACAATTATTCCTAATAGGTCCTTCATTTATGTCATGCTTCCTTTGAAGGAAATATATTTGTCCAACTTGCATGTACGCATGCTAATCTCTCCATTTTTTAATCTTCACTTCTACTTTATAGCTCTTCTAAATATGCTTTCACAACTGTTCGCCATTAGAAATGTGCGTTGTATAAAAATGTAATTACTATTACTAACATGAAACTCGCATGATCAAAGATACTACCTTTTTGTATACCTTAAGACACACATGCATAACAATTCAGTTGAGTATAGTCATTACAAGCATGTTATGCTTCCACTTGTGCACACCATCCATTGCCGTCAGAATAGGGTGAGGGAGAAACATTAAAATGAGTATACTATACATATACAATGCCATTTAAGAAGATCCAGTGAGTTAAATACTGGTATGGTAATGAATTGCATATGTACTGTACAATAGATTCCTATTTTATATTTGGTACAATTTATGTACAGTAGATCCATTCCACCGTATTTAAAGGTAGCTCACCTTATCATCAAGTAATATAATTTATGAAATTAAAAGTGACAGCTTTATTAGGTGAGTTAGTGCAAGAGCTAAAATGAGCATACAAGGTGCAGTAGAAATAACCTCAACCTATTCCAAATCACTACATTCATTTTTCAGCAGAGGTAGATAAGCGGAAGGTTATTTCAAGTTGATTAATATGAATAAGAATAACTTTAATTTGTATATCATAACTGGTTCTTGCCATATGTAGATATGTTTCCAAAAACAGAATGTTTTTTGGTGATCATACAAAAGCTAAGGAAGCCCTTTCAGTTGCAAAATTTGGTCCTAACTGTTTATGACCATATATACCCTGTAACAGATTTGGCAATCACTAATGGGGTCTACAAATTATATGATAATCAAGGGAAAATTCTGTATTTGGAAACGATCATAAGATTTTCATATAGTGTGTACACAAATTTTAAGAGCCAATTCAGACTGTCCAAAAGAAAATTACTGAAGAAGCAAACTGCACAATTTTTCTTGTTACTGAACAGAACTTACGATTTTCGTGTGTACTGGTTCATACAACAAAAAAAAACTGCAAACCAGAAAAACATGCAGCCATTCATAAACACAAAGTAAATATCATAGGCATTATAATGATAATGTATAAAATTATGTATATGACAATATGTATGACACAATGTCCTTTTATAATTGCGATGAGAGCCGTGCAGCAACATCTTGACCTTCCCTGGTTGGTTTTGATGCTCTAGTTTGATCCCCAAGAGTTTGCTGTACCTACATGTACAAACACCACTGTTGTTAATTATTCTCAAACTGTCTCGCCTTCTTTGCTTGCAAGTTCTACCTACAGTTGCCATAAAAGTTCTATAGCTGTACTGTTCTCTATTTGTACTTACAGTAAAGCCAGACATAGATAGTTTGAATCTTGGCCAGTTCAGCAGGGACCAGATATTCAAACTATCTATGGACAGGGTGATTGTACCCAAGTCAATCCATAGATCAGCTTGGTTACAACCAGCATGTTGAATTTTTTATGCAATTATTTCCAGTGGCTATAGCAGCTAGCAAAAATTACAGTGAGTTCTCCTGGTAGGGATGGCTCCCCCACACCCCCCCCCCTACCCCAACGAGAGAACACAATTGCTTCTCAGAAGGGATTCCCCCATCAACACAACACTGACGTTGTCAAAGGTAAAAGCTATAAGACCATTTACCAGCAGCTTGATGCTCCTGTGAATACAATTGCAAATATTTTTAAGAAATTAATGGTTCATCAGAGTGTAACCTACTGCCTTGGATGCGGCCGCAATAGAAAAACGGCTCAAACAGAAGTGTGAAAGGTAGACAAAGAGCCAAAGAAAACTCCCAAATAGATACAAGTTAAATTTCATGGTCAAGGTTGATCAGTGTCTGATTGCACCATATGTAACTTTTGGAGTGACAGTGGAACTCCACTGTTGAAAGAAAAACATAAGAAAGCCAGCATGGAATTTGCTAAAATGCATGTTGACAAGCTATAATGCTTCTGGGAGAATGTCCTTTTGACAGATGAAGCAAAATTTGAGTTTTTTGGAAAGTATCATGGGCTGTATGTTCACAGATAAAATAAGCTTTCAAAGAAAAGGTCACTATAATTACTTAAAAATAGCAGTGGCTTGTTCAATTAAGCTTTTGGCAATAAAACCTGGAAGCTAATTGGTTTCCATGCAGAGATGAACCTGATTTTGCACTTTTCAGTTTTAGTAAATAACCCCCACTGCTATAAAACACCTAAGAATTGCTAAGAACAAAACATTGACTAATCTGCCTTTCTATGAGCCCTGTACAGAATCCAATTGAACATCTATTGAAATAACTGAAATATGCAGTTTGCTCAAGAAGAATGCTCCAAACTACTCATTTGTAGTTGCAGAAAACCCATTGAGAGCTTCAGAAATCGATTGTTTGCAATAATTGCCTCTAAAGGTTGCGTTACAAAATACAGGTTAAGTCATCAATCATGTTTGTCAATGACATTTTCATTTGTTGTATTATTGAAAATATTCTGCTGAATCAAAATCACAGCTTGATAAATATTAAATAAGCAATGATGGCTGCCAATTTTGGTCTGTTTCAAGTCATTTCAGAGAAAATTGTGGAATCTTTTATCTTTGGTAGAAGGATACCCACAAATGTGTCTGTGTCTGTAAAACAACATATACATCAGTAACACTTCAAAAATCCCAAACTTTATTCTACTGGACATCCTATGATCTGTGGAACCCAATTGAATTTTTCCAATCTTGCCAGAGAAGGAACAAAGGCCACATACAGTGGATGTAAAAAGTCCAAACACCCCTGTTAAAATGTCAGATTTCTGTGATGTAAAAAAACGGCACAAAGATAAATCATTTCAGAACTTTTTTTTACTTTTAATGTGACCTATCAACTGTACAACTCAGTTGAACAACAAACTGAAATCTGTTAGGTGGAGGAAATAAAAAGAAAAAACTAAAATAATATGGTTGCATAAGCGTGCACACTCTTAACCTCCCTGGCGGTATGATTATTTCAGATTTCAGGTGCTGAAAGCTTTACAATTATTTTGCATGGAAATTTGGCGTTTTATATTGTAGGCCTGCAATTCTTAGGAATAACTCATTTAAATCTGTCCAGACCGGAGTCTAGTAGACATCCCGGGTATGATAAGTTTATAATATAATAAATAACTATAAATAATGATAACAAATAATAATAAAAATTATTCAATAATGTAATCAAATCCAAAAACACTGAAATTTGCTAATTTGCAGAATTGTCGCTGTCATTAGATTTAGTGTTTGATGACGGATCTCCCCACAAATCACTATCTCTTAATTGTGCAAGTGATTCTAATTTATTGTTGCTGTTTTCTAGCTGGTCTAAAATCACTTTTGACATAAAGGGACACTTTTTGGTTGCTATGGACAATCTCCAAATTCCAGGCAGAAAAAAAACTATATTTATAATATAAAACTACATGCAGGGCACTGGACAGACCACTAGGGACAAAGGGGATATGTATTTTTTTTATACAGTACTGTAATCTGTAAGATTACAGTACTGTATATGTATTGTGTATTTTTACTTTTTTGAATTTGATGCTGATCTCCGCTCCCGTGCGCTGTAACGTCACAGGGAGCAGAGCTCAGAGGCACTCGGGCACTGTGTGAATCGAGTGGAGGATGGCTTGCACACACACAGCGGGGAGGACATCGCTGGATCCAGGGGACAAGGTAAGTAACTCTCCCTGTATCCAGCGATGCGATCCTGAGTCTGGCTCGGGGTTACCGCTCGTGGCACTGAAATCCCAGCCCGAGCCAGACTCGGGATTACCGCCAGGGAGGTTAAACTAATACTTTGTTGAAGCACCTTTTGATTTTATTACAGCACTCAGTCTTTTTGGGTATGAGTCTGCATGGCACATCAGTATTTGCCTACTCTTCTTTGCAAAAACACTCCAAATCAGATTTCAAGGGCATCTCCTAGGCACAGCCCTCTTCAGATCACCCCACAGATTTTCAATCGGATTCAGGTCCGGGCTTTGGCTGGGCCATTCAAAAACTTTAATCTTCTTCTGGTGAAGCCATTCCTTTGTTGATGGGATGATATTCTTTGGGTCGTTGCCATGCTGGAAGATGAAGTTCCTCTTTATGTTCAGCTTTCTAGCAGAAGCCTGAAGGTTTTGTGTCAATATTGACTGGTATTTATAATTCCCTCTACCTTGACTAAGGCCCCTGTTCCAGCTGAAGAAAAACAGCCCCAAAGCATGATGCTACCACCACCATGCTTCACTGTGGGTATGGTGTTCTTTTGGCGATGTTCAGTGGTGTTTTTGCTCCAAACAAATCTTTTGAATTTATGGCCAAGAAGTTAAACTTTCAGTTTGATCAGACCAGAGCACATTTTCCCACATGCTTTTGGGAGACTTCAGATATGTTTTTGCAAAATTTAGCTATGCTTGGATTTTTGTTTCCTAAGAAAAGTCTTCCGTCTTGCCACTCTACCCCATAGCCCAGACATATGAAGAATATGGGAGATTGCTGTCACATGTACTACACAGCCAGTACTTGCCAGATATTCCTGCAGCTCCTTTAATGTTGCTGTAGGCCTCTTGGCAGCCTCCCTGACCATGAAAAACAAAGACAGAACATACCATAGCTCAACTTACCAACCAGTCTGCTGACTGACCAAATTAACCTGTCCAACAGTCTGCGTTAAAAACAGGGGTTTAGTTAACACACATTTGCAAACGCATGCATAAGCTGCAAGGCCTCTTCACGGCACCCTGTGAATGCTTGCAGTCCTAACGCTAATGAGCATTAGCGTTAGGACTGCAGGCATTCACAGGGTACCGTGAAGAGGCCTTTGCAGCTTATGCATGCGTTTGCAAATGTGTGCTAACTAAACCCCTGTTTTTAACGCAGACTGTTGGACAGGTTAATTTGATCAGTTAGCAGACTGGTTGTTAAGTTGAGCTATGGTATGTTCTGTCTTTGTTTTTCATGTGTCTGCCCTTCCATGTGTTCCTTGCTGTGAAGGCCAGTCATAGGTGGGGGCAGGAACCCTTTGTTACTGGTGTATAATATGGTCCAGGAACGCACTGTACACCTTTACTGCCACTGTGCTCTTGCTGGGTGTGCAGTGTGCTTCTGGTCCTTTAAGGGGGATTGGGCTTCCTCCATGGTCCACCTGCCCCTCATCTATTCATTAATGCATGTGCTTCCATTGTGGAGACGCTTATAAACATAAATGTATTAGCGTTAGGACTGCAAGCATACACAGGGTGCCGTGGAGAGGCTTTGCAGCTTATGCATGCGTTTGCAAATGTGTGCGAACTAAACCCCTGTTTTTAACGCAGACTGTTGGACAGGTTAATTTGGTCAGTTAGCAGGCTGGTTGGTAAGTTGAGCTATGGTATGCTCTGTCTTTGTTTTTCATGTGTCTGCCCTTCCATGTGCTCCTTGCTGTGAAGGCCAGTTATAGGTGGGGGAAGGGACCTTTTGGTTGTTACTGGTGTATAATATGGTCCGGGAATGCACTGTACACCTTTGCTGCCACTGTGCTCTTGCTGGGTGTGCAGTGTGCTCCTGGCCCTTTAAGGGGGATTGGGCTTCCTCCATGGTCCACCTGCTCCTCATCTATCCATTAATGCATGTGCTTCCATTGTGGAGACGCTTATAAACATAATTTAATTTGCGTTAGGACTGCAAGCATACACAGGGTGTTGTGAAGAGGCTTTGCAGCTTATGCATGCATTTGCAAATGTGTGCTAACTAAACCTCTGTTTTTAACGCAGACTGTTGGACAGGTTAATTTGGTCAGTTAGCAGACTGGTTGGTAAGTTGAGCTATGGTATGCTCTGTCTTTGTTTTTCATGTGTCTGCCCTTGCATGTGCTCCTTGCTGTGAAGGCCAGTTATAGGTGGGGGCAGGAACCTTTTGGTTGAGCCTCCCTGACCAGTTTACTTCTCACCTTTTCATTAATTTTGGAGGGACATCCAGTTCTTGGTAATGTCACTGTTGTCCATGGTATATCTAATGCCTTGTAAATTCTTTTGTACTCTTCTGTATGAAATCCCTCTGATGCTTTGGAAGCTCTCTGCGGACCATGGCTTTTGCTGCGAGATGCGATTAAGAAAATGTCAGGAAAGACCTACTAGAACAGCTGAACTTTATTTGGGGTTAATCAGAGGCACTTTATATTATGGAAGATGTGTACTAATGCCTATTTTACATGAGTTTGAATGTGATTGCTTAATTTTGAACACAGATACATCCCCAGTTATAAGAGGGTGTACACACTTATACAACCACATCAATTGTTTTTTTTTTTTTTTTCAAAGATTTTATTGTTTTCCAAAATACATCATACAGGAAATTGAAATCGTATGACAGGCAATCCGTACAGAACATTAACAAGTCATACACACAGTATAATGTTGCTCAGTTTATGCATATATTAACCTAAGATCTAATCAATCATTTGATGACATGTGAAAATATATGTAGGAGTTTCCAGCTGCACGTGAGATCAGAGCGTTTCGCTTCGTATATGCAGGGTTGTAATTGTACCAATATGTCTATGGTTGGATTGCCATACTGCATCAATGAAGAACAGGCCTGAGTGAAGAAAGATCATGGAAGGAAGGAGAGGAAGATGGTAAGAATTTACACATTCTATTCTGGATGTGTACGTCCCTTTAGGGAGGGGGGGGGACTATGTAAAGGGGGGAAGGGATAAAGAATTACAGGGAAAGGGCAGGGTGGGGGAGGTCTGTTACTTTAGGTAAGAAACTAAGATGAGGGTTCAGGAGTTCCGCTACTCGCCGTCTACGGTCCAACGCCTAGTTAGGGTGAACGACAGTAGTGTCATATGATAAAAGCGGTCTCTCTGATATCAGCAATAATTTACCAGATCTGGGACGAAAAACTGGTACGAGGCGTTAGATATTTGTACCTAATTATCAGATGGTTATTCAGGTGGGGTTTTGTATCATGTTGTGAAAGTCTGCAGTAGTCCGAAAATGGTGCCAGGGTGCCCATTTCGAGCCAAATCTAGTCGGTGTGTCGTTATTAATATGGATCAGTTCTTCTATGTTCGCTATTTTGTCTACTCTTCAAAGCCAGTCTGCGATGGAGGGGATGGTAGGAGACTTCCAGTGAGTCGGGATGCACTGCTTTGCCGCACTGATTAAATGAAGTGTGAGAGATTTACGATAAGATGTTCCAGAGGGGGCATTGTGGTGTAGCAGGTAGAGAGCTGGAGAGAAGGGTATGATCGTATTTGTGATTTGTTCAATCACCTTATGTATTTTCTGCCAGAAAGGACGTATGGCCGAGCAGAGCCACCACAAGTGTAGGAGGGTGCCGCGTTGATTATGGCACCTCCAGCAGGTATCCGGAGTCTGGGCATCCCAGGAGTGAATCAGGGCAGGAGTTCGATACCAGCGACATTGTAATTTGAATCCATTTTCCTGAGCCGAGACATTTAGCGTACCTTTATGAATATTGAGAAAGATATTCTCCCAATCTTCCTTTGAAAAGGAAGATTCCAGGTCTTTTTCCCAAGCCTTGCAAGCCAAAGAGGTTCCAGGGACGTTACCCTGAAATAGAAGGGAGTGTGTCAGGCCGCGTACACACGGGCGGACTGTTCGCCCAACCTTGTCCGCTGAACAGTGTTTGGGCGGACAGTCCGCTCGTGTGTGGGCTTTCAGCGGACAGTTTCAGCGGACAGTTGGACGGACAAAGTCTTTCGGAAATTCCGAAAAACTGTCCGCTGAAACTGTGTTTGAGCGAACAGTCCGCCCGTGTGTGGGCTTGTCCGCTGTACTTTCGAAATGAGCGGACTGTTCCCGCTCGGAAAGTCCGCCCATTTCGAGCGCGTGTACAGGTAGGCGGGGCCCGCGAAGGAGACGTCGCGGGCTCCGCCGCCTGGAATGGGCTTAAAGGGGAACCCCAACGCCGAAAAAAATCGGCGTGGGGGTTCCCCCCAAGTCCACACCAGACCCTTGTCCGAGCACGCTACCCGGCCGGCCAGGAAAGGGGGGCGAGCGAGCGCGCGCGCCCCCCCTCCTGAGCCGTACCAGGCCGCGTGCCCTCAACATGGGGGGGTGCCTTGGGGAAGGGGGGGCCGCGCGGCCCCCCCACCCCAAAGCACCTTGTCCCCATGTTGATGAGGACAAGGGCCTCTTCCCGACAACCCTGGCCGTTGGTTGTCGGGGTCTGCGGGCGGGGGGCTTATCGGAATCCGGGAGCCCCCTTTAAGAAGGGGGCCCCCGGATACCGGCCCCCCACCCTATGTGAATGAGTATGGGGTACAATGTACCCCTACCCATTCACCTGTGAAATAAAGTACAAATAAAAACACAACACAGGGGGAAAAAATATTTTATTGCACAGCCGGGGGTCTTCCGTCTTCGGGGGTCTTCTCGCCGGACTCCTCCGCTATGTGTGTGTAGCTCTTTTGCCAGCGGAGGAGTCCGGCTTTCTTCCTCCCCGCCGCCGGCCTCTTCTCCCGACTTCGGGGGTCTTGTCCCCCTCTTCGGTTCTTCTGCCGGGCCACCGCGCCTGGTCCGGTGGCCCGGTCTTCTGTCGCCGTCTTCCGTTCTTCTGTCGCCGCCTTCGGTTCTTCTGCCGGGCCACCGCGCCTTCTTGTAGCTCTTTTACAGGCGGTGGCCCGGTCTTCTGTCGCCGTCGCCGCCTTCCGTTCGTGTTCTTCTTCTTGTTCTTCTTGTTCTTCTCCTGGAGATGTTGACTCGACGAGCTCTCCGGCCGGAATGCCGGGGACGCGCTGTGCGGTCACTTATATAGTGACAATGGGGCGGGGTCACATGGTATATGTCACATGGGTTGGTCACATGGGTTGATGTCACATGGGGACTATGACATCGTAAGGGGGCGGGGTCACCATGTGACATCAACCCATGTGACATATACCATGTGACCCCGCCCCATTGTCACTATATAAGTCACAGCGCAGGGCGGCTCTGGCATTCCGGCCGGAGGTAGCGACGTGTCAACATCGCCTGGAGAAGAACAAGAAGAACAAGAACGGAAGGCGGCGACGGCGACAGAAGACCGGGCCACCGCCTGTAAAAGAGCTACAAGAAGGCGCGGTGGCCCGGCAGAAGAACCGAAGGCGGCGACAGAAGAACGGAAGACGGCGACAGAAGACCGGGCCACCGGACCAGGCGCGGTGGCCCGGCAGAAGAACCGAAGAGGGGGACAAGACCCCCGAAGTCGGGAGAAGAGGCCGGCGGCGGGGAGGAAGAAAGCCGGACTCCTCCGCTGGCAAAAGAGCTACACACACATAGCGGAGGAGTCCGGCGAGAAGACCCCCGAAGACGGAAGACCCCCGGCTGTGCAATAAAATATTTTTTCCCCCTGTGTTGTGTTTTTATTTGTACTTTATTTCACAGGTGAATGGGTAGGGGTACATTGTACCCCATACTCATTCACATAGGGTGGGGGGCCGGTATCCGGGGGCCCCCTTCTTAAAGGGGGCTCCCGGATTCCGATAAGCCCCCCGCCCGCAGACCCCGACAACCAACGGCCAGGGTTGTCGGGAAGAGGCCCTTGTCCTCATCAACATGGGGACAAGGTGCTTTGGGGTGGGGGGGCCGCGCGGCCCCCCCCTTCCCCAAGGCACCCCCCCATGTTGAGGGCACGCGGCCTGGTACGGCTCAGGAGGGGGGGCGCGCTCGCTCGCCCCCCTTTCCTGGCCGGCCGGGTAGCGTGCTCGGACAAGGGTCTGGTGTGGACTTGGGGGGAACCCCCACGCCGATTTTTTCCGGCGTTGGGGTTCCCCTTTAAGCCCATTCCAGGCGGCGGAGCCCGCGACGTCTCCTTCGCGGGCCCCGCCTACCTGTACACGCGCTCGAAATGGGCGGATTTGCCTCCGCCTTACGTGGGCGAGTCCGTTCATTTCAAAAGTTGAGCGAACTGTTTGCCCAACCTTGTTCGTCAAACAGTCCGCTCGTGTGTGGGCAAGTCCGCTCATGCAAATTTTGAGCGGACTGTTTGATGAAACTGTTTGCCGAACAAGGTTGGGCGAACAGTCCGCCCGTGTGTACGCGGCCTCAGAGAGATGAGATGAGTCAGGGGTGTCTGTGAAGAGCAGAGTTTCTCGAAGGGGGTCAGAGATCTAGTACAGTCAGTTTGTTTATTAGTATATTGTAAGTAGTGTCGAATCTGTTGGTAAGTCCACATGGGGATTGGGGGCATTCGCATGTTTTCGGCGATTTGTTGTGTTGTGAGTAGTCGTCCGTTTTTGTAAAAGGATTTAATGAGGATCGGTTCTCGTGTCCAATGTTTAACAAGGAAGGATTCGTGCATGCCTGGTGGGAAGAGCGGGTTTTGTTTTAATGGGGTCAATGGTCCAGGGTTGGATGATATGTCCTTTTGAGTACATATAGTAGAGAAGCAATGTAAAGTTGGGGCGATTAGCGGGTGGAATTTAGTCGAAGGGGACGTGTGTGAGCGCTGTACCCATGGTAGATATTGAAGAGGGGAGTCTACGAATGAAGCTTCCAGAGCGACCCAGTCTTTATAGGGTGAATGAATATTCCAATCAATTATTCTCGTCATATGAGTGGCTTTGTAGTAGTTAGTTATAGTTGTATGCCCAGGTAGGTAATAGTCTCATTAGTCCATTGGAATGGGAAGTTAAGTTTACATTGTTCAGCCAAATCATGAGGTAAAGAGATGTTGAGAGCATAGGATTTACTAAAGTTAATTTTTAAGTTGGACAATGTATTAAATGAACTAAATGCTTTTAAGAGGGATGGGATCGTGATTAGGGGATTGGTAAGAAACATTAAAATATCGTCTGCGTATGCAGCGATTTTATATTCTCTTATTTTAGACTGAATTCCATTGATATCTGGGTCATGTCTTAAGCTATTTAAAAAAGGTTCCAGAGTAAGAATATATAGAATAGGGGACAGGGGGCAACCTTGTCTGGTCCCGTTCTTTATGGAGAAGGCATTCGATAGGGTATTGTTCACTCTTATCTTCGCTTTTGGGGTGAGATATAGAGCATTAATGAAGCAAAGTAGTTGAGGTCCTAATCCGATGGTTTGTAAAACACAATGCATGTAATCCCATGCGACCCTATCGAATGCCTTCTCCGCGTCGAGGGAGAGGAAAAAGCCTTTTTGCCCAGAAGTATTGATTAAGTGATGTAAGTTGATGGCTTTAACCATGTTGTCCCGTGCCTCACGGCCAGGGACAAATCCAACTTGATCGCAAGAGACCAATTCAGGGACAAGAGGAAGAATTCTGTTAGCAAGAATTTTGGAGAACAGTTTCAAATCAACGTTAAGTAGTGAAATAGGTCTATAATTTTCAGCTTTGGTTGGGTCTTTATCACCTTTCGGTATTACCACTATATGAGCTTCTAGCATGTCCTGATGAAGGGGTGTAGTATCTGAAATGGAGTTGAAAGCTCTACGAAAGGGGTCTTGGAGAACCTCCGAGAAGGTTTTGTAATATACTGCGGGTAGCCCATCGGGGCCTGGGCTCTTTCTATTTTTTGTCTGTTTAAGGGCGGTCTTCCATTCTAATGGGGTAATAGGGCCATCTAGAGCAGATATAATGTCTGGGTTTTGAATCTTGGGGCAGAATTTGTGTAAAAATCCCTCTATCGTGCGTTGTCTGTTGAGGCTAGCTGAGGAGGACGAGTCAGATTTCTCAATATTATATAAGTTAGAGTAGAAACATTCAAATTCTTTAGCTATGTCCGCGTTTGAGGTGAGTTTTTTACGAGAGGAAGTATGTAAGGAATGTACGGTAGTCTTCGACCGTTTGGCTTTCAAGGCTTGGGCTAAAAGGTGACCACTTTTGTTGCCGAACTCATAAAATTGTTTCTGGGAAAGCATATATTTTTTCTGGATAGATTTTCCTAATTCCTCTCGAATGGAGGAACGAGTGGCTTGTAAATCGTGGAGGGTCTGCTCGGCCAATGTACATTTGTGTGTCGCTTCTAGTGTTCTGAGTCATGTGTAGAGATCGGATAGGCGACGTTTCCGCTCTCTATTGAGCTCAACTGAAATGGATATCAGTTTTCCTCTTATAACACTTTTGTGAGCGGCCCACTGGGTGATAGAAGAGGTGTCCGGCTTAACATTTTCGATGAAATAGTCCGTGAGACATTGTCGGATTTGTGTAGTTCGTGCAGTATCTGTCAGGATAGATGGGTCCAATTTCCAGATATATGTTCGGTCTTGAGTCTCAGGGAACGTCAGTGTGATCGAGATAGGGTGGTGGTCCGACAGGACCATAGGTTCTATTGTCGCATGTTTGAGGTAGGGGAGATCAGTCTGAGTTAGGAAAATATAGTCAAGTCTAGAGTATTTGTCATGAGGATTAGAGTAGAAGGTGAAATCTTTCTCAGTCGGGTGAAGGGTTCTCCATGTATCGTGGAGAAGGAGGCTTTGTAGAGTCAGTTTAATCTGTCTAAGGGCCCTGTAAGGGAGATGAGAGGATCCTGTTGAGGTGTCTACCAGGGGGTCTAGGGGGACGTTAAAGTCGCCCCCTAGGATCAACATGCCCGTTTGGAAAGTAGCCAGTTGATTCGTAATTGTCCTAAAGAAGGGGACCTGTGCTGAATTGGGGCTGTATATGTTCGCTAGTGTAATAGGTTTGTTGTGTAGGGAGCCCTTAAGAAAAATGTACCTACCGTTATCATCAGTCATAGTGTCAGTGATTTGTAAGGGGGTCTGTTTGGATACGAGAATGGAGACACCTTTTGTTTTAGAATTCGGAGTGGTTGAGTGATAACCCTGGGGGTAATGAAAGTTGGAAAATTTAGGCGTAGCTTGAGAGCTAAAGTGGGTTTCCTGAATGAAAATGATATCGGCTTTCAGCGATTTCATACGAGCCAGAAGCTGAGATCTTTTTTCGGGGGTTAAGGCCTTTCGCATTTAAAGATACAATCTTGAGAGATCTATATTTTGGTGTGTGGATTGAATTCCGGGGATGCATGATGAGCGAGATTGTAGTTAAGCTTTGGGGAAGTAAGCGGCGAGTAGCGGAAAACTAAAGGGGTTGGGAAGGGGGGTACGGGGAGACGGAGAATAAACTATAGGAAAAAAGAGGAGAGGTGAGGGGTCAAGGATGTCAGGGGTATATCTTTGAGCACAGGTAAGTATGTTGTAGGTAAACGGTGATGTAGAAGGTGGATTGGGGTGGAGATACAACTGGGGTCCGGAAGTATATTTAGAAACTTCCCGACAAAAAATAATACCAGTAGAGGTCAGGGGAGTCTCATGAGAGTCTCATGGAGAGTGATTGGTAACCGAGCAAAGATGTGTATATGCTCTATTTCCCTTGAGGTCAAAAAGGGATTGAGAGGGATACCGGCTCGTATGTGATGCTATAGGCATTATGAGGGGAGGCGCGGGAACTTGTAGGAAAGTGGGAATATTGCTATGTAAATTTGCAGGGAGTGGGTAAGTTCTTTTTCAGGGTCGTGGAGAGAAGCATACCTGATCGGGAAAGTGATCGCTACTACTCTGGGGGAATGGAGGGGAACTCTTAAAACTATTTAATGAACAGCAAATCTAAGACATAAACAGTAAACAGAAGGTAACCTTAATAACATATGAGACGTGCAGTCTGAGCCTGAGAATATGCGTTCCGAGGTTCGAGTCAACTGTAAAATCTATGAGTTAGGTGATGTTTACTTCCCTATCGAAGGCTGCATCAAAGGAACCAATTGCTCATGTCAACCCAATCAAAGAGGGCACAATGCTATGTGCTATCAGCTTGGAGATCGGGTGAGAGAGTGACAAGGTAAATAACATCAGAGGAAAATCTACATATAATATTGTAACAGTACTTATACCCGCAGCGTGTGTCTAGCTGGTCAGGTGAGGAAAGATCCGAGGAGACCTGCGGAAAACAGAAGTAAAAGCAAACCGACAAACGAAAAAATAATTTGATCAAAAGAATGGAGCATGGACTGTTCCGGAAAAGCTAAACGTGAAATCATGGTAACATCCATGGGTGAGTTTTCCAACCATTAGAGGTCGGATCGCGAGCAGGTGGATAGTCCAGCGGGACAGCTTACCTCTAAGCTAGAAGCCAAGGAGTGGAGTCTTTAAGTGCCATGTAAGAGATTCGGGAGAATAGCGGGAGGAGAAGTCTCTGTCCGAGTGTATCTGGAGCATACTCCGGGACAAAATAATTCGAAAGTTCTCGCACAACAATAGCGGGGTTCAGATGGAGAAGGGAACAGAAGTCCTCAGAACAGTAGTGGTGCTAGGTAGTATTGAGACTGCACGAAACTCTGGTGACAGTAGAAACAGGGAACAAGGTACGGCAAGTTGTGTGTCATCGAAACTGGACCCCAGTAAAAAGAGCCTTTACGATCTTCTTGGCTTTCTATGATCCGGTGATGCTGTGGGGCTGAGATTACGTAGGTTGCCTTGTGCTCTTGGTGATGAGGCCGGAGGATGAGCCCTCCTGCGTCTGCTGATGTTGAAGTTGCCAGCCTCTGCTATGCCTTCCATAGATTCTGCTCTTCGTAACAAGGGAAGACGAAAATCACTGTACCAGTCAGGTACTTCAACGGGAGGCAAATTGAGAGTACTGCAAAAATGGTCAAGATCTTCAGGAACCCTGAGATTGACAGTGTGGCCATTATAGGTGACAGAGAGGCAAAGAGGGAATTTCCATCTGTATGGAATAGCGCGTGCCCTCAATAAGTCTAAAATCGGCTTCAGCTCTCTTCTTCTCTGCAGGGTAATGGCCGACAAGTCTTGGAATAGTTTAATTTCAGCGCCTTGATGGTGCAGCCGCCCTCCATTCCTGGCTCTCCGCATAATTTCTTCCTTTAGAATATAATCAGCTATGCAACATATAACATCCCTAGGGGGGTCAGCTTCCCTTCCCCTGGGTCTCAAGGCCCCGGTGTATGCGTTCCAGGATAATAGACGTATCAGGGGGCCTCTATAATAGGCCATTGAAAATGGCCGTAACAGAGCGTGCAAGCTGTGCGGGTTCTACGGACTCTGGAAGACCTCTTACCCGAACGTTATGTCTTCTTCCACGGTTGTCAAGGTCTTCCAGGTGGCGATTGATATCCCTGAGGTGGATCGCATGGGATTCGGAGACCTGTTGCATCCGGCAGAGAGTAGTGTCATGGCGGGCTTGTGTCTCCTCTATGTCTTCTACTCTCAGGACCATCGACTGAAAGTCCACGCGTAATTTGGAGACAGCAGCCGCCAGTGCTCCTTTAATGTCCGCCGTCATAGCTTTTAGGTCTGCAAGACTGAGCGTTTGAGACGACGGTGGATCCGGGGGTTGTGATTGCGGGCTCCGGCTTCTGGATCTGTTAGTCCCCCTGCCATGAGGTGATGTGTCATGTGGCGCTGTCTGTGAGTCAGATGTCGATCCTCTAGGCCGCGTCCGGAATATCTCCGTTATATGTTGGTTTACGTGGGCGTCTTGGCTCCTGGACGAACGGGAGGGTAGTCCAGAGGGGTTTTGCGGTGTGCTCCCCATGATTTTTGGTAGTATAGGTATCCGAGGAGTTGATAGCTGGACCTCCGGGAGAGAGAGCTTAGAAGCGAGGGTCCATCTTCCTCAGGCACCAAGCCACGCCCCCCAATTGTTTTTTAATTATTTTTACTACCTTCCTAAAAGATTTGTTTGTTTTTCAATTAAGTTGTACAGTTTATAGGTCACAATAAAGGTGGAAAAAGTTTTGAAATTATTTATCTTTGTGTCATTTTTTTTTACATCACAGAAATCTAACATTTCAACAGGGTGTGTAGACTTATATATCCATTGTAGGTATTGGAAGCAGGGTAAGAGAGCCAGCCTAAGGTTAGTTTCACACTGGGGTTGGGAGGAGGAACGTTAGAGGTAAATATCTGTAGCTGTGTACCAATCCTTGTTTACACATATAGAGGGTCCCCCACTTTTGGACTTACTTGAGTCTTCAGTTCTATCTGATAACTGGACAGAGCAGGCTGTGAACTTGATAGCCACATTGGGAATAGAGCTGCTCAGACAAATGCTTATAATAATTTCTGGTGTCTGTAAGACTCAAGTAAGTCTAAAAGTGGTGGACCCTTTATATGTGTTATCAAGGATTGGTACACAGCTACGGATATTGATGAGACACTGCTTGCCAGACTTGGAATACCTAAAAGTGAAATGTAGATTGTTTATAGCAAGGGAGATTTTTTTTACGATCATAATCACTGCTGTGCATATATACCCACATACAAATGCTAAGCCCCTCTGGAGAAATTAAATGATGCAATTGCCTCAAGCTGAATAGGTATCCAGAGGGGGTTGTGATTGTGGCTGAAGACTCTATTCACATAGACGCAAAGACAGTATTTCCTAAATTCTATAAAACCCTAAATTTGCCAACGAGGGAAAACAACATCTTTGACCAAGAATATACAAATATCCCTGGAGCATACATTAGCTACCTTGTTACAACATCTTGGTCTATCGGATTACATCTTACTGATGATGGGTCTGTTTTACAAATCTCTAATCTGCAGAACAAAATCATTTAATAAAACTGTCTGGAGTGAGGAAGCCAACACACTCATGCAGTACTGCTTTGAAATCACAAAATGGAATGAACTGAATATTTAAAAGAACACGTTTTATCTGTATTGGCCTATATACATTTCTCTATACTGAGACTGTACTAACCATTAAAACCAACAAGGTTTTTCCAAATCAAAAGCCATGGCTAGAATGGAAAAGTACTGCCTCTATTCAAAGAATGGGTCATGGTCTTCAAATCAGATACTTGCTGGTCTACAGGAAGAAGTATTAGAAAGGCTAAATGTAAATATAAACAGTTAATTGAATGCCATCTTGAGAAGCATAATCCCTGTAGCATGTGAAAAGCAATTACAATAATGACAGGACCATGTTTTTGGAAAGCAAACAACTAAAGTATTTTCTGAAAGGCAAAGAAAGTCTTCTTCTGTAGTTTTTTGCAAAACATTTTTTTGGAAAGTGCGTAAAGAAAATGATTTTTTTTCACAAAGTTGACAATTAAAGCGGAGGTCCACCCTAAAGTGGACCTTCCGCTCATTGGAATCCTCCCCCCCCCTCCGGCGCCACAATTGGCACCTTTCAGGGGGGAGGGGGGTGCAGGTACCTGTACAGTACAGGTATCTGCACCCACTTCCGGGATAGCTCTCTGAGGAAAGGGGCGTAGATCTACACCCCTTTCCGAAAGTCCCCCGCTGCCTGCTGGGAAACACACAGATCCCAGAGGCAGCGGGCCCATCCTTATTGCGCAGCGCGACTCGCGCTTGCGCAGTAGGGAACCGGGAAATGAAGCCGAAAGGCTCCACTTCCTGATTCCCATACCTAAGATGGCGGCGGCAGCATCCGAGAGACGATCGAGAGATCGGCTTCGGGTGCCGACATCGCGGGCGCGCTGGGTCGGGTAAGTGTCCTTATTTTAAAAGTCAGCAGCTGCAGTATTTGTAGCTACTGGCTTTTTAAAAAAAAAAACGTGGAACTTCCGGCGGACTCCCGCTTTAATATGATGGTTCTAACACACACTAACACACACTACTGGTTCTACTTTGGATTACACCCCAAAACACATGTCAATACCAAATATGTGGAACTTTTTCACAGCCTAGCCACAGAAAAAAACAAAGGGCACCTTCAGACGCCCTAGAACAGTGATGGCGAACCTTGGCACCCCAGATGTTTTAGAACTACATTTCCCATGATGCTCATGCACTCTTCAGTGTAGCGAAGCATCATGGGAAATGTAGTTCCAAAACATCTGGGGTGCCAAGGTTCGCCATCACTGCCCTAGAGGCATGAGTTACACATTTAATGTCTTGACTACCTATCACTTTTTTGGAGGCCCTGGAGCACCAGAACAGTGGAAATACCCACAAAATTAGCACATTTTGGAAAGAAAACACTCCAGGGTATCTTCTAAGAGGCATGGTGAGTCTTTTGCAAACTTTATCCTTTGCCACAAGTTTTTGGAAAATGTAGAATGACATTTTTATTTTTTTTAACCACTTCCGGACCGTCCACTGTCGTTATACATCAGTACTTTGAAGAGGAATATTGTTGTTATGGCAGCAGCTAGCTGCCATAACCCCAGTATCCTCTTCTTCAGAGTGCGGTCCGCTTCAAGATAAAAGTGGTCTCTGTGGCGGAATCGCCGCAAGGTCACTTATATCGGTAGTGGGAGATGGCCCCTCCCGCTGCACTTCGGTGCCCTCCGCCGCTTACCGGAGCCATCGACAGCGGCAGAAGTGATTAGATGTTGTCCCTTGTGTGACATAGAGACGAGTGAGGGAAAGATGACCCCCACCCATCTCCATATGATTGCAGGGTGGAAACGACATCAAAACTGCATTGCATTTTAGTGTAAATATGAGATCTGAGGTCTTTTTGATCCCAAATCTCATATTTAAGAGGTCCTGTCATGCTCCTGTTTTATTACAAGGGATGTTTACATTCCTTGTAATAGGAATAAAAGTGGCACCATTTTTTTTAAAAGAACAGTGTAAAAATAAAAAATAAAAGGTAAAATAATAAAAAAAATATTTTTTTTTTAAATGTGCCCCATCCCGAAAGGGCCTCGTGTGAAGAAGCGAACGCATACGTGATTAGCACCCACATATGAAAACGGTATTCAAACCACAGATATCACCGCGATCGGTAAAGCAAGACTTTTTGTGACATTTGTCACTTTTGTGACTTTTTTTGATCTGTTAGCATGCTTCACTTTGTCAGACAGCTTCTATTTATGTGATTTCTTGATTTAACAGGTCTGGCAGTAATCAGGACTGGGTGTGGAAAGTGAAATTTAACTCAGCTTTCCAAAAAATTGTAGTTAATCACAGTTCCTTCATGATTCAGCATAGGAGGGGGCAATTACTTTTTCACATAGGACCAGGCAGGTTTGAACAGCTTTTTTCCCTTAATAAATTAAATAATTATTTAAAAATGGCATCTTGGATTTACTCGGGTTATCTTTGTGTAATATTAAAATTAGTTTGATGATCTGAATCATTTAAGTGTGAGAATATGCAAAAAAAATTTATCAGAAAGGGGGCAAATATTTTTCACAGCACTGTATATATTAAATGACCTAAACATTTGTCATGCTACAATAATATGTAAGGAGTTAACAGAGCCAAACCAGATAAAAATAAATTCTGCTTATTCAAGGAGTATATTCAGACATGCGCCACTAGTTTCATGCTCTGGATGCGCTTCTTCTGGAGCTAAATATATATATATATATATATATATATATATATATATATATATATATATATATATATATATATATATATATATATATATATATGTTGCAAAATATGTTTGTTTATTATATGTTTATATATATATGTTTTGTATATATGTTTATATGAGAGAACAGTCTTCTGACTCTAAAGTATGCAAAACATTTGGTATGGGGTGAGTAGATCCACAGTTACTCCTTGGGACACACTTCATGGGCCATGTGTACTAAGCAACAGGACTTGCTGGCTTAGTACCCAGCCATTTTTGATCAGAGCACAAAACTAGTCAAGCAAGTCTGAATATACTACTTGAACAAAAAGCAGAATTTAAGGTACAGTACTGTATACAGAGATGCATGCACTGTGTTGTAGAGCGATCCATGTATTGTACTGTATCCGTGCATTGTGCTGTTAATGCAGATCCATAAATTATGCCCTGTATAGAGATCCATGCACTGTGCTGTATACAGATATCCATGCATTGTGTTGTATATAGAAAGATCCATGCACTGTACTGTATACAGAGATACATGTGCTGTGCTGCATATAGAGAGATCTATGCACTGTACTGTATACAAAGATCCATGCACTGTGTTGTATATAGAGAGATTCATGCACTGTACTGTATACAGAGATCCATGCATCATGTTGTATAGAGAGATCCATGCACCGTACTGTATACAGAAATCCATGTATTGTGTTACATATAGAGAGATCCATGCACTGTACTATATACAGAGATCCATGCATTGTGTTGTATATAGCGAGAGCTATACATTATACTGTCGGAATGAATGCACTGTACTGTATATAAATATCCATGCATTGTTCTGTATACATAGACCCATGCAATGTACTGTGTTTAGTGATTTATGCATTGGGCTGTATATAAAGATCAATGCATTGTATTGTATATAGTGATCTATGAATTGTGCTATATATACAGATCCATGCATTGCACTGTATACACAACGAACCATGCATTGTACTATATATAGAGAGCCATGGATTGTACTGTAAATAAAGATCTATACCATGTACTGTTTATAGAGAGGTTCATGCATTTTACTGTAATATGCAGATCAGTGCATTGTATTGTCTATAGAAATCCGTACATTGTGCTGTATATAGAGAGATCAATACATAGTGCCGTATATACAGAGATCCATACATTGTACCGTATATAAAGAGATCCACACATTGAACCTTATATACAGAGATCTATACATTGTACTGTATACAGAGAGATCCCTTTCATGGGAAAGAGGAAAGGTTGGATACTTTTGTCACCATGTATACCAGGCTCATCTAACACTACAGAGGTCTCCAGTTATATGATTTATTTCTGTTCTAGGCATGCCTTATATCCGGACCCTGACAGTAAAGCAGAGAGATGAGCAGAGGGTCCCCCCAATACTGGTTCCTCCATTGTGCTGCATTGCTAAATTCACTTTAGATCTGTAAGTGAAGAGTAGAGCACAAACCAGATTAGTTCTGTGCCTTCATATTGGATATTATGAGGATCCCTTTCCCTCTTATCTTGTTTAAGATGTACAATGTCCTTATTACCAGTTACCAGCTGCAGCTGAGAGTTAATGTGTCTATAGATTCAAATACTTTATTTTGGTGCTATGTAATAATTGTTTTGTTCTTATTTTTACAGGCCAGTTCCAGATCCAAGCCTAAAGATGATATATTTGTATTGTACCATTTTAGTATTGTTTTTGTAAATGTTCTTTTTCATGTTTTGTTAAATGCTTAACCTAATAAAAACAATGTAATATGTAATGTAGTGTTATGTATTGATTTTATTAAAATATTTTAATACATGTTTTTATTTAGATCAGTTTTGTCTTAAAGAGGAAGTAAACCCTTTCAAACCACTTTGACCTACAGGTAAGCCTAGATTAAGGCTTACCTGTAGGTCCAAGCAATATCTCCTAAACCTATATGGTTTAGGAGATATTTGCCCGAAAATGGGCACCGCTGTCTACAGCGCATGCGCCGTAGACAGCGGCGCGCAGGCGCACTAAATGCGGCAAGTCCAAGAATGGATTTGCCTAATTTGTCGACTCCCGTGCGCATGCGCGGGAGTGACGTCATCGCGGCTTCGCCGAATGGCAGCGGCGGAGCTGCGAGACGCGACTCCCGTGCGCATGCGCGGGAGTGACGTCATCGCGGCTTCGCCGCTGTGATTCGTCGGAGCTGCGAGACGCCACCAGCAAGATGGATGCGGCGGACTACAGGGGACAGCGGCGACTTCGCTGGCTCCTGTGTCAGGTAAGTGACACATAATGAGCTACTATGCGATGCATAGTAGTCCATTATGCTTTACCTTTGCAGGGAAAAAAAGAGGAAGTAAACCCATCAGGGTTTACTTCCTCTTTAATGCACGATTCAGTGAATTAAGGTAAATTTTCAGGGCACCTGCAAAAATATAGGCCAAAAAGCTGAACTAGATTTTTTAGTAGTATATAATTTTCTATTAGTATATTATTTTAAATATGGTAAATATTTTTAAATAATTTTAACCATATATATATATATATATATATATATATATATATATATTTTATATTTAGCTAAAATATTTATACATATTTTTTGCCCTTTCTTCTTTTGCCCCTCCCCTTTTTTTTCCCTACTCCCTCCCCTTCAGTCTTATATATATGCCTAGTCTTAAGCATTATTGAAGACTGTGTAAAAATATTGATTCTCATTTTCATTTTATGTTTATTTTTATTTTTAAATGTCGCTTATTGGTTGTTGTTCTGTATGAAATCATATTTTTTTTTTTGTTTGGATAGGGATTTTGTTTCTGTTTCTCCTCCTGTCCTATACCTTTATATTGTGATAACGCTCCATTTACATATTCCCGCCCCTAAGGTCCGCCCAGGTAGTATAAATTAGTCCCATCCACACACAGTCATCAGGTTAATAAAGGAACCAATGAGATGTTCCGAAACGCGTCCCTCTTTGATGACTGCTTCCTGTTTTGCTTCCTGT